>NC_133157.1:60042500-60667500 GCF_040802235.1 Manis javanica
AGGCTGAAGGGAGGGTGACTCTGTTCACAGCAGCTCCAGAGAGTATTCCCCCCACTCCCATTATCAGCTGACAACCCACAGAGCCCACTTGAAATCAGAACACTACTAGCAAGGCACACAGGTGCCACACCCCCTGCATGAAAATTCAAGAAAAAAACACCAGAAAGAGGACTTAGTTGAAACTGAAACCACCAATCTTTATTATAAAGATTTCAAAATAAAAGACATAAACATGCTCAAAGATTTACAGAAAAGTACTCAAGATCTCAGAGAGGACTTCAACAGAGATAGAAATCCTCAAAAAAAAGCCACTCAGTGTTGAAGAATACAGCCACTGAAATGAAACATACAATGGAGGTATTTAAGAGTAGATGAGAAGAGGTAGAGGACACAGTAAATGAAATAGAAATTAGAGAATAGGAAAAGAAAGAAGCTGAGGATCAAAGAGAAAAAAGGATCTCTAGTAATGAAAGAATAAAAAAAGAGCTCTGTGACCAATCAAAATGGAACAACATTCACATTATAGAGGTATAGAAGAAGAGAGAGAGAAAGGGATAGAAAGTCTCTTTGA
The DNA here is from genome assembly GCF_040802235.1 of Manis javanica. Lineage (NCBI taxonomy): Eukaryota > Metazoa > Chordata > Mammalia > Pholidota > Manidae > Manis > Manis javanica. The sequence continues at coordinate 60,043,072 of NC_133157.1, forward strand.
GGAAATAATTGTGAAAAACCTCCCCAACCTGGGGAAGGAAATAGATGCTCAGGTTATGGAAGCACAAAGATCACCAACAAAAAGAATTCTAGGAAGACAACACGAATACATAATAATTAAAATGGCAAAGATCAAGGAGAAGTAGAGAGTACTGAAAGCAGACAGAGAGAGAAAAAAATATCACTTATAAAGGAAACCCCACCAGGCTATCATCAGACTTCTCAGCAGAACTTTACAGGCCAGAAGGGAGAGGCATGATATATTTAATGCAAAGAAACAGAAGGGCCCCCAACCAAGAATACTCCACCCAGCAGGATTATCATTTACATTTGAAGCAGGGATTAAACAATTTCCAGATAATCAAAGTTGAGGGAATTCCCCACCACCAAACCATTTCTACAAGATCCCTTAAAAGGACTACTCTAAGAAGTTGGTTGGCAGAATTTCAATCTTTTTGAATTTACTGAGGCTCTTTTTGTGGTCTAGTATGTGGTCTATTTTGGAAAATGTTCCATGTGCACTTCAGAAGAATGTCTATCCTGCTGCTTTTGGGTGTAGAGTTCTGTAGGTGTCTGTGAGGTCCATCTGTTCTAGTGTGTTGTTCAGTGCCTCTGTGTCCTTACTTATTTTCTGTCTGGTGAATCTGTCCTTTCGAGTGAATGGTGTGTTGAAGTCCCCTGGAACGAGTGCATTGCATTCTGTTTCCTCCTTTAATTCTGTTAGTATTTGTTTCACATATGCTGGTGCTACTGTATTGGGTGCATATAAATTTATAATGGTTATATCCTCTTGTTGGACTGACCCCTTTTATCATTATGTAATGTCCTTCTTTGTCTCTTGTTACTTTCTTTGTTTTGAAGTCTATTTTGTCTGATACAAGTACTGCAACACCTGCTTTTTTCTCCCTATTGTTCACATGAAATATCTTTTTCCATCCCTTGACTTTAAGTCTGTGTATGTCTTTGGGTTTGAGGTGAGTCTCTTGTATGCAGCATACAGATGGGTCTTGCTTTTATATCTGTTCTATTACTCTGTGTCTTTTGATTGGTGCATTCAGTCCATTTACATTTAGGGTGACTATTGAAAGATATGTACTTATTGCCATTGCAGGCTTTAGATTCGTGGTTACCAAAGGTTCAAGGTTAGCCTCTTTAGAATATTACTGCCTAACTTAGCTCGCTTATTGAGCTGTTATATACACTGTCTGGAGATTGTTTTCTTCTCTCCCTTCTTATTCTTCCTCCTCCATTCTTTATATGTTAGGTGTTTTATCCTGTGCTCTTTTGTGTTTCCTTTGACTGCTTTTGTGAGTAGTTGCTTTTATTTTTTGCCTTTAGTTAGTATTTGGTTGGTCTGCTTTCCTTGCTGTGACTTTATTCTCTCTGGTGACATCTATTTAGCCTTAGGAGTTTTTCCATCTAGAGCAGTCCCTTTAAAATATCCTGTAGAGGTGGTTTGTTGGAGGCAAATTCCCTCAACTTTTGCTTGTCTGGGAATTGTTTAATCCCTCCTTCATATTTAAATGATAATCATGCTAGATACGGTATTCTTGGTTCAAGGCCCTTCTGTTTCATTAGATTAAATATATCATGTCATTCTCTTCTGGCCTGTAAGGTTTCTGTTGAGAAGTCTGATGATAGCCTGATGGGTTTTCCTTTGTAGGTGACCTTTTTCTTCTCTCTGGCTGCCTTTAATACTCTGTCCTTGTCCTTGATCTTTGCCATTGTAATTATTATGTGTCTTTGTGTTTTCCTCCTTGTGTCCCTTGTGTTAAGAGATCTGTGGGCTTCCATGGTCTGAGAGACTATTTCCTCCCCCAGTTTGGGGAAGTTTTCAGCAATTATTTCTTCAAATACACTTTCTATCCCTTTTTCTCTTTCTTCTTCTTCTGGTACCTCTATAATGTGAATATTGTTCCGTTTGGATTGGTCACACAGTTCTCTTAATATTCTTTCATTCCTGGAGATCCTTTTATCTCTCTCTGCCTCAGCTTCTCTGTGTTCCTGTTCTCTGATATCTATTCCATTAACAGCCTCTTGCACCTCATCCAGTCTGCTCTTTAGTCCTTCCAGAGATTGTTTTACTGTATTCTCCCTCCTACCTTGATCCCTTAGCTGTTGCATATTTCTCTGCAAGTCCATCAGCATGGTTATGACCTTTATTTTGAATTCTTTTTCAAGAAGATTAGTTAAATCTATCTTCCCAAACCCTCTCTCAGGGGTTGTCTGGGTAGTTCAGGATTGGACCAAATTCTTCTGCCTTTTCATGATGATCTAGGTAGTCGCAGGCAGGTGACACGTGTATCGGCTGGGAGAAAAAAGTCCCTTCCTGATTGCTGGTCACCTTTCCCTTCTCTGCTGCCTGTGTCAGTTACCCACATACTGGGAGCAGCATCTGGGTTAATCCCCTGAGCTGCTGTGGGCGAGGCAGCCATCAGGGAAGCCCAGAGCCCTACAAGGAGTGGCAGCATGCCAGGTCTGCTCTCCTGCAAGAACAGTGTCCCTTTGTGCCTTACCCTGGCTTCCTCTGCCTGCATCAGGCAGCTGCGTGCAGACGGCAGCCTCTGGGTCTGACCCAGATGGCTGCGCACCGGGAGGAGACCTGGAGTGGGTGCTGTGGGTGCGGCTGCTAAGCCGCTGTGGCAGGGCCATGCCAGCCGGGGGAACAAATGGCAGGCTGCTTATCACTGTGAAGGGCTTCAGGGCTGCCTTGCCACCCAAGGGCCTGGGGCACCTGAAGTTCCTCAGGATTCCCAGCCTGCTGGGCCAAGTGTGCCAGCATGATTCCATCCAGCTGTGAGGCCCCTGTCCCTTTAAGACTTTCAAAAAGCACTCCCTTTTTTTTTTTTTTTTTTTTGTCCCAGGGCAGCCGGTTGTAGGGACCTGCTCATAGATTTTACTTTTCTGTTTCCCTAATATCCAGCACACCATGCAATGTGTGTCTGCACTCACGGTGCAGATTACTAGGGCTGGTTATTCAGCAGTCCTGGGCTTCCACTCACTCCCTGCTCTGACTACTCTCCTCCCACCAGTGAGCTGGGGTGGGAGGAGTGCTCAGGTCCTGCCACATCGCAGCTTGTATCTTACCCCCTTTGTGAGATGCTGAGTTCTTGCAGAAGTAGATATAGCCTGGCTGTTGTACTGTATCCTCTGGTCCCTCTTTTAGGAAAAGTTGTATTTGTTGTATTTTCGAAAGTATACATGATTTTGGCAGGAGATTTCCACTGCCCTACTCACGCCACCATCTTGGCTCCTCCTTTTAAAGGACTACTCTAGATGGAAGTACTCCTAAGGTTAAATAGTTGTCACCAGAGAAAATTAATCCACAGTAAAGGTAGGAGACCTTTAATTACTAAGCATATATAAAATTAAATCAACTACTCACAAAGTTATTCAAGGAATACACAAAGAGTACAGAATAACACCTAATATATAAAGAGTGGAGGAGGAAGAAGAAGAAGGGGAGGAGGATAAAAAAAAAGAACCTTTAGATTGTGTTTGAAATAGAGTAATAAGCAATTTAAGATAGACTGTTAGATAGTAAGGAAGCTATCCTTGAACCTTTGGTAACCACAAATCTAAAGCCTACAATGACAATAAGTACATATCTATCAATAATCACCATACATGTAAAGTGACTGACTGCATCAATCAAAAGACACAGAGTGGTAGAATGGATAAAAAAAAAAAAACACGATCCATCTATATGCTGCCTAGAAGAGACTCACTTCAGACCCAAAGACACACACAGACTAAAAGTAAAGGGATGGAAAAACATATTTTATGCAAATAATAGGGAGAAAAAAGCAGGTGTTGGAGTACTTATATCAGACAAAATAGATTTCAAAACAGAGAAAGTAACAAGAGACAAAGAAGGATACAACATAATGATAAAGGGGTCAGTCCAACAAGAGGATATAATCATTATAAATATCTATGCACAGAATATAGGAGCACCTAAATATGTGAAACAAATACTAACAGAATCAAAGGGGGAAAGAGAATGCAACAAATTTATTTTAGGAGAGCTCAACACACCATTCACATTAATAGACAGATTAGACAGACAGAAAATAAGTTAGGAGACAGAGGCACTGAACAACACATTAGAACAAATGGACCTAACAGACATCTACAGAATACTTCCACCCAAAAGCAACAGGATACACATTCTTCTCAAGTGCACATGGAACATTTTTCAGAATAGATCATTATAATGATCTTTAAAAAGAGCCTCAAAAAATTCAAAAATATTGAAATTGTGCCAGCTTCTCAAATCACAAAGTTATGAAATTAGAAATAAATTATGCAAAGAAAACAAAAAAGCCCACAAACTCATAGAGGCTTAATAACATGCTACTAAATAATCAATGGATCTGTAACCAAATTAAAACAAAGATCAAGCAATATATGGAGACAACTCAACAGCCCAAAACTTGTGGGATACAGCAAAGGCAGTTCTAAGAGAAAAGTATATAGCAATACAGGCTTACCTCAAGAAACACGAACAACCCCAAATGAACCATCTAAACTCACAACTAATGAAACTAGAACAAAAAGAACTAATGATGCCCAAAGTCAGTAGAAGGAGGGACATAATAAAGATCAGAGCAGAAATAAAATAAAGTTGAGAAGAATAAAATAGAGAGAATCAATGAAACCTGGAGCTGGTTCTTTGAAAAATTAACAAACTAGATAAACCCTTAGCCAGAATTAACAATAAAAACAGAGAGTGTACACACATAAAAAGAATCAGAAATGAGAAAGGAAAAATCACTATGGACACCAAGGATATAACAACGAATTATTAGAGAATACTATGAAAAATTATATGTCAACAAATTGAACAACCTAGAAGGAATGGACAACTTTTTAGAAAAACACAACCCTCCAAGACTGACCCAGGAAGAAACAGAAAACCTGAACCGGCCAATTACCAGCTTTACTGAGATATAACTGACATATAGCATTGCATGAGTTTAAGGTATACAGAGTAATGATTTGATGCATGTATGTACTGTGAAATGATTACCACAATAAGTTAATATCCTTCATCTTAGGTAGTTAAAACATTTTGTGTGTATAATGAGAACTTTTTAAATCTACTCTCTTAGCAACTGTCAAATATACAATAAAGTCACCTATAGTCAACCTATGGTACAGTATATACTCAGGACTTATTCACCTTATAACTTTAAGTTTGCACCTTTCAAACACCTTAACCTACGTCCCCCACAGCCTACCTCTGGCAACCATCAATTCTCTCTCTGTATATCTAAGTTCACTTTTTTGGTTATATTTCACATATAAGATCATACAGTATTTGTCTTTGTCTGATTTACGTACTTGGCAAAATGCAAAAATTTCATCCATGTTGCTGCAAATGGCAGGATTTCCTTTCTTGTGGTTGAATAATATATACTACTGTACTTACATATAACCCATTTGCTTTATCCATCCATTTGTCAGTGAAGACTTGTTTCTATGTACTGGCTATTGTAAGTAACGCTGAAATGAACATAGGGAGGGTGCAGATATCTCTCCTAGACAGTGATTTCATTTCCTTTGCATACACATCCAGAAATTGAATTGCTAGATCATATAGTAGCTCTATTTTTGAATTTTTGAGGGACTCCCATACTGTTTACCCATAGTGGCTATCTTCACTGGATCCTTATGAGAATCAACAAGACAAGGCACAAAAATCTTAGCCATAGTCAAAAGGTAAAAACAATGTAAATGTCCATCAACTAATAAACAGATGAGCAAAGTACGGTATATCCATACAATGTACTCCATACAATTACTCAGCCACAAAAAGAAAGGAAGCACTGATATGTGCTATAACATGGAAAACATACTAAGTGAACAAAGCCAGACACAAAAGGTCACATATTGCATAATCCCACATAAATAAAATATCCCAAAGAGGTAAATAGCTAGACAGAAAGCAGACTAGTAGTTGCTAGGGACTGAGAAGTTTGGAAAGAAACAGAGTGACTGATAAAGAGATACAGGATTTCCATTTAGGTTGATGAAAATCTCTCGGAACTAAATAGAGATAATGGTTGCACTATCTGAATATACTAAATGCCACTGACTTGTGCACTTGGTTAATGGTTTATGTCACATGAATTTTACCTCAATTAAAATAAAAACATCACTACACTTAACACATAGTAACAAAGAACACTACTCGAAAGATCTCAGTAGAGCCCTAAAACTTTAAAAACATTCCATAATAACCTTTGCTAAGACTAACAAAACCCTGCTGGGAGTTTCTGAAGCAGGGGGAAGTATAGTAGAAACCCATAAGCCCTCCCAAGGACCAGGTTATACACATATCCAAGGATGTCCTATATTCAGTGTAGAAGTGATCATGTGCGAGAAGCCTTATCCTAAGTGAAAGAAGCAAGACGTAAAAGTCAACACATTGCATAATGCCATGTTTAAGACACTGTAGGGACAGGAATCATATTAGTGGTTGCCACTCATTTGGTCACTGGGTTGCCACTGGGTGGGCATTAACTACAAAAAGGCATAAGAAATCTTTTTCAGGAAATTGGAAATGTTCTGTATCTTGATAATGGTGTTAGTTACTCCATTGTATATATTTATCAAAACTCACTATATATTTAAAGGGGGACACATTTACTGTAACTGCATTTTACCTAAGTCAATCTGAGTCCCCCCACCAAAAAAATTAAATATTTTTAATTGTTTTAGAAATAAGCAGATGTAATTATAAATTTTTTTAAATCCAAGTCTCATATGACAAACACAAACACATGCTGTTGCTATTAAACTACCAAAGTTTTACCCTTGGAAAAAGATTTAAAAACCAAAATTTAGTAACATTTGCAATGCACTAGTTTGGAAAAGTTGAAATCAGTTACTAATCACTTTGGAAGAACAGAGAGAAGAAAAGAGTGAGGAAAGATGGAGAATTCAGACATGTAGACATGTAATCACATCAGCAATAGATTTTGATTAAGACAATTACATTTGAATATAATTGAAATTTACCCAAGTATGCTTTGATAGAGCTTTTATAATGGTTTTTGCAATATTCATATGACTGATTAAAGACTGAAGAAAACGCAGCAACCATACAAATGAATGGTAAGAAAAAGAGCACAGAACAAGGGAATATTGCTTCTGTGGGAAATCATTTTAAATAAACAATTTGATTTACACGTGTAATTTCTTAACAAGTTCATTAATGAAAAGTACCGATGAACTTACAGTATGTGGAGCGAACCCTGATAGTTTTAACAACATCCCTACTTAAGAGGTCAACATTACTGTACTAAGCTATAGTTGGCCTCTCTGTGCTTCCTATCATTCATGGAGCAATTAATTACTCAGGATGGGGTAGAAAATTATCACACTGCAGGCTTTAAGTGTCCCCTAAATCCATCAACATCTCTACTGGGAAAGATTCAGCTCTACGGAGAACTTCAGGAGTGTCAGGAAAAATTTATACTGATCATTGTATCAAGAAGGATGGTGGTTCTCCTAAATAACTGCCTCATTTTTATCTCCTAAACAGTGCACTGTATAATGGACAAGTTTTTTCATTTCAACCTGGTTGGAAGAACACTTAAGAGTTAAAATTTCCACTCAATTTAACAGCTATTTGTGGTTTCATATGGGGTTTACTGAATTCCTGAGACTACTTTGTTTCAGTTCCTGCTTTTTCCGCCTTTATATGACACATGGACCACACACTCATAGGTCATCCAGGACACCCCTGGCCAAGCACTCTGGGCTCAAATAGGTCAGTCAAGCTACCCAGGACTTTTCTGGCTCAGCCTCTACCCCACAGAATCAAAGAACTCTTAATTTTCCTCCATAGTAATTCTTCCCTACTAGCTGGCATTCCCTTCCTGAACTTTTCCTCCCTATTCTCTCTCAAAATTCTCAAAATTGTCACTTCTCAAAATTGTCTTTCACCCCACATTCCAATTACACTCGCTTGGTGTAAGTTATGTATTATTGCCCAATGTCTAAAATCCTACTAGTATCATGCTGAATATACAATATTCCAATACACTTAAACCCAAACAGTGATATGGGACATCAGATTATGAAGAAATTAAGCTTAGAATACATTGTTTCACCATTCTTAATGCAACTCAGCTCATGGTAAGATGAAGCTAAACATACCTTGACACACCACACATTCATCTCCATGCCTAAGGCATGAGTTAGATATGAAGGCAAAGGATATATCACTGGACTTCTTTATTTGTTATGGCTTAGGGGGCTCCTTAAGATTGATTATTTATAATCACAGGTATTTTATTTATTAGCCTTTCAAAACAAGACATTTTAATATAATACTTTCAGGCCATCAGATAAATGAATGCTTAAGGGAACAATGTATTTACCATTTTGAGAACTGAAAAAAAATACATTTTCCTAATTCTAAGAAAGAAGTATAATAAAAGGTAAATTTAGAATCTGTATATAAAATTAAAATGACTTACTTATTGCAGTTCTTCTATTCTTTTTACAGTAACAGTTCATAATCCCTTTGGACCAAACCCTTTTAAGAAATTTGATGATGGCTTCCCAGAAACCAACATACATGCCCAATTTTGAATGTAACTTCAGAAGAGTCTACAGATTTCTCAGACTTATTGCATCCCACCCACAGACCCTTGCCTCCGACTCTTGGAACAATCCCTGCAAATCAGGTTCAGATTCTCTACTCAACAAGCTTCAACTCAAGATAACTAGTCATAAAACAAAAAAATTGCACACATACCTAAAATACTTGTTTTAAAAAATGAACAAAATTAATCTTTCATAATAATGATTCTTCTTTTTTTGGCTGAAATGTTGTTCTTTAAATAGGTCTAAACTAAAACACTTGTTACAAGTAAATATAAGGATAAAAGAATCAATTTTTTCACTTGTACTATACTGTCAGTTGAAACCAGATTTCTACTGATCATTCACACTTCAAAAATCAGCTACACCAAAGTCCTCACTCACATATTCTTTTCCCAGTAGCCAAATTTTGATCAAAGTAAATCACCTTGAATTTTTTTTAAATATTAGTATTTTATTCACAGTAAGAGACCAATGGAATACAGTCCTTCAAAAAATGTAGCCATTCCCAATTTACTTTAATCTATATTTTGCTTAACTTAGTAGACTAGCAAAATATTGTCTTGTTTCTAAAATAGACAAGATTTAGACATTCTAAAAACTGGAAATGTTCAAAATTGTCATTCATTATTTAACATTATACCTCTATTTGCCTTTATACTTTCCATTCAATTGTATCAAAGCAAAAATTAAAAAGAATGCAATGGCATTATAGGTGAACATAGCAAGTATAAAAACTGCAACAATTCACTTGAGATTTTTTATTACACTTATGGCTACATAATATTGGGAAAAAAACTATATAAATGAGAAAGCAGCTGAAGGGCAAAATCAAACTCCTGGCTTTATTAGATGCAGGCCTAATGTCTTTCAGATAAAATATTTGTAGGTGCCACAGTCAATCAAGATTTCAATAGAAACCAAAGATGAAAGCACTCATGCATAAAAGGCAAGTGTGATAATTATGATGTGCAGACAAGATAATGGAAAATATCTGAGGCTGCTTTTCATTTTATGTATCAAGTGCTGCCTTGACCTAGACAGCCTATAATGCTCCATCACATTTACTGCATTATTTTATCATTTTAATTATTTAGCAGAATTCAATTAATTTGGCTGGCATGTAGTCGGTGGATGGGAACCCTCCACTGTCTTATAAGGTCTTTCCCTGTGTCATTTCTCAAAATAACGTTGCAAAACAATTTTGAATAAACATGCAACTGAATTTAAAGTTCTTGTTCATCCTTCAAGTTCATTAACCTCTTACTGATTAAACAAATGGCACCCATTTTCCTGGAGTGTCATTTTTAGACAGTTTACATCAACATTCACAGACAGTTTATAGTAGAAATTTCAGTGTGTGACTCTCTACTGTAAAGTTTACATTGGCTCCATTTTAGAAGTTCTCTGTGGTGTAGCAAAGAAAATGGTAGAATAATTATGACAGAGAAGAGGATAGTTCAGCATATAGATTTAGCACAAAGTTCATAGCCTATGTATTTAAGCATTATGGTAATTATTTTCTAAGCTGTGATGTAATCTGTTATCTAGAACCAGAATTCACACACCTTAGTATTCATGAAAATAGTCCTTAACAGAGTTCAAGACTACAATTACATTGCTATTATTACTATAATGTATTACATTATAAAAAACACCAAGGCTTTATAGTTACTAGCCTTCCAATATTATAATAATGCTTCTTACAAATGTGACGCTACAATAATTTCTTCTAATACTCATCTGTAATTTGGGGGAAAGTAACTTTTAGACACCATTAATAATTTCTATTCAGAACTGTCAAGTCAAAGCAAGGGGTTTTTCAGTGCCCCCTTTTCACTATAAATGAGTGCATACATAAAGCAGAGGAAAAATTTGCTTTCCTACCACAGGGCAAACCTAACATACCAATGAAACTCAGATCAGCACCGGTTCAAAGGGCAATGCTCACTGAGAATTCAATTGTGGATAAAAGCAGAATATCTTATTCTTAGTTGTCACTCAAATGGAACTCCATTTTCCCCTGGAACTAAGTCACTACCAGCCTATTTCTTTCTTGGTAAGGGTGGCTAGTAAAACAGAAGATGAGACTGGTATGGGGGTGAACCTGATTCTCCTCCTCTGCACAAGCAGATGGGAGCAAAATTGCCTGGTTTATCTGTAAGACAAGAAAAGAGGAAGGTACTCTCTTCAGGTAGCACAGAGTGAAACAATCAATAGAGTTCCCAAAGAATTCTTCAGTCTGGCCTTATGAAGATGGATAAAGCCATAAAAAATAAAATTTTAAGTTCCAGTGAAGTATGTTTAATTTTGCCAGTCTAAGAAAGCATACAAACTCATGCTTATCCAGTTACCTGGAGACATTCACCTTCTACTTCCATAAGGGCAATCCCGGCCCAAAGGCTACTCAAGAACTGGTAGCCAGAAGATTTAACACACCAGTCGGTGAAATAACAAGCAACACGAAAAGTACTCATAAAACACCTTTACTCTGAGATACAGCATCAGTACTCTTTGGCATTTATCTCCAAGTGTGACTTAAAAGAAGGAAAAATATTATTGGCACAATGATGTTAAATACATTATATGAAAGAAAAATAATTGGAATAACCAAAATAAGTTAAGTGCAGTCACTTGATTAACTACTAAGCAGCCAACTAAAATAACCATGAACATTATACAACAGGAGAAAATATTCACACATTAATGTGAAAAAATTTTGAATTGTTCACTTAGAGAAATATTTAACAGCCAATAATCTGAAAAGACTAAAATTAACAATGACATTCTACACAATAAAAATACCTGAAAAACAAAATCCCACCTAGATGAGAAATACAGAAAGTAAGTTTACCTTGAGCTAGTCTTTCAAGTCGTTTCCCATGCTCCGGGGGTATTGCATACCTAAAATGTTAAACATAAAAATTCTAGGTTTATAACTGTTCAGCTAGTATCCTAAGGATATCTATTTCTAAATCATGCCATGTAAAAAAATCAATGCCAAACTCCACTTCAATGAACTGAGTAGAGATTAGAAAACCAATCAGAGTCATATCCCTTGGACACTAGACAGAAGAAAAATAAACTTATAAACCACCTATTTCAATGCCCCAGCTGCCCATTCCAAACACATTTTACAGATAAGAAGGCAGCTAACCACAGCATGGAGACTAGAACACTCTCCTACACTCACTGAATCCTAGCAATCGAGGGCTAGTTTAGAGTGTGTGTTTTTTGTTCTGTGATTGGTTAGCTTAGTCTTTGTTTTTAAGATATCCTGGGTTGTTGGGTTGCTGGGGTTTTTTTTTTAACTTTTAAAATTTATTTTATTGACAAGCAGGATAGAGAACACAAAATTATTACAACAACATTTTTATTTCCACAAAACCTTTCCAAGAACGTTGTACTTCTCAGATAGACTTTAAAAAAAACAAGTTTTATTTATTTCATGATTATATGACTTTTAAAATCATGAGTTCCTGGTGTTTTTAACTTGGTGATACAAGTTCCTGCTGTTTTGGACTTACTTACTGTGACCCTCCTAATAACAAATTTTAAAATAATAATCTCACAATATACTATATAAATGCAAAATTTTATAGATGTTATTCTTAAGACCTACATTTGCTATGTTTACTAGCTCAATATACTAAATACAAGTTACTTCTTACTAAAATAACTTTTCTCATTTTACTTAACACCACACTTGGTTGCATTTAATGATACTGATAGCATATGCAAAACTTAATTGGATCTGATGTAAGTAGGCAATTCTCTAAAAGAAATTCAAACATATATCCTGTACCTTAAGGCACTTTTAATAAAATTATTCCAACTGAATTGGGAAGATAAAATTTTAGCAAAACTAAATGACAATCATCCACTACTTACCAGTTTTAAATCACTGGTTTGCATCACCAAATATACTGAGAAAGGAGATTCTATTTTCATCATGCTCAATGTAACTGCTTGGCAAAGGCTGCCACATTTTTTCATCTTTATGTACCTTATCCTCTCAGGAATTTTCAACTAGTTCCTTAATGCTCACTTTCAACTCATTTCCAGCGGTTTTCTGCCTTTTGCTCTTGCCAAACCTAACACTGTCACTGCCCAGGGCTCCTTGTTTTAGCGCTTCCACATGTTTCCCTGAGAGAACCACTTTCACTCAAGGCTTCAAGATATTTCATATGGTGCCGAACCATAGCTCCACTCCACCTGTGTCTCTTGAGCCTGCAACCACTAAAACTGATCAGCCACTGAACAAATACTTGGTACCCCTCAAACACAATTTGTCCAAAGCTTAATCCTCCATCATCTACCTGACAGACCTGTTTCTCCTCTAGAATTCTCCATCCAACCAACTGCCTAGAAAGATGGGAGCTGTCAGTGATTGTATCCCACTTTATGACCAATCCCCAAATTTACATGTGTACCTTCTACATGTTCAAGAGTGGTCTCCTAAAGCTGCCTACATCTCTACCTGGCAACCCCACATTAGTCTAGGCCACCGTTCTCCATCACACACATTATGGCCGCAGCAGCCTCTTACCCACACCCTGCCTCCAGCCTTGCGCTGTCTAGTCAAAGCAGCCCAGTCAGCCCGTGTTACTCTCCTTCTCTGTTCAAAAATCTACCTAGCAGAAAGAACTTGTGACTATGAAAAAGCAAGCTGGAGGGCCCTAACAAAAGGGGTTTATCATAGACAATTAGAGACCTCAGTGAGAGCAGTATTAGTTCTTTGGCCCTGACTACCTCCTAGACATTTCTATGAAAGTATCCCTCACTTCAAAAGTTTCAACATACAAAATCAAATTCATGATTTCGCCCTTGAGGTTGGTTATTCCTCCTAGCATTCCCATTTCAGCTCACAAATCCATTTTCCTTTGGCCTTCAAACTGGAACTATCTGAGGTACCTCTTTTTCCTCATCTTCTCTACCCCACTGCCAGTCACAAGTCCTATCCACTCGATACCCTCAAAACCTCATAGACATCTCCCTACACCCTCACATCAATTTCAACCTTGATCTGCCCTTAGCTAGCATCCTATCAAAACTGAACTCTCTGCCTGTATCTCCCTGGGCAGCCATAGTCCTCATATCACTATCTTATTATAAAAACCTTTCTCCCTTACTGCCTGGCTCTCAAAACCCCCTATAATGTAGCCCAGCCTTAAATATCAACAGTCCACTTCAATAGGCTACACTATGAATTATTCTGTCACTCCATGGGCTTTGACCTCAATTCTCACCTCAAACAGCCCCTTCATTCTGCTTCAAATCCCACCCTCCCACACTCTGCCCATATTCCACCTCCTCTTTGAAGTTTTGTTTGACCATTATAAATCTCAGCAATCTCACCTCTTTTCTTCTTCCGAGAAACCTTCTGTTACACTTTTCATGAAGTATGTATAATTTCCTGCTTTGGAAAGCAGGAAAAAATCAAACTAGTGTGCATGAATCACTTTTGACTGGGTAGGCACTGAGTTCAGTGAGGTAGGGAATGCCTACCACCCCCAGAGATTTTCACATGAATTATCCTTTCTAACCTACCTGTATAGTGAGTACCTACTTCATGGCACTCTATTATGTGCCACCATTGTTCAGGTATGCAGCTAATTCTCAATTCTTTGAGGGTATGAACATATCTCACACTTCTTTGCTGCATCCTTTGAAAACCCCAAATAAGATGCATACCATTTTATACTCTCAAATACATACCAGTTTGTTGAAACAATTAATTGTTAACCTAACCTTTAGAGCTGTTTTTGTTTCAGATATAGTGAATATTACCAGCAGTTCTGCAAACAGTAAGAAACTATGAATCATTAATGGACTATGAACACACTAATTAGATATCTACAGGGTGATGTTTTATTTAAAACCAGGGTCTTCTATGAATTTTTTTAAAAACATCTAATCTGAAGGCCAAGGAAAACAGAATGATCCCTCTAGGCACATCTTTGGGTAGTTTACTCAAGGGATAAACCTAAAATGATGTTATCCTGATGGTTGTAATATAAACACCACCTTGAACTGAGAAGTATCAGGCGGGTATTTCAAACTGCCAGGAGGTACTGCTGCATTCTTCAAAATGTATCTGATCTGTTTCTCCGATTCAGATTTTCTCTACGAACTGGTCCTATGCATTTCTCTTTTCAGATAGGCCCAGTCGATTGGAAGTGTTTTTAACTCTAATATCTCAGATCACTCCCTGAAAGTCTCCCTATTTTCTTCTGTGAACCCTGGAGCTATCACTAACATGCTTAGAAATGAATGTCCTCAACTCCCACCACTGCCCCTACTTCTGCCACCATGCCTCTGTCTGACACAGGTGGTCACACGAGCCCCCATGTCAGTCTCACCAATCAGTGGCCAAGCTTCCAGCCACCCTGTGAGATGGAGGGCAGTCTTGCCAAGCTCAGAGCGCGGAGGGGAGCATCTCTTCATGTCCACACCACGCTCAGGCAGATGAGTCCTAGAACAGGGCTATCCTTGCTCCCTTCTCCTCACTGAGGCTGTGTGTGAAGTAGCCCTTTCCTCCTTTGCTTATACTTCCTCTTGCTGTTTCACTCATGGTCCTCTCCCAAGGAGAATAAAGTTCAAATCCACAAGGACAGTTTTCTGAGAGACAGCAACTCTAAATTGACCTCCCCTCTTTCATGACAAAAACCCATGTACAAGAACAGACCCACAAACCAGTGGAACAGAATAGAGAGTCCAGATATTAACCCAAACATATATGGTCAATTAATATATGATAAAGGAGCCATTACAATGGGGAAAGGACAGCCTCTTCAATAGAAGAGGCAAAACTGGACAGCTACATGTAAGAGAATGAAACTGGATCATTGTCTAACCCCATACACAAAAGTAAATTTGAAATGGATCAAAGACCTGAATGTAAGCTATGAAACCATAAAACTCTTAGAAAAAAACAAAGGCAAAAATCTCCTGGACATAAACATGAGCAACTTCTTCATGAACATATTACCCCAGGCAAGGGAAACAAAAGCAAAAATGAACAAGTGGGACTATATCAAGCTAAAAAGCTTCTGTACAGCAAAGGACACCATCAATAGAGAAAAAAAGGCATCCTACAGTATGGGAGAATATATTCATAAATGACAGATCCAATAAAGGGTTGACATCCAAAATACATAAAGAGCTTATACACCTCAACAAACAAAAAGCAAATAGTCCAATAAAAAAATGGGCACAGGATCTCAACAACACTTCTCCAAAGAATAAATTCAAATGGCCAACAGACACATGAAAAGATGCTCCACATCTCTAATCATCAGAGAAATGCAAATCAAAACCACAATGAGATATCACCTCACACCTGTAAGAATCGCCACCAGCCAAAAGACAAACAACAACAAATGTTGGCGAGGTTGTGGAGAAAGGGGAACCCTCCTACACCACTGGTGGGAATATAAATTAGTTCAACAATTGTGGAAAGCAGTATTAAGGTTCCTCAAAAAACTTAAAATAGAAATACCATTTGACCCATGAATTCCACTCCTAGGAATTTACCCTAAGAATGCAGCAGCCCAGTTTGAAAAAAGACAGATGCGCCCCTATGTTTATTGCAGCACTATTTACAATAGCCAAGAAATGGAAGCAACCTAAGTGTCCATCAGTAGATGAATGGATAAAGAAGATGTGGTATATATACACAATGGAATATTATTCAGCCATAAGAAGAAAACAAATCCTACCATTTTCAACAACATGAATGGAGCTAGAGGATTTTTGCTCAGTGAAATAAGCCAAGCAGAAAAAGACAAGTATCAAATGATTTCACTCATCTGTGGAGTATAAGAACAAAGAAAAAACTGAAGGAACAAAACAGCAACAGACTCACAGAACCCAAGAATGGACTAACAGTTACCAAAGGGAAAGGGACTGGGGAAGATGGGTGAGAAGGGAGGGATAAGGGGGAAAAAGGGGGGGGGAGGCATTACTATTGGCAGACATAACATGGAGGGGTGGCATGGGGAGGTTTGTACAACACAGAGAAGACAAGTAGTGACTCTATAGCATCTTACTACACTGATGGACAGTGACTGTAATGGGGTATGTCGGGGGGACTTGGTGATGGGGCGAGTCTAGTAAACATAATGTTCCTCATGTAATTGTAGACTCATGATACCAAAATAAATAAATTAATTAAATTTAAAAAAAAGCTCATGTACCTGACTTGCTCTCTATAGTAGCTGAAGGGATAAAGGCTCAGTGAAAATAATAACTGACCAATAAATATGATTACAGTTCATCAAAGTGACCATTTATGCCAGACCTTGTGCTAAGATCCAGTGACAGAAGGTCTACTATCACCATCTCCATTTTACTGGTGATAAGATCAAGGCTTAGAGGGACTAATATACTTAAGCAAGAAGGATAACAGAACTGGCTCCCAACCCCTGACCTATTTGATTCCACAGCCCAAGACATGCTCTCAAGCCCCATATACCATCCCCTTTCATCAAATGGGACTTGGCTAGGGGGCGGGGAGGGGGAGTGCAGGCCCTAATGAGCGTGTCCCTTCCCAAGGACATGCCCACCCTTGATAATGATTACTATAGTCACCAGAGAGTGACCAGCATTCAGAAGAAAAGATTTTCAGCCTGCTCCCAGACCAAGGCTCTGATTACATAGAATATTTCTTCCAGCTATCCATCTAACCTTTACCCACTTTTAAAACTCACAAATTAAAAAAAAAAATTAACAAGGCCTGTCAAACTAAAATGATAGTATGCACCAAACGAAAGACAACGGCATTTTAAATAAAATGCAGAGATAAAGAACAAAGCCATTAAACCACTACTAAAGTTTTTCTTTAGTTCACGAATCAAAAATAAAGTACCTACATTATATTTCACAAAACTCAACATTTCTGAAATGGTTAATTTACAATATAGGTTTTAATCAAGGCATATACCTAGTTGTGTCAAAAAGAAGGCTTAACAACTGTGGATTTTATATGTGTGATTGTGTTACATTTTCACATTACTAATGATTCTAACAAGTTTTAAGACTTGTGCATTTATCAAAGTTTAAGCATTAAAATTTTATATTACAAAGTCTCATTACTTAACTGTGGAAAAAGAACATTGCTTACTTCATTTTCAGTTCTTCAAAGCAGACGAATGTGAGAAAAGGAAAGTACCACCATGAGGGATGCTGTGTGAGCTGCCCAGGCACCCCTTCCAGGTGAGGCCCTCAGTGCCTTCACCAAAGGGAGGCTCCTGGCACCACATCACAGTCAACCAAGATCACACTCCCGCCCCCAGGATCAGGGGCCCTGCACAGGAAGGGATGGTGGCCTATGTGCAATGAATGGTCCACATCTGAGTACAAAGGCCTGGTCCTCTTGCTATAGTTTGGGGCAAGCTTGAAGGGCCTGCCAGCTCCCAAACTGCCTGTGGATCTACCGGCTCTACTGCAATTTAACTTCACTTTCTGCCAAATCCTGCCTTTCTGCCTCCTCACAGGTGTTGTGGAGCACACAAATCTGAGTCTCACAATGGCTTCCCCAGAGACACATGTTACAAGAATTATAAGGAATGTGGTTCTAAGAAGGTGTCACTTAAAAGAAACATCTAAAAGTATGTCAGGAGAACAAGGTGTTCGAGCTGAGGCCCTACAAGGACACCAGAAATAAAGCCCCTGAGAAACTTAATTAAGCTAGAGGTTAGCCCATCCTTATGCCATCTGTGACCCATTTCCTGACAGAACAATTGGATGAAAAAGGGAAACTCTAGCAACCACATTTGCAGATAGTCATAAGAGAGGAAACTGCAACAAGAAAAAACCATAACAAGAAGGAAGTTTCAGTGAATAACAACTTACAAATATAGGCAGTCCTTTTTAATCTGCAGCTCAAAATATAGTTCAGCATGCATAGATATGTAAATTAATATCCTGAGCAATCAGAAAAATTATCAAGTTACTTTTTTTCTGAAATAATCATCAAATTTAATAAAATACCTGCACAAAACTTGATTTTCAAGAAATAATATATTTCATATTATCTAACCTATTATTTTCTAAGTGTGCCCTACACGCTAATAGGTTTTTTTGCCTGAAAGAAAAAAGGCATTATGACTTATTAGTTAATATTAAATATAGATAACATAAAAGAAATATTTACTTCTTAATATTCAGTATTTAATACTTTCCAAAATACCCAACAGATAACACATCTATAATAACACAGATAATTCCAGCAGTAAACTGATTTTTCTAGTACTGGATGATCAAATGACTAATTTTCAAACTGTTTTCCATGGCAACCTTCAGGGCTAAGGGTTTCCTCAAAGTGCCCCAAAGAAGTAGGTAAGGGAGAGTCTCCCACCACACACATGTCAGCCAGGTCAGCTGTGCCTTTACTTTCAGTTTTACATATTTTCATTCACAGAAAGTCTGAAAATTTGTGTGACAGGCCAGTATTTTCCAAAGTAGGAATGCATCACAGAAAATATTTTTTCTGACTTATGAATTAGTATTCTATCTAAGATTTGGATCCTATGTTAAAGATTTTGATTCCACTAAAATTTTACTAAGAACAAAGATTCTGCTACTGCTACAAAATAAAAGTGGTGATGGGGTGCTGAAAGTTGTTATTTCAAAACTGTAAATGCCATTCTGTCCTGTACACCATGACATCACTAGCACCTACCCTAGTACCTGACAGATGGATACTCAATAAATATGTATTGAACAAGCAGAAAACAAACAAAACCAAAAACCACTGAATAGAGATGCAATGTTTTATAATAAGAGCAAACATTAATGAAACAGAAGAAAAAAAGCCATTTCAAGAGGATATGAAACAGAATAACTTCAAAAATTGGTAATAAACAAAGAACATACCCATAAGAAGTTATTTGCCTATTATCAAAATTTTCCATAGCTATTATTTTCCCAAAAGTAATGTTACCCTATATAGAAATCTTCTGCGGATAGTATCCTTTCCAAGTAAATTCAAGTGATGATTATACCATCCATGAATAAGATAAAGTAGCTTAAAGGGTTCCACTACAATTGGCTTAAAAACCTCTACCACAATGAACTCCACAAAGTATTAAAACATTTTCAAGGAGATTTCCTGTGATTAAAACAATCTTCAAGGGAAAGCTACCACATTCACCCTCTTTACAGTTGGACACCTCTTTGAGAATTGAGGCTTTTTAAAGTACATTTTATGCAAAGCAACCAAGCTACCCAAAGATAACTCAGGAAACATGCAAAACAAACAAAAAGGCACATAGCCTTAAATTCTAGAAAGAAAAAAAAGTCAACAGATGTTTCTGCCAACACTTGCAATTCCCTAAATAATGATAATCTTCATTAAGTAGGCAGGGAGAACTTACAAGAGCTGAAGACATAAAGGCAAATCATCTAATTCAAGTCCTTTTTGATGTATACTGTCTTCCCAAAGAATATTCACTTTTCTTGACCACACTTTAAGAAAGATTGTTAAATGGGCTTTTCTCTGATCATAAAATCATTTCAGAGATATTCAACTAGTTGCTATAACTTCTCAGAAATATGTGTGGTAAAGTAATGCTTCAGAAACTTTATGTGTGAGTCTCCAAATAAAGAAACTGCTTACAGAACACCCACAAATAAGTAGTCATTTGGAAGAAGTGGAAAAAGGATGAACTTACAATTGGTTATGTTGTATTAGATTTGGAGTGTATTGTTTATGGATTTCTCATAGGCAAGCTATCAAAAGTTATCATCACTGACAATGTATTAGTGTCTAATAATGTCTAACAAATATGTCAAATCACTGTTGTATACCAGAAAGTAATATAATATTGCCTACCAACTATATACTTCAATATAAATTAGTTAATTTAAACATTCTAACAGTTTTATGTAGCTTCTAAAATGTCCTATACATCAGGCCAATTCTATTCAAGAACATTCACTTTTTTTACCACAGAGATACTACTAAGAGATAAAATGAAAAAAAAAATTGTAATCAGAGCTTTTACACTGCTAAAAATAGTTTATATTAAATTGAGAAAATTGCTGCATGGCATATTTCTTGTTTTTAACTGAGATATAATTAATATACAATATTATATCAGCTTCAGGCATATAGAATAATGGTTGGATATTTGTATACATTGTGAAATGATCACCACTATAAGTCTGGTTAACATCCACCACCATAAACAGTCATAATTTTTCTAGCAATGAGATTTTTTAAGATCTACTCTATGCAACTTTCAAATATGCAATATAGTATTATTAACTATAGTCACCATATGCTGTACATTACGTGCCATGACTTATTTATTTTATAACTGAAAGTCTGTACCTTTTGACTCCTTTTATGCATTTTACCAAAGCCCCACCCCAAGCCTCTGGCAACCACCATGCATCACCCAAGAGGTATAACTGCATTATTTTATAGACTGATTTTATAATATTTATGAATAAGAAACCAAAAAGAGTATTATAAGGAGATCAATGAGCAAAAGAAGCATGAAGCTGCACATATACATGACGCACAAGTTATAAGAGCCCCCAGAAGCCTGCTTCACTGACTGCACAGGCCTGTGTGCCTGCTGAGATGCCTGGCCCCACAAACACACCATGGTGCTGCCCTTGAGAAGCTGAAAGTCTAGTTGAGGAGACAAGACCAAAATATATAAATCAGTGAGAGAGAAGTTCTAAGAGAATAGGACATAATAAAATGATAAAACTGACATATACATAAATCTCAAGAAAAGAGAGTAATACTTGTTCAAGTAATCAGAAAAACTTACAAATACAAATTCTTTAGTTTCAAGTCCAGTGTAGAGATTTATTTCTGCCAACCAGTTGAGCAAGTTACCAATAAACCGTTAGAAATGATTCTATAGTAAGTTAAATAAGGATACATTTTAATATGTTTAACATCCATAATATCTTTAATATATTATGTTAAATGTGTGTGTGTGTGTGTGTGTGTGTGTGCGCGTGTGTGTGTGTGCACATTTCATCTTAAGCAAATATCCCCACAGGGTATTTTTTCAAATCTTACAGGAAATAAATTAAGAGTCAATTGGGATAATTCAATTAACCTTCCTAAGATTTTTAAGTAAATGCTTTAACATTTATTGGGCATTTTCCTGTGCCTTATAGATATATAGGAGACATCAGGTTTATTCCCCTTGTGCAGCATAATCAGGTAATAACACTCTCTTCCTTATGGGGAATGGTCTCCCCCAAATCCAAAATGTAATTCTAATGGAAGCTACCAGTCTTCATGCCTGTGTCCCCACTGCCACAGTGGCAAGGCCATGACCCAAGCCAGAGCAGTCATTATACCTTCCTTCCCTTGGCCTCCCTAGGCCTTATCTATGAGTATGGGATCCAAGACAGGAAAACCCATGGCCCCTCCCCAGGCAAGGCAGCTTTCCTCCCTGGTGATACAGCTAGGAATATATAAGCCAGGGAGAAGAATAAAGGCAACAAAGAGAAGTGGAGCCCAGGACCCAACACACCCTGGCAACTTCCAGTGGTTTCTGATGTTCTGGCGGTTCATGGCTACATGAGCCAATAAAATTCACCTTTTTGACTAAGCTAGTTCATCCTTAGTTTCTATCTCAAGGAGCCAAGACAACCTCAAAAAAATATTCTCAATCCATACAAATCCAATGCAAACATCATTTTTAAATGAATTAAAATATATTCCAAATAGCATGAGAAAAGATATGAATTTTATGTTTAATTTTAAAGTAAAAATTAGTTGTCCTGCAATACTGGAAGGCTAAGGAGGATTGTTAAAGTCTTCAGAAGCTGGGCTCAAACTCGGCCTCCCTTGTCCCCATCCCAGAAGTTCTTATTTGACAGTTTTGAGTGACAAAGCACTCTTATCTCTTGACAGGGACAGACTAGCTTGTTCCAAAGCTTCATTGAAGGGGACAGAATTTAAATAAATGTCTAATTGAAGAATTATGGCCTACTCCCTAGAGGAAAACAAAATCCGCTGTCAAGGTAAAACTAATTCTTTCTAAAATGTGGGCTTTTATTTCTGACTTCAAGTGGATTTCCAACTGTAATATCTAAAGAACAAATCTGAAGTGCCAAGCAAATAAAGCTGAGCCAGTGGTTTCTCCCACTCTCACCTCCAGTGGTCACCCTATCCCCATAACCTCTATCAATTATCACAAGACTGGAATCTAGTCACACAGTACCCGTCTGAAACTCTTCTCTCTTATACCACAGTTTGGTCCCAAGAAATGAGAGGCATGTTCTTCTTTTGATTCTGCAAAAAATCTATTAAAATAAAGTCACTGATGTAAAAAGAAAGATAGGCACACTTTCTTCTTGCCTATTCCTTAGTCTTTCCTTTTCTCTTTAAATCTATGGGAAGAGTCAAACAAGAGTTTAAATTCCAGCTGCAAGAATCCTAATGGCTAGATAAAGCACTTAGAGCTCTAAATCTCAGAATCCTAGGTTTAAAAATGGGGCAAAAAAAAACAACTAGTTCAATCTGCTGTTTGGATTAGCTGAGACAGTTTTGTAAAGTGATTATCACAGTTCCTGACACACACACAAGGACTTCACTAAATGAAAGGAGTCACCCAAGACAAACAATATACTTCACCACCCTAATCAAGTGCTACTCCTTAAAAGTAAGCTTGCAAAGAATGAACACATTTGGGGTCACAGAAGTCTATAAATCTGTTTGCAAGCCTACCTGTAGAACGGGGCAGGGTGAGTGGGGCAGCCAGGGGAATAGGACAATTTCCTATATGCTCCAGAATATTTTTTGGAAAACAAATATTAGATAATATGTATTTTCTACAAAGTGCAACCTATCTAAACTGTACAACTAAGTCTGAAAAGGAGGGAGAGAAATATGGGGGGAAAAGATAAACTAGGCAAAATTATTTGTGAACTATGACACCTGCTACAGCAGTTTGCATGGCTAACAGCAGTAATGCTATCCTCCATGAACTACATGGTAAAAAGATTTGCATTAACTTTCTGATTTTTCCCTAAGAATTATGGATTTGATTCAGCAATTTCTTTTCACTAGAAGGGGTTTCTCTGGTTCTTGGAGGTGGTGGTGGTGGCTTTAAGTTAAAGAGTAGCAACAAGAAAATAAGAGGAAAAAGAGCATAAGATGGCAGGAGAGATGAAAAGAAAAGCTGAGACAGACACCAAATGGTAGCATCTCATCTCCAGACTGAGCCACGCCTCTATCTTATCCCAACTGTATACACTGACAAATACTGGCTTTCTGCCAGTATTATTTCATGTTGACTTTTTTCTTAAATTGGTTTTTTCTCATTTAGAACCAAGAATCCTTATTAATATAAGATCTATGAGGTCATATATATAAGACATTCAATATATATTTGTTAAATGAAATATTTGAAATGTTAACATCTATTGAGTACCTATGACATATCAGGAGGTTTGATATGTGCTTTATACACGGTATTTTACACTCACCTTTCTCATTCTCTACACAGTAAGTTTGAAAGTCTCTTACTCATTATGTTTGGTCCCAGAAAGGATTCAAGTCACCGTCTAAATTCCGTATCTCCCAGCAATTCACCACTATCACACATGATAGGTGAAAGAGAATTATATTGTATTTATCCTGGAAACTCCCACTCTATTATACACAGACACCTCATGCAAAGTTCAAGCTTTCAGTAATCACAATGACCAAAAATTATTTATTTTTATAAGGTGATTAAAATAGCAGTAATTAGAAATATTTGTATAGTACTTTATAGCTTACAAAGCACTTTTACACAAAGCATATCCCTGGACATCCTAGCAATCCTCTAAGTGGAGAGAAAATAAGTCATGCCTCCATTGGGCAGTTAGAGAAACTCATGATGAAAGGAGTACAGTGATTTATCCTAAGTCATTCAGCTTGTAAGTGAAAGATTGGGATTTTAAAACAGGTTTTCTGGTTCCAAAGTCAATATTCATTCAAAGAAAATAAATAACTTATCACTGACTGCCAAAGCAGTTTTCTATCTGCTCACTTTAAGCATTCATTTCCCCTTAAACCTCCAGTCTAGAAATGTTTAAATAATCATTAGCTCCTCTAGTCTCTTTAGTATGACCCTATATTCATGGACACTTGCTCAGCAAACAAGAATTATTTACAGAGCATCAGTCTTACAGCCAGGGCCTGTGTTGATGATTCAGAGGTACACAGACACAGACCACAGCTTCAAGAAAGACACAGGAATGGGGGAAAAGGTAGTCACAACCACTTGAAAGGTGCAAAAATGGTAGGAGGAGCACATGATCCAGAAAGCCCTCAGGCAGCATCTAAGAGATTCAAGGACAAAGGAGAGCAGTGCAGATGGAAGTAAGGAGATTATCTTAGGCAGTCTTTGCATTAATCATACACAGAACTTGGTGCATGAGGGTAGAAAAGGAAGAAGTCAAAGTCCAATGCCAGCCTACAAGGCCAGAGAGAAAGAAGAAGACGCTGTGGACATCAGAGATATCAAACAGATGAGGGCATCCCCAGAGGACAGTAAAGACAACTGCCCAGATGTCACCACTCCATAAAGAGACAGCACTACAAAAGGACACCACTCTGTGCACACCCAGGCACATGCATAACCTTATGACATCTCCTCGTTCTCTCATTTTGTAAGGTAAGAATATTCCTACAGTTCTTATCAAAAATCACAAATGTGAAGCATTAGAATCAAAAATAATAAAATACCTAGGAATAATCTTAACCAAAGAAGTGAAAGACCTATACTACAAAAAATACAAGACACAAATAAATGAAATACATCCTGTGCTCATGGATGGGAAGAATTAATATTGTCAAAATGGCCATCCTGCCTACAGCAGTCTACAGATGCAATGCAATCCCTACCAAAATACCAACAGCATTCTTCAACAAACTAGAACAGATAGCTCTTAAATTCACAGGGAACCAAAAAAGACCTCAAACAGCCAAAGCAATTCTGAGAAAGAAGAATAAAGCTGGTGGGACTATGCTCCCCAACTTCAAGCTCTACTACAAAGCCATAGTAATGAAAACAATTCGGTACTAGCACAAGAACAGACCCATAGATAAATGGAACAAAATAGAGAGCCCAGATATAAACCATGCATAAATAGCCAATTAATACATGATAAAGGAGCCATGAATGTACAATGGGGAAATGACAGCCTCTTCAAAAACTGGTGTTGGCAAAATTCGATAGCTACATGTAAGAGAATGAAACTAGATTACGGTCTAACTCCATACACAAGAGTAAACTCAAAATGGATCAAAGACCTGAATGTAAGTCATGAAACCATAAAACTCTTAGAAGAAAACATAGGCAAAAATCTCTTGAATATAAATACAAGCAACTTTTTCCAGAACACATCTCCTCAGGCAAGAGAAACAGAAGCAAAAATGAACAAATGGGACTACATCAAACTAAAAAGCTTCTATACAGCAAAGGACACCATCAGTAGAACAAAAATGCATGCTACAATATAGACTATATTTGTAAATGAAATAGCTGATAAAGGGTTAACATCCAAAATATATAAAGAACTCACACACCTCAACAAACAAAAAGCAAATAACCCAATTAAAAAATGGGCAGAGGATCTGAACAGACAGTTCTCCAAAGAAGATATTCAGATGGCCAACAGGCACATGAAAAGATGTTCTACATCACTAATTATCAGGGAAATGCAAACTAAAACCACAATGAGATATCACCTCACACCAGTTAGGATGGTCAACATCCAAGAGACAAGAAACAACAAATGCTGGCAAGGATGCAGAGAAAGGGGAACCCTTCTACACTGTTGGTGGACGACTGTAAATTAGTTCAACCATTGTGGAAAGCAATATGAAGGTTCTCAAAAAACTAAAAATTGAAATACCATATGACCCAGGAATTCCACTTCTAAGAATTTACCTGAAGAAAACAAGATCCCTGATTCAAAAAGACATATGCACCCCTATGTTTATCCCAGCACTATTTACAATAGCGAAGATATGGAAGCAACCTATGTGTCCATCAGTAAATGAATGGATAAAGAAGATGTGGTACATATACACAATGGAATATTATTCAGCCATAAGAAGAAAACAAATCCTACCATTTGTGACAACACGGATGGAGCTAGAGGGTATTATGCTCAGTGAAATAGCCAGGCGGAGAAAGGCAAGTACCAAAGGACTTCTCATTTGTGGAGTATGAAAACAAAGGAAAACTGAAAGAACAAAACAGCAGCAGACTCACAGACTCCAAGAATGCTCTAGAGGTTACCAAAGGGGAGGATGGGGGGAGGCAGATGGGGATTAAGGGGCACTACAATTCACAATCACAAAAGAGGTAAGTCATCAGGAAGGCAATACAGCATGGAGAAGATAAGTAATGACTCTACAGCATCTTACTATGCTGATAGACAGTGACTGCAATGCAAGCGTGAGGACTTGATATTATGGGTGAATGTTGTAACCACAATGCTGTTCATGTGAAAGCTTCATAAGATTGTATATCAGTGATACTTCAATAAAAATATATAAAATAGAAAATAACATTTTAAAAAGTGAAGCATTAGAGATCTCCTGATTAACCTTGTCATTTTGTGGTTGAGGAAACTGGGGTTCACAGAAGTACATTTATTTGTACTTAACCACACATGTTGGAGCAGTATAATGACTACAGCCACAGTTGTTGGTCCCTTGAATCTATGGTCTGCCACAGACACTGCCTATCTCTCAATTTTTACATGAATTTGTAATGCTTTTACCACTTTTCAAAGCTCACTTCAAATATATTATGATGATTGCTAAAATGAATTTAATGGTAATAGAGTTTACCTCAAAATTATTTACATTAAGCCAATATAATCTTTCATAAATCTACAGGGAAATACCCCTAGAGTCATTTTATCATTCTTTTCCTCCAGTAGTTATTTTAGAAAATGGAATGTAGATTAGCTGTTATAACTCATTGCTGTTTTACTATTTTATCATTGTAAATGATGGTCAAGGTTAAAGATAATAGTGATATTATAAATCCGTTAATACATAAAATGGAGTCTATATGTCTACAATAACTAATAGAGTAATTAACTACAGAAAATATAGATGCTAGCAGAAAGACTTTGAAAACAGGCATAAC
Source organism: Manis javanica (assembly GCF_040802235.1). NCBI lineage: Eukaryota > Metazoa > Chordata > Mammalia > Pholidota > Manidae > Manis > Manis javanica. The sequence goes on from NC_133157.1 coordinate 60,070,826, forward strand.
TATTTTCTCTCATGAACAGTGGTACTCTTTCCCAAAGACATACAACTCTAGAATCATTCTTAGCCCTGACCAGAATATTCTCCTCTAAGTGATCTTTAGGAGACAACATAATCTTGTTCCCAATAGGCAGGGGGAAAATGATCTTTCTTAATAAGAAAGCAGTGACATCCAGATCTCTGGCAACTTGCTGCACTGATGGACAGTGACTGCACTGGGGTATGGGTGGGGACTTGATAATATGGGTAAATGCAGTAACCACATTGTTTTTTCATGTGAAATCTTCATAAGAGTACATATCAATCATACCTTAATAAAAAATAAAATAAAATAAAATAAAGAAAGCAGTGACATCATCTAAACTCTTCTAATACTAAAAACTCAAATTAGTGTCCCAGGCATTCTCATTAACTAAATTTCTAATGAACCTCCAGGAAAGTTTTGCTACTAACTTTTCAGATTTCTTAAGGGAAATACAGTATACAATTGCCTAAATACTAGGTTTCACCAACATGCTGAATTTATCTGCATCATTTTATTTTGTCCACACTGAAAGTAAATGTCAGAAAGAGCATGGAGGTAGCTATGCAGGTGAGATACTGTCCAGGAGCCTATGGACTGCTTAAAATATTTTACCAAGTCTCTCAAAGCTAAGTCCCAGAAGTACCAAATAATGACATACCAGCAGATGTCCAGTGGTGTTCAAGGCCCCCCCATGGGGCCTAAAGCGTGTGCTCAAAACTGACCCTTGATAAACATCTGTACAATGAATAATCACATCACACTCCTCTGTCATAAAAGCCTTTCTCAGTCCTACACCACCTATTAAAGATGTTATGATTCACTGATATGATTATATGATTTTAAAGTAATGCTTTATTCCATTAAAAGAACAGAAATGCTAAGAAGTTATCAGATTAAATGTGCAAGTAAAATACCCTAAAGATAAGTTAAACAGCCTACTGCTAACATTTTTTAGATCACATAGCTCCACAGCAGACCAGGAACTGCCTGGATTTCTCCTGCATGTCCTACGAACTTTACTCTTCCACCTAAAACTTTCCTTCCAACTAAACGTCATTTTTGCTATATATGAATTTTTGGAGAAAGCTTACAACTTCACACCACACCTCACCAAATGATAAAACATCAAGGGCAAATAATGGCAAGATGGGGATAGAGATTATACATTGTATCTCAACACCTGATCAGCAGGAGAACTTGGAAAGAAGCCATTATTTTTAAATTGAAGGCAAGAAAACTATTAGGCTGGCACAAGCACCTAAGAGCATGCTATCATGTTCATAACCATCAGAAACACTGTATCTTCTGGACTGTCCAGTTGATGCTTCATATGCTTCTGTGCTATCCTGCATGTATAAGTATTATAGAAAGTAGAATTGATAGCTAAACTCTCCTAAGACTAAAACCCAAAAAACAAGTTCAAAACATGAAACTGGTTAACCAAGAAGGATACCAGGGCTAGTGACAGACTAATAATTACATATGTACAGGGAATGTACTACATGATGAATTTTATAGAGTGATACACCTTTAAATCATTGCTCAGAAAGATGAGGAAAGAGGCTCACAAACACAAAAAATTGTAAGTTAAGAACACATATTAATATCAACTTATTCTTTTCCCCATGCCCATCATCCAAAGAGTGATAATAGGCCTCCTGATTCAATTCCACCTCTCCCTAAACTTCACATTTATTTAGAGGAGGCTAGACCAGAAGATCAGTAAGATTACTTGATACTCTACTTCCAGGAATTCAACTTTACTCCTATCTCCTGCATATCTTACAACAAATCCTCAGAGAAGAAAAGATGCCTAACAAATTCTTTGAGACTAAAACATGCATCAATCCATAGCCTACAAAATGATCTGCACGCCACTTTAGAAATACAAGTCACCACTAGCTTTATGGTTTTGAGCAAAACATTGGACAGAGTGGAATACAATTAATTACTATACTCAAAAACTTTCTTACAACTCATATAAATCTGAATCTACCAGGTAAAGGGGGGGAAAATCCTCTTTAGTAGGTTCATATTGCCCAAATTTCAAAACTCCTAAGCTTATGAATAATAAACATGTAACTTGCCAAGACTTCGGCTCTCCAAAGTGGAGATAATTAATGCTGTAGAGGTCCATATCCTCGGTGTGCCATGCAAATGTGGTTTTCCACATGCCAAAATAGAGATAAGGAGTATTTACGCCCTCAATAGAAATACCACACTCTTCTTCAACCACATCCAAGACGGTATTCAGGTGAGCTATGTTCCATTCATCCACATCCTGGAACCAGGAGAAAGAGAGGAAGAAAAAAAAAATCAAACATTAATGAACAAATAAAGATAAAATTTACTAAACAAACTGTCATCTGCCAAAATAATTACACTGTATATTCTAATTCACTGAAAAATGAAAAAGCATGCATTATTCAGAAGACACACATATGTATGTCCATTATTAATTATCCAAGATTACTAATAGCACAATGTGGTTCTATATAAATATTAGTATAAAATTATACCAAGTGACCTCCAAGTTACAAATGGAAATGTAAGGCCCTACTCCTCATTTGCTGTTGGCAAAAAGTCATTGAATCAAAGAATATGAATATGATGTGGGTCTTTCAATCTTTGGCACACCTTTTTTCAAGGAAGTGTTTTTGTGGTTTGGGGGTTATTTGTACACAAGTTTATAAGTCATATTCAACATCAGACATCATCTCAAGATATCAACAACAAAATACATCTTCTATCTTCCCTGTCATCCCCATCCATTTCAATGTTAGCATATGAAACATCATTTTCTAAACATTCTACTCTGATTATTGGAAAAACTCTCTGTCATCCCCATCCATTTCAATGTTAGCATATGAAACATCATTTTCTAAACATTCTACTCTGATTATTGGAAAAACTCTTAGCACTGTTCTAAACCACAGATCATTGTACTTTTACTACCCGTGCAACTAAATATTAATTAACCTCTTACATTGATGGGAAATGTTAAACACAGAATAACTCAAAAAAATACATATCAAATTTTGCAAAAATTGCTAGAATAACATAGCTTTGAAACAATAACTCAACATAGCTGGTAATGGTAGAAACGGTTAGAGTCACTGATATAAGTGATAGGAAAAGATTCTGGTTTTATTATAACAATCGATTATTCACTGTAATTCACAACTGTTTAAAAATTTTTACAAACTATATATTTTTCCCATATGCCTTCCTCATAATCAAATATAAATATCAGAGATTGGGTCTATTCCTATATTATCATGAAGAAACTGCAATGTTTTTAAATCCATTTCAACCTCCTTATTGTGCTATTAAAGTGGGACATTAAATTCATTTACATATTCATTTACAGACATATATATAATAAGGCCCTCTCCAGTATCTATGCCAATGGCCTCACAGACAACCACAACTAATATTGCCCTTGTACACTAAAACTTTCAGGGTTGATCTTTAGATGATCCTCTGATCAGTATACTAATTTTATTTCCTCAAGTTTTTGGGTGGGGAAAATTATTGATGGAAGAGTTAATGAAGTTCTGCCTCAGGTTTCATAATTGAAAGTACCAAGGGAAATCATTTAATTCCCAAATTCCCCTAAGGAGCCACTCTACCTACAACTTAAACCCCACAATGGGAAGTTTGCTTCTTGGAAATTGGTTGAATTAAGTAACATTTTAGAGAAGGTCCTAGGCTCTAGCCTATGAGACCTCATAAAAGTTCAGATTCTGTAAAATATTTTATCTCACTCTATTTATAGTGATGCAATCTCTTAAATCTAGTCCAACAGACTTCAATCCAATCACTATAATAATAGAGTCCTATTTGGAAATCATGACTGAGGCAATGAATCTGCAGTAATAAATGAGCACCATATCATAGGAATCATTTTTAAACTGAATGAGCTTGTGAATTTAGGAACAAACTATTCCTCTGAAATGCCTGCATCTGGAGAAGTCTTATCTTTATTTCTGACTGACATTATCTTTCAGAAATAACTGAGATGGAACCCCTTGACATCCTTAGACCTGTGGGTCTCCAGGGAAGAGGGCAGAGCAGAAAGGGTGCTGGCAAAAGACCAGATTATGGCCCCAGCTCTGCCACTGACCAGAGCAGAAACAGAGATTTTCTGAGCTTCCAGCCTTTCTTCATGAAAACATGAGGACTATGGCACCCTCCCGCAGCTGCTTGGAGTACTAAATAGGCTAAAGGACACAAATGTTTGGAAGATAAAACTTAGTATTTCCTAGAACTAATGAAATAAGTATCTCCATTCTCTATTAAATCTTCCTGGGAAGCCTCCCCCAAAAAGAACAGCTGAACACATGATAAGTGATAATTAAGTCCATGAAATTCACTACTCATTCTCTCCATTAATGGATAAATAACATTTTCCAGCAATTTCTTCTAGGCAAGGCCAAAGTTGCCAAGATGCTAAAGACATGACTGAACTGCTGCCATCTCATAGTAAAACTTCAATGGATGAGGAGTTGCCACTAATGGATGAGCAAATAAAGTGGTTTCTAGAGATGGAATCTACTGGTGAAGATGCTGTGAAAATAGCTGAAATGACAACAAAGGACTTAGAATATTACATAAACTTAGCTGTAAGTAGTGGCTGGGTTTAAGAAGACTGACTCCCAATTTTGAAAGTCCCATTGTGGGTAAAATGCTATCAAACAGCATCACCCACTACAGCGAAATCGCCCATGAAAGGAAGGGTCAATCAATGTGGCAAACCTCATTGTTGTCTCATTTTAAGACGTTTCCCATCAACCCAACCTTCAGGAACCACCACCAACGCAAGACTCTCTGCCAGCAAAAAAAATTACAACTCACTGAAAGCTCAGATGATGGTTAGCATTTTTCTAGCAATAAAATATTTAATTAAGGTATGTACTTTTTTTTTAAGACATAGTACTATTTTACACTTAAAAGTGAACGTGACTTTCATACACACTGACAAACCAAAAAATTAATTTGGCCCTCTTGTGATACTCGCATTACTGCAATGGTCTGGAAGCAAACCTGCGATATCTCCAAGGTACGCCTGTATCTTCCCCTTCTTTCAGCATCAACAACAATCCGAAGAATAAATTTAGGACAGGCAAACATGTAAAGTGCTGATTCGTCCCACCCAGAGGCATAGACATCCTACAGAAACAGACAAGCTGCTTCATGTGGGGAGTGATAATGGAACTGATTTAGCATAAAAGCAGTCTCCAGAAAGACCCCAGCTACAAACAAGCCCCATAATGACAGGTCAGAATTTGCCAAACTGCTCAAAGCTTCAAGTCATTGAGTCACAACATAAAATCGGAATACTGGCTCAGGTTCATAGACAAAGACCTTTTCCCACATTCCATTCCTTCAGATAAAGCTCTTCTGTGTGGTGTTCAGCAGGTGCTTGAGCAGTACTTGTGACTCACCTGACCTTCGCCGGACAGGCATTTCCTCCAGGTCCCCATGCCCCTCACCCCAATTACTAGTAGGGCCTTTGAGATCTGTCTTGCTTTGTCCATCTCTTTAGCCTGTTCTATCTGGTTTTGTGAAATAATTCACCACTGGACCATTATTTGTGCACATATATGTTAATCAAGGATCCTTCTTCCTTTCAATCTCTGTATCTTCTGTCTATCAGGAATTAGATGGCAATTTGGAAGAACTCTTTAAGTCTTCGTTACCGTAACAAGAGTCAGGAGCTGTTTGAGGACCAGGCTTTGGACTTCACAGAGGATAAAAGTGTCCCAAACTGCCATCAGCACATGAATGATGTGTCTGCAAACCTACACAGAGACCATACCAAGTTTGAGTTCTCGGCCCTTGAGCTCTAGGCCCGGTACCTGAAATAGGCCATATCCAGGTCAAAGAACACTGTCTTCTCAGGACTGTGAGCATACACAACTCCTTCTATAGTGACACACTAGTCACTGGGAGACCGAAGAACAACACAGCAGCAACATGCCATGCTAGAAATCTCACCAATAATGAGCCATTCCCACCTAGCACAGAGAATGCAAAAATCACGGAAACACATTTTTCCCAAAATATTTCCAATGGAACATTAGCCCTACCACAGGTTGTGGTTGAAAAACTTTGGTCTCCTTTTCTCCCTCTCCTAGAGAATCACGGTGCTGATGGGTCCTACTATAAGGAAGCCTGTTTCATTTTGCCCAACTCCACATTTTCCAAATATTATTTGACCACAGAATCTTGTTTATATAATACATTAACATCCTGTAAAAGCACACTGCGTAGGACAGCACATTAGGGGAAGCATCTATGGTAGACAGTTTCCTAAATGCCTTAGCCCAAATAACTCAGCAGTAAAATAGAAAATAATTCAGACCACAGCAAAGATGGCACTGCAGAACCCAGGGTGTGTGAGGGGGTGGCTGGAATGTGGTCACATCTATTGTCATAATCCACATATATACTTTGATTGTGTCACCTAAAAATACACAATGTAAATTTAAAGCAATTAAACATCCCCAGAAAGATATTTCTAAATGAAGACAGGCTAAAAGCTTAAAAAAGGGAAGACACAATCCAACTTTTAAAACTATCAAATGTATTGATAAGCAGAGAACAGGTTTTAAAAAATAAATTCATGAAAATGAAGTAGCATTCATCAAAGACTAAGAAAAGGTTGTCCTAAGACAAAGACTAATTAGTAAACATGAAATCATGGTTAGCACACATACTCTTTCTACTTTCACCAAAAAAAAAGCAAAATAGAGTGAAGAATTTCTATCTCAAAGAATGACACGATATCAGAAAGCAGCATGCTGTATGGGAATGAAAGTCATTCTCACTTAGAGCTTCCCTTAGGTTCATTGACACACACTTTATGCTATCCTCAACAATGTCAACAACTAACCCACATGTTTCCATCCCCCCATCTCCTGCCATCATCCTCAGCACCTTCAATATTATCTCCACACTAGAAGCAACATAATAAAATACTAGAAGGCTCCTTTCTAAAATACACTATGGTTCCATCTCTCTCCTGAGTTTCAGTGCCACATTTACCAAAAATGTCAGATATAAAGAAAGATTACATAAAACTAGCACCAAGTCTTGAAACTCTGCAGGTACTTGGTAATTATTTTATTAAAATGGAGAGATATTGAAAGCACTGGGATAATCCCCAGGCTGAGAACACAGAAGCAAAATACCTCATTTTACAGATGAAAGTAAGACACTCAGTAACTTAACTGGCTCCTTGTTTGAAATTTAGAACAGAGCAGTCTCCTCAGTAGCAGATGTAGTCTGTCTAGCAAATCATAATCCTTTGTAATCAATCTTTTCATATATACTAGTGCTGGTCCCATTTTTGTAACTCATTGTGACATGGTGTTTCTCATTAGCACCTTGTGCAATATTTCTTAAGTACTTCTACTTTACTAAATACATAAAAATACAAATATTTAAGTATCTTTTTTAAGTTTATGCTTTTGCTCATTTGACTCTTACTTTTCCTCCCTATGACCCTTATTAGGACCCAGCCAATACCCACTAGAGTACTAGGATCCAAACAAAAGATCACAAACCCAGTCCCCACTAATCCACTGGGTACTGAAAGCTAGGCTGATGGAAACTACTGCCACCAATTCATACAGCTGTTACAAGCCCTTATGTCTCAAAAGTAATGCACACAGAGGAAAAAAAAGAAAACTTGGTTAGTTCTTTAAAGATTTCAAAATTCAATCCATTTAACAGAGTAATGTATGAAAATCATACCTTTCAATAGCTAAAATGAAAGTTCTGGTCCACATTTTAAACAGAATGAGGATTTCCTTAGGATCTTTATACAATAAGAATAAAATTAGACCCAAAGTTAATTACAATGTGTGATGTGACAGCTTTTTTTTGCTTCTTACTTTCAGGAAAATATTTCACTATCTCTAAATTTTATACTTTCAAAACAGACCTCTTTTTGCTTTTTGCATTTTTACATACCAAAACACCTCAATTTTACAGTGCTTTCTCTTCTTTCTATAAGTCTAAACAATAACCAATGTAAAACAAGTTGTGAAAGAAACAAAAACGGTCTGCAACAAAAGTACCATATGAAAAGATAGACTGTCGGTTTACCTTAAAAAAGCAAATATAAGTATAAAAAGAAGGAGGGGAGAAAAATAAGAAAAGGAAATGTCCAAACAGTCAAATGAAAGATTGCACAAACTTTGAGACTCCTGCCTTAAGTCTGGACCACTGAAAGCTTGAAGTTAATGTATCCCCTTGGTTCCATGCAGGAGCAACCCTAATCCTCTTGGGAGAAAACATTCACTTAGACCTATAAATTTCCCACAAATTAAGACCAAGCCGAAGCATACAATCAAAAATAGCCATTCATACGGGAAGGTAAGGCAATGATGGAGCACGCTGGCAAAAACCACTGACAAAGCTTTCAGAACTATTCTCCACCCCAAGGACTGCTGATACCAGAATTATCAGGGAGACACTGAGGAAGATGAAATGTTTCGAGAAATTTTTTAAAAATGAAATCACAAAGACAAATAAGTAAAATAAACTATTTAGAATGACCAGTCAGATTTAGGGGGATGGACATCTACATCTAGAAATGAAATATATTATTAAACTAAAAACCCAATGAAAGGGTTAAAGAGAGGTAGCTGACCAGAAGTTAAAATTCAGGACATTAACACCCAGTGCAGTGCAGAAAGGCAACAAGATGGAAAATCTGGGAGGTGAGTTATACTTAGGACAGAGTAAGTTTGTCTAAGATTCATGTAAGGAGAGTCTCAGGAGAGATAAAAATTTAAAAACTAAGTAAACCAATAAAAGAGAAGAATAATACAGTCAATTACATTAAAATTAGAATCTCTATCCCCAGCAAGATAATAAAAATTAAAATGTATATTCACAAAACAGAATATTATACAGCAATAAAATGATTAACAATAGCTAACACAATAATGTGGGTAAACCTGAAAACCTATTATTACATGGAAAAATCAATGTCTCAGAAGACTACAGAAAGAAATACTGTTTTTATTAAGGTCAAAAATCATCCAAACTAAACACATTGTTTAAAAATATATGCATGAGTAAGAAAATATTTTTTTTAAAGGAATGCAATCAAACACAAAATTCAGGCCACCCCTGGGTAATGGGGTGGGTGTCAGGGAAGGACTGTAGAAAGAGCAGCCCATGAATAGTATTATTGTTAACAATCTAGCTATTGGGCTGCATGGTGGTTTCAGGACAGTCAAGGTATCCCAGTATTTTAAAACTTAAATGCATTGCATATATATAATCAAATATTATATTTCAAAAACATGATAAAGAAAAAATCATGACAAAGATGATTTCTCCTGTGTCATATCCTACAGTACCATTTCTGTCCAGGCACTGACAAGAAGATGGTGGTATATATCTTAAAAACAACAGAGGCATTTTCTTAAGTAAGCTTCTACACAAACATCTTCCATGGCTCTGACAGACTTTGACTGTTTGAAAGTATTGATTGTTAGAAAGTATAACTGTTAGAAAGATTGTTAGAAAGTATAAATTACTGGGCTTCAGGTTGTACTTACACATAAATGACAACTACAGAACAGAATTCATAATTCTTTTGAAATCAGCTACTGAATATTTCATTACAACCTCAAGATTTTTCTCATTCTGCTTGAATATTGCCGCCAACCACAGCTAATGTTTATTCAGTAAATACCGTGGAGCAGGCTGTGTACTAGCTTTTTTATTTAAGTCATCTCATTTTATCCTACAAGGTAGACACTACTATCACCTACTATCATTTTATAAATGAGGGAACTACAGCAAAAAGAAATCAGGTAACCTGCCCTAGATCTCACAGCTCACAATCACCATGGAGTTGGGATTCAATGGTGAGAACAGAAAACTAACCCATATTGGCTCTCCTGTGTCTGAAGCCAGGTGTCCAAACAATGAGCCAGGAAGTCAACTCTAAACTACCTACTTTTATATATTCAAGGAGGGGAAAACATCCCTCAATCCCACAATGACTAGAAAGGAAAGCCAGTAATTTGATGATTATGTGTTTTACTTCCAATTTTTTTAAAGGACTACCCATCAAGATGATTTAGAAATACAGGCTTAAGCCAAGAGCAGAACTCATAGATTTACTCACATTTTATTAAAAAACAAAAATCACAGAAATAATAAACAGAATTGTTAACTTTATGTACGTATCTACTCAAGGTCCTTGCAGAAGGTCCTAAAGGGAACCTGAACCATATGAAGCCTTGCTCTCCTTTAAAGAGGATTAATAATCTCAAAATTTAAAAAAACAGTAAAATCCCATACTTAGACCCTGACAAGTTACTTTTACATGTAGGAAATTAAAAATACAATAATCTTTACTAACATACACATATTTTCAAGACTGGCATGCCCCTTGTCTCATTGTTCTTACATATAATGACTCTAAGTGGCCATCACTAGGCAGAGTTTCCAGGAGAAAGCTTTTCAGGGGCCGCCCCAACAGGCACATGTCCTCTGTGTCCTCTGTCCTTCCTCCTGCTTTCCGGGACCAGACATTCAGACACAAGAGTACAGAACAAGCAGCCGCCATGGGAGCACAGGGCAAAGACAGCAGCAGAAACTGCCTGGAATAGTCTATGAAGATGGCATGGAACCAAAATACAGGCCTCAGACAACCTACCTCAAATTTTTACATGAAAATGAAACATGTTTTCATGTTTGTTTCAGCCCTTGATTCTGAGGTCTCTGTTACCAACAGTAAAACAACATCTGACTGATGCATTTCCTCTTTAGTAACCAAATCCCATAGGTCCCCACTTCCCCATTCTTTCATGAAAATAGGAAAGGGATATTATTAGTCTCTGTGACACTAATTTGATCCTACTAAAGGAAAAGTGAAAAACATTTAGCTTTTGACTGGTACCAAAGTATCAGCTGCACTTGAACCTTTTTGTAACTATTAATTCCAGGAAAATTCCAACTTAGATAAAGAATTTACCTGCTTCTCCCAATTCCTCCATAAGTTAACATCTACTTTTTCTTCTGTTTTTCTCAATTGTTGTCTTTTCCACCTTGCTTCATTTCTCTCTTGCTGCTATTTCTCACTTAAGCAATTTTAGATTTAACACACTCTCATAACACTTTGCAGAAGGCTGGAACTACTGAGTTTTCCTTTCATTCATCATAAAGGAAAACAACCCAAGGTATTTTCAGTGGACACATTTTCATTCTTTACAATGTAAAATTTTGGATCATATACATAAGCTCAACATAATTCTTTCAATGAAAAAGGGAGAACTCACAATTTATTGAATATAATACTATTTATTGAATAGTATATTGAGTATATTGAATATCAAATATTAAGCTGTATTTTCTCATTGTAGAACATTTGGAACCTAAGTTTTTAAAAGGCCAACTTACTTCTAAACCTGCAAATAAGAGGGAACCATTTTATCATTTTAGTGATAATATTTCTCTAAAAAATATGTATTTTTTTAAACTTAGGGAACACAATTAGAATCAGACTCCTGGGACTTGAGGCTCTAACTCTGTTCCAGTGACCCCAAAAGCCCACTGACAGGTGGTGACTTATTTTGAGGAACCCATGCGCGGAGGCTGGTGCGTGGGAGCAGCTCTCCAGCCTCTCTACCTCAGCCAGACTGGCCACTCTCTTACCAAGATCAAGTGGACAATTTGTGAGAGGAATCGTATACAATATTGGAAATCTACAGCGGGCATTTCAAGACCCTGGGGATATATATCTTTACAGAGTTATCTTGATTTATTCACTCAGGACTGAACTACAATCACTTTCCTAACATTATTGTACATATTACTTCATGTCTATTAACAATTGGTATCATTATTTTTCTTTGTGACATGTAAGTCGTTTTACATTCTTTGCTGTAATTTAAAAAAACACTGGAAAATAATTTAGATACATAAACATGGGTCCATTTTTCTTTTCTTTTCTAAAATTGATTCTAAAAACAGAAGGTATAGATCAACAGTTCCTTTTTAACAAGAGTTACTTGAATCTTTCTACTCTACTTATAAATTCCCTTTTTAAAAAAATAAGACATGCTTCTGTGTCTTTAAAAACCATCATAAAGATAAAATCTAGATTATTTCAATCTTTCTTCTTTTTAAAAATTGGGTAGGGTGGATCCAAATTAGGACCTGGGCTTCAAATACACATGCCTTATCCAAGCACTTTTATAAGCCTGCAAGCAGGGCCAGGGCTGCAATGGAACAGAGGAAGCCCACTTCTGAAGCTACTAAGCATTCAGTGAAGATCTGCCAGATATTCAAGAGAAGTAGAAGTCCAGAGTACACAACCAGCTCAAAGTTCTATTAATCCTTCCTGGTGACAATCTGAAATACACAAAGAGAATGGGAAAGGAGTCACCCAGCTCTGTCACTAAGTAGACACCATCTTGGATAAATCCTAACACTTCAGTCTGAAGTTCCTCATCTATAAAAGTACTGGCTAAACTACATGATCTCTAAGACTCTGCATGAAATCATCAATGACTTTAGACCAAATTTAGCACTAAAACTCTGGCTTTTCACCTCTGGGTTTCACGTTCCCTCCCCTTCCATAATTCCTACTGCTGTTTCCCTAATACTTTGACACAGATATCTGTTCCTCTGAGCCTACTGCCCATCCAGCATGCCCAGAACACTCAGCTCCCTCACCCCTCACTGTGGCTCACGTCTGATGCCCTCGATGCCCTTATTCCCACCATAATCACGAGATTGTGTCAGTCCCCAGAATGCTTAACCTCTTTCGGCTCCTTTGGTACCATGGTATCTGTATCACCCATGGGGCACCTAGTCTGTGTTATTTATCCCTTAGGGAAAACATTCACAACTCCAGCTAAACAGTAAGCACCTTGGCAAAAACCTGCTATCCTAACACTACTCACACCCCCACAAACCACTCAGAATGAGACTCTACACATTTTTTTTTATCAATTTAGCACTTTCTTAAACATCTAGGTATAATTTATTTGTGAAGCTTAAGAATGAAGAGGTAAAGCAGAAATGACCTATTCTATCCAACTTGAATTTCCTTTAAGTCATTTCCCACCTAAGATTAGACAGTTTTCCCTATGAACATTCCAAAGTCAGTAGCTCCTTACCTCGAGTGGCAGCCCAATCTGTTCTGGGGCAGCTGTATTTTTTACAAAGTTCTCCAAAGACAAAACTGATGTTCCCCACAGTGATCCCACCTGTACCCCTAACAGGCAACACACTCGAAAGCATGGCCATGTACTCTGAGGTCACCCTGCATCTGGGCTTTAACTCTCTTACATTCCCAATTTCTGTACAATCCTCACCATGCTGCACTGGAAATAACCCTCTGAAAACAGCTTCCAGAACTGATGGGACATTCTGGATGCAATGTGACCAGTGAATTATAACTACCATCACCCTTCCCTGCCTGGATGGTATAATTTGGGATCATGCAGGCTAAGTCATTAACTCAAGATCAGCCATAACATGCAGGCAGATAATGAGTTATGATGAAGCCTTATTTCACAGAACCAAAATCTGAAAGTCACGATCCTTTAGGCCAACAGCTCTCTTTGCACAAAATACATCTAGAATGATGGCATTTTATTTGGATGTGAAAATGAGACATATCATTACTGTTCTCACTTCAAAATATTTTTTATTTCTGGATAAATGATATGCTGCCATGATAAAAATACAAAACGGAAAGGAACTCTCCTGGTCAATCAGTTTATAAACTGCTTTATTTCACTTAGAAATTCTCATCCTTAGATAAATTTCTTGTCCAAGACCACCATCTGGTGGTGGAAGGTATTTAAACGACCTCATTGTGGAAAGGGAAAAAATGCTCATGTATAAGGTTAAATGCCATTAAGACTATAAAATCTTACTATGAAAATATCCCCATGCTTCAGCAAACAGATTTCTTATAAAGGGGCTCATGACAAAAGAAACCTAGAACTCAAAATTTTACTATCAAAGACTCAGTTCACCTTCTTGAATAAATATTTTTTATCATAAAGCCAGTATTTTTCATCTGGAAGGAATTTCAGTGAGCAGTTAATTCAATCTCTTACAGAGAAAGGCCCCGAGGCAAAAAAACAGAGCTTTCCTGAAAAGTCACAGGACGGCAAGCACTGATCATAGGAGGTCAAATAGTCTGCACTGTTTAACAGCCTTCTACTTCAAGAGGCTGTGGAGAAACGGCAAGAAATGAGAGTCAGTGTCCATGGCAAAGTGCCTCTCCACCAAGTGAGTGATGATCTGGCCACCGAGCTGCGGCCTGCGGCCCACCCCCACACTGACCCCTGGAAGACCAGGAACCGTCACGTCACACCCTCCCCACCTCCATGCCTCCTTGCATCCCTCTTCACCTTATATTTATCTACTTCCCCTGCTCAAGAAAACCACCTTACCAATAAAAAAAGATTTTTAAAAATGTGAAATCGCTCTTTTGAAGAACTTTTATCATGATGGGAAAGCATTCATGTGTTAAAATGAGAGAGGCAAACAGAAGACCAAACTATGTTCTATATGATACCACATCTGTTAAAAGAAAAATGTAGTTATTGAACATCGAGTAAAGAAAAAAATATTGGAAGGAAATACACTAAGTTTTTTTGACAACTAGTATCTCTGAATGCCAGGATTATGAGTGATTAAATTTTCTCTCTTATAAAGTACTTTTCAAATTTTTATACTTAACATTTATATATATATTGACAAGAAGATATTTTTTACCTGAAAAATGTATACATTTATACACATAGACTATAAAAAAACTGAAAAAGGATATTGCAAAGAGGACACCACATACCCATACACTTAGGACATGAAGAGAAAGAAAAAAAAATTTCCCCAGTTTTTAAGGAGAAACATATATTATAAGACATTACACTTTTTCTTAGCATTCGCCACAGTACTTTTCAGGCTGTTTTAAATTTTCTAACAATTGTCCATTAAAAAAGATGTGGATGACAAAAGCAACAGAGATGCAAACTAATAGTAAAGTTAAATCTTGGAAATGTAATTTAAAATACTTTATGTTTCAAGACTCAGGGGCTTGAGTTCACATGCTAAGTCTGTTTCCTGTTTGTAAAATTTGCCTGAGTTATATGACAGACTGCATGGCATGATGTTCCCCAAAGAACTCCATGGCATCCAGTTTGAGAACCACTGTCTCCGAATGTGATTAGTTCTCAGGGGTACATATCAGGGATGCATACCTGAAGGTCAGTAACAAGAACAGAAAACTGCCACTTTGCCTCAAGAATCCTGACATCATCTATGTACAGTGAGATCAGAGAAGGAATTTTTTGCTAAGTATCTTAAAGTAGCAATTTTCAAACTGTTGTCTAGGGACCATTAGAGACACTCATATTCCATCAGGATCTGTATAATAAAAACTGTTTTCATAATTATACCAAGACATTACTGCCTCTTCACTCTCATTCTTATATGAGTGTAAGACAGAGTTTTCCAGAGGCTACATTATATCTTAAAAGAGTAAATATAGAAGCAGATATAAGAACACAGAGGTCTTCTATTAAGGTAGACATTAGAGATATGAAAAAATGTAAAATAATGACACTCTAAATTTATTGTATAGGAAAATATACGTTTTTTCTAATAAAAATATGTATGTTATAGAATGTTATTTTTTTAATGTATCATTGATAATCTTATGAAGGTTTCACATGAGCAAAGTTGTGGTTACAACATTCACCCATATTAACAAATCCCCCCACACCCCTTTGCAGTCACTGTCCATCAGTGTAGTAAGATGCTATAGAGTCACTACTTGTCTTCTCTGTGTTACACTGCCTTCCCCATGCCCCCGCTACATTATCTGTGCTATTCATAATGCCCCTTAATTCCCTTCTCCCTCCTTCCCCATGCACCTTGCCTACCCTCTTCCCTTTGTTAACTGTTGGTCCATTCTTGGGTTCTGTGAGTCTGCTGCTGTTTTGTTCCTTCAGTTTTGCTTTGTTGTTATACTCCACAAATGAGGGAAATCATTTGGTACTTGTCTTTCTCTGCCTGGCTTATTTCACTGACTATAATACCCTCTAGTTCCATCTATGTTGCTGCAAATAGCAGGATTTGTTTTCTTCTTATGATTGAATAATATTCCATTGTGTATATGTACATCTTCTTTATCCATTCATCTACTGATGGGCACTTAGGTTTTTTCTATATGTTGGCTATTGTAAATAGTGCTATGATGAATATAGGAGTGCATATGTCTTTTTGAATCAGGGATCTTGTTTTCTTCAGGTAAATTCCTAAGAGTGGAATTACTGGGTCAAATGGTATTTCTATTTTGAGTTTTTTGAGGAATCTTCATATTGCTTTCCACAATGGTTGAACTAATTTACAGTCCCACCAACAGTGTAGGTGGGTTCCCCTTTCTCCACATCCTCGCCAGCATTGTTATTACTTGTCTTTTGGATGTTGGCCATCCTAACTGGTATGAGGTGATATCTCATTGTAGTTTTAATTTGCATTTCCCTGATAATTAGTGATGTGGAGCATCTTCTCATGTGTCTGTTGGCCATCTGAATATCTTCTTTGGAGAAGTGTCTGTTCAGATCCTCCACCCATTTTTTAATCAGGTTATTTGTTTTTTGAGTGTTGAAGCATGTGAATTCTTTATATATTTTGGATATTAACCCCTTGTCGGATATGTCATTTATGAATACAATCTCCCATGCTGTAGGATGCCTTTTTGTCCTACTGATGGTGGCCTTTGCCGTACAGAAGCTTTTTAGTTTGATGTGGTCCCATTTGTTCATTTTTGCATTTGTTTCCCTTGCCCAAGATGTGTTCAGGAAAAAGTTGCTCATGCTTATATTCAGGAGATTTTTGCCTATGTTTTCTTCTAAGAGTTTTATGATTTCATGACTTACATTCAGGTCTTTCATCCATTTCAAGTTTACTTTTGTGTAATGAGTTAGACAATAATCCAGTTTCATTCTCTTACATGTAGCTGTCCAGTTTTGCCAACACCAGTTGTTGAAGAGGCTGTCATTTCCCCATTGTATACTCATGGCTCCTTTATTGTATGTTAATTGGCCATATATGTGTGGCTTTATATGTGGACTCTCTATTCTATTCCATTGATCTATGGCTCTGTTCTTGTGCCAGTCCCAAATTGTCTTGATTACTGTGGCTTTGTAGTAAAGCTTGAAGTTGGGAAGCGTAATCCCCCCAGCTTTATTCTTCCTTTTCAGGATTGCTTTGGCTATTGGGGGTCTTTTGTGGTTCCATATGAATGTTAGAACTATCTGCTCTAGATCACTGAAGAATGTTGTTGTTTATTTTGATAGGGATTGTATTGAATCTGTAGACTGCTGTAGGCAGGATGGCCATTTTGCTAATATTAGTTCTTCCTATCCGTGAGCACAGGATGTATTTCCATTTATTGGTGT
Source organism: Manis javanica (assembly GCF_040802235.1). NCBI lineage: Eukaryota > Metazoa > Chordata > Mammalia > Pholidota > Manidae > Manis > Manis javanica. The sequence continues at coordinate 60,088,309 of NC_133157.1, forward strand.
CTTCTTTAATTTCTCTCATAAGTGCCTTGTAGTTTTCAGGGTATATGTTATTTTTAATGAATTAAATACTTTTAAACATTCTCAGTTTTAACTTCTAATATAATAAAGGATAAATACAGCCTACATAAAAGAAAAGCTCTTTGAGGTACACAATAAATTATTAAAAGCATAAAGGGGTTCTGAGAACCACTGTCTCAGGGCACTAGTGCTCAGAAAAACACATACCAGGAAAATCACTCTAACCTCCCCCCTCCTCCTCCTCAAAGCCTCTTACTGTGACCAGTCCATCTTATAAACCATTATCTGATCACTTTCTAAAGCATGATTCTGATCCTATTACTTCCCTATTAAAATCATTGCCAATGGCTCTTCAAAGATATACAAAATAGTAACCAAAAAACATTCTGGAAACTCCATGATCTGGCCTCAGGGTATTTTTCAAAGTCATGCACATCAATTCTACAGTTTAAGCACATTCTTCACAGCAGACACTATGATAGGGGCTAGAACTGGAGAATCTAGGAGACATCATCACTTTTATCACTGGACTCAGTCTGCTGAAAAAGAAACAGTTACATAAATATAAGTAACCTTCATTTTCTGTATTTCTAAATATTTGCTGTAATAACATGTTTTACCCAAAATTCACTATCCAAGTCAAAAACTCTAAATGACTCAATGAAAGTCCACCAACAGAGTCGTTATGGTTGTATACAAACCCAGGTAAGAGAATATAGATGGCAGTTCAGCTGTATCTCAGCTGTTCTCTCAAAGGATTATGCCTTCTGCCCAGGTTAAGCGTACAGGGCATCCTTGCTATCATCTTCCCAACATTATTAGTGAAAATGTCTTCTGAGGAAGTAAAAATGCCCAACAAGAAAGCAAATGATCGTAAGAAGGTAGAAAAGCCCACACTTTAGGAAGATTGGGTGTGATGGTGCATCTTGAGGGAGCGGAGGACAGAAGGCATGGTCTTGGCATGTCCTCATCTACTAAACAGAGCAGTGCTGTTCCAGGAAAGCTTAACTGTGTCACTAGAGCCAACTCAGTATTTCAAAGTTCCTTGTGCAGTGGACTGATACCACTCCAATGTAGGAGACCACTGAGTACCAGACTGGTACAGGAGAGAGAGACAGTCATCTTCAGAGACTTGGAAGCAGTTGCAATGAAGGAGGAATATGATTCACTGAAGGAGCTGAGTTTAAAAGCAAGTCTGGAGATTTAAGAACACGATGGATAGCAAAATTGTAGGTCAAAGGTGAAGCAGTTTTTCCTCACAGTGATATGCACTGTCTTTCTCCAGTGAAGGCAGAGAACTATCATCAAAGATGTTTACACACAAAGGAAACTGTCGATCTCAATGCATTGTCACCTCAAATGTTTATTTCAGAGGAAAGAAGTACCTGGATGTAAAGCATCCAAAGAAAGCTAAATTGCTCTTAAGTGAGAATGGTAACAATGACGATAAGCTAAACTCCTTGCTGGAGCACTACTCTGGAAACATTGGCGCATGGGGGCCACTGCAGATTACACTGCCTGTCAGGATATGAGGTATTCAACTCAGAAAGCCTGAGCAATGAAGGAGGTGCATGAGGTTTAGAGGAGGAGCTACCTGTTACCAGTCATCAAAGAGAAAATCTTGCAAAGAAGGCTCTTCCAGAAAGACAAAACTCATACATCCTTCTAGTGTTAGCTATTAAGAGGATGACAGCCACCTTATATTAAGCATATGGAACTTCATTTTAAACCTCAATTTAATGAACTATTATCATCATTAAGGGGATCACCATTATACTATGTGATAGGCGCTACAAGAAATGCAGCCCTAAATAACATGGAACATAAGCCTGAATCATCTACTTCCGCTGTAGCAGTGTACACAGACAATGTAGATGCCTGTTCTTAGCTCTTTCACACAGAACAGAGATGCATTCCATCATCAAAGGTCTGTGTAAGTATACACAGCTATTGGCTGTCCCAGAAATGTTCTACCTTCTACCTTTTCTACAGATTTATCTGTTGACTTTCATATCTCTTAGCCAACTTGAATCATTCCACACAGTTATAGAACTTTTTCTCCCTTTCCCCTTTTTTATCTCTCTTGATTTCTGTGAGTTTGATCCCTGAAGAAACTTCCATGTTTTTTTTAACAGACGACTAACTTTTTATATGTACACTTAGCAAAAGTTAATTAAAACTTTCTTTATTGGTGGAATAGCCCTCAGTGAAACAGAACAAAAAAACTTTCCAATCTTAGAACTCTAATGATACTGTTAAGTTCAGGCCCTTCTTTAATTAAAGAAGGTTCCTGACACCACAAACACTTCAATTTCATTGTCTCAAAGCATCAGTGTTTATGAATCTCATTCTCCTAAGAAAATTCTCAACTTTATTTATATTACATCTGTCTCAAAAAGGTTTTGAGCATACTTTCTCAAGAAAAATAAATATGCCTCTATATTAGGAGTTGGAAAACTTTTTCTGTAAAGGGCCAGACAGTAAACATCTTAGCTTTTATGGGCTATACAGTCTCTGTCACAACTATTCAACTCTGCCATTGCAGTGCAAAAAAAGTCATATATAGTATGTAAATGAATGAAGTAGGCTATGCTGCAATAAAACTTTATTTACAAAAGCAAGCAACAGGTAGAATCTGGCTGCCAAGCCCTGCTTTGCATCACACACCCAAAGGCTGGGTTTTGTAGCCACATACCTTTGGTTGTTAAAAAAGAGTAACTTGCTTACATGAAGCAACTGTTACTGCTGTGACAGGCACTGTCCATGGTGTTGACTGAGATTTTTAGTGCATCCTAAGGAAATCAAGCTCTGAAGACAGCAGCAGACTGGAAGAGAAGCCAAGACTCACACCCTGGGATCTCCAGGCCCTTTTCCCTTTACTATCAAAGCTGACTGTTCTCAACTAGCCCTTTATGAACACCCTCACCCCCAATTCCTGTGTTGTACCCTATCCTGGATCAACACTACAATGGCACCTCCTTTGCCTCTTAAGAGGTTTGCCTGGTGTTGTGAGCAGGAGGGGCCCACACATGCAGCCCTGTCTCCCATCCCTCTCCCTCAGCTCCCACAGCCTCTATTCCAGGTCTGCCCCAACTTCCCCAAGCCCATGGTCAGCAAAAAGTCTCCAAATTTAGAAAAAAGTGTGATTTTACCCTCAAAAACTGACCTAGTTCCTGCCCCAACCTCTTCTCTCCCTCCTTTACCTGACTTGTACTTACTCACCTAGGCCAAGTTCAGACTCCCCCAGAGTCAACTGGCCAAGTTTCTCTCCCCCAGAAAGTGTTCCTTTAATGTCAAGCCTGAGCTACTACATGCCTCTCCTCCAGGATCCAGGGCCTGGCTTACCACATTTATGGCCCCTCAGCCTCTCCTAAGTCTGTGAATTACTTGAAAACATGCATCCTTATTCATCTTTCTAACCTACACAAATTATTTTCTTACCTCCCCACACTCTTTCCAAGAACTTTCACCACCAACAAAAAAGGCTATGGTTCTTTGATCAATCTTTTAAGATTACAGGAAATAGCCATCACTAGAAAATAGGGGGGGATTGAACTGCAATTTAATGACTGTAATTGCTTTCAAAATAATGCCATGAACCATAAACCAATTTCCAGTACAATTTAAATATTGGGCCAAACAGCTAAACAATGCAAGGATACAACTGTAAAGAGCAAAACAATACCTGGGCTTTCTCAATGCGCATTCACTCTGCTGATTTCAAACATTCCTGACAGTTGCAGGTTATAGTTACACTCACCCTTCATCACTCTTGTTAATGCATTCCCCCTGTTACTCTCCATCTACCTCAAGGGGGCAAAAACAAGTTATTTTTCATTTGTTCGAATTTAGGTGTCCTGCATATGCTAGATTTTGTTTACAGTAGCAGTGTAAACATCTCTCTCATGTCTTTATGCTACAAAAGCATTGATAATGTCAGCTCTACTCTCAAGCTAAATGCTCCTGCAGAGCCTACAGAAACTCCACAAAATACTATGCCTTCTAGGACCTACCAAAATGACAGACTACTGGCTCCAAAACCTATAAATGATGAGGATATTCTAAACATGTTTCCAAGCCAATGGATATTGATCACTGGATCTTAAAAACCAAAGTTATTTAATTCTTAAGTCTAAAGTCAATGTTCCCTTAAAGCAATGCCAATGTGTGACTGGTATATTGATAAGCACAGCAAAACAAAGTTCATCAGCCTCATTTTGTGCAGTCAGCAATTATGCTATTTTACTATCAAACATGGAAAACTAGTTCAGAGTGTTTGTTATGTCAGTTGTTCTGAATATCATCCCAAATATGCTGCTTCTAACTCTTAATTATATATGCAAAAAGGAACCAAGAGATCAATGATCCCAAAGCATAGTTAGAAAAAATAACTAAGACTGAGTTTTACTTTGGTTTAGAGCACTCAGACATGCAACCTCTCAGCCCAGGATCCAGATGATTTATCAGCTCAATCTTTAAAAGTCTGAAAACTTCCCAAGATACCACAGTGAAGAAACCAGAGAAAAGAAACAAAATGAACCATCAGCTCAAGGGAAATTTGAAGTTGACAATGACCTAGTTTTTACACATTTTCACAACTAGGAGAGTGACTAGAGCTAATTGCTTCCTTAAGACTGGTGTGGGGGGTGAGGGCACCTGGCAACCTCTCTATGAGCCTTGGAACTTTGGAAATACCTCTGTGGGCCACAAGTATAAAATGCCAGCAGTATTTTCTCTGCCTTACTTATTCCAATGGAAATCTCACAGAAGCTGGTTTAATTAGACAAGGTACAGCATTTTGTAAGGAAGCTTTACTATTCATGGCTTTTCCCAAATATAAGTATCCATAACATGTTAAACCTAAAAAGAGATTTTTTTATCACTTGGGAATAAATCAATAAATACCAAAATGCCAAAAAAAAAATAGCAAGAATTTAATACAAGATAAAATTTGCAACTGGAAGGTTAGACATGGCTAGAACTAGAATACACTGAAATGATTCTCTGGAGAGAAATACTGAAAATGCTTCTAAAGCCAAAAAAACTGCTAAAACCTCCTTGGCTCTCTGGTAAGGAAACATATACACACAGACTCACATAAAATAAAAAGCCAAAAGGAAATCACAAAGAGATTGTTTCTGTTTGGTTAGCTTATGAGTAATTTTCACTTTTCTCTTCATATTTTTCTGTATTTTTAAATTTTTCTACATGAGTATATTTGAATAAACAATAAATTCTCAACACAGGTTATTTATATTAGTGAAAATGCAGAAGGAGAATGGGGAAAGAATGCTTTCTTTTTTAACATTTATTTTTAATATTTCAAACATACACATATTTAAAATGCTACATACCCACCATCTAGCTTCAATTACCAATATTTTGCCAATCTTCTTTCAACTACATCCATTCTACTTCAAGTATTTTAAAAACAAATCCCAGACCCATATCACTTCACCTGTACATACTTTAATGTGCATCTTTGATAGGACAAAAAATATATATACACCATGCCATCATTGTATCTAATAGGACAACAGTAATTATACAGTATCATCTGTATTCACAAATAAGAATAGTTCTTTCAATAACAATGTTCAATAATTAGAAATACACTTAGAAAATTTGAAATTGTGCCACTACCTCATATTCAGAATATATAAAGGACTATAAATAAATAAGAAAAGCATCACACATATACACACTCACAAATATTCAAGCATTCTTAAAAAGGCACTTCAATAAAGAAGAAATACAAACAGCCAATCAACATAAGGAAAAAAAAACATAATGCAATTAACCCAAAGCTACTACTACACATACCCACAGAAGTGCTAAAATTATAAGACTGACCAAGTGTAAAGAGGGATGTGGAGCAAAGGGAACTTGAAAACATTGCCATCAGAAGGTGTAAACTAGAAAATAGTTTTCATCTAAAGCTAACTATGCATATACCCTACAACTACTGCTAGGCATACACTCACTGCTTCCATGCCCTATGAAACATGCTAATGCTCACACAAGTTTTATGCATAAAAGCCACAACTACAAGTAACCAACATAACTATTACCTGGAGAATAAATAAATAAATTGTGGCACATTTCATACAACAGAATAATATACAGCTATACACAATACAGGAAAAGCTTATGAAAGAAGCCAGACATAAAAGAATATACACTGAATGATTCCTCCAATTATCTAATTTAGAAACAAGATATAATGCACTACATTTTTAAAGAAAAGAAGGAAATGATTACCACGAAGTCAGAATTGTGATTACCTTTGGAGGAAAAGGGGGGACCATGATAGACAAAGGGGGTATATTAGGAAATGCTAGAATGCTGGTAATATTTTCCTTGATATCAGTGACAGTACACAGGTGTTCACTTTGAAATAATTCACGAATCTCTAAGTTTGTGTTATGTACTTTCCAGTTTGTTTTATATTTCAAAATATAAAAGCTATAAAAATACTATAATGATTATTTCAGGCAAGGATGATCAATGGATGCAAACACACTGGGTGAAAGGCTACTGATGTACAGGATATTTATGAAGTCTTACTCTATAGATCACTTACTCATTTTAAAAGGAAATCCCTAACTGGATCCTTCCCATGGGGGAAAAAATAGTTTATAAATAACACTAGCAGAATTTGGAGCCTATGAATATGGTCTGTATATTAGATGATGTATAAAACCTAAATCACCTTATAATTAAAAGATACACGTTGACATAATTAAAGGTGAACTCTCATGTCTGCACTTACTTTCAAATGTTATAGCAAAGAGACAGAGACCCAAAGAGAAAGATACAAAGAAAGAGACAAAGGGAGACAAAGGGAGACAGAGAAACAAATCAAATGAAGCAAAATATTAACAATTTTTTAATATAAAATGGTAAGTTTAAGTGAAGGGTATCCAAGTGTTCATGGCACTACTTCGACCTTTCAGTAGGAAAGAAATTTCTCAAAATAAAATAATGATAAATAAATAAATGGCTTTTAAAAGGAAGCAATTCAAAAAAAATCAGGAGGAATCAAAAATGATTGGAATATTTCCAGTATATTATGCCCTCATGAAAAATAACTGGAAGACTATAGTTACTTTTTTTAAAAGAAGAAAAATTCTTGTAATTTGTGGAAGAAAAGAGGAATATAAGCCTGCTCAAATATAATTTTTTAAATAACTAGAGGAAATTATTAGAATGTATATAAAAATGCTGCTTTTGCCTCGTATTAAGGATATTTACTGTTTTTCTAAATATTTTTATAATGGGTTTTGCTTTAAAAAATGTTTAATGTAATTTAAGGATTAGCCATGTACTATATTACTGATAACCATGTACTATATTACTGATAAACAATCTAAGGTATTTGCACAATTAGCTGGTTTCAATCTGAAAAACACAGCAACAGAAATCCTACTGATTATGTCTTTATGTCCTGTTGTCATCATATGAGGAATTACAGATCACCCAAGGCACAAGTGACTACTTCATAAGTACCTAAAATGGAAGCAAAAATAGTAACATGAAATGGGCTTTACACACCTACTATAATATAAACATACCTCATCATATATGCTCCCATTAATGTCTGCACCATAGATAGGTGCCACAAAAGTTAAGTTCTTCCAGTACTTGCGCTCCAAATCTTCATAATCCAAGTATCTCGGAGTACAGTATCTGGAAAAGATAATTTTAAAAAAGCATAAACCAATAACACAACTTTAATATTTTTCCATCCATGTAACTTAAATCTTTTCAAAACAAAAATACTGCAAGAACTCATACTGTCGAATCAAATAATATGCAAATATATTTATCATAGATTTCTGTATGCTCTTATGATTCCTAAATAGATCTACATAATAGTCATATTTTTGACTAGTTAGGAAAATACTTTCATGTAAGTATCAACAATAGAATACTAGGTAAAAATTCATTATGTTAGCTCCCAAAATATTTTCTAAAACCTTTAATTAATTAAACTATCAACTAGGAAAGTTTACAGACTTATATGCAAAAGACTAAACATCTATAGAAAACCTGACAAGGAACAAAATCACTAAACAGCTAAGAAATGAAAACTAAAATAAGATACACTGCAGTTATTAGACTGGCAAATGGTTAATGTGTTAAGGGTAGGAAAGAATGGGACCTCCTACACAGCTGGAGTGGTAGTATAAAGTGGCACAAACCTTCCAGAGTACAATCTATCAACAAATATTAAAAACCTTAAAAAAGCATATATTTGACCCTAAAAACCAACTCTAGAAATTCATTCTAATAACACTGATGTGTGTATGTGATATGGGATATCAACTCAATGATATATGACATGGGATGTTTGCTGTACCATTAATTGAAAACTCAAGCTACTGTCCAGCAACTAGCACTTAGTTAAATAAAATACAGAACACAAAATAAGGTTGATCTTTCTATATGTTGACATCAGTATCTTTCCACAGGTTACAGAATAGTAAATATACTACGATCCTATTTTATACAAATAATATCCATAACTATACATTAAATGGCCAGAAAGAAATACACACTGAGTTATTAATATTCAGTTATCTCTAATTTTGTTATCACAGAAAGGCACTTACTTCTCTGTAATCTGGCTTTTGAACAGTAATCTTATCACATGCACACAAAAAAAGAATACCAATGTTTCTACATGAAAAAAAAAAAATCAACAAACTGAGACAATAATGAAACAAACACAGTAATAAGGGTGTTTAACAGGAGTAGTAATCCCTATAAAGCCCATTGGACATTTAAAATGGTATAATTATAGAACAATCAACATCTATATCCTCTCCCTGGAATACCTGGAATTGTTTATCTAAGCAATAAGCAACACCAAGCAACTTCATTAAACAACTATATTTGAAATACAGAATAATTTGCTGATTCACCCAGAACATAGAATCTCATATGAAACCCAAAAACAAAAAGGATGGGATTGAAAACATCATTAACTCTACCTCATTCTACCACTTAAACCGGTAGGTTCCAAAGTAACAGGAATTCTGGTTACAGAATTTAGGTGATAAAAAAGAAAAAGGTAGCAGAGGGGTGGAGCCAAGATGGCGGCCTGAGTAGAGCAGTGGAAATCTCCTCCCAAAATCACATATATTTATGAAAATATAACAAAGACAACTCCTTCTAGAATAGAGACCAGAGGACACAGGACAACATCAAGACCACATCCACACCTGTGAGAACCCAGCACCTCATGAAGGGGGTAAGATACAAGCCCCCGCCCCACAAGACCCGAGCACCCCTCCCCCCAACTCCTGACGGGAGGAGAGGAGTCAGAGCCAGGAAGGAGAGGGAGCCCAGGACTGTTGAACAGCCAGCCCCAGCCAGCCCCAGCCATCCGGAACAGAGCGCAGACACAGTGCATGCGTGGGGTCCTGAATACTAGGGAAACAGGGCAGCAAGAATGGTGAGTGGGTACTGGAGGCCGGCGCCGGAGGACAAAAGAAAAGCAAGCGGCCATTTTTTTTTTTTTTGGTCGTTTTGTTTTGGCAAGTACTTTTTGGAAGTCGTAAAGGGACAGGGACCCCAATATTAGGGAAACAGGGAAGTAAAACCAGTGAGCGGGTGCCTGAGGCTGGCGCCGGAGAATAAAGAAAAACAAGTGGCCTTTTTTTTTTTTTTTTTGTGGTCGCCGTTTTGTTTTGGCGGGTGCTTTTTGGAAGTCTTAAAGTGGCAGGGTGGGACACTTAGTGCAGAGGTAGGGAATCCAGGAAACTCTGGGCACTCTAACCTCCTGGGCAGCAGGGAGCACGGAGGCCTCTTACAGAGATAACTAGCCTCCAGGCCACTCTCCCTCCAACACGACTCCACCATTTTGGAGCAGCAGGACAAGCCAGGCCATGCCGACAGCAACAGCAGAGATAAACCCCATCGCAGCCGGGCAGGAAGCAGAAGCACTGTCTGCACGCAGCTACCCAGCACAAGCCACTAGACGTCGCTGTTCTCCCAGGAGAGGAAGGCCACAAACCAACAAGAAGGAAAGTTCTTACAGCCATCACTCCTCCCAGCTCTGAAAACTATTCCTATCACCATGAAAAGACAAAATTACAGGCAAACCAAGATCACAGAGACACCAGAGAAGGAGACAGACCTAACCAGTCTTCCTGACAAGGAATTCAAAATAAAAATCATAAACATGCTGACAGAGATGCAGAGAAATATGCAAGAGAAATGTGATGAAGTCCAGAGAGACATCATAGATGCCAGAAAGGAGACTGAAGAAATGAAACAAACTCAGGAAGGATTTATAAGCAGAATGGATAAGATGCAAGAGGCCATTGATGGAACAGAACCAGAGAACAGGAACACATACAAGCTGACATAGAGAGAGATAAAAGGATCTCCAGGAATGAAACAATATTAAGAGAACTATGTGACCAATCCAAAAGGAACAATATGCATACTATAGGGGTACCAGAAGAAGAGAGAGGAAAAGGAATGGAAAGTATCTTACAAGAAATAATTGCTGAAAACTTCCCCAAAATGGGGGAGGAAATAATTGAACAGACCACGGAAATACACAGAACCCCAAACAGAAAGGATCCAAGGAGGACAACACCAAGACTCATAATAATTAAAATGGCAAAGATCAAGGACAAGGAAAGAGCTTTAAAGGCAGCTAGAGAGAAAAAGGTCACCTATAAAGGAAAATCCATCAGGCTAACATCAGACTTCTCGACAGAAACCCTACAGGCCAGAAGAGAATGGCATGATACATTTAATGCAATGAAACAGACAGACCTTGAACCAAGGATACTGTATCCAGCACGACCATCATTTAAATATGATGGCGGGATTAAACAATTCCCACACAAGCAAAAGCTGAGGGAATTTGCTTCCCACAAATCACCTCTACAGGGCATCTTACAGGGACTGCTCTAGATGGGAGCACTCCTAAAAAGAGCACAGAACAAAACACACAACATATGAAGAATGGAGGAGGAGGAGGAATAAGAAGGGAGAGAAGAAAAGAATCTCCAGACAGTGTATATAACAGATCACTAAGCGAGCTAAGTTAGGCAGTAAGATACTAAAGAAGCTAACCATGAATCTTTGGTAACCACGAATCTTAAGCCTGCAATAGCAATAAGTACATATCTCTCAATAGTCACCCTAAATGTAAATGGACTTAATGCACCAATCAAAAGACACAGAGTAACACAATGGATAAAAAAGCAAGACCCATCTATATGCTGCTTACAAGAAACTCACCTCAAACCCACAGACATGTACAGACAAAAAGTCAAGGGATGGAAAAACATATTTCAGGCAAACCACAGCGAGAAGAAAGCAGGGGTTGCAGTATTAATATCAGACAAAATAGACTTCAAAACAAAGAAAGTAACAAGAGATAAAGAAGGACACTACATAATGATAAAGGGCTCAGTCCAACAAGAGAATATAACCATTCTAAATATATATGCACCCAACACAGGAGCACAAGCTTATGTGAAACAAATACTAACACAACTAAAGGGGGAAACAGACTGCAATGCATTCATTGTAGGAGACTTCAACACACCACTCACCCCAAAGGATAGATCCACCGGGCAGAAAATAAGTAAGGACACACAGGCACTTAACAACACACTAGAACAGATGGACCAAATAGACATCTATAGAAGTCTACATCCAAAAGCAAGAGGATATACATTCTTCTCAAGTGCACATGGAACATTCTCCAGAATAGACCACATACTACCCCACAAAAAGAGCCTCAGCAAAATCCAAAATATTGAAATTCTACAATCCAATTTTTCAGAACACAAAGGTATAAAACTAGAAATAAATTCTACACAGAAAGCAAAAAGGCTCACAAACACATGGAGGCTTAACAACATGCTCCTAAATAATCAATGGATCAATGAACAAATCAAAATAGAGATCAAGGAATATATAGAAACAAATGACAACAACAACACAAAGCCCCAACTTCTGTGGGATGCAGCGAAAGCAGTCTTAAGAGGAAAGTATATAGTGATCCAGGCACACTTGAAGAATGAAGAACAATTCCAAATGAATAGTCTAACATCACAATTATCAAAATTGGAAAAAGAAGAACAAATGAGGCCTACAGTCAGCAGAAGGAGGGACATAATAAAGATCAGAGAAGAAATAAACAAATTGAGAAGAATAAAACAATAGCAAAAATCAATGAAACCAAGAGCTGGTTCTTTGAGAAAATAAACAAAATAGATAAGCCTCTACCCAAATTTACTAAGAGGAAAAGAGAATCAACACAAATCAACAGAACCAGAAATGAGAACGGAAAAATCACGACAGACTCCACAGAAATACAAAGAATTATTTAAGACTACTATGAAAACCTATATGCCAACAAGCAAGAAAACCTAGAAGAAATGGACAACTTCCAAGAAAAATACAACCTTCCAAGACTGACCAAGGAAGAAACACAAAAGTTAAACAAACCAATTACGAGCAAAGAAATTGAAATGGTAATCAAAAAACTACCCAAGAAAAAAACCCCCGGGCCGGACGGACTGACCTCGGAATTTTATCAGACACACAGAGAAGGTATAATACCCATTCTCCTTAAGGTTTTCCAAAAAATAAAAGAGGAGGGAATACTCCCAAACTCATTCTATGAAGCCAACATCACCCTAATACCAAAACCAGGAAAAGACCCCACCAAAAAAGAAAATGACAGACCAATATCCCTGATGAATATAGATGCAAAAATACTTAATAAAATATTAGCAAACCGAATTCAAAAGTATATCAAAAGGATCATACACCAAGACCAAGTGGGATTCATCCCAGGGATGCAAGGATGGTACAACATTCGAAAATCCACCAACATCATCCACCACATCAACAAAAAGAAAGACAAAAACCACATGATCATCTCCATAGATGCTGAAAAAGCATTTGACAAAATTCAACATCCATCCATGATAAAAACTCTCAGCAAAATGGGAATAGAGGGCAAGTACCTCAACATAATAAATGCCATATATCATAAACCCACAGCCAACATCATACTGAACAGCGAGAAGCTGAAAGCTTTTCCTCTGAGATCGAGAACTAGACAAGGATGCCCACTCTCCCAATTGTTATTTAACATAGTACTAGAGGTCCTAGCCATGGCAATCAGACAAAACAAAGAAATACAAGGAATCCAGATTGGTAAAGAAGAAGTTAAACTGTCACTATTTGCAGATGATATGATATTGTACATAAAGAACCCTAAAGACCAGAACAAAACTACTAGAACTGATATCAGAATACAGCAAACTTGCAGGATACAAAATAAACACACAGAAATCTGTAGCTTTCCTATACGCTAACAATGAACCAATAGAATGAGAAATCAGGAAAACAATTACATTCACAATTGCATCAAAAAGAATAAAATACCTAGGAATAAATCTAACCAAAGAAGTGAATGACCTATACTCTGAAAACTACAAGTCACTCTTAAGAGAAATTAAAGGGGACACTAACAAATGGAAACTCATCCCATGCTCATGGCTAGGAAGAATTAATATCGTCAAAATGGCCATCCTGCCCAAAGCAATATACAGATTTGATGCAATCCCTATCAAATTACCAGCAACATTCTTCAGTGAACTGGAACAAATAATTCAAAAATTCATATGGAAACACCAAAGACCCCAAATAGCCAAAGCAATCCTGAAAAAGAAGAATAAAGTAGGGGGGATCTCACTCCCCAACTTCAAGCTCTACTACAAAGCCATAGTAATCAAGACAATTTGGTACTGGCACAAGAACAGAGCCACAGACCAGTGGAACAGATTACAGACTCCAGAAATTAACCCAAACATATATGGTCAACTAATATTTGATAAAGGAGCCATGGACATACAATGGCAAAATGACAGTCTCTTCAACAGATGGTGCTGGCAAAACTGGACAGCTACATGTAGGAGAATGAAACTGGACCATTGTCTAACCCCATATACAAAGGTAAACTCAAAATGGATCAAAGACCTGAATGTAAGTCATGAAACCATTAAACTCTTGGAAAAAAACATAGGCAAAAACATCTTAGCATAAACATGAGTGACCTTTTCTTGAACATATCTCCCCGGGCAAGGAAAACAACAGCAAAAATGAGCAAGTGGGACTACATTAAGCTGAAAAGCTTCTTTACAGCAAAAGACACCATCAATAGAACAAAAAGAAACCCTACAGTATGGGAGAATATATTTGTAAATGACAGATCTGATAAAGGCTTGACGTCCAAAATATATAAAGAGCTCACATGCCTCAAAAACAAAACACAAACAATCCAATTTAAAAAATGGGCAGAGGAACTGAACAGTTCTCCAAAAAAGAAATACAGATGGCCAACAGACACATGAAAAGATGCTCCACATCACTAATTATCAGAGAAATTCAAATTAAAACTACAGTGAGGTATCACCTCACACCAGTAAGGATGGCTGCCACCCAAAAGACAAACAACAACAAATGTTGGTGAGGCTGTGGAGAAAGGGGAACCCTCCTACACTGCTGGTGGGAATGTAAATTAGTTCAACCATTGTGGAAAGCAGTATGGAGGTTCATCAAAATGCTCAAAACAGACTTACCATTTGACCCAGGAATTCCACTCCTAGGAATTTACCCTAAGAATGCAGCAATCAAGTTTGAGACAGATGCACCCCTATGTTTATTGCAGCACTATTTACAATAGCCAAGAATTGGAAGCAACCTAAATGTCCATTGGTAGATGAATGAATAAAGAAGATGTGGTACATATACACAATGGAATACTACTCATCCATAAGAAGAGGCAAATCCTACCATTTGCAGCAACATGGATGGAGCTGGAGGGTATTATGCTCAGTGAAATAAGCCAAGCGGAGAAAGAGAAATACCAAATGATTTCACTCATCTGTGGAGTATAAGAATAAAGGAAAAACTGAAGAAACAAAACAGCAGCAGAATCACAGAACCCAAGAATGGACTAACAGTTACGAAAGGGAAAGGGACTGGGGAGGATGGGTGGGTAGGGAGGGATAAGAGGGGGGAAGAAGAAAGGATTATGATTAGTATGCATAATGGGGGGGTGGGAGAAAGGGGAGGGCTGTACAACACAGAGAAGACATGTAGTGATTCTACATTTTGCTATGCTGATGTGACTGTAAAGGGGTGTATAGGGGGCACCTGGTATAGGGGAGAGCCTAGTAAACATAATATTCTTCATGTAAGTGTAGATTAAAGATAACAAAAAAAAAAGAAAGAAAGAAAAGGGGGATTACTTCCTGATAGGATAAAACTAAATGTAAATCAATGATTAATGCATGCTTTAAATATCCTTAATTTTGATCACTTGAAGGGTGTCAGATGATCGGCTAGGGAGGTACATTTTTCTGATAATATTCCTTTCTCTTAAAAAAAGAAAAGCAGTTCCTGTGTACTGAGCTCCAATGAGTTCCACACAGTGGTATAAAGGGCATATCAAAGTGTGGGCAAAGGGTCTGTTTGTGTTTATACAGAGGATCAAAGCCTAATTTGGCTACCTAGAAAATGAACTAAGATACGATGTGAAGAACTTCCAACATCAGCACTCTCTGGAAGAGTCATACCAGAAGATGATCACCAAAAAACCTTAACAAAGATCCAGGCGATGCTGCAGTTGTAGCTGCATTCATCCCACTGGTTCCTGGACTTGCCATTGGAATGAAGAAGGAGATATCTAAGCTGGCCTGTGCATACAGCAAAACAACAAATTTGACTGGATCTATACTGTTGGAACTCAACCAAGAATTAGGAGAAGTGCAGGTTGTAGCGCTCCAAAATCTTATGACTACAGACTATCTACTGTTAAAAGAACATAAGGGATGTGAACAGTCCCCAAGAATGGGTTGTTTTAATTTGTCTGATTTCTCTCAGACTGTTCAAGTTCAATTGGACAATATCCACCATATCATAGATAAATTTTCACAAATGCCTAGGGTGCCTAACTGGTTTTCTTGGTTTCACTGGAGTTGGCTGGTAATTATAGGTCTGCTTTGGTTATGTAACTGTATTCCTGTTATGTTAATGTGTGTATGTAATTTAATTAGTAGTTTAAGACCTATACATGCTTAAGTTACTCTACAAGAAGATATGTCAAAGAAATAATCAATCTTCCCAAGTTTTCCTCCGTCTGCTACTCCTATAGCTTTTCTTCTTCCTTCCTAATTACAACCCTTAAATAGAATTAGTGCCTCAAATCGAATTTACCAAGTATCATAATTCTTCCAAGTGATAAAGATACCTCAAGACAAATACTGGGCATAAAAGCCACAGGGCATAAATCTGCAAAGAAGTAAAAAGCTAACCTTTTCAAACAATATTGCCTCTCTCTCTTACCAACTTTACATTTCCCTGTATGGCCCTGGAAGATGACTGGTTAACGAGAGATGGGTAAGATTCCTCAAGGGAGGAACAACCTAAGACAGGCACAGTCGCAGGGGGGCCATCAGGTGAGAAATTGGGGATCAACAGAGGTGAGGCTTAGAACGTCACACCCCCTGTTTTGAGAGAAATCTTCTGCATCTGTGGATGTTTTATTGCCCTTGTCTAGCTTGGATTAACACTTAGTCTACAGGCACACACCTGATCGTCTACATTTGCTCTCTTACAGCACTAAACTATGTTTTCTACCTTTATCTTCATCTACCTACCACTTCAGCATTTTATTTAAAAAAATAATAATAATAATAAGGGAGAAATGTGGGATTCACATATAAATCAAGTATAAAAATCAAACTAATATTCATATTTGACCTGATTGTTTATAGTTCATAATGCGTGATCAAAACCAAAAGTTTATGTGATGACTGCCCTTGTACTGTTCACCATGTAAGAACTTATTCACTATGTAAGAATTCGTTCACCATGTAAGAACTTGTTTGTTATGCTTCAGAAGATTGGAGACTGATGAGAATTAGGCTTGGGGTGGATTAATGATTGTGCATTGAGTCCCCTATACAGAATTTTATTGTTGTTAACAACCATTTGATCAATAAATATGAGAGATGCCCTCTCAAAAAAAATAAAATAAAAATTCATAAAAATTAAAAAATTATAAATAAATAAATAAATAAATAAGGTAGCAGAAATACTGTTTATTATGACTTCTAGAGAAACTTTAGATTTTGCAACTGAAGCCCTAAATCTCCTTTAGGCCTTTCACTATAAGACCTAAAGAATCTACCACTATATACTACTCACTTCCAATCAATTTTTATCAACCCATAACTCTAAAACAGAAAGGTACAGTTTAATATTGGCTATTGAGGCTTAAATTCTAAGATCCTTGAATATCTGAAATAATTCTAGTGACCAGTTCATTCGGTTGGAACTGATTCTAATGAACCTGACCTCAGATTCCATCCCTTATGGACTGATAATCATAGCTACCCCACAAATCCTGTGTTAATTTACTCAGAACTGATTCAATCATTCCTTTTTGCCCAGAACCTTTTATTCACTACAGCACAGTTGTTTAAGATGGGGCTCAAGGACCAGACTGCTTAGGTTTGAATCCAAGCTTTGCCATTTATAAGCTATGTATTGCAAGGGGACTAAATCTTTCTGAACCTCAGTTATTCTTTTATAAAACGGGGATAATAGCAGTTGAGTTGTGGTGAGGACTCCTTCAAATAATTATGTAAAGTGCTAAGCTCCATGCCTAGAAGACAGTACAGATCAGTAATATAGGTGATGCAACAAAGTATATTACTCACCTCCATAAAGTTTTATAATACAGCTATGTAGGAGGTCTCCAGATTTTTTGTGGACTAAGTTGTATTAATAACCAATGAGCATCCTCTTTACTATTCACCCCAAGCACATTATGCACTGTGTACCTACCTACACAAGGGCATATACTGAAGAAAAACAGATGAACAGAAAGGCCAGAGAGATGTCTCCAGCCTCCCATGAAAATTAAAATTAAACCCATCTCAGGACCATTCCACAACAGGAGTAGCAATCCCTATAAAGCCCATTGGACATTTAAGAAGAAGATTATGAAGACCATGCGATCCTAGTATAACTGTGAATGGACAAGAAAGAGACTTGTTTCGAGGCTTAGAAAACTCATTTCACTGGCATTTGAAATAAATTTCCCACATGAAACTGGCAGAGAAAACATAAGAGAATTTTTAAAGGTATTTAAATGTTATAGCAGTTATAATGAAAATAATCTGACTCAAAAAATAAATTAACTTTGAAAAAATAAAATGTAACATGGAATAACTTCTCAATTTCTCATAATAGCTGTATTTCACAACTAAAAAAAGAGCCAATTATTTTTAAAAATAATTTTTTAAACTTCAGAATAATGCTGTTAAATAAGTAAATATTAACACTCTAGTAGTTTATACCACTTCAAGTATATTTTAGCTTTCATGAGACTTTTATTCATTCAATTGGCATAAAATGAAATAGCACCTACCATATCCCAGATACTGCAGCAGGTACTGGGTATACAGTGGTACACAAAACAATGTCAACTGAATGGCCATCTTCAGGAAGAATCAATCTACAGCTAAGCCACCAGAGTAAAAACTGAACAAAGATATGAATAAAATAAGTACCAGTAAAATAAATTCCCTCTAAACAGAAAACTGACACCATGCTAGGATAATCAAATGGGCTACAGATGATGATCTATGACAAGAAAAAAAAGATTCTGAGGCTCTGTTCTTATCAATATTTTAATTGCTATGTATTATTAATGATTATCTCTGGGAGTTAAAATTCCATATTTCCATTATGTTGGAATTTTTAAATGAACATGTATTACTTCTGTAACTAGTAAAAGCACTTCTGACCATCCTTCAAAATCCAGCTTAACAGCACCTAACAAAATGAAATTACTCCTTTCCTGATTAATCACAGAAGTCTTAATCTTCCTTTGAAACTCCACAGCACTTTGTACCTCTCCTATGGTAGTTATGATTATTAAGAGTATTACAAACATTTTCTAGTAAGTATAATCTGATTACTTTTAAGTACAGGTTGTCTCTTGAAATATCAAAGTTAGCCAAATAGAAATTCCACTAAACGAACTAGCCTATTTAACACTTTAAGAATGAATGGTACTAGAAGATAAATATTGGAATACAGTAAACAATTCATACTTAGACACAAAGTTAGGTAAAATTGCTACTGCAATCTTGTTCCAATAGCACTGCACTTATTAAAGAGTTCTTAAAGAATTTTAAAGCAAACCAGTCCAGTCTATGATAAAAGTTTCACATTCTCAATTAATGAGATCTGAAACAATGAAGCTTTACTAATGCCTACAAAAAATTTTAAAAGACAGGATTCAATTTAAATATAAAATTTCCACTTCCCTTGGAATTGCCAGAATGTTCCATAGTAGGAGGATAACATACAGAATTAAGATTCTTCAAGTACCATCAAGAGCTTACTGTCAAATGTCTACTGTAAATTAAGAAAAAAATCAACTAAATTCATCCAAAAGATTTGATCTCATGCACAACCACCCAGAGAATTTACACAACAATGTTTTTTGATTGGCAGGCTGGCTGGTTGGTTTGAGGTTTAAGGTTTTGGAGAGGTTTTTTGTTTTTTGGGTTTTTTTTTTCAGATTTATGTTTTGACCTAGGACCTTAACCACCATCACAAGGTTTAAAAAAAAAAAAAGTAATTTAATAATAATTTTAGTTGTGATGGTTTCTAAGCATGTATATACAAATTCTTTGATACTCTTCCATTCAAGAAGTGGAGCTTACTTCTCCTCCCCTTGAGTATACACTACACTTAGCAAATGGTTTGTAAGGAAGAGAATAAGGCAGAAGTGACAGTCAACAAATAGATCATGAGAAGACACTGTGGCTTCCATTTTGGTTACTCTCTTGGATCACCTGCTCTGACACAACATGGCGTGCAGTCCACTTGGCAAGGAACCAGGACTCCCATCAACAGCCATGTGAGGGGAACAGCTCTGTTTCTGGAAGAGAATCTTCAGTCACAGCCAAACCTTCACGTGAGAGAGCAGATCCCGCCAACATCTTGACTGTAACCTCATGAGAGGCCCTGAGCCACAGCACAACTAATCCACTCTCAGATTCCTGACCTTCAGAAACTGAGATAGAAATTTGTTGATTTACACTCCTAAGGTTTGGGATAATTTATACATAGCAACAGCAACTAATACAATAATGGTGATCCTTCAAGTCATTCAAGGATTTTCTTTTTAAATTATTCATCTTCTAATACATATAATTTATCACTAAGGACTTAAAAATTGTCACACGAAGAAGAAAATTAGTCTAACAAAGATGAAGCATATGTAGAATCAAAAACTCATGGCAACTAAAAGATAGAGGAAGCCTATTTTTACAGGTATTATGAATGAGATGAAAAAATGAGAAACAATTTCCTTAGCAGAATAAACTAAATGTAAGAAGGCTACCACCTGAAGAACAGAAAACAGAACCAGTTAAATGAGGAACAAAAGATTGTACAGAAGACTCCTGCTTTTCATCACAAGCTCCTATGTCTACTTGGTTTCTTACCATGGTCACCTATATCTTTGAAAGAAATAAAAACAGCAAATTGGATCCACTCACTTGCCACTGTTGGCCAGCTGCCTGAACTCCTTCACTGTCATGGCTTTTTTCTGGATGTTGTATTGGGTGAACAGTCCCGACTGCCCTGTGACCATCTGCTGAATCGGTGCTGGAATAAGCAAATTATCAATGTCATCATAGCATTGCCTTGGCTTCCACTCCTTAGGAGGAATCACCTAAAAATAAAATAATAAAATAAAACATCTGGAAAATACTCCAAGTAGTTATTTAGTTTTCATATTCTAACAGAATACAAGTGAAGAATTTCTCAGTATTGTTATTTCAAATGTGTAAACTGAACTGTGAAGATTCACATTAAGGGAAATGCCTGGCATTCTCCCTAATACAGTCACATCACTGATGTAATTTTTTCTTTTTAATAGCAAAATTTATTGGGTACTCACTATGCCAAATACTGTACTTGTATTAGCTTATTTTTTAGTTGATAATGTTAACCTCCAGTTTTAAAGATAATATTGAGACACACAGAAGTTAAATAATCTGAAGTTCAGATGCTATTTACATTAATGAGACAAATAAGTAAATATTAGCTGATTTTTTAGTTGACAATGTTAACTTCTTGATTTTAAAGGTAATGTTGAGACATAAACAAGTTAAATAACTTGAAGTTCAGATGCAGTTTATATTAACATGAGAAAAATAAGTAAATATTTGTTTAGTCAATATAATGTTCTTCAAATACCACTCACGCAATATGGCAAATAGAGCAATGCACTAGTGTTTAATAAGCACCTTTCTGGGAGGGTGGGAGAAATGTTGATATGTAGTTTCTGCTGATTTCCATGGTGTAACTGCTCCCACCAAGGTCAATTTGAGCTTACCAACTTGACATCACTGAACATAAAGTTGGAAAGAGATGTGCACTAGCAATTCTTATGTGCCTGCATAAGGGGGCTCAACACACCACTGTTTTCCCATGCTACTTAAACAATTACTAACAAAAGATCAGTAAACAGTAAGTCCAAAAACACACATTAGTATGATTAAAAATTAGGAGAGACAGTTAAGAAATGGCCCATCTAATTTCTATCAAGGAAAAAAAGTTTCATATAGTTGTCATCTATTAGAAATGTTCATTTTATTTTGAATTAAATGTTAGTTTTAGAAGTTTAGTCTTGGATTCCTGGTGCCCACATATTTTTATCTAACCCTCCCCCTATACACACACTTTGTCGTTTTGGAGCTGGTGTCCAGATGTGTACACATACATACTCTTGAATGAAAATTTTACTATTCAGGAATAAGTTTTGGTTAAGGATATATTTGAAGTTTCACTTTTATATACTGTCACTCATGCTGTTGACCTCAGCAAAGTGTGTATTTTCATCATCATTACATATTTTTTGTCATTGAAGTGTATCTTTTATGTTTTTAAATGCATACATTTTACAGTTGTGACTTTATTATTGACTTTAAATAATGAAGTAGAAATAAAAAGTGAAAATTCAAGTGAAAGCCCTTTCATCTGTTAATGGGAACATATTAGAATGATTAAGAATATTTGGGTTTATATTTTTATTTAATGACTTCATGTTTACTTGAGTATGCATAATTTATAGGTAGAGAAGTAACAAATAAAGATGAGGTAAAATTGATATGAGGAAGGAAAGAGGATTAAAGATGGCAGCGTGAAAGGAGAGAAAGAGGCTTCCTCCTAAAACTGGATGCAATTAGAAAACTTAATTGGCGCAACTAATCCTGAGAGAGCAACAGGAAAGAGGACGGGTCAGACTGCATACACCTGATGAAAAGAGCAGACCTCAGCGAACGGGGTAACGTACCAGAGCTGTGGCTCCACAGGACCTGAGCCCCTCCCCCACCCCAGCTCACCGGCCGGAGGAAGAGAAACGGAGCAGGGAGGGAGTGGAAGGCTTGGGACTGCTGAATACCTAGCTCTGGAGATCTGCGCTGGGAGCACAAACCTACATTTCATGGTGCTTTCATGAGACTCCATGACTACTGGGTTGGAAAGTTAATACAGGCAGAGATCCTGGGAGATTGGGATCCCGGCTGCTTGTGGAAAGCAGGGATCCATATCTGGCTGCTCTGGGACAAAAACTTATACCTGTGTGCCCAGACCACTGGCTCAGGCAGTGGAGACAGGCACAGTAGCCCAGAGGTGGAGAACAGCTCTTTCCTACCCCCAGTACCACTCCCCTGCGACCCCTGACATTGCTTCAGGGGCTCAGCAGCTCCAGAACAGAGTTTCTGGACACTAGAGGGCACCATATACAAACATGAAATGCCAGAGGAACCTTGTCCAGAGTAAAATTGTTAACACAACTCCCGAGAAAGATTTAAATGATATGGACCTCATTACTCTTCCTGAAAGGGAGTTCAAAATAAAACTAATTAACATCCTAATGGAGGTACAGAAAGACATCCAAGAACTCAGGAATGAATTCAGGTCAGAGATCCAATCGTTAAAGAACACGATGGAGGGTATTAAAAGCAGGTTGGATACGGTGGAGGAGACAATAAATGAAATAGAAACTAGAGAAGAGGAATACAAAGAAGCTGAGGCACAGAGAGAAAAAAGGATCTCTAAGAATGAAAGAATATTGAGAAAACTGTGTGACCAATCCAAGCAGAACAATATTCGCATTATAGGGATACCAGAAGAAGAAGAGAGAGAAAAAGGGATAGAAAGTGTCTTTGAGGAGGTAGTTGCTGAAAACTTCCCCAATCTGGGGAAGGAGATAGTCTCTCAGGCCATGGAGATCCACAGATCCCCCTACACAAGGGACCCAAGGAAGACAAAACCAAGACACATAGTAATTAAAATGGGAAAGATCAAGGATAAGGACAGACTGTTAAAAGCAGCCAGAGGCAGAAATAAGATCACATACAAAGGGAAGCCCACCAAACTAACAACAGACTTCTCAGCAGAAACCTTACAGGCCAGAAGGGAGTGGCATGATGTATTTAATGCCATGAAGCAGAAGGGCCTGGAACCAAGATTACTTTATCCCATGAGATTATCATTTAAATTTGAAGGGGGGATTAAACAATTTCCAGATAAGCAAAAGCTGAGAGAGTTTACCTCCCACAAACTATCTCTGCAGTCTATTTTGGAGGGACTGCTATAGATGGAAGTGTTCCTAGGGTTGGATAACTGTCACCAGAGGTAGTAAAATCATGGTAGGGAGGGTGGAGCAGCTGATTGTGAAGCAAATGCAAAATTAAATTGACTATCCCCAAAGCCAATCAAGGGATAGAGAAAAAGTATAGAATCTGATACCCAATATATAAAGAATGAAGGAGGAAGAAAAAGGAGGAGAAATAGAAAAGAACCTTTAGATTGCATTTGTAACAGTATACTAAGTGAGTTAAGTTAGACTCTTAGATAGTAAGGAAAGTAACCTGGAACCTTTGGTAACCACAAATCTAAAGCATGAAATGGCAATAAGTACATACCTATCGATAATCACCCTAAATTGAAATGGACTGAATGCACCAATTAAAAGACATAGAGTCACTGAATGGATAAAAAAACAAGACCCATCTATATGCTGCTTACAAGAGATTCACCTCAAACCCAAAGACATGCACAGACTAAAAGCCAAGGAATGGGAAAAGATATTTCATGCAAACAATAGGGAGAAAAAAGCAGGTGTTGCAGTACTAGTATCAGACAAAATAGACTTCAAAACAAAGAAAGTAACAAGAAATAAAGAGGGACATTACATAATGATAAAGGGCTCAGTCCAACAAGAGGATATAACCATTATAAATATATATGCACCCAACACAGGAGCACCAGCATATGTGAAACAAATACTAAAAGAACTAAAGGAAGAAATAGACTGTAATGCATTCATTTTGGGAGACTTCAACACACCATTCACTCCAAAGGACAGATCCACCAGACAGAAAATGAGGAGGGACACACAGGCACTGAACAACAGTATAACAGATGGACCTAATAGACATCTATAGAACTCTACACCCAAAAGCAACAGGATACACATTCTTCTCAAGTGCACATGGAACATTCTTCAGAATAGACCACATACTAGGCCACAAAAAGAGCCTCAGTAAACTCAAAAAGATTGAAATTCTACCAACCAACTTTTCAGACCACAAAGGTATAAAACTAGAAATAAATTGTACCAAGAAAGCAAAAAGGCTCACAAACACATGGAGGCTTAACAACACGCTTCTAAATAGTCAATGGATCAACGACCAAATTAAAATGGAGACACAGCAATATATGGAAATAAATGACAACAACAACACAAAGCCCCAAGTTCCGTGGGATGCAGCGAAAGCAGTCGTAAGAGGAAAGTGTATACCAATCCAGGCATGTTTAAAGAAGGAAGAACAAACCCAAATGAATAGTCTAATGTACCAGTTATCAAAATTGGAAAAAGAAGAACAAATGAGGCCTAAAGTCAGCAGAAGGAGAAAGATAATAAAGATTAGAGAAGAAATAAACAAAATTGAGAAGAATAAAACAATACAAAAAATCAATGAAACCAAGAGCAGTTCTTTGAGAAAATAAATAAAATAGATAATCCTCTAGCCAGACTTATTAAGAGAAAAACAGAATCAACACACATCAACAGAATGAGAAATGAGAAAGGGAACATCACGACGGACCCAACAGAAATACAAAGAATTATTAGAGACTACTATGAAAACCTATATGCCAATAAGCTGGAAAACCTAGAAGAAATGGACAACTTTCTAGAGAAACACAACCTCCCAAGACTGACCAAGGAAGAAACACAAAATCTAAACAAATCAATTACCAGCAAAGAAATTGAAGCAGTAATCAAAAAACTAACCAAGAACAAAACACCTGGGCCAGATGGATTTACCTCAGAATTTTATCAGACATACAGAGAAGGTATAATACCCATTCTCCTTAAAGTTTTCCAAAAAAAAGAAGAGGAGGGAATACTCCCAAACTCATTCCATGAAGCCAACATCACCCTAATACCAAAACCAGGCAAAGACCCTACCAAAAAAGAAAATTACACACCAATATCCTTGATGAACATAGATGCAAAAATACTCAACAAAATATTAGCAAACAGAATTCAACAGTATATCAAAAGGATCATACACCATGACCAAGTGGGAGTCATCCCAGGGATGCAAGGATGGTACAACATTTGAAAATCCATCAACATCATCCACCACATCAACAAAAAGAAAGACAAAAACCACATGATCATCTCCATAGAAACTGAAAAAGCATTCGACAAAATTCAATATCCATTCGTGATAAAAACTCTCAGCAAAATGGGTATGGAGGGCAAGTACCTCAACATAATAAAGGCCATATATGATAAACCCACAGCCAACATCATACTTAACAGCGAGAAGCTGAAAACTTTTCCTCTGAGATCGGGAACAAGACAGGGATGCCCACTCTCCCCACTGTTATTTAACATAGTCCTAGCCATGGCAATTAGACAAAACAAAGAAATACAAGGAATCCAGATTGGTAAAGAAGAAGTTAAACTGTCACAATTTGCAGATGACATTATATTGTACATAAAAAAACCCTGAAGACTCCACTCCAAAACTACTAGAACTGATATCGGAATACAGTAAAGTTGCAGGATACAAAATTAACACACAGAAATCTGTCGCTTTCCTATACACCAACAATTCCATTCACAATTGCATCAAAAAGAATAAAATACCTAGGAATAAACCTAACCAAAGAAGTAAAAGACCCATACCCTGAAAACTATAAGACACTCTTAAGAGAAGTTAAAGAGGACGCTAACAAATGGAAACTCATTCCATGCTCTTGGCTAGGAAGAATTAATATTGTCAAAATGGCCATCCTGCCCAAAGCAATGTACAGATTTGATGCAATCCCTATCAAATTACCAGCAACATTCTTCAACGAACTGGAACAAATAGTTCAAAAATTCATATGGAAACACCAAAGACCCCAAATAGCCAAAGCAATCCTGAGAAAGAAGAATAAAGTGGCAGGGATCTCACTCCCCAACTTCAAGCTCTACTATAAAGCCATAGTAATCAAGACAATTTGGAACTGGCACAAGAACAGAGCCACAGACCAGTGGAACAGGTTAGAGATTCAGACATTAACCCAAACATATATGGTCAATTAATATTCGATAAAGGAGCCATGAACATACAATGGGGAAATGACAGTCTCTTCAACAGATGGTGCTGGCAGAACTGGACAGCTACATGTAAGAGAATGAAACTGGATCACTGTCTAACCCCATACACAAAAGTAAATTCAAAATGGATCAAAGACCTGAATGTAAGTCATGAAACCATAAAACTCTTAGAAAAAAACATAGGCAAAAACATCTTAGACATAAACATGAGTGACTTCTTCATGAACATATCTCCCCAGGCAAGGAAAACAAAGCAAAAATGAACAAATGGGACTTTATCTATCAAGCAGAAAAGCTTCTGTACAGCAAAGGACACCATCAATGGAACAAAAAGGTAACCTACAGTATGGGAGAATATATTCGTAAATGACAGATCCGATAAAGGCTTGACATCCAAAATGTATAAAGAGCTCACGCACCTCAACAAACAAAAAGCAAATAATCCAATTAAAAAATGGGCAGAGGAGCTGAACAGACAGTTCTCCAAAGAAGAAATTCAGATGGCCAACAGACACATGAAAAGATGCTCCACATCGCTAGTTATCAGAGAAATGCAAATTAAAACTACAATGAGATATCACTTCACACCGGTAAGGATGGCTACCATCCAAAAGACAAACAACAACAAATGTTGGCGAGGTTGTGGAGAAAGGGGAACCCTCCTACACTGCTGGTGGGAATGTGAATTAGTTCAACCATTGTGGGAAGGAGTATGGAGGTTCCTCAAAATGCTCAAAATAGACTTACCATTTGACCCAGGAATTCCACTTCTAGGAATTTACCCTAAGGATGCAGCACTCCAGTTTGAAAAAGACAGATGCACCCCTATGTTTATCGCAGCACTATTTACAACAGCCAAGAAATGGAAGCAATCTAAGTGTCCATCAGTAGACGAATGGATAAAGAAGATGTGGTACATATACACAATGGAATATTATTCAGCCATAAGAAGAAAACAAATCCTACCATTTGCAACAACATGGATGGAGCTAGAAGGTATTATGCTCAGTGAAATAAGCCAAGTGGAGAAAGACAAATACCAAATGATTTCACTCATCTGTGGAGTATAAGAACAAAAGAAAAACTGAAGGAACAAAACAGCAGCAGAATCACAGAACCCAAGAATGGACTAATAGTTACCAAAGGGAAAGGGACTGGGGAGAATGGGAGGGTAGGGAGGGATAAGGGAGGGGAATAAGAAAGGGGGTATTATGATTAGCATGTATAATGTGGGGGGTGGGGGAAAGGGGAGGGCTTTGCAACACAGAGAAGACAAGTAGTGATTCTATAATATCTTACTATGCTGATGGACAGTGACTGTAATGGGGTTTGTGGGGGGGACTTGGGGTGGGGGAGAGCCTAGTAAACATAATGTTCTTTAAAAAAATAAAAATAAATAAATAACTAAAGGGATAAAAAAAATTTATATGAGGAATACATTCATGGGATCTTACAGCCAGATAAAACAAATAGAAATAATCTAATCTAGCCTTTTTATTTTGCAGAGAGACAATAGGCCTAGGAAGGTGGCATGATTTTCATAAGTCAGCTAGCTGAAGATAGCTTGAATAGCATCCAGCATATGATAAATCCCAAGAAACTGTTAACACCATAATTACTAAGAAGATACTTTAAATCTGTACTGCTTATTGGTCAACATATTTGGTTGTAGTGTTAAAGAAATATGTCATTAAAATAGTATACATAATGGTAAAAAAAAAATTAGGAGAGACAGTTATAAATTAATTCATGATTTATAGCTGTAATTTATCCACCTTTGCAAGTTGTTTTAATTTTTAAGACAATCTTCTAAAAAAATTAAATGTAAATATAGATAGCACACATACCGAATATGCATAATCACAAATATATCTTTGTGAATCATTATAAAGCAAACACCAGGTGTAAGCAACAGGATATTGCCAACACCCAGAAGCCCCCCCCAGCACCCTTTTCCAAATACATCCCCCACTTGCCCAAAAGGTAACTATTATCATGGTATTTATGGTATTCATTTCCTTGCTGGGCTTTATAACTTTGTGCCTGGGTATGCACCCCTAATACCTTAAATGTATAGGAATGTAAGTATCCATTTTTAAATGTATAAAAATACAGAAATATAATCATTATATTCTTTGAGGTTTATCTTTTATATTTCATTCAAAACTTTTGTGAGATTCAACTATGATGGCCTATATAGCTGAAGTTCATTGATTTTCATTTCTAGTCAGTATTCCTTTATATAAATATTTATTCATAAATGAGTGATCATTAGGTGATCACTTGACTTTCTTCTAATATTGACTATTGTAAGTAACACTGCTAACTGTAGGCATCTTCTGCTGCATATGAGCACACTGTTCTCTAAAATACACACACATAAACAGATACTCCTAACTATGATATTACTGGGACATAGGATATGTGTAGATTAAATTTAATAGTTAATACCAAACCTTGGGCAAACTAACTGTGTCATTTCACATTCCCACCTTCAATGTATGAGAGTCCCTGTTGCTATATACCTTCATCATGCTTTGTACTGACAATTATTTAAATTTTAGTCTTTCTGGTTGGTGTGTAATGGTACTCAGGTGTGGATTTTATTTGCATTTTCCTGATAACTAAAGAAATCTTTTCATATATTCCCTGACCCTATGGATATATTCTGTTTTGTAAAGTACTTATTCAAGTCTCTGGCACATTTTACCATTGCATTTTTGGTCTTTTTCTTTTTAATGTATAGGGATTCTTTAGACAATCTGGTTATTCATGGATATGTGTGTGTATGTATTTGCAAAAATCTATATGTATGTACGTGTGTGTACTTATCAAATATCTCCTCTTACCCTGTAATTTGTCCTCCACCCTTCTTAGGGGTATCTTGATAAACAGAAGTTCTTAGTTTTAATATTAGCAAATTTGCTCATATTGCCTTTATCAGTACTGTTGGATCTTTGGTTTAAATATGCATTTTTCTTTACTCTAGGGCATGAAGGCATTCCACTTTCTATTCTGAGAGTATTAAGGTTTCATCTTTCACATTCAGATCTACAATGCACCTGACACATGGCTTTCGTGAAAGGTTTGGGTCAAGCTTTATCAAATGAGAAAACGGGGGCAGGCGGGTGTAGTCAGGAAGTGAGTGACTTGGCCAATGTTATACGGCTGATAAATGACAGTATTAACTTCAAAAAATATTCTAAGTGAGCCATCAAGTCTAAAGTTAATTTAATTTTCATCAGCCAGATAGAAATTACACATTTTATTTTCTCCAAGGTATGTTAGTTTAAAATGAAAATAGAGACAATCATACCATATGTTAGTGAAAATACATACTCAATACTTTTAAAAGATATGGACAATCATACCAAATGGATATGGAGAAACATACTACATTGTTTTTTCAACATATTGAAAGGGGAGAGGGTTGTATTTAAGAGTGTTGTAAATACTATCTTTTTCTTCAGCAGAAATAAGTAATTCAAAAAAAATAAAACATGGATTTATTCAGGATACTGTTTGGAAATGAATATATCTATAATCAAAATTAATATTATGTTTCCAGTTAAATACTGTCTTGTGAAAAACAAGGCAGTTGTTTACTCCAAAAACAAGTTTTGTAGCAATTTTCTAAAGTTAGAGAAGAAATACAATAAATTCACAAAAATTAATATATAATCTTTTGGAATATTTTGTTCATATGCTCACTCACTTTTGATTAAAGTGTTCAGACAGAACTTAAAAATTCTTAAGTTCAGGCCTAGAACAAAAATCTTATTTTTGGACTATAAATCTCATCACATCAGATTTTCTTACACAGGAAATGGAGGCACAACATAACTGGCACTTTAAAAGAGTCCAAAGTCAAACCTTTATATTTAATAAATCTAAATGAAGGAAACCCATTCCTCCTAAAATTTACCTTCCTAATTTTATCAAAACAAAAATATACATTTTATATCACCATTTCCCCTGGGCCCTATACCCAATGGAAAATTTCCAACTAAAATCTGTATTTGCACTACTTGCTGGAAATGAGTTGCTATTCCTACCACCTACATACTGAGGAAGTGGCCCAAGGACAAACAGAGCTTCTTACAGCTTGAGAACACAGATAGTTATCTGAACTCTCCAGGCTATTCATGAAACTATGTCATGTGCGTAAACTATGGCTCAGGACAGTCTATGTCCAGGTTACTGTTATGGAAGAATTTCACCCATTTACATATAATAAAAATTCATCATTACCCTTCTCCATGAAAACAATACAAATTTTACATTTATAGATTGTCACTCTGATTTCTCAACCTAACCACTAACTTTGTAGATAGGGTGCCAAACTTCTCACTCAAATGTTGATAAAAGAAGAACTGAGACAGACTGTAATATGAGGCCAAGTTCACTATTACTGGAACTACTCAACTAATTTCTTAAAATTATAAGTTAAGGCCAATTCATTAAATGGTTTATTAACAAAGAAGCTCATAGGTGGCTCTGTTCCCCAGGGCTAGCCCTCAAAGCAAACTAGCAACATTAATAGTTCTGATTTTTTACGATTTGATTTGATTTGGTACAGTTTCGTACATTTCCTATTGCTGCAACTTC
The DNA here is from genome assembly GCF_040802235.1 of Manis javanica. NCBI lineage: Eukaryota > Metazoa > Chordata > Mammalia > Pholidota > Manidae > Manis > Manis javanica. Next base: position 60,119,702 of record NC_133157.1, read on the forward strand.
CAGAAAAAGAGAAAGTACATGAAACTGAGTTTATGTGACTTGATGTAAAAGATGGGAAAAGGACCAGAAAAAACAGTTCCTTGTATTCCTAGCATAAAGGAAATTATTTACAAATTGAATAAATGAACATCTCCAACTCTGTCAGTCTCACTTAAAGTCTGGACTCAGGTGTGTTTTGTTCAACATTCAGAAAACTAATTGTGGTTCTCATTAACTCTACTCTATTACATAATACCAACAGCAGCCCAGGTGTATCGTAAGCTTGCAAATCCCTGGTGAAGGTAGCTGCTGCTTCCTCTTCTAATGTTACTAAACGTGCCACCCTACCACAGGACACTCACTAATCTCAGTAGAACACAGAAGATACATGTTTTCCAGAAACAAATGGGGGACAGGACAAAGGGCTGCATTCAGAGCCCAGAAAAGGAAACACACAGTCACCCCCCCTCCTGACCGAAACAAAGCCTAAATCCTTGCTAACTCATTGTGAGTTTATGATCAGAACTATGTGTGACCAATGATTCTGAATAGAATCATTCTCTTCAACAAAAGAATGACTTTTCTCCTCAAAGATAACCCAGAAGTTAAAGTTCCAAACATGGGCTCTTTAAGAGCTAACCCAATAAAAAGGTTAAATTAGGGATAGCTCATCTAAGAAATTCATTAAAACCTCCTTTACTTTTCTTTTTTTCTCTTTATCTTCTTTTTCTACCGCACCCCTAATAAACTTCCACTCAAGTTAGTATCTCCAAATTTTAAACCTTTCCTAGGAGGGATTTGAGCCATACCTAACAAAATGACAGACCTCAGGGGACAGATGCCAGAAGAGTCCATGAATTGGGTTGCAGACAACAGCATCCATGCAGGAGGACTTGAACACCGACCCCTGCAGTTCAGAAGTTCTCTCCTTGGCTACTGTCTGCATTCAATGCTATTAGACCTTCCCACAGCAATGGGGATTCCAAGGAGACCCACAACCCAGCCACAGTAGAGCAGACTTTGATAGCGCCCAACAATTTATGAAGTGATGCTGACAAGTCTATAGAAAACCATGAGGGTAGCTACTGCTTCCTCTTCTAATGTTACTAAACATGTTATCTTACCACAGGACACTCACTAATCTCAGTGGAACACAGAAGATGTAAACATATAAACATGTTTATATGTTATATATAAACAGCATTTAGAATAATAAAATGAAGTGCAATAAAACACATTCTTCTGAGGGATATTTTTTAATTGACATAGATTTCCATTACAGGAGGGATACATAATCCATCTTGGGTTGAGGTCAAGGATTAATTATAGAGACAATCTCTCTTTCAGACAATCTTACTTTTGGGTCTTTGAGTGTAAACCTATAATGCTGTCCTCAACTTACTAACCATGCCTGAGACCCTGGGCATATCACAACTACCCAACAGGACACCCTGTTCCCACTCTCCCCCTCCACCACATTCATTCTTCATGCGAAAGCTGGTATGACGACTTCAAAATAATACCACAAAAATAATGAATAAACAAACAAGCAGCCACTATGTCCTCCTTTACTCTTCTTTAAACCTGTCAAATGCATCCCACTGCACTTAAAATAAAATCCCCAATGCCTCACTATGCTGGACAAGCCCAGCACAATCTGGACCCTCCCAGGCTTTCCCCTTACTTGTCACCCTCTTCCCTTGCTCACTAAGTCCCAATTCCACAGACCACCTCCCTATTCCTCCCACACATGAAGCTCACATCAGCCTCCAAGGCTCTGGGCCTGCTATTCTTTCTGTCCCCACATTTTGAAAAAGTTGGTTTATACCCTTTGGGTCTGTACTTCAATGTCCACATGCCACCACCTAAGATGCTACCACTAGAATATGAGGTCTGTGGGGGCAGGAACTTTGTCTGTCCCACTTCCTCCTACACAGCACCTGGCACAGTACCTAGTATGTAGTGTGTACTCTCCACACTTGATGAATAAAAAAAACTGAAAAGAAAATAGAATAAAATCTAAAAGAAACTTTTTCAAAGAAAAATAAAATACTTATTCTTTGAATATATCAAATGGTCCACAGGGATTAACAAGAAGAAAGATTTTTCAAATATCTTCCTTTGGAAGAAATGATTTCCCACATCATGAAGAGTAAGAACATAACTAAAAGGCCAAGCGATTGTTTTTGGTTTAAAGGATCTGAGGATAATCACCTTTGCAAGACCCGCTCGATGGGCTCCTTTAGACTCCATGTATGCAAGATATTTGTTGAACTCCCGGAACTCCTCCATGGAGGGTCTGAAGGTCATGATCTTACAGCTGGGATTCAGAGGACTCTCCACCTCGGCCACCTCCATGATGGCTGGGGTAGTCTCTGCAGAGGAGATCATCATCAGCGCTAGATTAGTGTGGGGTTAAGGTTGATCGTCATTTCTCCTGAATATCATGTAAACTCTCCTAGCAGGAATTCTTCTCTTTTACTTACCATTCCCCTCCACCAACCTATTAGGGAGACTCCCTCATCTCCTGATGGACTCCAGAAAAAAAAAGAAGGAGAAGAAAATTGCCTCTAGTCACTCTTCCTCCCAAGCTCCTATTCCTGGCATTAAATCACTGAGCTAATTGTGTCACTAGCCTCCTCAAAATCCTTCCTAGTAAGAATTAATTTCCTAACTTTGCAAGTTACAAAAGGTGTCATTCCCATGTACCAGTCCTGAAACGGACTTCCTCTACAGCCACCTGTATAAAGGGATAGCCTAAGTGAAATAGAAAATAGACAATGTTCCACATTCCCAGAAGTTTACTCAGACGTGCTTCCACTTGTCATAACATGCTTTCCTACAATAATTTACAAACCATCCATTCAGCAAAAATGCCAGGCACCAGGCTAAAGTACTGGGGACAAGAAAGGGGTAAGGTTTTTTTTCTCTGTCTAGCTCACTGTGTAGAGGCCAAACTTCAGTACAAAACTGTACACAGGAGGAGTAACTAACTCCACTTAAGTTACCCTGAAATGACTTCCCCAGAAAGGAGCAGTAGACTTACAAGAAGGTGTAGGAGTTTGTCAGATGAGAGGAAGATTATTCCAGGCAGTGGAAATATTTGGAGGTACTGCAGGGATGAAGGTAGGAGTTTAGACTGTCTGGAGCTTAGAAAAAGATTATAGGAGATCAAAATAGAAAAGAAGACAGTAGGTTGTGCTACAAAAATATGAACTTAATCTTGCCAACAACGAACAGGATGATTCCTTCAACAAACACGTATTGAACGCCTCATCTGTGCCAGGCTAGAGAATGCAAAGGTGAGTAAGAAGCACTGGTGTGCCTGCCCCAGAAAGGATTCCGACCCATATTCCATTTCCAAATGCAATAATAGTACCTGGCATTCCACAGCTCAAACAAACTGAAAACAAAGCTCTCCTTTTCCTTGTTTTAATAAATTTTATTTGACAGAAAGAAAAATTCAGAAGTGAGGGTTAGATGAAGCAGAAAACATGCTACAGGGTAAGTTGTTAAAACAGATCAGTGCTGCTGATAAAGTTGTGATCGTCATTTAGTCATAACCTTTTAAAGTTTTAAAACAGTGTCTATCTCAGAAAGTATACATGAGGAGATTAAAAACATTAAAATTAAACTCTGCCACTCTTTAGGAATTTACAAAATAAAAGAAAAAATACTCTGCATGGAAATGCATTAAGACACAACAGATAATATTCCTGTCTCCCTGCCTCAGGAGGGGGAATGCAAAAGAAAAGACCTCCAGGCTACCTTACCCACCTCCCTTCTGCCCTCGTACAGATGCACATGCCCAAATCCAGGGGCTCCAAGATGTCTCCACTCCATACAGGACATAATCCTTTAGAAGCCTCGAGATCATGGACTTGTTCACCACGACAGCCTGCATTATACTTCACATTCCAACAATACTCATTGATCCGTCCTTCTCTAAACAAGTACAGCTCTCTATGCCTTCGCCCTCTGCCCAAAGTATTCCCTCTCATTTGAGCAGCCTTTACCTATTTCCTCACCTGGCAAATCCTTGCCCACTGTCAAGATTCCCAACACTCCTGAGCAGGCCAAGGTGAATGGTATACTGTGTTTTGGCCTCCTTTCTGCATTCCTCTTACAGCAGTTCCCTTTCCCCAAGGCTGGCATTTCCACCACACACTGAATTCCAAGCCCCTCAAAAGAAAGGCAGGCTCTTTAAGCACTAACATACTGTCTGGGATCCAGCCTGACTCATAGTATCTGCTGCAATAAGTATTTGCTAACTGAATGATGGAATAAGTGCCAAAATGTTGGAGTATTGACATAAAATGATACCAAATACAGGAAAAAGGAAAACATTTATCTCTAACACAGAAAAAAAGCTGCTCAGAAAACAGATTCAATTGCTTGACTGGTAAAAAATAACAGAATACAAAAACCTGAGAAATGAGAATGGAAAAGGTTATCTGTGTAGAAAGGTTTGGTACATGGAAGACAGCCTTATTTTTTCCCTGGCCAAAGAACAAGAGTGACCTGTGTTATTACCCTAGGCAGAGGAAGAAGCCAGTAGGGAAGAAACTGGAAATCCAGCCAGTCACTCAACAAACAGTTACTGAATGCCTAACTGCCAGACAGGCATTTAGGAAGGAATGAAATGAAACCCTAACAGGAATGGAATGAAGCAGACCATAAATAGTCCTAAGCGCTCTGAAGAAGAAACCAGAGCACGGGGACAGAATACAAAGAAGAATGGTAGCTATTTTATACAGGGTAGATGAGGAAGGCATTTCTGGGCCTGAAGGAAGGAATAAATCATGTGGATTCTGAAAGGAGAGCATTTTAGGCTGAGGCAACAAGAAACCTCTCGGGCTTGTTAAGGAACAGCAAAGATGTTGTGTGTGTCTGGAAGAGAAAGGTGAGTGGGAGACGGGGAGAAAAGGAGGTTGGGTGACTCTGAGAAGGGATGTAATCTTGGCTTCCCCTCCCCATACATTTCCATTCTTTTTTTAGGGGTGCAGTTGGGGGAGGGGAAACTACAACTGTTTTTCTCTTTATATTTTTATTGACAAATAGTTGACATAATATTAATTTCAGTTGTATAACAGTGATGGGACAGCTACATATATAATGAAATGCTCACTATTTGTCAATTGTAGTTAGCATTTGTCACCATATAAAGTTATTACAATATTATTGACTACATTCCCTATGTTGTACTCCTCATCCCGAAGACTTACTAACTTTGTAACTGGAATTTTGTACTTCTTGATCCCCTTTATCTATTTAGCCTATCCCCTATGCTCCTCCCCTATTGATACTCTAACATGCATTTCCATTCAAGGAGATGACACTGCTTTCTAAGGTAACTCTGGAGGAGGAATTTAGGCAGAGAAGTGAGCTGGCTCATCATTCTGGCTATTATACCAAAAAAAAGGACAAGGCTGGATGCAGGGAGACAGTTTGCATCAATCTAGGCAAACAAAATGATGACTTAGATCAGTGGTGGGCACTGAGAAGTGGTCAGATTACAGATATAGTCAGAATGGAATTTCCTGATAGAAGCAAGAGAAAGAGAGGAATCAAGGCTTTTGGTCTAAAATACAGGACAGAAAAGTTCTGACAAGAAAATGAAGCAATGAGACTTCTAAAATATGCAGCAAATTAGGAACAATCAGAATTAAGCCTCAGCCCTTGACCTAGTTGCTAACTGGTCTGTGAAATAAGCTGCCTCTTTCTAACAGCACTGCTCCCTTGATTACACAAAACCAGTTCTACCTACAAACCAGGTACATATACTAAAGAAAGACCTAGTTAGCTTATGTTTTAGACCTTTTTCATTCAATCTATAAAATTAATATATGATGATTATAAAATTCAAAACCTGTTGAAGTATCTAAAAATTTAATGTTGATAATTTGCAATCACAATATAAGTTGGTCACAGGGATGGTAGTACAGCAATGATACTTTAAAAAATAATAAATAAGTAAATAAAATTTAATATTAATCCCATCACCCAGACCTTTGCCAATAACATAGGCAAAAAAGACTGGTGTTAAGTTTCATTTCTTTGCTTTCTTGTGATGCTTATCATTTTTCGACATTAATAACCATTTTAATTTCACTTTTGGGTTGTCTACTTATATTCTTTACCCTTAAAAGGTAGTTTATAAATGTTCTATTTCCTGGCTTTTCCTAATCCACATTTATCTATTAAACTTAATCACACTGCAAGCCTTCTCTTTTACCTTTATTTCTTTGATCCATGCAGAAAAGTAGGCTTAAAATATTCTTGCAATAATGTTTCTAGTCAGAGAAAGACTGTAAAGAAATATATCTCTGATTTTCAGCTGAGGATGATGCAATAGTATTTTTTTTAATGCTACATCTCATTAGAGACTGAGTCCCCAAAGTGAGTGACAATATCTGCCATGATAACTGTTATTTTGCTTCTACAGAGCTGGCCTTCAGTGTTTTTTACCGTATTTATAGTAAGTACCCTAAGAATTTTTTCTTAATGAGCTGAAGATTTTTTATTAAGTGAAGAAAAGTCTGGCATTAACTCATATTTATATAATTCTCCCAAGCTTCTTGTCTGAAAAATTCTACCTTATCATGAAGGAAAATCATCTATTCTTGTTCCAATAATATATCTTTATCTGGTAATAAAAAAAGAAACTGAAGCTGATGCTTTCCTGCTAAATGTAAATCTATATCCTATGGTTGCTTTCCTTGTATATACCTATATTTCTGACTTGTGTTCTCTTATTTAAGCAATTTTTGTGAGAAGAGTGAAACCCGGTGGCTCTGATCATGGAATACTAGTTTCTTTGGCAATGCCTGCCACAGAAGGGTGTGCACTGCAAACTACCTCTGAATAGAACCACCTAGAATCTACCATAAAGTGCAGCCCTCTGGGAGATACAGCACTCACCAGGTAAGCAAATAAGCCATCAGGCTAGAAAGAAAATGAACCAAGCAAGGTACGATTACCAACTGTGCTAGTGTTACAAGAGAAGACTTACTCCAGCCTCCCCCATGGTTCCTCATTAGGACTCACCCAAAACTTGGAGGCCATCCTCTCTATCCTCATTCACACCAACTTTCCTATGGAGAGATTTTAAAAGAAACTGAGCGGTCAAGGCTTGCACAGAGCAGGTACTGCTCCCCTGCTCTACTCCAGTTCCCGTGTGCGAAGTTGAGCAGAGGCAGGGCTTAGGCCTTGCCTGAGACAGTTGAAAGTCTGAGCCTTCAGTTCAAACCCTGCAGCTCATGCAGTTTGGTCTCACAGTGAGCCAAGCAGGCTTCTGCTTTGCAGACTGCCTTAGTCAGGCATTGTTATGGGTTGAGCTGTGTCCTCCCACAAAAGACATGATGAATCCTAACCCCTGTGTGAATGTGACCTTAGCTGCAAACAGGATCTTTGCAAATGTAATCAAGTTAAAATAAGGTCATGCCCAATTAGGGTGGACCATTAGGACTGGTGACCTTATAACAGGAGAAGAGACAGACACAGAGGGAAGAGCACCATGTCGAGGTGGAGGACAACTAGAATCATGTAGCCGCCAGTCAAGAAATGCCAACAAACACAAAGAGCTAAGAAAAGGCACAGAACAGATTTGTCCCAGAGAAAGCATGGCCCTGCTGACACCATGATTCTGGCCTTCTAGCCTCCAGAACTATAAGAGAATAAATTCCTCTCATTTGAAGCCATCTAAGATCGTGGTAATTTGTTTTGGAAGCCCTTGCAAATGCATACAAGCATCAAGAACCAAACTGGAGGGAAAGAATACAGTCCTACATTCTTTAACCCCAACTTTATCAATAGCAAAGCTCATAATATTCTGACTTATCTGACTCCTTCATCTTTCTCAACTGGTTCTTTACGTGGATGGAAAAGGTACTTGGAAGGCCACCTTGAAAACTCCACATTACCCATAACAGGGATTGTGTTAGAACAGGTACTGAACCACAACAGGGATATCTAGCTGCCCTCTTCTGTCATCCCAGGACCCCACAGGCCTTGGGCCCTAAGTTAGAAAGCAAGACAGCAAAGAAAATCCCTTAGCTATTGATCACTTTTGCCAGAGTATGGCCTCATCCCTCTCCCAGAGACCTAGGCAGCTTTTCTTTAATCCTTTTGGTCCCACTGGGATCACCTCTCCATCTTGCTCCACTGGTCTGAGAGACCAGGTGTGGGAATGTAAAGGTGGAGTCATGGAGATGGTTTTGGGACAGAAAAACCAAGATAAGGAATGAATCCATGCAAAAGTTTCTTTAACTGCACAGATTTGAAGCTGAGTTCTAGAGAAAGTATCTGAGAAGAAGTGCTCCAAATATATATATAAATTCTCTCCATCAGTCTATACTAGCCAACTCACAATCCTGATCAAACCCTTCTAATACCTTGGTGGATGGGAGAAGGCAGAAGTTATCCTCCTGGGCAAACTGAGCAAGCCTTGCCCTTCTCCTATTCACCAAAGATCTGGCAAGATTAGCAGATACTAGAGCACCAGGCTGCCATATCCTCAGAAGTAAGTATGCAGAAGACGGTGTTGGAACCAGCGAAATTGCCCTAAGTCACTCTTGGCTCCACCCAGCATGCCACTCCCTTCCTGGGTCTAGCTAGACTTCAGTGGGTCAAGAGAAGAGAAACACTCCTCCTTATATGATATGCTTACAAGGTTCTTGATTCTAGTTGCAAACCTGCAACTTCCTCCCAGCACTCAATCTTACAGTATATAACATCTGGCGTATGTATGTCTACTTCAGCCTTGCATCAATTTTTCAAGCACACTGAGTCAAATTTTAATTACATCTCTCATTTCCTGGTTTTCCTTCTTATATCTCTTATACTTCCCTTAAGGGTCCATCAATAGGCATCTAGTCAAATTAGTGTGGTACTTCCAACAACAGAGTACAGGCAACATAACGGGAATGAGGAAGATCATAAGTACAGCTCTGGAGTGATTTCCAAATTATATTATTAAATTTAAAAAAACAACAACAAAGTGCTGAACAAATGTTAACTTTTTGTATAGGAAGCAAGACCAAACCAATAAAAATGGTACTAAAAGGGAGAGGGAAGGAAGCAAAACTTCTGAGAATGTAACTCTATATATAGTTTTAACTCTGCAATCTTGTAAATGATTTATATTATTTTAAATCAAAATTAAAAAGAAAAAAAAAAAGCAAACAAACTAACCTAACTGTATTGTAAGTCAGTGTCATAAGCAAACAAGGAAAGTAACTTTGAATCACAGTATTTAGGCTGTAAGTCTTAATGGGATTAATGGGATATATTTTAGGATACAGAAGTATTTTTTAATATATAAATTATACTTGTCAGATTGTTAATAGTAATATTGGTATTGTAGGTTTTTTAAAACTATTATAGGCACACTATAAGATACAGCAAACAAATTGTGCTAATGCCATTAGGAATCAACATTTTCATTATAAGTATAAAGAGATACTAATATAAAATCCTATGATTACATATAAAGTTAATATTTCATTAGAATTTCAAATAGCAATATGAACTCATGATCTCTTAATGCTTACCTCCTAGTATTGCCCACTGAAAAAGGGATGGACACAATGGCAATACAGTAGCAAAAACTACCCATTGCACACAAATTGTGGTGTCTAAATACTACTATATCTTAATAAAAAGAACCAGGGACCTTTGAACAGAAGGCTGGTCTCCAGTCTGGGACAAGAAATGTACAATGTGATTGGAACATGTTTTTCCAGGAAGCAAGCAGGCTATCAAAGATTAATGAGGGCAAATATCACTCAAAAAGGAACATTAGTACTGGGAAAATTAGATAAAATATGCCTCTTGATATGATGTACTAAGAAGAACACAGCATCACTTTACACGGCAGTTCCTGCCAATAACGTTTAACCTAAATTTAATCCTGAGGGAACATCAGAAAGGGCCAAGTTAAGTGACATTCTTAAAAATAAATGGTTTGTACACTTCAGAAATGTTAGGTCATAAAAGACACAGAATGAAAAACAATTTCAGATTTTAAAAAGACCAGCGTAAGATGTGATCCTCAGATCCTGGACCAAAAAACAAACACAATAAGTTTCTCTTTCCTTTTGCTACAAAGAATATCAGTGGGTAAAATCTGAATATCTGTGGATTAAATAATAGGACTATATCAAGATTAATTTCCTGATCTTGATAACTGCACTACGGTTAGAAAATGTCTTTATTTTTAGGAATATATAATGATATATTTACAGGTAAAGGAGTCTTACATCTACAATTATTTTCAAATGATTCGGAAATCAATACGTATACAAATAGTAACAGAGTAAGAGTAAGAAAATGATAAGCATGTAACAACTGTAAATTTGGGAAATCTGGATAAAGGTATAGAGAACACCTTTGTTCTCTTTTTTGGCAAATTTTCTGTAAGTCTGGATTTATTTCCTAATAAAAACTGAAAAAAAAACCCACTAATGAGTCTTGTCAAAGAACATAGGAACTTTGAAGGGAAGACAGCTGAAGTGACCCTATGCAGGGTGTTAGAGCCTGACTGGGATGAGGAGGAGATCCATGCAACTGTGGAAGCAGCAACAGAGGACTGGATACATATTGGTTGATAACAAGAGCCAAATTTCTCACTGTCAGAGAAAGGAGTTTACAAATAGGGAGAGAGAGCCAACTAGAGTTAACCTATGATACTGAATTGGAATTTGGAGTATTAATGTAAACTCCAAGTGTGAGTGAGTGTGTGTGTGTGTGTGTGTGTGTGTGTGTGTGTGTGTGTGTGTCTGTGTGTGGTGTGTGTGTGTGTGTGTGTGTATGTGTATGTACATGTATATATATAAATACTCCCTGGATCTGCCCATTAAGAAGGCTTGGGAGCAGTAACACCCCAGTAAGACTCAGCTCTCAAATCTTGTTTCTAAATACCATTCTCCACTAAAAGGAACCAAGGCTTCTTGGATAACAGATTGATTCTGGGGCAAGGGAAGAAAAAGTACAAGGTAGGCCTGGAACACCTTTTTGTGCTAGAAAGTGAAGAAAAAAAAAATTTCAAGAAACAAGGGGAACATGTCAAAAGGACATAAAAACCAACTTGAACAGGCTTCCACTGGCTAAATCTGGGGGAAACTGAGCATCAAAATAAATACCAGTAATGGACTATAGTCAATTAAATAAAACAAGAAAACATGAGTCCATAATGAGGTAAATACACTACAAAATATTTTACATCTATAAACCTATAATATTTCTTTTCTTTTTTAAAGCATCAATCACCATTGGAATACATCAACATATTACTCTAAAGATTTATAAAGGGAAGGAATCAAGTCCTTTCCTACCTTCCCTGAACAAATGGTATTTTAGAGTAAGCAAAGAACTGATGCTGGAAAGTTCTTCTTTACAAAAAAAATCCAACTAATAAATGTAGAAAAAAATAACAGAATTATATGATGATCTTTTTTTCAATCCCTAATTTTAAAAAAAGAATCTAAGGAAACATCATCAATGGATGCTAAAATCCTGGGACAACTTAACAGGATACTTTATAATGGAGCTAATTAGGCTCATTATCAGTGGAATAAGCAGATGAGATACGAACACACACGGCACCACCTATTAATTGTTCTTACCTACAAAAGTAAATCTCAATCTAAACTGGGCCATTAAATCCAACCTCCAGTTGTCAGGAAATACAAGGGCTAGAAGAACAAAGTAAACAGCACCACAAGAAGGCAATATGCAAAATCCTGAATGGGGGGGTGGGGGGTGGACTGTTACAGAATAAAAAACATAATAAACATAAGAATAAAAACTACATGCATTAACTACTGATCACCTTGTATTTGCACAGAAAAGCAGTGGAATAATGCAACAAAGTAGGAAAAATAACACTAAAAGAGCAACTGCACAACTAGAAATAAATTGTCTTTAATGTGTATATATATACATTTTATATTTATTTTACATATATATTAACACCCTGATGTGTTACAAACCTGAGAATGTCCTCATTTAAAAGGCATAAATTAGAAGAGTCTTTTAGATTCGATACTCAAAAATAAATTTTCCAAATTTTATTTTAGATATAATTTCTTCTGTCTACCCTATTACTTTCAATTTGCAAAGTTCAATGGCTGAATGTCAGAGTTCCTTTATCAGCAGTCATATTTCACTAAACAGACAATTATTGGAAAAGGGGGTAAGGGGAAAGACAGACTTCTGTTCAGTCATAGCATATATAACACAATAATCACCTAATTGTTAGAAACACTATTATCCTTTTCCCTTGGGATGAAGTTTCCACTCACTGCTAACAGCACAATGGCCAGCAACTATGCTGATTAATTAATCCATGCCCATATCCTTAGGTTGAAGCAGTAGACTAAACAAAATATTGCTGTAACAGATGACAGTTACTGGGCTTTTTAGCAATTAAACTAAATTAACATCACAGTAGTAATCTCAACCAAGCAGAATACCATCTAACTCAAAATTACTACCACAATGGGAGTTGAACTGAATCACTAGGTATATTTCTTTGAAATTGTGACCAACTCACTTCAGAGGCAGTCAGGTAAAAAGGGAAGACCAGACCTTTGAGCCGGACAAAACTGGATTCCAATCCCTGCTACATGCCACTACTACCCCTTAATACCTGCAAGACTCCAAGAACATTACTTAAACTAGGCCTCTCTTTCCCCACCAGTAAAATGGAATATACCACCTCCCCTACAACATTGTGATGGGGATTCAATAAACTGCTAACTATAAAAGGGTTTAGCACATTGCCGGGCTATAGTAAGCACACAGACATTGGCTTAAAAAAAAAAAAACTAGTCAAATTATCTAATTTATTTTAGCTTCCTCCTCATTGTCTACAGGTATGCACAAATCTCTCCCACATAATTTTTAAGGCTGCCTGTATACCACGTCCCCTCCTAGGCAGACCCCAGTTACAGCCTTCTCTCCCAAACCCCTCACAGAAAATCCCCAACAAAGAATAGCCCACATTCACTTTGTCCACGTCATCTATTCAATTTTCAATCCTGCTGCAATGTGACATCTCCATCTACTAGTGCATTCAAATCACTTTGGAAAAGGTTGCAGGTGACTTTCTAACTGCCAAATCCAATTTAGTCCTCTTACAAACCTCTCTGCAGTCTTTAACACTGGAGAAGCCCTCTCCTGGCATTGCTTCCACAAATGGAGGACTTACACCAGCACCCCCCCCCCACTCTTCTGCTGCACTTCACTCTCTACAACTCCTTTCTATGCTCCTCCTAGGCCAAAGCCATCACTATTGGTATACTGCAAGGTTCTTTCTATGGCTGTCTGCAATTTCCACCAGACACAGACACTATAGGAGATTTTACCCACAGTGGCCTCAGCTGTCCTTATGAGTGCCTCAGAAATAGACAACAAGGACCTCTCTCCCCTGAATCCAAGTACAGTAAATCTGAGTGCCTACTAGGCATAGCCATTTGAATATGATTCTCAAACTCAACAGACAAACTGAATCCAAAACTTAACAGGGATAAAAAGGAACCTTTCCTTCAAAATCTGCTTCTCTTTCCCAGTCTCATTCAATCCACCCGCAATCTTGCTTGCCTTTCCGTGGTCACCACTGACCAGCACCCATCCTCAAAGAGCTTACAAGCACAACAGGAAGTAAGTACACAGGTACTGCAATAGACAGAAACAGAGCACAGCAGAGCCTATGGAACAAGAGCAGCAGGATCCAACCCTTTGCCAAGGTAAAGGGTGGAGGTGTAGGCAGGAAGGGAGAGTACCTCTTACACAAGCCCTGTCCTCCACTGCAAGGCCCACATCAGAATGCCAGAAGCCATCCTAAGCCCTGCCTCTCTCCCCACTTCTGTGACAACACCTGTTGTCTATTTGACTTCCTGAACATCTTTCATATTTTCTCCGGTCTCCATTCTTAACATCACTGTCCTAAGTCAAGCTTTGGTGCTTCCTTTCCTAAACTGTTCCAAGAGTCTTTGCTGACTTACTCACCCTTAGATCAAACCCCTCAGTTCTCTTATATACATCTACAAATACAAAGAACAAACTTTCTAAACACAAAACTGTTTATGCCATCCCTATTTTAAATCCTTGAATAGCTCAGTACCATTTCAGCATGGAAGGTACCTCCACAATCTAGCTCCTGCCTCCTCTCATAGCCTCAAAGATCTCTTTAGCCATGAAAGCTTTGCTTCATTGCAACCAAAGTACTTGAAATCTTTGCTTCATTCTAACCAAAGTTCCCAAGAAGGCCAGGATATTTCCCTCCTTTGCTATACTGTATTCAGATACATGTGTCCCATGTATGATGCTGCTGAGCTCCTCCTGTGAGCTAGACATCTGGGAATCCACTGTGTGCACTCTCTTATTTAAACCTCATAGTAACTTCATGGGGAGTGACCATGACTATCTCTATTACCAATGATGAAGATTAAAACACCAGTCAAATGTTCCAGAGTAAGAGCGGAGGATGAAAAATCTGACATCCTAACACCATATTCATAACTACTGTGCTATTTGACCTTTCCTCAGCCAGCTATCTTTCTGAATTTATCTCGTGTCGACTGCATTATGAAGCCTTTCCTGGCAATACTCCCCACCAACTAACAATGTCATTTTTTAATGGTTTCCTCACCCTCACTCCATACATACAATCTCATTATTACTGGATTTTCCATTTGTGAATGCACTTCCTTATTAAAATTTATTTGTAATCCCAAATCAATACAGGTGGCACTTGTATGTCATTCACCGACATGAGCAGAGGGTGAAATATTTGAAGCAACTAACATGCATGTCTGCTCAGCTGAGGTCAAACAAGGCACTGTTCTACCTTGTTTCAACCCTCAGACAAGTATCCTTTTTAGTTCTAAATAGCAGTCTATTTAGTTCCAGTATTTTTTGCATTTTTGTGATTCTTATTGGTGATTGGGTTGCTTAAAACAGCCCCCAAGCATAAGTATCTATGTGCAAGAAAGCCATGATGTGCCTTATAACAAAAATACGTTACACAACTTCATTCAGGCATCAGTTACAGTGCTATTAGAACTAGTTCAATGTTAATAAATCAACAATCACATATTGAATAAGGTGTCTTTAAACAGCAATACACATAAAACAAGGTGATATACTGATCAGTTGCCAAAATATTGTAATCAGAGACTTACAAGAATCTAACCCTGTATTTCCCCAAGGAACAATGGTTCAGTACGCACTGATTCAGTATTCTCAGTAACTTTCTAGAACATAACTTCCCTAAGTAATGAGAATCAACTACACCTTAGCACTTGTAACAAGACCAGTCAGAAAAAGCCCCAATCCCTAAGCCCATGGAAGCCATTCTCCTTCCCTTCTTCTAAGAATTACTCCTCCTTACAGTGATGAGTCCAGGCAGCCAATCCCATAGACTACAATAGACCTGAGCTAGTTCAATCACTCCCCCAGGAACTCAGATTGGAGACTCAAAAGAGCCATGAGGGGCTGTAGCAGCCACTGTCTTCCTTTTTCATAAACAGAGAATGACAGAGGGAAGATGAGAATAGAGAAAAATAGAGTCAAGAGACTGCATAACCTCAAAGAGAGATTTGAGGGGGAAAAAAAGGAAGGGAAGAAACCAAGCCTTAGTAACCCTATATATAATGCAAGTCACAGGGTAACTGCTTGAAGAGACTGCATCTTCAAGAGATGGAAGAGAGCTGAAATTTATATTGTAACAGGCATTTGAGATATGATTTAAATTCTTCCAATATGAAGAGACTTGAATTCAAAGCTGGGCAGAGTGAGGGCAGAAGTGGAGACCCAGAAAGCATTTTTGCTGGAACAGATCTAGCAGAAGTAGTTAAGCCCTCAACAGTTCTATTAGGCACTATTCCTGATCTTTGGATGGTAACTAAGATGGTGTGTTCACGGAACAAATGCAACAGCCACTTCCTACTCCCCAGATTTCAACCAAGTGCTATGATCTGCACCCTAATTCTTCAGTTTTCTATTTGTGGCAGAAATGGCAGTTCCCTTAGCAGCCCCTACAGCAATGGTGTTCTGGGAGACTTCCCTGGACACCCAGCCAAGAGCCTACTTTCCAGCCTTCAACAGCTCCAGTATCGAATCATTTTCTGCTTAAGTTAACCAGGGAAGTACCCATTATCTGTAATTGCATCATAACTGATAAAATTATCAAATATAAACTGATAACAATGGTGAGTGGAAAAGAAACCTAGTATACAAATACCAGATGTGAATCAAATGAAGGTTTTATTCATACCTATTTGCCATTGCCAGTAATCCTTCCTAATCAATTGCCTGGTGTATCTTAATGAGAGTAACTTGAACAACTCAAAATTCATTTTGTAGTATTGAGCACAATTACTAACTGAGCCATTTAACAAACAAGCCAGCCGCCCATAGCTACTTACTCCTACTGGCCTACTACATAGAAACTTTCAATATCCTGCTTAACCAATTCACCAGATAAGGGATACCCTCTGAAAAACACCTCTGCTGCTCACAACACACACAAGGCTAGTGGGCTATGCCTATGATGTCCAGGTACCAGGTGAATTGCATGCTTAGCAATCAACAGTGTTTATTTCCAATAAAGTTTATGCCAGTTGTGCCATTATATAATAATTAAATATTATGTAAATAGATGAAGTGTGAACACAATGTTATTGTTTCTACAAAATTTAATCTGAATTTGAAAAGATCCAGTAAAGATGAGATGATTTAAAAAAAAAACAATGTCAAATGAAGTGTAAGAACAGCAACAGTAAACAGTGAGGGGGAACAGGGATTTGTAAAATCTAACATTCTGGCTCTTATTCAAGTATCTTACT
This sequence comes from Manis javanica, assembly GCF_040802235.1. Classification (NCBI taxonomy): domain Eukaryota; kingdom Metazoa; phylum Chordata; class Mammalia; order Pholidota; family Manidae; genus Manis; species Manis javanica. Next base: position 60,136,531 of record NC_133157.1, read on the forward strand.
TCAAGTGTCTTAACTCTTGCTCTACTTTTGCAAAACTGAAACTGAAAGTGGTAGATGCTGTGTTGCAGGTGTGGTTTAAACAAGAGAGAAAATGTAGAACTCCAAACTTCACTCAAAGGTTTCACCCTACAACAAAAGATAGACAAATGATTGTAAACGTTTAAATAGAAATAAAATAAATGCCTATGTCTCTCTTTGTGATTTACATCTTAACCAAAATAAGAATGACTCAACATGTTTTGGAGAGAACCATTCTGTGTCTTATTAAATGGGCATAAAAATAACATAAGGTCAAAAAAATTTTCAAAGTCTATCCTCATGGCTAAACATAGCTATTTCCTTTATCTCTTCCAGGATGCCAAGCATTCCACCCTGCTTTAGGAGAAAGTCAAATCAATGAGGGAGTTAAACTTGATTTAAAGAAAAATACAAAACTTTGTGGGCTTATTCTTATACTTACTGTTATTAGAAGTAGTATTTTTTTAGCTTTTCCTTTGGAATTAATTTCAAATTTATATAAAAAATGCAGGAATAGAAAAAAAAAGCATGTATACACTCTACCAAGGTTCATCTATTAATGGTTTACCTCCATTTGCTTTATCAATTTGTGTAGTCTCTCTTTCCCTACATACACACATACACAATATTTTTTTCCTGAATCATTTTTAAGTTGCATAAATCATGGCCCTTTACCCATAAAAACGTTAGTGTATTTCCCAACAAGGGTCTTCCCTTACATAGAGACAGTAGAGTTGTCAACTCCAATATGTTTGCCATAGATACAATACTTGTATCTAATTTCTGTGTTCCAATTTTGTCAAATGACCAATAATACACATTATAGCATTTTTTTCCCTCCAGTAGGGAATTCAACCTGGGATTAAGTATTGCATGTAGCTATCAATCATGTCTCTTCAGTATTCTTTGTCTTTAATAATCATTGCCATTTTTGAGGAATAAAGTCATTCTGTTTTAACATTTAAGCATTAAACATTTAAATAGAACATTTATTTGTTTTAAATACATTTCTCATTTTGTATACTTTTTAAGCTAATTATTTTTCCTTTTGTTATTGGCATATTAAAATGTCACTAGTTTTTAAACTGATCTCATTTCCAGCCACCCTGATTATAATCTCCTGCTTCTAACAATGTCTAGATTCTTTAATGATTCTATCTAGACTATCATGCCAAAGTTATCTGAGAATAGCACTTTTTTTGTTGTTTCCTTCACAACACTTTCTCTTTCTCATATTACTGACCTGTCTAGGACATCCTAGAGCTAAAGAGAAGTAGTAACAGTGGAATGTCTTATTATAAAGGGAATGCTCTAACCTTTTCTCTTCAGAATGTTTACTGTGTATAGGTACCCTTTAGCAGGTTAGAAGAGTTCTGTTCTATTCCTTTCTCTAGAAAGTTGCGCTGGATTTTGTTTTGCTTTTAAATCATAAATAGATGTTGGATTTTATCAAATGCTTTTTTAATATGTTATGATGAGGTTTTCTCCCTTATTTGTTATTATGATTAAATACGATTGTAATGTTGAATCAACCTGTACTACTAGAATGCCCCCAACCTGATAACGATGTATTATAAAAATTGCACACTTTGGAATTATCTGTGCTAATATTATTTCTAAGGCTTCATATCCTAACTTTAAAAGTGAGGCTAGCTTGTTATGTTCCTTATTCACACTGTCCTTTTCTGATGCTGGTATGAAGACTTGCTAACTTAAAAAATTAGCTGGGAAGTGTTCCTAAAAGAGGGAAACTGACTTTGTGAGGGGTTAGAATTAAGAATTATTAAATACTTTGTAAAACTAGCCAGTAAAACCATCTGAACCTATTATTTTCTTTGTGGTAAGGTATTTAATTACAGAACCAATTCTCTTAAATAATGTATTTTTCTGAAAAACTGTCTATTCAAATTTATTACCATAGGTTTTTTTCATGGTCTCAGCTGTAGTTCAGTACTCTTTTTAGTCCTAATACTCTTGTTCAGTGTTTTTCTTCCAAGGTGAGGATCTACAGTTCCCATCACTCTCAAGAAAATTATCACACATGACTCAAAAATAATTTAGAACCACTGGACTAGATAATCATAGCCACAGAAGTGGGTTGAGCTGTAGCTTCATCAATACTCAGGGGTGTGACCTCCCCTACGCACTTCATCTTTAATAACAGTAACTCGTTTTAAGTCTGGGAAGAGGAAATCCCGGGGCAAAATACCTCTAAAACCAAAATATGTCAAAGGGAGAAATAAAGTTTAAAACCCATTTATTGCTTACAAACTGCAGTCCGGGGCCATTTCTCCTGCTCCAGCAGAAGCCAACCAGCCCTTCCCTTAACCTCTCAGGCCTAGATAAGTCCCTCAGTGGCCCAGGTAATTACCATTAATATGGAGATTAACTGAAAACTGCCTATTGATATGCAGATAGACTAAAGCCATACTTCTCTCCACCCCTGAGAATGCACTAAAGCCAGGTGAGATATTCTAGAAATATTACAATTTTACCCACACCCATAAACTTTGGAAATTAAACAAGTTCAGTGTTCTTAAACACTGGTGAGCTGTGGTTCCACCAGTGCACTGAAAACCAGGAAAGAAAGTGCTCTGATTTTTCATAAAGTTCCACCTTTTATTCTTAGAGAATACTCTTGCTGCTTTGTTGGTATTTTTTTATTGTAACAATAGACGGTAAGTTTTCTTTGATAATTTTTATTTTAGAAAATTACAAGTTGACAAGCCTGTGTCAGTACAACTTATTTTTTCAAATTTGAACATCTGGTTACCAGTGAACTAAATGTTCTCTAAGTCCTCATGGTCCCAATGTTATATGTAAGAGAGAAAAAGGGAGAGAGAGTGGAGGAATGGAAGGATTAATTATTTATGTTAACAAAAATCAAGTGATTTACTCACAAGTTCAAGTCCTTATTTAATCAGTACCTTCCTGGTTTCTGAGCTTTTAACTCTGTTAGACCCCCAACCTCCACCTGATGAATCGTCCTTATGTAACATTCTTAACAAACCTATTCACTCAGTAAAAATGGCTTCTAATCGCATATTGCTTTAACTTCAAATTGCTCAGCTTGACATTTAAGATAATTAGCTCCATCATTTTCTTTCAAAGAGCATATAGATTTTTCAGACCTTTCTAACCACCCTCTTAAATCATTCATTAATTCAAGTGACAACTGTTTCTACAGCAAAACACAGAGATCAAAGAATTTACCTGATAAAATTATTTAACTTCAAGGACCTAGAGGCAATAGGAGAAATGAAAAGAAAAAAAACTTTCTTAACTTTGATAGGTTAAGATAGGAGAGCCATCTCAAAAATGCAAAACACTGGCATTGACTACTGAAAGAGGTGGGCCCACTACAGAAAATAAAATGGAGGAGGTAGACTACAAAATCATCCTAAGACTCCACCCATCAATCCCTAAAAATGTGTCCAAGCCAAAGCAGAAAGAAGAATCTTTGCATTACTTAAGAACAGAGGCAGCTAACATCTAATCATGTAATATATCAAGAAGTTAACAAATTTACTCGAGGTCACATAGCTTTGAAAAGATAAATAGAGGTGTTATTGGGATTTGTCAATAGAGAATTAAATGGGCCAGGTAGGTGAAAGAGACTACACTTGCTTAAAATCTGTTTCCAATCAGCTCTGGGTGCAGAAGCCAAAAGTAAAAAGAATTCCTCCCAGGATAATTGCCTAGTCCGACCACACTCAGAAAAACAACAACAGTAATCAAGATTGGACAACTGACCAGGAATTCCTTCCCCTCTGACAGAAAGCAAAAATCCAGAAGGCTGAGGATTCCTAGCAAAGTTGGCACTAAAGGGTAGTCTTTACTTTAGATTCAAATTCTAGGTGTAAACATAAATACTACAGGAGTTTCTGGGGAAAAGAAGACCACACAGATGGGCACTGTGGGAGAAGTCATAGAGAAGAGGTGAGTCTGAGATGGCCCTTAAGGTAAATGGAATTTGGGTCAAAAAAAGGAGGGTTATCCTTCTATCAGGATAGGGAAGCACACAGTAACAATGCTAACATAGGCAACATTAATTCATTTAATCTCCCAAACATCCCTACAAGATAAGTAGTATTATTAACACTATTTTGTAAGTGAGGCACTGGAAACCCAAGCAGCATTCTCAGACTCTCCACTCTCAGTACCCCTTTATGCTTTTAAAAATTACTGAGAAATCCATAATAAAAGTTTTTATTTATGTGGGATATATATGTACTAAAACAGAAAATTTTAGACTATAAATTTTAAAATAAATTTAAAAGCCCCATGTGTATGACAATTTTAAGATAATTTAAAATTGTTTATGGTTCTCAACAAAGGGTTTTGTCCCCTTAAGGACATGGACAATGTCTGGAGTCATTTTGGTTTGTCACAGCTGGAGGAGTGCTAGTGGCACCTAGTGGTTATAGACCCGGGATGCTGCTTAACAACCTACAAGGTGGCCTAACAACCTGTGGAGGAAAGCATCCACAACAAAGAATTTGCCAGCCCTAAGTGTTAGGAGTAGAGAGGTTCAAAACCCTGCTCTAGGGCCTAGAGAAACTCTAGTGTATGATCAATAACAGACATGTAAAATAATGTTCACAACAGCATTTGTGTAATAGCTAACAACTGAGAACAATTCAAATATCAATCTACAAGAGAATCAATAAGTAAGTATATTCACCCAGTGGAATATTATACAGCAGAGAAAATTAACAAACCACAGCTACTCCAAACAATATGAATGGACCTCAGAAAGTTGAGTCTTAGACTATTCAAAGCATATGTCTGTTTTTACAAATCTAAAAAAAGAAATTAATCTGTTATTTACAGATAAATGTATATAAAATAAATTCATCTTTTTAAAGAAAGGGAATACTGAACTCAAAAATCATGACTGCCATGAGAAGATAGATGGGACAGGAGGAAGAGACTCAGTGTTGCATCTGGGTGAATTCATAGGACTGTACCATGTCATTTGCATGCCTCCAGCATTACATAAAACCTTTTTTTAAAATGAAACAATCAATACAAGTGATATATTTTTTTAAATACCTAGAGAATTGAATATACGTTAAATTAAACCAAGAAATCTAATTTCTATGCTGAAAGTATTCTTTCACATAAAAAATCCTTCTGTAATACAAGTTATTCTTAGTTTCTAATTTTGGCAATTCCATATTTTTGTATATTGAAGGTACTGAAAACAAAACAGGCCTGCATGCCCAATAACCACCCCAACAGAGGGCTTTAGACTATTTTTTTAATTGTATTTTGTGACATTATTTTAATAGAAAAGTCCATGGTTGGGTTATATATTTGTATTTAAGCACTTAAAAAGGAAATCATTTGCTTAAGTCTCCTCCCTTTAGTCTTACTATACTACACATTCAATAACACAACCATAGATACCTACAAATATATAGATTAAATAATCTCAAGTGTGTAAAATAACTTTTAAATAATGACTACCTGTAACATCAACAATGATTTCAGCATTAAAAGGTAATTTGTGTAGAAAATCATTTGCACGTTGGGATAAAAATGTTTTTTAGCTATATGAGCTAGGCATCCTACAAATACCCTTTGATCTGGGAGGAAATCTTGATATAAATGTCATCCTTCATGGCAAGGAGAAAAAAAGTTCACAAAGACTAGTAATTCCTAATAAGAAACCTGTTTCTCTAGAATGTAATATTTCATAAAAGCAATTTCTCATTTGCAATATAAGAAAATGTGATGTCAGATTTGTGATTCAAGTTGTCTAAGGTACAAAGAAGACAAAGAAAAGAAAAAAGTATGAATGCAGACAGTGCTAAATCCTTTTTTGGAAGAAAGTAAAAAATAAATTCTAAAGTAATATGGATACTACATTAATAGAAAAGTTCTTGATAAATAACGATCACAGGGCAGAGTGATCACTTGCATTCAGTTTCTTTTTTAGGAATAGAAAATACTAATTTAAAATAACCAATATTTTCTTTATCGCTGGACTCTTCTTCCAAACCCACTATTTTTAATTTGCAGCCAAAAGTAATCCCTAATCCACATTATCAAGAAAACATCTAAGCATGAAACAAAAAATGCTTTAAAAGTTATGAAGAATGTAAAAATCATTTGAAACATGCAAACTTAACATTGCATCAGATTAGAGATTTGTGACCCTTACAAAAAGGAATAAGAGAAATTTTCAACAGTTTTCAATAAATTTGAGGGGTTTTTTTTAAACTTCAGTTAATTCCAATTTTTAGAAAAACTGCAAAATTACACTAAAATCTGGGCCCTAAAAACTATGCAATGCCAGCAAATATTTTTGCTTGAATAAAAAAAAGGATTGTTCTCCTATCACTATTAATTTACAAACCTGATTCGCTTTCTTAAACCCTATTATTATGCAGCAGAGCTGGAAAGAACACACAAAGCAGCCAAATAATTCAGTTCCAACAGTTTCTAAAACGTATTTCACATATAAAGAGTTCCATTTAAATGCTTGCTGGGCTTGCATTGTTTCCCCTCCAGAGACCTGGGAAGAATGAAATGCTTCCTGGACCCTGGCTCGGGTAAGAGCTACCTGAGTCTATCAGCTCCCGATGCCCTGTACCCAAAATCCCTGCTGGAGTTTCTTGGCAACCACCACCCCATGTAGCCTACCGCACATCCCAGCACCCGCGGCAGGCAGGCTGGCCAGATGATGGCCCCCTCACTGACTCCAGGCTGCAACACCCGCCAGCCCCAGGAGCCAGGCCACACAGAGTCAGGCCACATGGTGCCTGAGTTCCTTTCATATCTGAGATTACCTAAATTATTTAATCCTATCAGAACTCGCAGGAGGCCATGTAAATTATTCATTTTGTTTCAAACAAAAAATACCTCAAATTTGAAATATTCTGAAACTATATTTAAATGCAATTTGGATGCAAACTTTGAAGTTATTCTTAAAGATTCATATTTGTATAAGCCATATGCATTATCAGCTATACTGGAAAATATCAGACAATAATTTGATAGTCCTTGCTTGTTTTACTATTAATTGAATGCAAGGAACAATATTGAAGAATTATGACAACTTGATGTTTTTTGCTAACTATCTCTTCAAAAGACCAAGCTTGCTGTATGCCCATCTCATATGCAATGTCTGACACAGTGCCTTGCACAGGTGTTTGTTGATCATTTAATCTCTTAATCTTGATATCAATACATGGCATCCTTGACATGCAAACAGATATAAAAGTGTTTTTAATGTCTACTAGATGAATTGAATTTTCCTCAAAATCTCAAATATTTAAGCAAATTATAACAAATACAGTCACAATATAAGCACAAAGGAAAATCATAATGTTCCCCAATTCTCATTGATTATAAAATAGGTTTTTATAAATACAAGACCAAAGCCTCACTAATGTTCACAAAAGTAAATTATCTAGGCCATATTTTGTTTGATTCATTATTTTTCTTTATTGTTAATAGCAAAACAAATGTCTCCATTTGCCTGGAATTTTAGGGGGAGGCATGGTCCATATGCACAAACTCCTTCAACAATGCAATACTGAGAGCTGTCTTCATTGACAACTCTTTGAATACCAACATCTTATTAAAATGAACCTTAAAAAAAAAAGTCTTGCATTTGCTTGGTTCTTTACTGTGCTTTAACATACTTCATTTTCATTCTTAAAAGTTTTCTGTAAAATTAACGAGCAGTGATTATTTCCATTTGAGAGATGATGAAACTAAGACTAAGAAATGGAAATCACTTTCCTAAAGTCAGACAGCAAGTAGGTGCAATGAACTGATTGCACATTTACTATCTCCAGACCCAGGCCCCAAATATAACTGACCTCTCTGCTAGGTTCTCCAGCTACCACAAAAAAAACAAACCACAAACCCAGTAAATTAAGAATTCTGCAGCACCAAGACCAGATGGCTTCACAGAATTATGCTCAATTTTTAAGAAACATTATCCAACGTTATTAAGCTGTTCCTGAGCATGAGAAAGAAAAAAATAGCATTTTAAAATCTGTTAAGAAGCAAGCCTAAAATAGGTAACAAAACTTGACAAATGGCCTAAGAAAACTGCAGAAAAATTTCAAACTTCTGATGAAAATTCCTTTAAAAATGAGCAAGCAAAATCTAAAAGGACTTTAAAATAATAAGCTATGATGAAAAGGTTATTCCAGGAATGCAAGAATGGTTCAACATTGGTGTATGTGTTATATAATTCTTTGTGTAAGTATGTGTTTACAGATAAGTGTATATACACACACACATATAAATGTACATCAGAACATACACATACTCTCTAGCTCTGTTCACTGAGAGGGCAGAGGAGCAACATCCTAATATCAATAAGCACCTAGATCTCGGCTTCTAAATATTTGGGGTAGGGAAAGTTCAAGATGAGCCTAGATATCTCACTGTGCCTGAAAGGAACAGAGTAATGAAGAATTACAGGAGATGTCACAAGGGCACAGAATCCAGCATGAAGGGCTCCCATAAGCCAAAACTATGATAATTTGAGCATCAATGTAAGTAATAATAACAGACTATAACTCACTGAATAAAGTAAGAAACCATAAATCCAAATTGATAAAAATAAATAACTTGCAAGTTTGATAGAGAACAAAATGTTTATATAACATTAGAAACAAAAAGAGTACTTCAGTATCTTTATTCAGAGCAGAGAAGCATAGAAGACTCTGCCTTAATCAAGTAAACAAAGTGAACATTACCAATAATAGAACAAAATGAAATAGTGTTCCACCTGATAAGATAATGAAAAGGTTACAGCATTGCCTCTGTGATATTCCTGCCAAAGATGATAAAAGAATCTAACCATGAAGAAACATCAGACAAAGAAAAATTTGTGAGAATCTGTAACTGGTCTGTTAATCTTCATGTCAGTCAATATTATGAAAATCAAGAGAAAAATAGGGACTCTTTGAGACTAAAGAATGCTTAGAAGAGGAAAACAAGAAACACAAGGTATCATTCAAAGTATCACTCTAGACTGGATATTTCTGTTACAAAGAATATTATTGTAACAAAAGGTAAAATCTAAAGGATCTAAAGAGTAGATGACAGTAATATATCAATGTTAACTTCTTGATTGACGGATATAGTGTAGTTATGTAGGAAACAGTCTTTTTAGGAAATACACACCTAAAGATTAAGATGTGATGAGGCATGAAGGCGAATTTTTCAAGGAAATAAAAGTTCTTTGTACTATCAATTCAACTTATCTAAAAATCTGAGAATGTCCCAAACGTCCCAAAGCAAAATCAGAAATTTATTTTTTAAATAAAATGCAATGTAATAAATTTAAGAAATGAGCAAGATCCATGTAAAGATATTTTTTTAATGACTTTTCTAAGACCTTAAAAGAAGACTTAAATGGAAAGGCATACCATATTTTTGGGAAGGAAAGCACACATCTTAAAGATATTTATAAATTAGTCCATAAACTAAACACATTCCCAATAAAGCTATCAATAGGTTTTTAAAACTTGACATGCTGATTCCAAAGTTAAATATAATGAGGAAAAATAAGCTATGACGAATAGCTCAGAAAGTTCTGAAAACATATTATAAAGCTACAACAATTAAAACATGGTAATGGTGCATAAATAGATCACTATATGGGGATACAATCAATCTAAATGACTTTCAATATTGCACTGATGAGATAAATTATAAAACATGCATACAATATAATTACATTTTAAAAAGAGGGGAGCACTATATGTACTCATATTTTACAAATCACATCCAAGGTAACACTGTTAAATGAAAAATATTCAAAATAGTAAGTATATAGATATAAGTATATAGATGCCACAATTTGTGTTAAAAAATGACATATATACACTTATGCTTATATAGAATATCTCTGGAAAGCCCTAAAGAGACTGTTTAACTGTAATTGACCACACAGAAGAAACTGTCTGTGACCAAAGGTGAAAACAGGTACTTTTTACCTATTTCTACACCTTCTGAATTTTATACCTGTTGTATATCTTGCATTGCCTATTCAAACTAATAAGTGAAATATTTATTTAAATACATTTATATAAGTAATAAAAAAATTCTAATAAACAAAGCTATCAAAAAGAAATAAAAAATTAATTTACCTATCTCAGGTCCAGATTCCTCCAGCTACTGAATGCTGCTTGAATGTTGTGGACTGAGAGTTCTCAGTAAAATGTCCAAATTTCATGTGATGATTCCTTTAGAAAGTTAAACAGATAAAAACAAAGTGAGATAAACAGCCTGAAAAAAAAAAAAGCCTGTACCATCAGTCTCCTATGCAAGGGAATGCCTGTGACCTTGCTGAGTATCTGATGGACTCCCAAAACAGAAAAGAAACAAGACGATGCTCAATCCCAGACAAAGGTAGGTCCTCGGGACTGAAATTTAAACAAATATGTGGTGAAAAAAAAAAAAAAAAAACATTCAACAGGAAGAATGTTCTGCTGAGCAGAGGTGAGTACTCCTGAGGGTCAGAGAACTCCAGGAGATGAAAACACTCTGTACAGCTACCCATCTCCCAAATGCTGGGACCTGCCTGTCACCAAATGATGTGCTTTCCCAGGGATGAAGCCTTTCTAGAAAAGAGCCCTGAAGAGCAGACATGCATGCTTTGGATCCGGGTTCTGGTTTTTCTTGTGAGGTTGATTAGGGAACAACACTGAGGACATGAGTCCTCCAATGATACTGGAAAAGTTCAGATTTCTGAACCTGCAATGCTGAAAATGAAAACAGGACTATGAGGTACCCTAAAAGTGCCCACACACATACCCCAAAAGGTCCTATCTGCCTAGCTGTCATTACTTTGACATTTCTCTCATTTCAAAAGTTTTCCCATTCCTTCTCTAGTAAACAGTAAGTCAACATTTAGAATATCTACTCTGTGTAGCTACCAAATTTTCAAATATTCTACCTAATCTACTAAGACTTGAGTGTTAAAAGACCAAACAATTTCAAACAGAGATTTGGGTAAATTACACATTTAAACTACCATTATATGTTTCCTTCAATTTTCTTTGTAAATCCAACTATAAATAGACATTTTCCAAATTTAATAGAAAGAAGACATCAACTGCATACTCTCTAATTCATCCCAAACCCTCTCTATCCCTTCAACCCATGCCAAACAGTAGGGCTTAATAAGGGATATTTAGACTCCAAATTATTGAACTAGGAGCAACTATAAGTGGACATTCATTTATCAATATGCTTAAGCAGGGCAGAGAGAGATGGAATGCTATTTCAGCAAAAAAAGATGATAAACAAGACTTAGTAAGCTTAACAACTTAGACAGGAAAGGGGAAGAAATGCAGGCTAGGAGCAGAAACATAGATCACTATGCAACGCAAGAGTACATATCATGAAGGTGGAGTGTGTCCCACTTCGACAGGGGTTCCCAAAACACAGCCACTAAAAACCTGGGCTCTATCTACTATTTTAATAAAGGTGCTTTTTTTCCATTTTGCAAATACATATGTTAACATATAAACATATGTAAAAACATAGGACATTTGTTTTTCAACTGAGTCTTTCTGATTATAAAGGCGATTAATGTTCATTCTCAAAAAAAAATTCATGAAGGAAAATCAAAATTACTAGCAATCCCACCAGAAAGTTAACATTCCAGTGTATTTTTTTCTAAATGTTCACATTTTTATCAACATGTTTGAATACAACTGGGCTCAGGCAATGTACACAATTTTGTATAATGCCTTTTCATTAAGTATAGAAGGTTTGGATACCTAATGTTTTTAAATATTCTTCCAAGTTATGAATATCACAGCACAGTGTGCAGTTATAATAGCTCTTGTGCTGGACTTAGAAATAACTTAATAACTTAATTATTTCTAATATACAGTTGGCAAAATAGATAAGAGATCAATATTTCATTGATGGGGGCCAAACAGTACCAAGACTTCCTTGCAAGTGTTCTTGTAAGTGAACAAATGCGACCACAGCTCTAGTCCTAGTGATCAACTGAAAGTGATACCCTTACCAAGCCAGGCTTCTTAATTTATGCATTCACTAATACTTCTTTCTGGTTTGCCTTGATCCTTTGTTATCATTTTTGGAATTTTGTTTGGTTTGCAACAAATTGAGAAAACAAAACTGAAGAGGCCAGCTTTAAAATCCAGTGATTGACCCCACACACCTGTACATAACTCAGCTAAGTAGGGTGGAAGAGTACTCTCTATTAATGGCCCACGGAAACCTGAAAGATAAGGCCTAAGGGAGAGTCAAGTTTACATTTTTCTCAACCTAACCTTAAGCAACCCTCCTGTAAGGAGTTCAACGAAAACTTCTAAGTAGAACTAGCTTTCAGCAATGGTCATTTCTTTTAACGGGGGCTGGGGGCTGGGGGCTGGTGGGTAGGGATGGGGAGGGGGGAACGTATTTAAAGCTATACTTGTACTTCCCATCATACAAGACTGAAAAAACAGCAATTGTGTTTCAAAGAAGGGTGAAGGGACTAATGGAAGTGAACCATTTTTGTTGTATTGTCTTAGAGCTGTACAGTTCAAACAGTCTGCATTCCTACCCAATTTAGTGGGTCAGATCAATATTTTTTATATATGTGATATAGGACAATAGAAAATATCAGAGTACAGTACCTATGGCCAAAAGTATTACTTGCAAAACTTCTGTTTCAGTTTTATATACGTATATGTGTATGTGTATATGTGTGTACTGAGTCAGGATGGATAAAATATATTTCCTACTGTGTGCCCTGGTTTTAATTTCCTTAATTTATTCTTATATGTAAACATCTTAATTTGTACAACAAATGTTTATGAACACCTATACTGTAGTGCTGTAAGAGTACGCTGGTGTGATGTAAATGAATAAAAAAAATACTTGGTCCCTGTCCTTGAAAATTCTTACAGTTTAGAAAAGATCAAATAATCATCTAAATATAAAATTATAAACTGCGAAACATTATGAAAAGTTTAGAAAATTTACATAATCTTAGGGAAACTGATTTAGATAGGCAAAAGGTAGGAATGACAGGATTCTCTGAGGAAGTACATTCAAACAGAGACCAGAAAGATGTATAGAAATTCTGGCAGAAAACAGCACTTTCTCATCAAGGACCTGTACAGTTTGAGGAAAAGAAAAGTCAGTGGGCAAAGAGGAAAAGTAGAACCATCTAGTAAGGCTTTGGGAGAGCTTGGGATAGGAAAAGACAATGCAGGAATTTTAAATGTCCTAAGGGCAATAAGAATGATTTAATTCACATTTTGAAAGATCAGTAAATAGAGTAGAGATATGAAGGAGGTTGGAGTGGATACTGAGAGATTGCCAGGTGGACACACAAGAACTGATCTGATACATATTTTGGAAGCGGGAGTGACAAGATTTGGTAACAGTCTGGATGTGAGAGCTGAGGAAGCATAAGGTATCTGGGATAACACTCAGGTTTCCGGAGGAAGCAATGTAATGGAATGAGATGCGTGGGAAACCCAGAGAAGAGTTGAGAGGAAAAATAGGCAGCTCTGCTTGTTATAGTTAACTAGAAGAGATGTCAAATTAATCACTAAAAAACTGTATGTTGATATAAAAAAAGGAAGTCATCAACAAAAGGGTTTTGATGACACATTTTTCGCTACTTAAAATATTTATCTACAGTAATGTATAATACAAACCTAAAAGAATGTAGAATAAATTTTGATTCTACAGAGCAACAGTTCATAAATACCACAGTAGCTACTGTGTATCTGAAAATATACAGCAACAGTGTAACTAAACAGTCACACTCAAAATAATCCTTTCATGCAATGGTAGGGAATCACTTGTCTATTGTATTCATTGCTGTATGCCCCACATATAACTTAGTGCACGGTAAGTAGTAGGTGTTAAGATATCTATTGACAAAATGTATCCACTACTAGGCAGCAATTGTGGGAGGAAAATTCTGTACTATGAAACATACAAATGTACTAATATGGGCATTTCTCAAGGAAAGAGGAGAAATATGTTATTTAGCGCATACTGAGTTCTCATACCCTAATAGTATCAGATGCCAGATTCTGTTCCCTAAGAATCAGCTTAATTTCAGTAACAGAAATTCCATCCCTGGGCAACCAATAGTAAGTATCCTCACCATTCTCTATTAGTTCCTAGATATGAGGAAGAATCAAAACATAATAAAAGTTTGATGTTGAAACTATAGTAAAATCTCATCTAGATTATTTTTAAAAATGGGTAAAAGGAAATTTACAAAAATGAAAATTGCAATCACTGATTTTTCTTTTTCCTCTAAATTCTCATTTCCAGGTTTTCTAACAAACATGGATTTTATTGCTTTTTTTCTTTTCTCCCTGTTCACAAAGATAATACTTTTCCTGCTTGGATCAAGGCTCTGCAAGTGTAGACTTGGATTATGAGCACCTTCTCCCAAAAGGCAGGGAGGAAGGGGAAAGGGGGAATCTTTTCGGGGCAGAGGGTGCAGGGAATTAAAAAACGACAACCTAATATTTTTAATTTATATTTTAGGCTCCACAAATCCTTCTAGACTCCAAGGGATCAAGAAAATACAATGACATAGACTATGGCTGGTAGGGGTGGAACGTGTAGACAAACGAACAACTGCTAATGGAACAAGATTTCTTTTTGATGTGATAAAAATGTTCTAAAATTGTGATGATGGCACAACTCTATGCATATTCTAAAAACCACTGATTTTCTTCTACAGCATCACTTTATTCATAATCCAATTCATAATCCAAGAACACAATGTTAAGCCCAATTTCATAGATGAATGCTATAAACCCTAAAAAAGGTGACAGAACCTGAAGACCTTCTGGGTGAAACAATTCTGTGGTTTGATTCTTAAGCTGATATCTGGAATTAAAATGCTATGGTGATTATAGCCTTAGAAATTAGCCTAGAAATGAGTAAATAAATGCAAAATATGCTGGTTAACTACCACTTTCCTTCTCCCCTGTAATGCAGAGACTAGGATTCTGATTTATATAACTAATATAAACCTAATCTATTTCTGATATCTCATCAGTATTTCCCCAAAATGTGCATATTTTCCAGATTTTGAATGAACAAAATCCCACCCCAAAAAATAGAATATTGAGTACTTTTTTATTAATGGACTTTTTTTATTACAATTTTTGCTTCAGGTGTACAACACAGTGATTTGAAAATTGTACACATTTTTAAATGCTCACCATAAGTATAGTTAACATCTATCACATACACAGTTATTACAATATGAATTGTACACTTTAAATAGGCGGATTATATGGTATGTGAATTACATCTCAACAAAGAAAGAATGTGCAACTATCACCGCAATCAGTTTAAAGAGAAAGGAATATTTTGAGCACTCAGGCACTATGGTAAATTGCTAGAAGTACAACAAAGAAAAAAATTTAGAGAACCTGTCCTCAAAGCACTAACTTCTCATAGGGAAGAAACGCCAGTCAAGAGGCAATTATAAACAATGAGAAAAGGAAAGAAAAGGATTCAGACTATACCCCCGGGGTACCTAACTTAGCCCTGGGTGATTCAGGTGTCCAGAAGAGAGCTCATCCTTCAACTGAAATTTAAATCTAAGGACCTTTTCTTTAAATTAAGAACTTTTTAAATTTTTTATTCTTATAGACTGGCTAATGGACTTTTTAAAAAAAAGAGCATTTGTGCACGTGCAGTAAAATTAAACAAGTCTCCTATTTAATTGTATTGCACTACCCAGTTCGAGGGTTGTTATAATAATTTAAGAGCAAACTCTTCATAGCACCTTAAACTGCGGGAAAGAGGGCCTAAAGAACCTGGACCACCGTGTAATACATTCCAAAACAAAGCATGGGGGCTTGGAAGGGCACCAGCAAGACAGACCTTGAATAATGATCGCAAAAGACAACCGAGTACTACAAAGATAAACTGGACCTTTAAGAATTAAAGCCACTAATTTTCAACCACAAAATTTCGAAATTAGTATTAGTAACTATTGCCACAGAGTAGTGAAGCCGAATTTTCCGAGGTTAAAAATGAAAAATACTGCAAATTCTGGTGGGTGAAACAGGGCAAATTTTGATTAGACCTTAGGTGTACCGAGCCCACCAGAAACTTTCAGCGACGTAAGGGTGGACGAACTGCAACTTTTAACCTACATTTCTGAAGCAGCGCTTGATAATCACCTCCCGGGGTAAATTTCCAAGTGTTAAAAAAAAAAAAAAAGTTTGCCATTTCTTCTCCTGGAGCAGAAACCAGACAAAAACCTTTCCCGGGCATCGCCCACAACCAAAGCCAGCCACTGCAGACTTGCACCATGTCTTTCCAGGGAGACTGGCTCCGAGTTCACCCGGAAAGCATCCGAATGGAGCCTTGCCGGTTTCATTGGCTGAGCCCCGAGGAAAAACCCAAGTTCAAGCCCAGAGCCCCAGCCTGCCTGGCTCCCTCCTCCACATCCCTACCCCACGCCACGTCCAGTGCCTGGCATTCCACGCGACCCGATCCAACTCATATTTATTAAGCACCCACTGTCTACACTGCACCTTGGCTTCAGGCTCTGCAGAAAGAAATGGTCGTATGGCGGAAAAGCCAAAAGGACAGCCACGGGGCTGAGGACGAACCTAAGAGAGAAGCTGGCGGCCTGCGACTGGGTGTTCTGGAGGAGCCCCCACCCTCGCCCCGCGGGTCGTGACAGCCCCAGGGAAAAGATGGCACTTAGGGGCGCAGCAGGCCCTGCCTCTCCGGAGTCCCCCCACAGTTAAGGCTGGAAAGGTAAAATAAAGAAGTCGGCATCCCTGGACCACCCGCGCGCTCCTCTGCCTCAAGGAGCGCGACCCAGACTTCGAGCCCCGGGAGAACGGCGAGCGCAGGGACCGAACCACCGTGAGGGCCGGGGCGGGCTGTCACTGGCCCCCTCCTTCCTCCCTGCGACCATGGCTGGCCGCTCTCTCCGGGGCATGGCAGTTGTGGCAGCCACAGACCGGGAGTCTCCGGCCCAGCGTCTCCGCTGCCCAGGGCGCCGGCACCCTCCGTTGCCCCACACGGAGGGGGCAGTGCCGGGAAGACTGCCTGGGCCCCTTGTCCCCACCTTCCCTATCCCCCGGACTCCGGAAAAGCGGTTACCTGGCGCGCGGCGAGGACACGACCCCGAGGAGGAAGACTGTGGCCTCCGGCCCAGGGAGATTTGGGAAATTTGGAGGACTTGTTCCGCACTGGGTGACAGCTGCTCGCTGCGCACGCGCACCCGGCCCCAGATGCCTGCTCACTTCGCCGCTCCTCACCCTCCGGTGGAGGGGATGGGAAGCGGCGGCGAGCGCGCGCGCACAGCGCCAGCCGGTTTTCCCTGCGCGAGGGCGCGCGCGCCGTCACGTGACCACCGAGGCCCCGGCACTTCAGTGGGTCACGTGAACTTCCAAACGGCTAAAAAGGTGCCCAGCATCTTCTTGCTTTGGGCTTGATCTCCTGCGCGGCTCTAAACCTAGATCCTCTGTCGCGCATCCTGTTCCCTGGGGACGGACATATACACTTCTTCCCAGGGGGAAGACAGCTGAGCAAAAGTGAGGAACAGGTGTACAGAACCTTGCCCAGAAGCGCCTACTGGGCTCCCGCAGGCTGGACGTAATGGGAGTCCACGCGCTGCACGTCGTCCGGGGCTCTAACGCGGGCCTATGGCGGCCTCCGGTGCGCGGACGTCAGAGTGGAGTGGCGTTGGCGAGGGTGGGGCCTCGGAATGCCCCGCGAAGCACGGTGAGGTTGTCGGACTTGTAGCTGTGCGGCAGTAACAGCGCCTTGTAGCCCTGGTCTTTCAGCTCCCTCACCACAGTGGGAGATCCCGAATGGGCGGAGTGTGTCCAGCTGCCAACCTTTTAACAAGTATCTCTCAAGAGGCAGCGCTGTTTTCCCAGGGGGGGGGGGGGGGGCGAAACTGCGGCATTCCAGGCTCCTGGGCCGTGCAAATCCCGCCCCGCGCAGGTGTGCGCTTGAGCTGACAACCCGAGTGTAGCCCCAAAAAGAGACTCCGGGCTGGTTCTCTCAAAAACTGCGGATGACAGCAGTTTGGTCTGACTTGCAGTAACAGGAAGTGCAGGTGCCTCCGGACCCCTAAGAGCGTGCTTAAATTAGCTTGCTCCAACGCGTTGCTTTTGCGCTGTAACTCCGCCTTCCAAGGTGTTAGAAGAAACCACACAGACCTTAAGCCTTTGTGCTGCCTGAGACAGATGGCTGAGCACCAAATGTTTTGCAAAGCTGAACAATTTTTTTTAACTTCCTACAGAGTTCCCAGCTGGGTCCCTTGTGGCGTTTCCCCTCTCTTCTCAGCTAAGAACGATTGGGCAGATTGTCACACTACTGAGCACACGGGAGTTTTCCACAGTCCACTGATTTCTGCTTTTTAAAATATCTCAGCAGGTACACTTACCATGCCTTTGAAGCCTTTTTGCTGTGGGGAGCATTTGGAGGACAGATAAAAGAAATATGGTTAAATTAAGCTAATCGGATTATTGAGACCCATATTTCTTTAGTTATTAAATTAGAAACAAGGTTTAGGCTCTACTACCCATATACACATCTGAACTTGCCTAATGTGTACACTCAACTTGGAATTTTCCAAATGTGTGTACTATGAGGATCCCGACCCTCTTTACAAGTCAACTGGATATGCTAAAACAAACATTTAACTTAACATTTACTTAGGGCTTATTTATTTCTGAACTTGGCAGTTTTAAAAGCTTCACATATATTAACTAAAGTAATCATTCAACAAATATGTATCATTATTATCTCCTTGTTACAGCGAAGAAAGCATATATAGAGATTAAGAAATCTGTCAGCTACTGAAAACCAGGGTCCTTAAGGGAGCCATATGCCATATTAGACTAGAAACCTGGTATACCAGAATAAAAAGTCTTGAAACCTGAATTCCAGTCCAGGGTGAGGATTTATTAAAAACGACATTGTCAGTTGGTGGAGAGTATTGCCAGGAAGGCTTCATAATGCAGTCCACACATGAAATAAACTCAAATAGCTGACTGAGTAAAGGCCAAATAAATAGCAGTAGTTACAAATGTGAGTGTTAGGATCTCGTATTTTCATCCTCAGCTCTTACTCTGGAACCTTTGTCAAGAGTTTTAATCTTCATCATTGGTAAAATAAAGATACTCATGGTCACCCTCCATGAAGTTACTATGAGGTTCACATAAGAGAGTGCACGTCAGTGCATTTCCCAGATGTCTAGCTCACAGGAGGTGCTCAGCAGCATCACGCATGGGACACATGTATCTGAATACAGTACAGCAAAGATGAGAAACTTGCATGTGTGTGTTTGGGAGTATAGGGTACCAGAGAACAGCTATGGTAGTTCAGGTTTTTCACATCAGGGAAAACATTGGAAATGACTAATGACATCTAAATCATATCACAAGTTTTAAAAATCTAAATAATCGTACATTTTTTGGTATCATTAATCTACAATTACATGAGGAACATTATGTTTACTACACTCCCCCCATCAGCAAGTTCCCCCGACATACCCCATTACAGTCACTGTCCATCAGTGTAGTAA
Source organism: Manis javanica (assembly GCF_040802235.1). NCBI lineage: Eukaryota > Metazoa > Chordata > Mammalia > Pholidota > Manidae > Manis > Manis javanica. The sequence continues at coordinate 60,156,095 of NC_133157.1, forward strand.
AATGCTGTAGAATCACTACTTACCTTCTCTGTCTTCCACAGCCCTCCCCGTGCCCCCAGCTACGTTATACATGCTAATCGTAATGCCCCCTTTCTTTTCCCCCCTGCTTATCCCTCCTTCCCCACCTATCCCCCCCAGCCCCTTTCCCTTTGGTAACTGTTAGTCCATTCTTGGGTTCTGTGAGTCTGCTGCTGTTTTGTTCCTTTAGTTTTCTCTTTGTTCTTATACTCCACAGAAGAGTGAAATCATTTGGTATTTGTCTTTCTCCGCCTGGCTTATTTCACTAAGCATAATACCCTCTAGCTCTATCCATGTTGTTGCAAATGGTAAAATTTGTTTTCTTCTTATGGCTGAATAATATTCCATTGTGTATATGTACCACATCTTCTTTATCCATTCATCTACTGATGGACACTTAGGTTGCTTCCATTTCTTGGCTATTGTAAATAGTGCTGCTTTTTCAAACTGGACTGCTGCATTCTTAGGATAAATTCCTAGAAGTGGAATTCCTGGGTCAAATGTATTTCTATTTTGAGCTTTTTGAGGAATCTCCATATTGCTTTCCACAATGGTTGAACTATTTTACATTACCACCAGCAGTGTAGGAGGGTTCCCGTTTCTCCACAACCTCCCCAACATTTCTTGTTGTTTGTCTTTGGATGGTGGCAATCCTTACTGGTGTGTGGTGATATCTCACTGTGGTTTTAACTTGCATTTCTCTGATGACTAGCGATGTGGAGCATCTTTTCATGTATCTGTTCATCTGAATTTCTTCTTTGGAGAACTGTCTGTTCAGCACCTTGGCCCATTTTTTGACTGGATTATTTGCTTTTTGTTTGTTGAGGTGTGTGAGCTCTTTTGGATGTCAACCCTTTATCGAATCTGTCATTTATGAATATATTCTCCCATACTGTAGGATGTCTTTTTGTTTTATTGGTGGTGTCCTTTGTTGTGCAGAAGCTTTTCAGCTTGATACAGTCCCGCTTGTTCATTTTTGCTTTTGTTTCCCTTGCCCAGGGAGATATGTTCATGAAGAAGTCACTCATGTTTATGTCCAAAAGATTTTTGCTTATGTTTTTTTCTAAGAGTTTTATGGTATCATGACTTACATTCCAGTCTTTGATCCATTTCAAATTTACTTTTGTGTATGTGGTTAGACAATGATCCAGTTTCATTCTCTTACATGTAGCTTTCCAGTTTTGCCAACACCAGCTGTTGAAGAGGCTGTCATTTCCCCATTGTATGTCCATGGCTCCTTTATCATATTGACCATATATGTTTGGGCTAATATGTGGACTCTCTATTCTGTTCCACTGCTCTGTGGCTCTGTTCTTGTGCCAGTACCAAATTGTCTTGATTACTGTGGCTTTGTAGTAGAGCTTGAAGTTGGGGAGATGCCCCTTGCTTTATTTTTTCTTCTCAGGAATGCTTTGGCTGTTCAGGGTCTTTTGTGGTTCCAAATGAATTTTAAAATTATTTGTTCCAATTTGTAGATTGCTTTAGGCAGGATGGCCATTTTGACAATAGCAATTATTCCAGTCCATGAGCATGGGATGTATTTCCATTTATTGGTATCTTCTTTAATTTCTCTCATGAGTGTCTTGTAGTTTTCAGGGTATAGGTCTTTCACTTCCTTGGTCAGGTTTATTCCTAGGTATTTTGTTCTTTTTGATGCAATTGTGAATGGAAGTGTTTTCCTGATTTCTCTTTCTGTTAATTCGTCGTTAGTGTATAGGAATGCAACAGATTTCTGTGTATTAATTTTGTATCCTCCAACTTTGCTAAATTCAGATATTAGTTCTAGTAGTTTTGGAATGGAGACTTTAGGGTTTTTTATGTACAATATCCTGTCATCTGCAAATAGTGACAGTTTGACTTCCTTTTAAGCAGTCTGGATGCCTTGTATTTCTTAGTTTTGTCTGATTCCCGTGGCTAGGACCTCCAGTACTATATTGAGTAACAGTGGGGAGAGTGGGCATCCCTGTCTTGTTCCCGATCTTAGAGGAAAAGCTTTCAGCTTCTCACTGTTAAGTATGATGTTGGCTATGGGTTTGTCATATATGGCCTTTATTATGTTGAGGTACTTGCCCTCTATACCCATTTTGTTGTGAGTTTTATCATGAATGGATGTTGAATTTTGTTTAATGTTTTTCAGCATCTATGGAAATGATCATGTGATTTTTGTCCTTCTTTTTGTTTATGTGGTGGATGATGTTGATGGATTTTCGAATGTTGTACCATCCTTGCATCCCTGGGATGAATCCCACTTGGTCATGGTGTATGATCCTTTTGATATACTGTTGAATTCTGTTTGCTAATATTTTATTAAGTATTTTTGCATCTATGTTCATCAGGGATATTGGTCTGTAATTTTCTTTTTTGGTGGGGTCTTTGCCTGGTTTTGGTATTAGGGTGATGTTGGCTTCATAGAAAGAGTTTGGGAGTATTCCCTCCTCTTCTATTTTTTGGAACACTTTAAGGAGAATGGGTATTATGTCTTCTCTGTATATCTGATAAAATTCCGTGGTAAATCCATCTGGCCCAGGGGTTTGGCTCTTGGGTAGTTTTTTGATTACCGCTTCAATTTCGTTGCTGGTAATTGGTCTGTTTAGATTTGCTGTTCTTCCTTGGTCAGTCTTGGAAGGTTGTATTTTTCTAGGAAGTTGTCCATTTCTTCTAGGTTTTCCAGCTTGTTAGCATATAGATTTTCGTAGTATTCTCTAATAACTTTTTATATTTCTGTGGGGTCTGTCATGGTTTTTCCTTTCTCATTTCTGATTCTGTTGATGTGTGTAGATTCTGTTTTTCTCCTAATAAGTCTGGCTAGGGGTTTATCTATTTTGTTTATTTTTTCAAAGAATCAGCTCTTGGTTTCATTGATATTTTCTATTGTTTTATTATTCTCAATTTTATTTATTTCTTCTCTGATCTTTATTATGTCCCTCCTTTTGCTGACTTTGGGCCTATTTTTGTTCTTCTTTTTCCAGTTTCAATAATTGTGACTTTAGACTATTCATTTGGGAATGTTCTTCCTTCTTTAGATAGGCCTGAATTGCTATACACTTTCCTTTTAGAACTGCTTTTGCTGCGTCCCACAGAAGTTTCGGCTTTATGTGATCGATGTCATTAGTCTCCATATATTGCTTGACCTCTGTTTTAATTTGGTCATTAATCCATTGATTATTTAGGGGCATCTTGTTAAGGCTCCATGTGTTTGTGAGCCTTTTTGTTTTCTTTGTAGAATTTATTTCTAGTTTTATGCCTTTGTGGTCTGAGAAGTTGGTAGGTAGAGGTTCAATCTTTTGGAATTTACTGAAGCTCTTTTTGTGTCCTAGTATGTGATCTATTCTGGAGAATGTTCCATGTGCACTTGAGAAGAATGTGTATCCTGCTGCTTTTGGGTGTAGAGTTCTGTAGATGTCTGCTAAATCCATCTTTTCTAGTGTGTTGTTCAGTGCCTCTGTGTCCTTACTTATTTTCTGTCTGGTGGATCTATCCTTTCGAGTGAGTGGTGTGTTGCAGTCTTCTAGAACGAATTCATTGCATTCTATTTCCTCCTTTAATTCTGTTAGTGTTTGTTTCACATGTGTTGCTGCTCCTGTATTGGGTACATATATCTTTATAATGGTTATATCCTCTTGTTGGGCTGACCCCTTTATCACTATGTAATGTCCTTCTTTATCTCTTGTTACTTTCTTTGTTTTGAAGTCTATTTTGTCTGATACTAATACTGCCACACCTGCTTTATTCTCCCTGTTGTTTGCATGAAAGATCTTTTTCCATCCCTTGACTTTTAGTCTGTGCATGTCTTTGGGTTTGAGGTGAGTCCCTTGTAAGCAGCATATAGACGGGTCTTGCTTTTTTATCCATTCTATTACTCTGTGTCTTTTGATTGGTACATTCAGTCCATTTACATTTAGGGTGATTATTGAGATATATGTACTTACTGTCATTGCAGGCTTTAGATTCATGGTTGCCAAAGGTTCAAGGGTAGCTTCTTTACTATCTAACCATCTAACTTAACTTGCTTATTAAGCTATTATAAACACAATCTGATGATTCTTTATTTCTCTCCCTTCTTATTCTTCCTCCTCCATTCTTTATATGTTAGGTGTTTTATTCTGTGCTCTTTTGTGTTTCCTTTGACTGCTTTTGTGAGTAGTTGATTTTATTTTTTGCCTTTAGCAATATTTGGTTGGTCTGCTTTCTTTGTTGTGATTTTATTCTCTCTGGTGACATCTATTTAGCCTTAGGAGTTTTCCACCTAGAGCAGCCCCTTTAAGATATCCTGTAGAGGCGGTTTGTTGGAGGCAAATTCCCTCAACTTTTGCTGTCTGGGAATTGTTTAATCCCTCCTTGATATTTAAATGATAATCATGCTGGATACAGTATTCTTGGTTCAAGGCCCTTCTGTTTCATTACATTAAATATATCATGCCATTCTCTTCTGGCCTGTAAGGTTTCTGTTGAGAAGTCTGATGATAGCCGGATGGGTTTTCCTTTGTAGGTAACCTTTTTTCTCTCTCTGGCTGCCTTTAATACTCTGTCCTTGATCTTTGCCATTTTAATTATTATGTGTCTTGGTGGTGTCCTCCTTGTGTCCCTTGTGTTGGGAGATTTTTGGGCTTCCATGGTCTGAGAGACTATTTCCTCCCCCAGTTTGGGGAAGTTTTCAGCAATTATTTCTTCAAATACACTTTCTATCCCTTTTTCTCTGTCTTCTTCTTCTGGTACCCCTATAATGTAAATATTATTCCATTTGGATTGGTCACACAGTTCTCTTAATATTCTTTCACTCCTGGAGATCCTTTTGTCTCTCTCTGCATCCGCTTCTCTGTGTTCCTGTTCTCTGATTTCTATTCCATTAATGGCCTCTTGCACCTCATCCAGACTGCTCTTAAGTCCTTCTGGAGATTGTTTTATTTCTGTATTCTCCCTCCCAACTTTATCCTTTAACTCTTGCATATTTCTCTGCAGATCCATGAGCATGGTTATGACCTTCATTTTGAATTGTTTTTCAGGGAGATTGGTTAAATATATCTCCCCAGGCCCTCTCTCAGGGGTTGTCTGGGTAATTTTGGACTGGACCAAATTCTTCTGCCATTTCATGGTGATAGAGGTATCTGTAGGCAGGTAGCATGTGTGTTAGCTGGGAAAACAAAGTCCTTTCCTGCTTACTGGTTGCCTTGCCCTTCTCAGCTACCTGTGTCAGTTACCCGCACTCCTGGAGCAGCCTCTGTATTAATCCCCTAAGCTTCTGTGGGCTGGGTCTCTGTCAGGGTAGGGCAGAGTACTGTGGTGAGTGGCAGGTGTGCTGGGTGTGTTCTCCTGCGAGAGCGGCACCTCCGCTAGGCTGCTGCACACTGGTGGCAGTCTTTTCATCTGGCCAGGGGGGCTGTACACCAGGAGGAGATTCTGGGTTGCTCCCAGGCTGCTTGGCTGCCACCACCACCACTGGCTCGCTTGGGCCGCTCCCAGGCCCCTTGCTCAGCTGCTGCTGCCACTGCCAGCTCACATGTGCCACTCCTGGGCCCCTTGCTTGGCCGCCACTGGCTCACGCACTACTGGGCCAGTATGTTGGGATCCACACCAGCCAGGAGAATGACTGGCTGGCTGCTTATCACCATGAGGGGCTTCAGAGCTGCGCTGCCACCTAGGGGGTTAGGTCACCTGGAGTTCCCCGGGATTCCCAGCTGCTGGGCAGAGTGTGCTGGGATGATTCTGTCCAGCTGTGAGGTCCTGTCCCTTTAAGACTTTCAAAAAGCACTCACTTTTCTTTTGTCCCAGGGGAGCCGGTTGCAGGGACCCCCTCACAGATTTTGCCCTTCTGTTCCTCTAATATCCAGCACACCACGCACTGTGTGTCTGCCCTCCCAGTGTGGATTACTAGAGCTGGTTGTTTAGCAGTGCTGGGCTTTCACTCCCTCCCTGCTCCAACTCCTTTCTTCCTACCATGGAGCTGGGGTGGGGAAAGGTGCTCGGGTCCTGCCAGGCCGTGGCTTGTATCTTACCCCCATCGTGGGATGCTGAGTTCTCACAGATGTAGATGTAGCCTGGCTGTTGTACTGTATCCACTGGTCTCTCTTTTAGGAATAGTTGCATTTGTTGTATTTTCAAAAATATATATGTTTTTGGGAGGAGATTTCCGCTGAACTACTCATGCCACCATCTTGGCTCCTCCTCTATTCATACATTTTAACAAATAAAACCACAAACCAAGCTGAAGTTGCAAAGTCTGAGTATTTATAGTTGTTAGTTTTAATCAACCCTCCTTTTTATCATTAATCATTGCCACTTATTATTATTTTTACTATGTTTTATGAACAGGCATTGGATACTGACACAGCTCTGAACAGAATGGATATGGCCTTGCCTTCATGAGCACACAGTTAAGCCATTATGAGGTATCAAACATATCCACAAAATGGCTAAAAGTAAAGACTGACAGAAACAAATGTTGGTGGTGATGTGGAGAAACAAACACCAATAGAAATATAAATAAATATGCACCAAACACATGTAGAAGAATATTTATAGCAGCATTACTTATGAAGTCCCAAACTGGAAACAAACCAAATATCCATCAACAGTAGAATGGAGATATAACTTTTGGTATGTTTATACAATGGAAAACTAAACAGCAATGAAAATAAATGAATTACTGCTATCCAAAACAGAATAGCTAAATCTCACAAATATAGTGTTAAGTAAAAGAAGTCAGGCCCAAAAGAATACATGCTGTGTGATGCCATTTATATGACATTCAAAAACAGACAACTATTTTATGATGTTAAAAGTCAAAATAATGGCTGATTTGAAGAAGAGAAAGGGGGTAGGGTGATTGGGAGGGAGGAGGTGAACAACCTCTGGGGTGCTAGTAATGCTCTATTTTTTTTCCTACATGGTAATAATTGTGATAATTCATCAAACTGTACACTTAGGATTTCTGCACTTCTATCTTTATGATATTTAAGTCAAAGGCTTTTCAAACAAAACAGAATTAGACTAATAAACACAGAGAACAGTCAGGTGATTGCCATAGGGAAGGGTGTTGAGACGATGGGTGAAATAAGTGAAGGGGGAAAATTTAATAAGAATGTTTGATATCTTCATCTGGGTGATAGTTACATGAGTGTGAACATATGTCAAAATTCTTCAAACTGTACATATGATCATATGTAAATCAATTTTTTTAAAGTATTTTCAAGCATTTAGTATATTAATTTTTGTATATTTTTTGTATCAACTTTCTTTACCCACCTTTTGACAAACAGACAGTGTGGGTTGATTTAAGTTGATAAACTAAAGGGCAAAACTTCTGAACCTTCCCCTTCCTTTTGCATAAAAAATTTGGTGTATTAGAAAAGGGGAAAATTTGAAGGCAAAATCAAGTGGATGGGAAATTGAGCTCCTTTCCTTTTGGTTCTATTGACCCTTAAGAATTTCAGTAGCTAAAAGGGTTCTCTCCCTTTAACTCCTCACTTCCTTTACTTTGATAGTTCCTGTTCTTATAAATCATGGTTGTCAGTAACTCAGAATAAAATGTAATACTTCATTACAATAATTTTGTTAGCGTAAGTAATTTTTTAGCTTTCCCAACCATATTATGTACATATTGATGCTTCAAATCCTTTTTAGGTGGCAGGCAAAGAACATATTAAAATTTTAAAATAAGAAAGGGATGATTTTTAAAGTATTTTTTTTACCTTAGGTTGCTGAAATCACTTCAGGTTAGTAAGAAAAGCAGCAGATCCATTTACAAAGTAAATGACAATGCCATCTGTGTTAACCAACTGCTTCAGTTCTGTAAGCCAGAAGATTTACAGGGATGGAGGTATACTGGCTTACATTCTAGACCCACAAAAAAATTATCATGTGGAGTACTAAGTCTATCTTATCACATATCTAACCATTAAAGTACACATAATATCTGGCACAATGAAGTGTATATGATTGAAACCAATCCATAGAGAAGACCTCTAATCATTCATTCATTTAACTTTTCTTTAAATTTGCTAGGAAATAGTACTCTGGTATGAATTATAGAAAGGAAATGGTCTATTTCTTGGAGAAATTATTGTGACCTGTCCCAATCAGAATTAAATTATACTGTTTTTTTTGATAAATGCATGTACACAGTTTATATTTTATTTCATCATAGGTTAATTCTTATTTTCCATACAGAATTGCTTTGGAGACTTCAAATTAATCTCAAATGAAAGAAAGAGGTTGCTTTTGTTTATATCTGATCAACCATGTTAAAGAAATCTATATCTATAAAGTACATACACTGTCATTTGAGAAAGCAATTAAAGAGCACGTAGCTAAAAAAGTAGGAGAAAAGTTTTATAGAGATAGATCAGGCAGTAGCTAATTTGTTAATGCTGTTTTTCTAAATTTTGTTTTATCTGTGATCTTTGCCAGCATTTTTTAAATGTGTAATTTGTAGTTTGAAGAACTTGCATTTCCAAGAAGGATGAATTTTTTTTAAGTAAAACAAGGTTCCCATGGAGAAAAACAAAGCCAATAAAATGGCCATCATTCAATCAGAAAGATCTAGACATGCCAGGGAATGGAATCATATGAGGTAAATTCCAAGAGAAGAATAAAGAATCTAAAAAGATTTATACAAGTTATTTATGTTATCAGGCACAACTCTGGGTTTATACCTTCCATGTAAGCTTTGCCTCAGGCTCAGAGACCTGGAACAACCCAGTTTGAATTAAAAGGAACAGCAGCTGCCTGCCTTTACTAAGCATTTACTCTGTGCCGGACATGGGTTAGTCTGCAGGGTACAGGATGGAGAATTCATAATCTAATGTGACAGACATAGATTTAAAACAATCACAAAACTCCCTTACTATGGAAGGTGGCTAGAACCTCCAAATTTATCAGCACTGGTTTATTAAAAAAATTTTTTAATTCACTAATTATGACATGATAAGTACACCAGTAATTTTTTACTTCATATCCCCTTACCATGAAACCCTAATTATTTTCTACTGTCAAATTTGAACAGCCAAAACTACATTATTGATACTTCTTTTAGAGAGGATTCCCAAAGGAGAAGCTGTTATTTCAGTATTCTAAGCCAAGACACAGATCTTAGATTGGTGTATAAACATCAGATTGTGTGGCATTTATTGTATGAAGTCAGGGAGACCTCAGTGCTCTGCAATATTCCACTTCTTTATAAACCTTTTCATTGTTTTGAGTGAGCCAAGGTAGATAAAGCAGTAGCTTTGCTCTCTACCATGTAGTCATTGATCTACAGTATTTAAATCATTAATCTGTAAAGTGCTTTGGAACACATGGAATATGGAATTATTTGATATTACCTGCTGCCTCCTACATCCTGTTTCCCCCAAGCATTTTTCAAAGTAATTAATTGTATTAAATTACCAAGCATACAATGACTGTGCAAGAATAGAAAGCATCATATAAAATATAAAATACTGAAATTATACCTATTTTATAGAATACAGACTTATCAGACTATCATCTATATATCTATCTATTATCTCTGATAGGTTTTTCTCAAAGAAGATCTTATTATGCTCAAAAACAACATTAAAACCACTCTAAAGAGAAATTTTAGTAAACCGGAGCAGACAATATCCCAACTAGAAAGATACAGTAATTCTAAGGAAATTATTTCATTTTTTAGTTATGTAAATATTATTCAATGTATTCCCATAGCTGTGCCTTTGAAGGCTTCTTAAAAGATATGCAAACAATTCATTTACATCTTACATATCCCACCATCCAGAGCAAAACTCATTTAAGAACTGCATCTATGAAAATTGGAAGGCACTGTAGAGAAGAGAGAATGTGTTTACTATAAAACACTTAGAGAGATAATGTCTAACTTTTATTTATCATGTATTTTAGTTAAAACTTTCGGAACCCAGTAATGAAGAAAGCCTATGTAGAAATGAAGATTTAAATATTTAGAGATTTATTAATCTCTTATCTATAAAACCTTTATGCATCTTTTTTTTAACTAAAATCCCTGAGAAGTATAAAAGTGTCTAATGATAGAGTTGAATAGACTTGAGAGAATTTCAATTGCTTAACATTCTTATTCAGCTGTCAAGACCTTTCAGGAGCGTCCTGATTCTTGTGGAATGACCCAACAAAGAGACGGATACTTTGCAGTCTTGGTCCCCTTTTTGGCCTCTTTTTGTGTTTGTGTTTTTATTTTGTGCCTTTTGTATTTCACATTATGTAGCCTATAGTGTACTCCCTCATTCATGCATTCCTTCAAACAATATTTATGAAGTTGAAGTACTTTAGTTAATACATGATAAATAATGTTTAGATGTATGAATACAGGTATTGTCATAGTAAGTGTAAGTACTGAGAAAAACAACAAAATTTATGATTCCAGTCCCACAGAAGCTTCTAATTGTGTTGAGGACATAACATATGCTGATGAAATAGCTTATTTATTATATGGGACAGTCTCTAAGTTCAAAAACCAGGTTTTACAGATAATGAGAGCTTACAGAGGACAAAGAAGGGGCAATTCATTGTGGGCTGAGTACATTTGAGCTGCAATGTGAGAATGACTCTAAGGAAAGAAGTGGGCTTAATTAGAGATAAGAATAGTGAAACTAAGGCCATGGTGCTAGCATGTGCATACCTAGTGTGGCCAATATTTGTATTCTTATTAGTGATCTTATTCAAAGGTGAACCAAAAGTACTTTGCTTCCACGGGGCCACTCTCCATATCCATCTTTGCCAAAGAGATTATAAAGGAAATGGAGAGGGAGAACTTGTCATCCTTCATCACACAACAAAACTATTTGTCTTTTCACAAAGTTTCTTTCCATTTCTGTGCATATATCTCTTCTCCCACCTCTGGCCACTCTCCACAAGCTATCTCTGCAGATCTTCCCAAATCTCTCCATTTTAGTTTCACTGTGCTACAATTTAAACATCTCACAAGGACTCTGTGCACATCCCACAACTTATTCCACAAAGACAAACAGGATACGTATCAGGATCTGGTTTCCTTGGAAGGGAGAGGCCATGAGTAGTGGTTATGAGTAATATGGGATAGAGAGCAGTGACTTAACATGAATTCAGGGGACTTTGCAAAACTAGAAAATCCAGAAAGAATTCATTGATAATTATAGTTGTGTTACTTTCAAAATAAATGTAATAAAAGGCTGAAAACTCTGACAGATTAGCCTTTGAAAAAGTTGCTTCCACACACCTTCATACAGAAAGATTCACTCTTGGGTATTTGATAACCACCTTTTCTTTGTTATTTTATTCTTTCTTTGCAGACACACACACTGGCACCAATCTTCCAAGTAATAAGAAACTTCCCATAAGTCCCTTGCTAGGTAAGGTTAAGCTACAACAGCCTAAATAGATTTTGGGAAAAGATGGCTAGCTGAAAGGACAGGAAAAGAGCCAGGTTTATCTTTTTCAACAGCCATTAAATGGGGAAAGGAGTTTAAAAAGTATCTCTCCATTCGGGGCCAAGGTTAAGATTGAGACTTTAGACAGAAGAGCAAAGTAACTACAAAAATCCACACGTTTTTCAAGAGCAATACTTTGTATCTGAGGGATTTATTTTTCCCAGTTTTATCAGTAACTCAACTTGTGTCTTTATTAATGACCCAAGAGACTACAGTGCAGCAGGGACAGCTATGATTTCCTTAGGCCCAAGTCAGGTAATCTCAGTTTCCTGTCCACTCAAATTAAAAACAGTTTTACGAGAGAAAACTGACTACAACTGAGTGTATTTTTGTTTCAACCAATTACCTGAATTTTTTTTGTTTTATTTTTAATTCTCCACTTAAGTGTGCATGTTAATAAATCTTGAACATTTCATTAAGTTGAAAGTTTCATTCACTATGGTCATATACTATAATTTGGAAGAGCCAAGTCACTTAGCCAAATTGGTTTCTTTATTGCCAAATCGGTGTATTCTGAACTAAATGACACTTGACATTTCTTTGCTCTCATACCGACACAGTTTTGAAGGCAGAACTAGGACATTTACCATTCAGAGAAGAAAAAAAAAAATGCAAGCTAGCATTTCTTCTGAGACTGAAAAATATCGAGACCCTAAAAAAAGGCTTGGAATTTTCAGATGTATGGAAACACTCTGATATAAGGGTTGAAAACCAAATATTCACTGCTTAAAATCCATTAAATGCTTTTGCTTCTTTGTTCTCTATGTTACTGATTTTTTTTCTTCTCACTTGGCCTATAGTTCTATATTTTCCTATGGCTTGCTAACCTGCTCTTTTCCTTCTTTCATACTCCAGTTCACTGATGCACATTACCCTGCATACTTTTCTTACCTTTTTATTTTTTTATTCTCAAAGGTACATGCAAAAATAATGTATTAGTAAATATTATCATTTCCCCTAGAATAAGGGTCTGTATCTATTTTTTTTTTTACTTAAGATACATTATGGAAGAATTAAGATATGCATATGCATAAATTACAAATACTTGGTTGAAACTAGAGAAAATATACTTGTACTAGATTAAGCAAGAAAGGAATTTGTTGGAGGGATACTGGGATCTCCTAGTAATCAAGGGTAGTGGAAAGTTAGTTCTTAAGTATAGACAGTTACAAGGGATGCAGTAGGAGATCAAGAAGGGTTGTTCTTTCTCAGTGTCTCTGACCATTGCAATTGCTCTTTCCTTCTCCTGGTCTCTCATTTACCTGCACTAGAGTTCTCTCTCTCTCTCTGTCTTTTCCTCTCCTCTCCACTTTCTCATCTTTACTTCTCTATGCATACCATCTTCATTCTTCTTATTCATTCTTTAAAAAGGTCTTAAATTCAGAAGATGTAAATAATGTACAAACAACTCTGCAGTTTTACATGCTACTATTTCAATTCCACAATCCCTGGAAAGGGTTTCAATTATCAAATTTGGCTCAAGTGACTCTCCCTGACTGAGTCAATTAGACCTAAAGATGAGGGTTACAAGATATGAACAAAAGTCTTCCACTGAAACCATGTGGGTAAAGCTAGAATAGAGCCATATTTTAGTATTATTAACTACTCTGAAACTTAGTGGTATAAAACTAATTACTATTTAATTATGCCCAGGATTTCATGGGTAATAAATTGGGGCTTTTAAGAGTGGAGATGACTCAAAGATGGCAGCATGAGAGGTGAGACAGAGGCTTCCTCCTAAAACCACATATAATATGAAAATATAAATAATACAACTAATCCTGAAAGAGCAACAAGAAAGAGAACTGTGCCAGACTGCATATACCTGGAGAAAAGAGCAGACCTCATGGAACAGGGTAACGTACCAAAGCTGTGGCCAGGGGGAACCAAGCCCTTCCCCCACCCCAGCTCACCAGTGGGAGGAAGAGAAATGGAGCAGGGAGGAAGTTGAGGCCTGGAACTGCTGAATACCTAACTCCAGAGATCTGCTCTGGTAGCACAAACCTAAACTTCATGGTGCTTTCATGATACTCTTCGTGACTAGGGGATTGGAAAGCTAAGACAGGCAGAAATCCTTGAGAGACTGAGATTCCAGCTGCTTGTGGAAAACAGGGATTCATATCTGGCTGCTCTGGGACAAAAGAAAGGCAGGTAGTTTGAGAGACTTCCTAACAAGGAAGCCCTTAGCACGAGGGCTGCTAAAGGGGCAAGGATGGCACAGAACTTACTGCTCAGGAGAAAGGACAGGTAGACAAAATTTTCCGGGTGCACTCTGCCCAGCAGGTTGGGAGCTTTCATGATTTTCAGGTGCTCCAGCTTGCTGGCTGGCTAAACAGCTCCAAGGACCCCCTCCGTGATACATAGCCTACTGTGCCTTTCTCCCGGCCAGCCACACCTGGCTCACAATTGGCAAATCCTACCCTGCTGTTAGGCCAGCCAGAGGGGATATCTGCCTACAGCAACTACAAACGCAAAGTATAGAGGCTTATACCTGTGTGCCCAATCCACTGATTCAGGCAGTGGAGACAGACATAGTAGCTGGGAAGCAGGAAACAGCTCTTTCCTCCCCCCAGGCACCAATACCACTCCCCTGCGACCCCCGACAGTACTTTAGGGGCTGAGAAGCTCCAGAGAGTAGAGCTTCTGAACACAAGAGGGAGCCATATACAAATATGATACACCAAAGGAACCTGGTTCAGAGTAAAATTATTAATACAACTCCTGAGAAAGATGACATCACCCTTATGAATCTTCCTGAAAGGGAGTTCAAAATAAAAATCATTAACATGCTCATGGAGGTACGGAAAGATATTCAACAACTCAGGAATGAATTCCAGTCAGAGATCCAATCATTGAAGAGCACAATGGAGGGTATTAAAAGATTGGATATGGTGGAGAAGATGATAAATGAAATAGAAACTAGAGAAGAGGAATACAAAGAAGCTGAGGCACAGAGAGAAAAAAGGATCTCTAAGAAAGAAAGAATGTTGAGAGAACTGTGTGACCAGTCCAAATGGAACAATATTCGCATTATAGGGATACCAGAAGAAGAAGAGAGACAAAAAGGGATAGAAAGTGTCTTTGAGGAGGTAATTGCTGAAAACTTCCCCAATCTGGAGATAGTCTCTCAGGCCATGGAGATCTACAGATCTCCCAATACAAGGGACCCAAGGAAGACAACACCAAGACATATATTAACTAAAATGGCAAAGATCAATGATAAGGACAGACTGCTAAAAGCAGCCAGAGAGAGAAATAATATCACATACAAAGGAAAGCCCATCAGGCTATCATCAGACTTCTCAGCAGAAACCTTATAGGCCGGAAGGGAGTGGCATGATGTATTTAATGCAAGGAAGCCAAAGGGCCTCGAACCAAGCTTACTTTATCTGGCAAGATTATCATTTAAATTTGAAGGAGGGATTAAGCAATTTCCAGATAAGAAAAGCTGAGAGAATTTACCTCCCACAATCCATCTCTAAAGTGCATTTTGGAGGGACTGCTATAGATGGAAGTGTTCCTAAGGCTAAATAACTGTCACCAGAAGAAATAAAATGACAGTAAAGTAAGTAGAACAATTAATTACTAAGCAGATGCAAAATCAAAGCAACTACTCTCAAAGTCAGTCAAGGGATAGACAAAGTGTACAGAATATGACAAGTAATATATAAATAATGGAGGAGGAAGAAAACGGTGGAAAAAAGAACCTTTAGATGTGTCTGATAGCATACTAAGTGAGATAAATTAGATTGTTAGATAGTAAGGGAATTACTCTTGAACCTTTGTTACCACGAATCTAAAGCCTGCAATGGCAATAAGTACATACCAATCGATAATCATCCTAAATGTAAATGGACTGAATGCACCAATGAAAAGACAGAGTTGCTGAATGGATAAAAAAAACAAGACCCATCTACATGCTGCCTACAAGACACTCACTTCAAACACAACGACATACACAGACTAAAGTGAAGGCATGGAAAAAGATATTTCATGCAACTAATATCTTTTGTTATTGAGAGTTATAATAATAACAAAAAGTTATTGTACTTATGAAGAACTTGTATCAGACAGAATAGACTTCAAAACAAAGAAAGTCACAATAGACAAAGAAGGACGTTACATAGTGGTAAAGGGGTCAGTTCAACAAGAGGATATAATCATTATAAATACCTATGCCTCCAACATTGGAGCACCCAAATATGTGAAACAAATACTAACAAAATTAAAGGTGGAAATAGTATGCAATGAATTGCATTCATTTTAGGAGACTTCAACACACCACTCACTACAAAGGACAGATCAACAAGACAGAAAATAAGTAATAAGACAGAGGTACTGATCAACACATTAGAAAAGATGGACCTAACAGACATCTACAGAACACTCCACCCAAAAGTATCAGGATACACATTCTTGTCAAGTACACATGGAACATTTTCAAGAATAGATCATATATTGAGTAATTCAAAAATATTGAAATTATACCAGTCAGCTTCTCAGACCACAAAAGGGTGAAACTAAGATAAATTATGCAAAGAAAATGAAAAAGCAGACAAACACATGGAGGCTTAACAACATTCTCCTAAATAATCAATGGATCAATGACCAAATAAAAATAGATATCAAGCAATATATGGAGACAAATGACAACAATAATTCAACACCACCAAATCTGTGGGACACAGCAAAGGCCATGCAAAGAGGGAAGTATAGTGTGATACAGGCTACCTCAGGAATGAAGAACAATCCCACATGAACAGCCTAAACTCACAATTAACAAAACTAGAAAAACAAAAACAAATGAGGCCCAAAGTCAGTACAAGGAGGAACATACTAAACATTAGAGAGGAAATAAATAAAATCAAGAAGAATAAACAATAGAAAGAATCAATGAAAGCAGGAGCTGGTTCTTTGAGGAAATTAAGAAAATAGATAAAAACCTAGCCAGACTTTTCAAAAAAAAAAAGTCTACACACATAAACAGAATCAGAAATGAGAAAGGAAAAGTCACTACAGAAACCACAAAAATAAAAAGAATTATTAGAGAATACTATGAAAAATTATATGCTAACAAACTGGATAACCTAGAAGAAATGGACAACTTTCTAGAATAATACAACCTTCCACGGCTGACCCAGGAAGAAGCAGAAAATGTAAACAGTCCAATTACCAGCAATGAAATTGAACTGGTAATTAAAAAAACTACCTAAGAAAAGAACACCTGGACCAGATAGTTTCACTGCTGAATTTTTTAAAACAATTTAGTGAAGACCTAATATTCATCTTCCTTAAAGTTTTCCAAAAAGTGAAAGAGGAGAGAATACTCCAAAACTCATTCTACGAGGCCAGCATTACTCTAATACCAAAAGACAAAGACACCACAAAAAAAGAAAATTACAGACCAATATCCCTGATGAACATAGATGCAAACATACTCAACAAAATATTAGCAAACCTAATTCAAAAATACATCATAAAATCATTCATCATGATCAAGTAGGATTTATGCCAGGGATGCAAGGATGGTACAACATTCGAAAATCCATCAACATCATCCACCACATCAACAAAAAGGACAAAATCCACATGATCATCTCCATAGATGCTGAAAAAGCATTTGACAAAATTCACCATCCATTCATGATAAAACCCCTCAACAAGTATAGAGGGCAAGTATCTCAACATATAAAGGCCATATATATATATGACAAATCCACAGCAAACAGCATACTTAACAGCAAAGACCTGGAAAGCTTTTCCCATAAGATTGGGAACAGGACAGGGATTCCCACTCTCCCCACTTCCATTCAACATAGTACTGGAGGTCCTAGCCACGGCAATCAGACAACACAAAGAAATAAAAGGCATCCAGATTGGCAAGGAAGAAGTGAAACTGTCCCTGTTGGCAGATGACATGATATTGTACATAAAAAAGCCCTAAAGAATCTACTCCAAAACTACTAGATCTAATATCTGAATTCAGAAGAGTTGCAGGATGCAAAATTAATACACAGAAATCTATGGCATTCCTATACACTAATGATGAACTAGCAGAAAGAGAAATCATGAAAACAATTCAATCCACAGGTGCATCAAAAAGAATAAAATACCTAGGAATAGATCTAACCAAGGAAGTGAAAGATCTATACCCTGAAAACTACAAGACACTCATGAGAGAAATTAAAGAAGATACCAATAAATGGAAATACATCCCATGCTCATGGACTGGAATAATTGCTATTGTCAAAATGGCGATCCTGCCTAAAGCCATATACAGATTCAATGCAATTCCTATCAAAATAACAACAGCATTCTTCTACGAACTAGGGCAAATCATTCTAAAATTCATACAGAACCACAAAAGACCCCAAAGAACCAAAGCAATCCTGAGAAGGAAGAATAAAGCAGGGGGAATTATGCTGCCTGACTTTAAGCTCTACTACAAAGCCACAGTAATCAAAATAATTTGGTACTGGTACAAGAACAGACCCATAGATTAATGGAACAGACTAGAGTGCTCAGATATAAACCCAAGAATATATGGTCAATTAATATAAAATAAAGGAGTCATGGACATACAATGGGGAAATGACAGCCTCTTCAACAGCTGGTGTTGGCAAAACTGGACAGCTACATGCAAGAGAATTAAACTGGATTATTCTCTAATCCCATACACAAAAGTAAACTTCAAATGGATTGAAAACCTGAATGTAAGTCATGAAACCTGAAAACTCTTAGAAGACAACAAAGGCAAAAATCTCCTGAATATAAACGTGAGCAGCTTTATTCTGAACGCATCTCCTTAGGCAAGGGAAACAAAGCAAAAATTAAACAAATGGGACTACATCAAGCTAAAAAGGTTCTGTACAGCAAAGGACACCATCAACAGAACAAAGAGGCATCCTACAGTGTGGGAGAATATATTTGTAAATGACATATCCAACAAGGAGTTGACATCCAAAATATATAAAGAACTCACATGCCTCAACACCCAAAAAGCAAATAACCCGATTAAAAAATGGGTGAAGGATATGAACAGACAATTCTGCAAAGAAGAAATTTAGATGGTCAACTGGCACATGAAAAGATGTTCCACATCGCTAACTATCAGGAAAATGCAAGTTAAAACCACAGTGAGGTATCACCTCACACCAGTTAGGATGGCCAATATTGAAAAGACTAGAACAACAAATGCTGGCAAGGATGTGGAGAAATGGGGACCCCTCCTACAATGCTGGTGAGAATGTAAACCAGTTCATTGTGGAAAGCAAAATGAAGGTTCCTCAAAAAACTAAAAATAGAAATACCACTTGACCCAGGAATTCCACTCCTAGGAATGGTCCCAAAGAAAAAGTTCTCAGATTCAAATAGACATATGCACCCCTATGTTTATCACAGAACTATTTACAGTAGCCAAGATATGGAAGCAACCTAAGGGTCCATCAGTAGATGAATGGATAAAGAAAAGGTGGTACATATACACAATGGAATACTATTCAGCCATAAGGAAGAAACAAGTCCTATCATTTGCAACAACATGGAGCTGGAGGGTATTATGCTCAGTGAAATAAGCCAGGCAGAGAAAGACAAGTACCAAATGACTTTTCTCATTTGTGGAGTAAAACAAGAAAGCAAAACTGAAGGAACAAAATAGCAGCACACTCACAAACTCCTAGAAGGAACTAGTGGTTACCAAAGTGGAGGGGTGTACAGGGTGGGTGGGGAGAGAGGGAGAAGGGGATTGAGGGGTATTATGATTGGTACACATGGTGTGGGGGGGAATCATGGGGTAGACAGTGTAGCACAGAGAAGACAAGTAGTGACTGTGTGGCATCTTACTACACAGATGGACAGTTACTGCAATGGGGAATGGGGGGGACTTGATAATGTGGGTGAGTGTAGTAACCACATTGTTCTTCATGTGAAACCTTCATAAGAGTGTATATCAATACCTTAATTTAAAAAAGATATAACTATATATAAATAGTACGATTGTATCAAAGTTAAATTCCTTCGGTATGATTAATATATTTTAGTTATATAGCATGAAAGATACCTGCTTAGGAATCTGGGGGTAAAAGTGTCACAATGACTGCAATTTAACTTACAAATGGTTCAGCTAACCTGAAAGACACAGAGACAGAGAGATGGGAAGTGCTAAAAAGTAAAATGCAATATAAACAACACAATACAAAATAATATAAAACAAAATATAACTTTTTTTAGAAAACTAAATTCAGGAAAAAAGTGTGAGTTAGGTACAACTGGCTAATTGAGAATAGCTGGGTGAGGCTCCTAAGAAAGCCAATTAAAGGGGGTTGACTGGGAAAGTTGTCCCCTTCGTCTTTTTGCCTTTTGTCCTTCTTCCTCCCCCTTCACCCTTCTCAGAAGACAGGCTCCACAGGAGAAACCTGAGGAAGGCAGTCCCGGTGCAGCCAAAGGGGAAGAGAAAGGGAAGCTCCGGGACCTCGGGCCCGACATCTCTGCGCACCCGACTGCTGGCAGCTTCACCTACCCTGACTGGCTCTTTGAGAAAAAGAAACTCCTGTGACACAGGTTCCCAAATGTTCTCAGTTCCTGGCATTCTTGGCATCTTGGTAATTTTTTCCTGGTGCCTCTTGGCCAAAAAGAACACCTAACAATTCCATTTTTCAAGTAATTAGGTGTCTATAACTTAATAATATTTATGTACAAACAGTTTATTAGCTGTTTGAAAAAAAGTAGTAAATTAAAATAGAAGTATTTTATTTCATTCTTAAATAACCACTATTACTGATGGAATGTGTGTTCCAATTGTGCCCTCTACTACTTCAATCCTTGGAATCAGAATGGACAATTCCTATTCCACACAGATCTTCACTTACTACCTGTTATTTTTTTATTGTGGTAAAATACCCATATTTTTTTTACCAGTTTAATCATTTTTCAAGTATACAGTTCAATAACAGTAAGTACATTCAACCATCACCACCACCCATCTCCAGAACTGTCATCATCCCAAACTGAAACTCTGTACCCACTGAATACTATCTCCCCAATCTCCCCTCCCCCAAGTCTACAGCAACTATTCTACTTTCCGTCTGTATGGTTTTGACTATTCTAGGACCCTCACATAAGAGGAATCATACAATATCTGTCCTTTTGCGCCTGGGCTATTTCACTTAGCATAATGTCTTCAAGGCTCATCCATATTGCACCACATGTTAAAATGTCCTTCCTTTTGAACGCTGGATAATATTCCATTATAGTTATCTAAAACATTGGTTTATCCATTTATCTGTCGAGATAGACACCTGGGTTAGGTTCTACCCTTCGGCTACTGTGAAAAACATTGTTATGAACATGAATATACAAAGTACTTGCTTTTTTATCACAACTATTGAAAATGTAACTTTGCAAAGACATGAAATCATTATGTCCACTGGATTCCTAAGCATTGCTATAATCACCCTCAAGGCTTAGAAAATGTATTTTTTTTAACTACCATATAAACTGCACTTGGCCCCAAAATGATGGTAGCCCACTGCAATAGTTTTATGTCAACTTGACTTGGCCCTGGGGCACGTAGATATTTGGTCAAATATCATTCTGGTGCTTCTGTGAGAGTGTTTTTAAATGAGATTAATATTTAAATGAGTAGACTGGGTAAAGCACACCATGCTTCCTAATGTGGGTGGGCCTCATCTAATCAGTTGAAGGCCTGACTAGAACAAAAGGCTGACCCTCCACCATGTAAGAGAGAAATATTTCCTGAATGGCTGCCTTCAGACTGGGACACAGGGCTTGTTCCCTGCCTTTAGATTTCAAGTAAAACATTAATTCTTCCGGGGTCTCAAGCCTTCTAGCCCTCAGACAGGAACCACACCAGTGCCTTTGCTGGTTCCTCACCTCCCAACTGAGACTAGAACTAACTACTGGTTCTTCCGGGTGTCCAGCTTTCTGACTCATCCTGCAGGTTGGGACCTGTCAGCCTCCATAATCATGTGAGTGAATTCCTCTTTATATACGTATATATATGTTTGTGTGTGTGTGCATGCGCGTGCACCTTTAGATGATGATGATGATGATGATAGATAAAGAGAGAGAGAGATGATAGATAATATCTATATTCTATTGGTGATAGAGAAAGATACAGATACAGCTCTTTCTCCCATTGGTTCTGTTTCTATAGAGAATCCTGACAAATACACACCCGTGGTACATATTCTTTGATATCTGTCCCTCTGGGTCATGGTATTGTCAATAATGCATGAGAAAGCAATGACAAAGCGAGGGAGAAATGTCAACCTCAAGCTTATCACATCACCTCCAAGGTGAAAACCCTTCTACAGCTCAGCACTGTCCTTAAGATAGATCCAAACTCTACAGCATGTTGTTCATGACCCTTCATCTGGCTTCTGCTTATTCCTCTCCATCTTCATCTCCTACCTCAGTCTCCACACTCCTCAATGTGGAAGCATGGAAGTCCATGAAGTGCACTGAGAGCACTCCCCTCCAGGTTTTGACTACTTTTCCCTCTACCCAAAATAAGTTCCAGGCAGCCTGCTCACACGCATATATCATACACACATATAACACACAGGACACACATTTTGCATGATTATATGGCTAGCTCCTTACCCTTCAGGTATCTGCCTAGACATCCTCCTCTCCTCCCAGATCCACTCAGCAAGTACAGGCTGAGAACCTCTCCAATATCACCCTGACTGTATCCTTATCAGAACTACAACTGTGCTTTCTTTTAACTGCCCATTTATTTGTCTGAATTCTCTAATGCTCTAAGGACTAGAATTAAGTTTCATTCGCTATTGTATCCCCAAAACAGTGGTTCACCCTTAATATACACTGAATAATTGTTTATTGATTAAATGATTGGATGAAGTTCAAACAGTCCCAGCTCATCATTCTCAACCAGTTATTTGATTAGTTTAGAAACTGTCAACCAAGATCTGAAAGGGACACACTGAGCCACTCCTGGCACAATCCAGACCACTAGTGGTATCCAAGCTTGCAAGGCCAGGGGGAATAATAACATAGTTGTCCTCTGCCCCTTAGCTATGCCCATGCATGCCCCAACCATGCAGAGCCAGAACAGGTCCTGTAAGCTGAGAAGGTGAGCAAGGAGTCAGAAAATTGAAAAGAGAATCAGAAAACAGGACTAATACTTACATGAGTTCCAAGATGTATTAACCCTGAGAGTTCACTGTCCCTAAAGTACCTGAGGCACTTTTTAAACCATGATTGTAATTCTGAACACTCCAGGTCACCATCAATGTAATATTCCCAAACTTCTTACTAACTGGCAATGCTGAAGCTACATGTACTTTCTAGACTTGAGTTCCCTTACCAGTTCATCTACAATAGCATACAACTCAGGATTGTTGCAAGGAATAACTAATCTATGTTTGGGAAAGCTCTTAACAAATACCTGCACATGCTGAGTTATGATATGATGAACACAAGTTATTATCACCATTATTATTGCCAGTTAGGGTTTCAAACACTATACATAAAGCAAGCTACAGTTCACTAGTCAAGCATAAGCTAAAAGATTTTACTGGGCCTCAGCCCTGAAAACCCAAATACATGAACTTGACACCAAGGAACTTCGCTTGCCACATCATGGACACAGCAACCCAACAATACAGAACTATTTTAGATGCAGCTGCCAGGAGAAATTTTTCCTATACTTGCACTGAATATCAGTAGGTCTAGGAAATAAAACAACTCAAAACCAAATCTAGAGCAAAATAAATAGATGAAAGAAAGAAAGCCACATATTTTTTTATTTTGATCTACCTATGTATACCAATTTCTCCATATATATATATAAATACACAGACACTAAACAAACAACTTTTTGGTTATTTTCTTCATATAAATCATTATTCACCATAACTGGAGGAGTTATAAGTTAACTGCATGAATGGCTATTCACAAAGCTGCTAGTAATTTTATTTGGTGGTATGAACACTTAATAGGAACATTTTTAAATCTAAATGCTAAAAATACCTAAAGGAATATATACGGGTGCTATTTTGCATAGCAAAACTGTATTTCACATGATACACCTTTTTTCTGGCCCAAATATACTTACTGCTTGCAATTAGTCAACATCAATTTCCAGAGTGTGTCATTCAAATAATTTGCTACCCTCCAGTAATTAATCTTTGGTTTAAAATATATAATAATTCAAACACTACTGAATTAAAAGCACATTTTCTGCATTTCAAGCTAATCAGGTTTTCTATTCTCTATAAACACAACTATATATCTCCTCATTATTCTCTTCTGGCATCCTTCTCATTTCTCACTAGCTCTATTACAAAAATTATAGTTTCTGCTTTTACAATCATTTTCATCATTTACATGTACTAATTCTCATTTTATTGACTATTAAATTTTTCCCCTTTTTTGTCATTTTCCTTCCAAACACTACCTTTCTCCTAGTATCCGACCAGCGTAATGATGGTCCCAGCCACCTCTCTCCTCCACGGCTTCAGAATCCAGCCCCTGGTGAGCCGGGGCAGAGCTCTGCCTATGCAGAGGGTACAACCTTACTGAGCCTGCTCTTCCCCTCCCACCACCACCACCCACCCCACCTCCCTGTTTCTGATCTTTCTAGCTCACCTTCCACCCTGTCCCACAGCCCCATCAAGTGTCACATTTACTGCTATGGTTTATTCACCCTCATCCTCACCTTCACACACACATTCACAGCCATCCCCTTACCAAGCAAGCTACATAACATTATGAGACCAGTTTTGACCCTAACAATGAATCATGTATTGTTACACTGGTTTGCTGGCAAAGAAGGAAGTACAGGAAGAGAAAAAATATAGTTTCCACTTTTAAAAGATCCCAGAAGGACAATTCTACCTTTCCCAGGATTTGGAGGAAAAGGACTTCCAAACTCCTGCTGCTTTGGCTTTAAAGCGTGTAGCCCTGACATGCCTCCAGCCTGGGTGACCTGGAATCATGGCTTGCCATTGGTGAGCACTTGTCTCCTGGGGCTCAAGGCGGGCAGATGGATGGGGCTCTCAGCCATGTTGCTCTGAGGAGCCATCCCTCCTCCTGAGGGCATCTTGGGATGGAAGCTGTTAGCAAGACTTCCAAGAGTAGGGTCTGGTGCACTGCCACAGGATGAGGGGCCAGGAGTCCCTGAGTGGGCACGAATGGGAGGAATGTGTTGGCCACTGACCATCCAGGCCCCTGCGGGGTTCCTGATGCCCAGTGGAGATTCATGCTGCATGACTTTCCATTCATTCTGAAAAAAGCCTCTGGCCAGGTTGGTCAAATATCCAATGGCACTAATGACTCCTTTCAGGCAAAGTCCAATAAGTTATCTATAATGTGGGTTATTAGCCTGTTTAAAAAAATAAATGCAGGCATTTTCAAAAGTAAAAAATGAAAATAAATTACAGTGAGCAACGTGTGTCACATTTATTCAGAAGGAAAAGAAGTACTCTTAGCAAAACAGGCTTTTGTGTAAAGCAGGGTCATCAAATACAAGGTTCGTTGGCAGGTACGTTCCCCTCCTGCACTCACGGCCGACAAGGATTAGGGATCACTGCACTATTTTGTTTGCCACTGAGCCCTTCTCGATACAGTGCTCTTGGCAACTACAGCCAACCTACTGGTGCCTGCTTGCAAAATGAAACTTATTTTGCTCCCTTGAGGATCTATCTGTTCTAGTTCACTTTTGTTACAGTGAGTCTTGGGAAACCCAAAAGCATCACCTTCCTGAGACCATACTTCAAAGGTTCCTGTTAACAAATAAAAGACAGATGTGGCCTCGAAATGAGATTATCAGGACATTAAACCATCTCTGATTTTAACTCTAAGAACAATTTTTTCACAGTCCCTAAATTTCCAAAGATAAAAATATGACTCGAATGCTTGCAAAGGCGTCATATACGCATATATCCAAATATTCACAGCAGTGTGACCGTCTTGGTTCCATAATGATCCTGAGCTGTGGGGATGGAAAAAGAATCAACATCGCAGAACTCTCACCTTCAATTAAGATCCTAGAAAGGGAAGAGGCTGTGGTAAACACTTTATGGGAAGTATACGGTAAGAACAGCACTTCACACATGGTAAAATTGATGGTAGTTCAATGCATCTGCCATCTGCCATGCCAGCACCCCTTCCTTGAGTGGCAGAGAGGGAACAAAAAGTCTGACTGGACCACACGATGTCACCATCCAGCCTCATGTAAGAGCGTCAGCACTCCCTGGCTCCGAGTCATTATGAAAGGCCCTTCTCTCCCTTGACCAATAGCTCCCAAAAGGTATATACAGTCAATGAGGTGACTAAGTGCCACCACACTAAATGAAAGACAAACACGGTCACAATCTGTATTTTTTTAAATAGACATGATTGCCATGGAAAGAAGCCAAAGCTGAACAAACACAGGAAAAATGGACTGAGTGCAAAGTGGTAGTGGCCAGATACCCTCAACTGAATGATTCCTACTTTTTCTGTATGACCCAATGTCTTAGACAACTATTTCCAACTTAACTCCCAAATGAATGGCTCTGTCAATCATCAAGAACAGATATCAAGGAGGACAAACATTTTGTAAAGAGTTTTTTTTTCTTTTATCATTTTAGAAAATCAAAGATTTGCTTTTCAAGTCAAGCACTCACTGTGCCTTCTGCAAATTTGACTATGTGCACCCATATGTTGAGGAATTTCAAAAATTACTAATAAAAGGAATTTTAAATGTTTTCATCTTTACCAATTCTGTTTTATTAGAAATACTATCAGTGTGCCACATTTAATCCTGCCATACCATCTACTCCTCAGAAATACTTGCAGGTCTCACTCCTGCCCTTCCCTCCACTATAGTTCCCAACAACGGACAAATAAATCCAGGTTATCCAGACCTGCATCATTTAAGTTCATTTCAGACTTGTTGTAAGATTTCTTTTTTTCACATTGGAGAAATTCCAATGCCTTTTCTGCTGTATCCATTTAGAAGAATGCAAGTGTATTAGCAGGTCGTCTGTTGATTCACTGGTTGATTGTGGGCAAACATAATTTAACATCTCCGTGCTTTGCCAGATGATACTGGCCATCTACTCTCTGAGATTCATTGATAAAATAGTGTTCTCTGAGCACTACAAACCCTGCAGAAAAAAGTACTTATTCAGAACCAACTAAAAAAATAAAATAAATATGTTGTATTGGCAATTTTTTTTAAATGAGTAATTACCCAACATGAATGAATATGAGTCACTAAGACCATGGTCCATGTGACAAGTATCCAAAGATTGGCAGACTTTGCCTATTTCTTCATTTTTAAAAATAAGGGAGTCATTTTTGACAGATCATATACAAGGATCTGAATAAAACATGTAAGTAGGTATGTAGCACTTGGCTAGATCATTAAGAAGGTGCGTTTGTAAGAAGAAAAAATAATTAAAGCTCTGAAAACTCAAGTAACAGACATGCAAACCTGCCTGTCAGACTGGATATCTATTTTATTTTTATTTCTTTATAAACTGCACTTCTGTTTTAAATAGCTTGAGGTTGAAAGTGAAAGCAACAAAACTGTATTGAAATTTTATTACTAAAAAAGCAATAGCAAAAAAAAAATAAAATGATTAATACCATAAGGAAAAGCCAATAGGTAAGAAAACTTAACTTCTCAAGGATTAATTTCTCATCTGCCCTCCATTCAACCACTCTACCCTTGGCTATCAGCAGAAAAAAAAGAAGTAAAAGAAAAAGCAAGGAACATCCAGAAGTACAATTTAGGGTACTTTGGTTCTGACATAACAGTAGTTAGAATTTTAATACCCTATTGGTTCAAACAATGAAAATGTTTATTCTGAAGTTAATAAATCTTTCCTTTTGACCACTTTCAACTCTTAAAACACACTCACTAGTTTTCTGGAAAAGCTATGACTTTAATCAAAATACAAAATCATGACACTACCTTCTACCCAAGGCTTGAGGTACTTTTCTTATGGATTAAAAGACTAAACAAATAAAAAGTAATGTTAACATAACCACTCAAGAAAATTCTAAAACCATGAGTTCCATAATGCCTGTTTATAGCCAAAAGCCCTTTTTTAGTAAATATCATTAATAAACTCATCAAGAGTCCTAATTCATCCGATGCACCAGTTAATAATTAATTTTCATACATCATTTCATTTCCTTAGGCTACATTTAGCCTTTGTTACATTTTCCACTCCTTATGTGGTATTTCTAATCCTGCATAGAAAACCTGATAATGAGACACAAAATACTGGTCAGCCGACAAACCACTCCTGAGGTGCCTCCTTTTATGTATACACATATATGTCTAAGGCATCTAAAATAGAGTTTTTATTGATCCTTTTTTATTGTTTCCCTTCAGGTTAATGATTGTATGATTTCATTAACATCGCCTTTTCAACACTGCTGCCTTGATCGTTAACAGACCCATCTATTCCCATGGGCTTCTCTAGTTACAGCTTTTGTAGCCAGAAGAATAGAGAAATGAAAAGCCTATTGATAGATAATGTTATTCTCATGCACGGCTGCAGTGTGAAGCACAGATAGAGCTGAATATTCTTAGATCCCTGGAGTTCATTTTAATAAGCAGAATGTACCTTGTCCTAACACAGGTAACTGACTCCTCAGAAAAGATTGTATAAACAAAAACCGATCGTGTAATTCATTTTATTAGCAACAATATAAACACAGCTATATTAGATGTCACCAATAAATCAAAATTATTCTAACAAGAGGAAAGTGCAAACATATGCTTGTGAAGCTCGAGGATATTATACAGGAAATGCCCTGGATGTGTACAATATCATTTCTCTAAACTGAAAGGGAGGAAACCACATTATGATAAAGTAGCCTGCAACCAAGTACAGTGGTTGTTTCTGTGCTTTCATAATTTCATTCACTGAGATGGACAGATTTACAGACTTTACACCAGAAGTTACACAGAAACAGGGCTGGGATAATTCCACATTATTGAGATGTGGAGTGGAAAGTTAGGGAGGGTTTACCTGGTAAATACTACATACAGACCATAGTCTTTGGGGGCTCCCAAGGTCTAATGTTGGTAATTCTAAGAATATTAACATATTATTCTAACCACTCAGATGTACAAATTCTACTCAAGCAATATAATCACCAGTAAGATAAAATACTAAAAATCAAAGTTTTAGCTCTGAGTTATACCAATTAAAAATATGAGGACAAATTAGTGTTTTCTCCAGAGATTTAAGACCACTCTTCCAAATGTCACTCAGAAAAGATAACATAATGAACATTATGGATCTTACATAACATAATCCCTGCCTTTGTTTTATCTGTGGATTCCAACCCATAGCTGTCTAGTTAGAGATACACACATTTCAACTTTCAAAAAAATATTTTATAAAATTTTCTTAAAAATGAAAATAATCGTGCCTAAGTTTATGGAGTAAAATACCTAGAGGTGCCCTTTTAAATTTAAATTAATGGCTAGTATACTCAAAATATGGAGAGTAAATATGGGCAGAAGAAAGGGAAGGAGAAGGGGTAAGAGGGACACAAGAAGGAAGGGGGAAGAGGGAGGGAAGGGCAAGGACAGGAGAAGAAAGGGTGCTGGAGAGAAGGGATGCCCAAGTCCACTTCAGGAATTTATTCTCTAGTTAGTTAATCCTAATTTAAGGATCAGAAAAACAGCATTGAGAACCTATTGCACAAAGCTAGTGATTACAGACCAGAAGAAATTCAGAACCCTCAAGGAAATACTACTAGAGTGGAATATTCAAAGTTCAGTAGCCCCTCTTAGAATCCACTTTCCACACTTCAGTGCATCTATGTAACTCTCATACCTGTTAGCTTACTAAATGTCACTACTTTAAGTAGTAATTACCTACAAGTGGTTCGTTTACTTTGCCTCAGTCATTAACTTATCAATGAGTACAGAAAGCTCTGACAACTGTGGTCCTACCACAAGTGATAAGAGAGAGGGGAGATAAATAGGGATTGCTTTGGTCAACTATAAGAAATCATACAGAATGAAAAAGAACTTGGAACCAAAAATGATTTTTAAGAGAAACAGAGATAAGCGTAGAAAGGTAACCATGCCTTGGAACATACTGAATATAAGACATAATTTCCAACATCTATGTTTAACAAAGTACCCTCTCCAAAGCACTATTTTTTAAACTGGTTGCAATCCATTGCTGGGGCTTGAAATAAATTATTCAATGGCAAAAGCAATTTTTAATGAAATAACACTGACTAGAATAAAACAGAGGCTACCAATCTATCAAAGTGCATCGAATGTATCAATGGTTAAGTATTATTTGATTTTAGTTATTGTGGGTGTACATGTCTGTATATCTGCATGCATATAATATGTTCTGGGTAAGATGGAAAACATATTTTCTGGTGTGTTACCTGTCAAAAAAATATAAAAGCCATTGTTATAAAAGCATTTAGACTATTCGTCTGCTCAGTACCTGAAAAGAACTGAAGGTATAAAGACCGTTTAATAGGCAAAGCAAAACAAATATCAAAACATAGCTGTAAGGAAGAAAAGATCTCATGATTTGACATTTTTAAGCTTTATAAAACATAAGGATTAATAATACAAAGCTACAGCCCTACCACTGCTATTGTTACAATGCCTTTTACTCAGTAAGTAGCAATTAATCAACTGTGCCCTATAAGTATCAATACATCAACCAACTAACAGAATTAAAATCCTAGTAACTGATTTTTATTTTAGATTTTAGATCTTTCTCACTGCAGAAGGCAGATGACCTTTCCTGGAATAAAATCTCACTCTTAATGCTGAAGGGGGAAAAGTTTAAATTAACACATACCTAACTGCCTTTGAGAACTGAGTTTTTCAAAATATGCTCTTAATATGAGTTAACCATCAGATCCTATGAAGAGGAATTTGAAATGGAAAAATGAACACACTCCCTATGATGTAATTGTTGATTAAGTACCTGAATTTTGAAGAGTGAACACCACATGGCCATGGTTTGAGACACAAAGCTTCTTCAGAAATATAAAAGAAAAGTAGCTGGAGATTCTTCTTTCAAAAAAACTCTGTCTCATACAAGGAGATATACTGGTAGTAAAACATGGCAAATGAAAAGCCCATTCTTTATCATTTAGTGTGTATGAATGACTAGTAAGCTCATGTGAATAGCTATTTACAAAGCTAAAGATCACAATCCTTTCAAAATGGTAATAAATACCTACCTATGGAAGATTCTGGGAATAAAATTATATTTCTCATTCATTAAACCAAATATTCAAGCATTTTAACATGTCTCTATCCCATGTGTAACTGAGTGATTTCTTTCCTTTAATGTAGTTATTACTTACAAATGACCAATGTAACTATTTTTAGTTGTTGGTAGAAAAAAGTTTTATACAAGTTAAATTATGTTCACTGACATAACTGCAGAAGTATGAACATCCACAATAATGACTAGGCCTTTAACCAACATATTTATTTAAAAAATAAATAAATAAACCTACATGAATGGCCCAGTCAAGTTACACAAAGAAGTGGAATCTGTTGGTCATACTGAAAGGTTGGGAAAACATGAATACACTTCTTCACACACAAGAATAACAAGAATTCATATGTAGCCCTGGCATCTGGTTAGTTCTCTGTGTATATTATCCAGCAGGCCTAGAAATGCAGCTTCATTGATCTGGCACAAAACTTCAAGAAAAGAAGTCTGCTCTCTTTACCAGGGAGCCAGGGTCTGATCTTCACTGCACCCCTATCTGCCCATATGCAGTTCAGCAAGGCTTGTTGGAACGTGTACTTGTTCCCGTTCTTGGCCTTGAAGAGGTCACATCAGGCAAGAATGGTTCCATCAGTTTCCTCCATTTCAAGTCTGCTCTCAACTACAGAGAGCCTTCATGGTTTACAGACAAATCCTCTAATTTTGTTCCCAAAGTACAATATGATTGGATCCTTATTTCTGTTCATCCTATGTATTTCCTTAAAGTCCACCTGCATGGTCCTTCCCCTGCTCTCTTCTTTTGCCCCTTTTTTCCCCAAATCCACATCCTATTCACCTGCAGGCCCACCCCCAAACACCCACCAGGCCTTTCCTGATCCTCTCTTAATCTCTATGTCTCTGATCTATAAAATGGTGAGAATCATACTCTGGTACACACTTCATAGCATTACAGAATATTAAATGAGATAATGTATGTTACTTGCTTAGCACAGTGCCTGGTACATTGAAAGACCCAATAAATGTTAACTATTTCATTCTACATACCTCCTATAGCATTCATAACTTTCTATGTTGCCTTATATTTATTTACCTGTGTTTCACCTCCCAAAATCCTAATTTCATTAAGTTTGGGGCTCTGTCTACTTTGTCTTTGAACTCGCAGTAGCTCTTACATGTATTTGGCTGGTTTTATCCTATACTTATTTTTCATACTACATACATCATGTACATATATTTTTCATACTACATTTATATATTACATTTATATTTTTCACATTCTACTGATCATTTATGCTAAAAATATAGTATCAATGAAATATACAATTATATATTACATCCTGTATTTATCATTTATTGCCTGAATACAGTATAAGTGTGAGCATACAATCGTGAATCCTACACTCCATCAAATAGAACCAGTTTAATCACAGTTGAATGTTTTCTAAGTCTATTCCTTTCTCTAATAAGAAAAAATAGCATAGAAACTCTATTCCATTCTTCTGAGCAGAAACTCTATTCCATTATTCTTGCCTTTTATCTTGGCATAGTCGTGAACAATGAAAAGTCCTAACTAATAGCACAAAACAAATGCAGCCATTTCAATACTCAGACCAGTCACTTTGGTCGGAGGGGTTTGTGGTCCCTACAGAGGAACTGTCGAATGCATTTCAGGCTGTCACGGTGGAAGAGGTTCCTCAGCATTCTGCTTGCTTACCCCACACTGGCTTCAAACTGTGTTTCATTCGTGTCTCTGGTTAGTTCTCTGTGTACATTATCCAGCAGGCCTGCTGTCATCCATCCATTCGTGTCATTATCCATTCGTGTCTGCTGTCATCCTAATCAGACCATGGTTTCATTAGTGTTTTTCCTTAATTCTGCCTTATTAAGTAACATCTGACCAACTAACTTCTGCAAGCCAAACTGTTCCTATCATCTTTAAAAGGAAACCCTAACTGTTCGACCTACTACAGTGTCACTATGTCAGTGGAAGAAGCTAGCCCCAAGAGTACATATTGAATTATTCCATTTACATAAAGTATTTTTAAAAAACCAGCCAAATTGATATATTTATTAAAAGTCAAGACAGTATTAACTCTTGGGGAGAACATAATGACTGAGAGAGTTGGGGGAACATAGTGACTGGAAGGGCGTCAGATATTTCTGTGTTGGTAATGTTCTATTTCTTGATTTGGATGCTAGTTACCCAGTTGAATTCAACTTGTGAAAATTCAACAAGCTTAAGATACATATATTTTATTTTATCTCAATAAAAAACTTGGGTTTTGTGTCAACTCTGCCTGAAGTAAATAGGAAACTAGGAAAACTCAGAACTTGGGCATCTTTTAATCAAACTACATGTTAGTGTCATTTTAAAGACTTTTTTGTATGTCTCATCCTCCAGGAAAGAGTAAGATTACATGTTTTTATTGCAAAGATTTCTATGTGCCATTTATTCTTTTAATTTTATTTTCAATCCTGATTGACTTATGAGCCAACCAAACTTAATGAAAAGTTAGAGTTAAGTCCTTCTTCATAATTTCCTCTACAGAAAATAATTACAGACACACAGAAAATGACTTCTCCAGGAAACAGACGTGCAAGGGATGCCACTTCCTGAATTATCTTCTGCAACAAGCACTTCATCTATATTCTGGAATAACTACAAATTATCATTTCAACTCCAGAGATCAATAAATACAATATGACAGGGACAATAGTGGAAAGAATGTCCTCAGACTTAATTTATAAGCAGGAAAGAACACTCAAAGAAGACTGAGAACACTGAGCTCTCTTCTGAAAAGTTAGGAAGACATAAGTTTTTCTGCCACATAAACGAAGGCAGGACTGGTACAAAACATTAGTCTGCTGTTATGTCAACCTCCCCACTGTGCCTATTTTGGCCCAAAAGGGATTTCACCTACCACGGTGGAGCCCATCCAAGAAAACAGTTGCTTTTCCTATTTGGAATAATGAACACTTCCTTCCAAGCAAACCAGCTGACCCCAGGTATTCAATCTCTGATAAACCAACAACTATTTAGGAACTTGGTGGAGTCAGGGATTAGAGAAGATGCTCTCTCAAAACTGGTCTAAGGTGAACCAAGAATAGAGAATTACAGCAGCAATTTAACTTAACAACTCATAGTCAAGGATTGCTGAGTCCTCTGAGCAACAAAGGAAAGGAATTTAACCACCAAAAAGAAAAGGTGTTTTGAAAGTAACTGGAAAAGAAATTCCCCCTGCCCCCAACTCTTCCTTTCCAAGGTAATCTCAGGGCTAGTCTGGCTGCACAGACAGCTAGTGAAAACTGTAGTGCACTTAAAAGTCTTTCCTTCAGCATATTCCCAACTGCAGAAAAATAATATATGTCACACACTCCTGTCTCTAAATGCCTTCAAACTTTCTCCCAACAGCCTTCACTGCAACAGATCCTATTTCTGCCAACCCCCTACAGGTTTCACCTGTGTCACACATCACCACTAGAAGCAAAGTTACAGGAGGGAGAAGAGGCGGCATGGGAAAATTTAAACCAATACAAATAAATTTTTACACAAAAAAGCTTCCAGATTTAATGTAAAAAGGGAGGTCCAATGGGGAGCAGGACAGAGGGGGAAATAGATATCTAGCTTCCAAGGAAGAAATCATGACTCACCAAAGCTTCCAGGGAACAGAATGAGACTTTACATTTGTCCTGAGTTCACCTTCAGTCTAAGAAATGCTCTCTGAACTGGGATCTTTGATTGTCTGTCCTGCGTCTGAAACAACTGCCTTGGGTAAAACCCATAAAAGTCTCTGGGGCTTGGTGTCCCCATCCGTAGATAATAGCCAAGATCCCATGTACAGATTCCCAGTTCCCCATAACCTAAGGGAAATGGTCCGCTCGGGGGAGCTGCAGAGCATCCCACCCCGGCCCAAACTCTGGGGAGATGCTGATGTTCCAGAAGTAGGTCGGGAGGGTGCAGAACCCTCCTCTCCCTGACAGGGAGCCGCAAATTTCAAGAGTCCAGTCCCTGCGACGCTGCTCCCTAAGATTCCGTAAGCACCCTCCACCCCCAACGCTACCCCCGCCCAGGGTTTAGATGCTCCGGGGATGAGGGCCAAGTAGATGCCCGGGAAGCGCAGCAGACAGATGAGGAATACGAAGTACAAGGGCGGGGGCCTCCCCGGCCAGAAAGAAGGCTGGAGAGATCAGAGAGGTGCTGGGGACTCGCCCAGCGGGGGCGACCCGGAGGGCAGCCCTTATCTGTTCCCGACCCTCCTAGCTTTACCCGCAGAGCTCCAAAGCCCGGGCCCCTCGACTGTCCGGTGCAGAGCGAGGGGCGGGTCCGGGGACGGAGCGTCCTGGCTGCGGACGCACTGCGGCGACCCCGTCCGTCTCCCGCCGCTTCTGCCCTGACCCCCGCCTGCCCGCGTAAGGGAGCTAGCACAGCAAAACACACTCGCGCCGGCTTCCTGTTGTGCAACCGAGTCCTGAGTAAGTCCGGCCGGCCGAAAGGGCGCCGCTGCAGGCCCTCGGTTCCGAAGCCCAGAAGGCGGGGGCCGGAGAGGGGCCCGGCCCGAGCGGGACCCCGGGGGAGCCGCGGCCCCGCTCGCCGCTCCAGGCCCCCACCGAGCTAGCGTCCTCCTCCTCCTCGAGTATACTTTCGCTTCTTGCCACCCAACACCCCACGGCGAAGGTGCGACCCGCGAAGCCAGAAACGACCTTTCCCAAAGCTTCTCCCTCCAGGTGCCCAATGAATCATCCATAGGATGACAAATCCGTCAGGGACAAGTTTTCCAGGCACTTGGGTAACGTCCTCATCTCCGAGGTGACTTGTCGGCTCTGGTGAGTAACCTGGAGGTGTCCCTCAGGCAAGGTGTCTAGGGGAGAGCCGGCTACACACTCAGGTTTTCCAGAGAGCGGCCCGGGGCCACTTCAAAATACACGCACGCACGGTCATTTACAGGGACTGGAGCCACGCGCGGGACGAAGTCCCCGCGACTGAGACACTTTCCAAACAGCGCTATTCTGTCGGACCCCATAAAAATGTAAACGCGAGGTGACAAGCCCAGGGAGGAGTGTGCGCGTGTGAATGGAGCTGCGCAGGTTGTGGCCTGGGAGGTTATAGTTACACACCCGGGGGCTGTGGGTGGCGGGACCCGTACCCTCGAGGAGTTAACGTCACACCTAACGAGGAACTTCTAGAGCAATGGGGACATCGGCTTGGCTGAGGCATAATAGTGGAAAATAGTCTTCGTAGAGCTCCGCAAACACGTGGAACTGGAAAACTCAACTACAGCTCCGTGTGTGCGCGCGAGACCTCACGTCACCCCATCAATTCCCACTTCTCCGAAGTGTCCCTTCAGCGGGGACTCGGGTGGCACGCACGACCATGCCCGCGCGTCCCGTAACTTCCCTAATTGTGTAGCCTCCTGGCCCCTGTAGTTGAAAACAAAAAAAAAAAACAAAAACAAAAACAAAACCTCTTCCTAATTAAAGAAACTTTAAAACCTCGTTGATTTCCTGTCTGTCTTCTACCCCGCGCTCTGGGGCAGTTTGATTCCCAATTGACGGTTACTACCTATCTTAGGAACCCGATCTAGAGAATCTGGGCTGGAGGTTGCGCGTATCCTCAAACCCGCGCGAGAGCCACCGGCTCGGCGTGGAAACTATTTCTAATCCCTGGTTTGTCTGAGCGTTAACTTCCCCCCACTCTCGGGCCCCCGGTTCCTCCCGTTTCGCGCCTGCGAACAGTTCCTACGGCATCCACTTACCAGGTAACCGGGATTTCCGCAACAAAGCGCGGGCGTGCGAGTCCCTTCCCCGGGCCAGCCTGCGCGACTGCCAGCGGGCGGCCCGCGCGGGCGAAGTAACTTGGGGCTCCGGCCCTTCAGCGCGCTCCGCGGGCTCTGCCTCCTTCCGAAATGAAAACTCCCATCCAAGCCGAGGGACGGAGCACGGAAACCCGGCCCAAGTGCCGCGTGTGCGCGCGCGTGTGCGAGGGCAGCGGCAGCAGGGGGAGGAGGAGGCAGAAGGGGGGTGGCTGGACCCTCGGCATCAGCTCATTCTCCCGCCCACACAAACAGCCGGGGGATGCCTCTGGGGGCCGGCGCAGGTTGATGGCTAATTGCTTTCGCTGGGTCCCGTGGGGGAGCGCGGGCGTGAGCCTGGATGGTGCGGACGGCGCGCCGGAGGCGCGGGGAGAGGCGGCGGCGGCCCGGCGCTGGTGCCCGTGCGCGCCGCGCTCTGGGCTGCCCCGGCGGCGCAGTGTGTCCGCAGCCGTAGAAGAGGGGCAGGGGGAAGGAGAGAGGGAGGGCGGGAGAGGAAGGCGGCCTGGCGAGGAGCGCGGCTCCGTGTGCAGCCGTGAGGGCCGGCCTGCAGCCAGCTGCTTCCTGAGCGTGAGCGGCGGGGCGGGAGGCGGGAGGGGGCGGGGGCGGGATCGCTGGTCACCACGCCGGCCAATTCCGAGGCCGGGCGTGTGCCTCCCTCCCAGAGTGTCCACATACACACTCCTTCCCGTGCGCCAGGGAGTCGAGGAACTCCAGGACAGGGTAACAGCAAGAAGACTCTTCGGCAGCCTTCTTGGGCCTTATTTACTGAACTTTTTTAACATGAAAAAGTGTCAGCATCTCGACAGGACTTCGTCAAATCCTAAAGAACAAGTGAAAAAAAAATACCCAGTAGTAGAAAAGAGAGACAAAAACTAGAAAATGAGAAACGGAAGAAGGCCTTTCTAATATACGGACTAAGTGCATATAACAACTTCAAAAATAGGTGAAGCGCAGATGATTCCTTTGGCATCTTTTTAAAGTACGGTAAAGTACAGGCAGAGCAGAGAGGAAGGTGATGGTAGTATTTCAGGAAGGTGAAATTCTAAACACGGGCTGCTAGAATGGAGGCACATTCCCTGCATATGTTGCATATATAGTCGCACTTAGTCCTTAAGAATTAAATATTCTCAGCTTCATACCCCACCTAAGCTGTGATCCCACCCTTTCTGTTTGGCTTGATCAGAACCCTCAAGAGTTGTCCACACAACAGCAACTATTAGGGTTCCCCACATGTGTTACCACACATACACAGACTTCTGTCTAGGGAATCAATGCATGTAAAGCACAAATGTCCTCCAATTAGGCCTTTCTACAGAGAGAATATTATCCATTTTCATGAATGAATGAATAAGGATATCACTTAGAATTTCACCAGTCCTTGTATTCCATTCTAGGGCTGTCATTCAAATATAAATTAACATTCAGGTAGTAGATGATGATCAAGATAGAAGTCTCCAAGTATACACATGACTCGCCCCAGAAAAACAAACCAAGAAGATTGTAGATAATGTTCACTTGTCTTATTTCAGGAAGAATATTACTAGAGTTGGTCTGTATCCAAGATAATGATGTCATTGAAAACAAGTCCAGGTTTCACAATACTACTTCTTATGTCTGGTTTGATCTACTTTTCAAGACTACCTTTAGGGAAGGCATTTTTTCCCTTTCCTAAAGACACAAACTCATCAGAAGATTAATCACCAGAAGTGGAGAGAGGGAAGTAAATCAAAAAGTGTTTAGAATATGTCATCCTGTCAATTTTCCAGTTTCTCCCTCTACTTTTTTTCATCTCCTTTTAAATACAAGTATCCAAGCCCAAGATGGCAATAGATGGGTTCAACCACACATAAGAAAATACTCAAAAAATGAAGCATGCAGCAACATCACAAAAACAAAGAAACCAAGTGGTGGAAGTTGCTATGATGATTGCATTGTGGCTAATTATTGCAATATGCCTGACATCCACATAAAAAATCTTCTTCATTAACTCCAGCCTTCAAGATCCGAGCAAAATGGGAACACTGGCCCTTCAACGCGTCTCCTGAAACCCTCTTCCTCCAGACTCTTGTGCTCCACGGAATGCTCCCCAGGAACAAGACAAGCCTAAATGTAGGCTACAAGAAACCTTCCCAATGTCTCTCAAATATCATTTTAAATACAGTGGTTGTGATGCATGAAATGATATCCTAGGGCTTGAAGAAGCTTCCAAAATTTCCTACTTAACAGGAACAGCTTAGCTGGAAAGAGAAAAATATCCTATACCGTACTTTACTCAATAGTTCATGGAAATAACTGGGAAAGTTCTGAGTCAACAATCTGGAGATCCCCAAAATCCTCTTCACTTATAAGAGCCCAAGGGTGGGAATGTCATTCTTATTAGGTGAGTATTTCATGTGCCTCTAACAATCCTAAGATATTTACTACTGAAGAGATACCGTGTTTTGATTGACCTTTTTTTTGGCAAGAATGTATATCTGCAATGTTCTTACATTCTGTGGGATATGGGATATAATAAAAAATGCAATGCTTCCAAAACAACCCTGGAGTGA
This sequence comes from Manis javanica, assembly GCF_040802235.1. Classification (NCBI taxonomy): domain Eukaryota; kingdom Metazoa; phylum Chordata; class Mammalia; order Pholidota; family Manidae; genus Manis; species Manis javanica. Next base: position 60,195,106 of record NC_133157.1, read on the forward strand.
CTCAGAATGAGATATATACCTCTTTGGGACTGAGTTGGTCAGCAGAGGTGGGAGGGGAGGAAAATAATGAGAGACGGTGACAAAGGAAATATGAAGGTTACATAAAGCATCCTGCCCACTGCCTGGGATATACAGCAAACCCTCACACAGCAAATGATGGCTCTTTGCATGTAGTAGCTCATTAAAGCAATTGGATGAGATGGCCAGTAGGTGTCTCCTACTTAGATGCAAGGAAGGTGAAGTCTGCAAACACAGCGTGGGAGAGAGAGCTAGGTTTGTCAGTCTAGAAGCCCCAAGTTCTTTCAGCATTGCTATCCTACAGAGTAACTGTGTGTGCTCTTTAAATGCATACAAAGTACACTGCAAGTGTATAAAGTGCAAGCACCTTGTGATCAATGTTGGCTAAGCACACTGAGTGTGGAGGAGGCAGGAATGAGTTCCTACTGCACCACATGGAGTAGCTTGACTGTTTCAGCTGTCCTTTGAACAATGAGTAGAGAATTGATAAGCGAAAGAAACCATTCCGAGTAGAGCGATCAGTAGCATCAGAAAAGACACAAAAGACATAGATCCTGTGTATCTACTCACACAAAGTTCAAGTACAAATAGGAACATTCACAGTCTCATAGCTACAGAAGTGGAACACAGTGGACTCCTGGAGGGAACATCCTAACTGCAAACCTTCAGGAGAACTGTTATTTGTGTCAGTCTGCGAGCAAACCATCTACAAACCTGCAAAGAACTATGATCGGATTCTTACTCCTATAAAGTATTTAGACAGAAATAAGTCTTAACTCCACAATGCAGATAACTTAGCAGCAGCAGTGATAGTATGCCTAACTATTAAAACAAACACACATACACACATACGAGTTGGCAAGAGTCCAATTATACAGAAATGCAGGGGGAAAAGTCCGTGTTCAACAACTTAAAAAGGGGACTTAAATGTGTGAGATGGAAATTTCCATTTTACCTTCAAGTGAGTAGTACAAATAGTAGAATGTTTTCAGTGCTTGATACCCCCAATAAAACTTCCAAGTTGATCCTTTTACTAATCTTGCCACAAATGTAGTCAGCTCAAACTCACCTGCTTACACATCAGTGACTCAATTTTTTAAATTAGTATTTACACCATTACACTCACAGCGTCATACCCCTTTTCCTTTCTAAGGTCAAAACTGTAAATCAGAGTTTAAACTGTAACACTGCATACAGCTGATCAAAATGTGAAATATATTACTCCATACAATGTCTCTCCACCTTTTTTTGTTGTTATCATTAATCTACAATTACATGAAGAACATTATGTTTACTAGGCTCCCCCCTACACCAAGTCCCCCCCACAAACCCCATTAGTCACTGTCTATCAGCATAGTAAGATGCTATAGAATCAATACTTGTCCTCTCTGTATTGCACAGCCCTCCCCCTGCCCACCCTCCACATTATACATGCTAATCATAATGCCTCCTTTCTTTTTCCCTACCCTTATCCCTCCCTTTCAACCCATCCTCCCCAGTCCCTTTCCCTTTGCTGACTGTTAGTCCATTCTTGGGTTCTGTGATTCTGCTGCTGTTTTGTTCCTTCAGTTTTTTCTTTGCTCTTATACTCCACATATGAGTGAAATCATTTGGTACTTGTCTTTCTCCACCTGGCTTATTTCACTGAGCATAATACCCTCCAGCTCCATCCATGTTGTTGCAAATGGCAGAATTTGTTTTCTTCTTATGGCTGAATAATATTCCATTGTATATATGTATCACATCTTCTTTATCCATTCATCTACTGATGGACACTTAGATTGCTTCCATTTCTTGGCTGTTTTAAATAGTGCTGCGATAAACATAGGGGTGCATCTGTCTTTTTCAAACTGGGCTGCTGCGTTCTTAGGGTAAATTCCTAGAAGTGGAATTCCTGGGTCAAATGGTATTTCTATTTTGAGCTCTTTGAGGAACCTCCATATTGCTTTCCACATGGTTGAACTAATTTACATTCCCACCAGCAGTGTAGGAGGGTTCCCCTTTCTCCACAACCTCACCAACATTTGTTGTTGTTTGTCTTTTGGATGGTGGCAATTCTTACTGGTGTGAGGTGATATCTCATTGTGGTTTTAATTTGCATTTCTCTGATTACTAGCGATGTGGAGCATCTTTTCATGTGACCATCAGAATTTCTTCTTTGGAGACCTGTCTGTTCAGCTCCTCTGCCCATTTTTAATTGGATTATTTGCTTTTTGTTGAGGTATATGAGCTCTTTATATATTTTGGATGTCAACCCTTTATCGGATCTGTCATTTATGAATATATTCTCCCATACTGTAGGATACCTTTTTGTTCTATTGATGGTGTCCTTTGCTGTACAGAAGCTTTACAACTTGATATAGTCCCACTTGTTCATTTTTGCCTTTGTTTCCCTTGCCCGGGGAGATATGTTCATGAAGAAGTTGCTCGTGTTTATGTCCAAGAGATTTTTGCCTATGTTTTTTTCTAAGAGTCTTATGGTTTCATGGCTTAACATTCGGGTCTTTCATCCATTTCGAATTTACTTTTGTGTATGGAGTTAGACAGTGATCCAGTTTCATTCTCTTATATGTAGCTGTCCAGTTTTGCCAGCACCAGCTGTTGAAGAGACTGTCATTTCCCCATTGTATGTCCATGGCTCCTTTATCGAATATTAATTGACCATATATGTTTGGGTTAATGTCTGGAGTCTCTAACCTGTTCCACTGGTCTGTGGCTCTGTTCTTGTGCCAGTACCAAATTGTCTTGATTACTGTGGCTTTGTAGTAGAGCTTGAAGTTGGGGAGCGAGATCCCCCCCACTTTATTCTTCATTCTCAGGGTTGCTTTGGCTATTCGGTGTCTTTGGCGTTTCCATATGAATTTTTGAACTAGTTGTTCCAGTTTGTTGAAGAATGCTGTTGGTAATTTGATAGGGATTGCATCAAATCTGTATGTTGCTTTGGGCAGAATGGCCATTTTGACAATATTAATTCTTCCTAGCCAAGAGCATGGGATGAGTTTCCATTTGTTAGTGTCCTCTTTAATTTCTCTTAAGAGTGTCTTGTAGATTTCAGGGTATAGATCTTTCACTTCCTTGGTTAGGTTTTTCCTAGGTATTTTATTCTTTTTGCTGCAATTGTGAATGGAATTGTTTTCCTGATTTCTCTTTCTATTAGTTCATTGTTAGTGTATAGGAAAGCCACAGATTTCTGTGTATTGATTTTGTATCCTGCAACTTTGCTGAATTCCAATATTAGTTCTAGTAGTTTTGGAGTGGAGTCTTTAGGGTTTTTTATGTACAATATCATATCATCTGCAAATAGTGACAGTTTGACTTCTTCTTTACCAGTCTGGATGTCCTGTATTTCTTTGTTTTGTCTAATTGCCATGACTAGGACCTCCAGTACTATGTTGAATAGCAGTGGGGAGATTGGGCATCCCTGTCTTGTTCCCGATCTCAGAGGAAAAGCTTTTAGCTTCTCGCTGTTTAGTATGATGTTGGCTGCAGATTTATCATATACAGTCTTTATTATGTTGAGGTATTTGCCCTCTATACCCATTTTGTTGAGAGTATTTATCATGAATGGATGTTGAATTTTGTCGAATACTTTTAGAGCATCTATGGAGATGATCATGTGGTTTTTGTCATTCTTTTTCTTAATGTGGTGGATGATATTGATGGATTTTCGAATGTTGTACCATCCTTGCATCCCTTGGATGACTCCCACTTGGTCATGGTGTATGATCCTTTTGATGTATTTTTGAATTAGGTTTGCTAATATTTGTTGAGTATTTTTGCATCTACGTTCATCAAGGATATTGGTCTGTAATTTTCTCTTTTGGTGGGGTCTTTGCCTGGTTTTGGTATTAGGGTGATGTTGGCCTCATAGAATGAGTTTAGGAGTATTCCCTCCTCTTCTATTTTTTGGAAACGGGTATTATGGGTATTAAGGAGAATGGGTATTATGTCTTCTCTGTATGTCTGATAAAATTCCGTGGTAAATCTATCTGGCCCGGGGGTTTTGCTCTTCGGTAGTTTTTTGATTATCGCTTCAATTTCGTTGCTGGTAATTGGTCTGTTAAGATTTTCTGTTTCTTCTTTGGTCAATCTTGGAAGGTTGTATTTTTCTAGGAAGTTGTCCATTTCTTCTAGGCTTTCCAGCTTCTTAACATATAGGTTTTCATAGTATTCTCTAATAATTCTATGTATTTCTGTGGGGTCCATCATGATTTTTCCTTTCTCATTTCTGAGTCTGTTGATGTGTGTAGTTTCTCTTTTTCTCTTAATACGTCTGGCTAGAGGCTTATCTATTTTGTTTACTTTCTCAAAGAACCAGCTCTTGGTTTCACTGATTTTTTTCTATTGTTTTATTCTTCTCAATTTTATTTATTTCTTCTCTGATCTTTATTATGTCCCTCCTTCTGCTGACTTTACACTGCATTTGTTCTTCTTTTCCATTTTTGATAATTGTGACTTTAGACTATTCATTTGGGATTGTTCTTCCTTCTTTAAATACGCCTGGATTGCTATATACTTTCCTCTTAAGATTGCTTTCACTGCGTCCCACAGAAGTTGGGGCTTTGTGTTGTTGTTGTCATTTGTTTCCATATATTGCTTGATCTCTATTTGATTTGGTCGTTGATCCATTGACTATTTAGGAGCATGTTGTTAAGCCTCCATGTGTTTGTGAGCCTTTTTGCTTTCTTTGTACAATTTATTTTTAGTTTTATACCTTTGTAGTCTGAAAAGTTGGTAGAATTTCAATCTTTTGGAATTTACTGAGGCTCTTTTTGTGGCCTAGTATGTGGTCTATTCTGGAAAATGTTCCATGTGCACTTGAGGAGAATGTGTATTTGGCTGCTTTTGGATGTAGAGTTCTATAGATGTCTATTAGGTCCATTTGTTCTAGTGTGTTGTTCAGTGCCTCTGTGTCCTTACTTATTTTCTGTCTGGTTGATCTGTCCTTTGGAGTGAGTGGTGTGTTGAAGTCTCCTAAAATGAATGCATTGCATTCTATTTCCTCCTTTAATTCTGTTAGTATTTGTTGCACATATGCCACTGCTCCTGTGTTGGGCCATATACATTATATCCTCTTGTTGGACTGCCCCCTTTATCATTATGTAATGTCCTTCTTTATCTCTTGTTACTTTCCTTGTTTTGAAGTCTATTTTGTCTGATACTAGTACTGCCACACCTGCTTTTTTCTCCCCGTTGTTTGCATGAAAGATCTTTTTCCATCTCTTGACTTTTAGTCTGCATGTGTCTTTGGATTTGAGGTGAGTCCCTTGTAAGCGGCATATAGATGGGTCTTGCTTTTTTATCCATTCTATTACTCTGTGTCTTTTGATTGATGCATTCAGTCCATTTACATTTAGGGTGATTATTGAGAGATATGTACTTATTGCCATTGCAGGCTTTAGATTCACGGTTACCAAAGGTTCAAGGTTAGCTTCTTTACGATCTTACTCTCTAACTTAACTTGCTTATTAAGCTATTATAAACACAGTCTGATGATTCTTTATTTACCTCCCTTCTCATTCCTCTTCCTCCATTCTTTATATGTTGGGTGTTTCATTCTGTGCTCTTTTGTGTTTCCTTTGACTGCTTTTGTGGGTAGGTGATTTATATTTTTTGCCTGTAGTTAGTATTTGATTGGTATGCCTTCTTTGCTGTGATTTTATTTTCTCTGGTGACATCTGTTTAGCCTTAGGAGTGCTCCCATCTAGAGCAGTCCCTCTAAAATACCCTGTAGAGGTGGTTTGAGGGAGGCAAATTCCCTCAACTTTTGTGTGTCTGGGAATTGTTTAATCCCTACTTCATATTTAAATGATAATCATGCTGGATACAGTATTCTTGGTTCAAGGCCCTTCTGTTTCATTGTATTAAATATATCATGCCATTCTCTTCTGGCCTGTAAGGTTTCTGTTGAGAAGTCTGAGGATAGCCTGATGGGTTTTCCATTGTAGGTGACCTTTTTCCTCTCTCTAGCTGCCTTTAAAACTCTGTCCTTGTCCTTGATCTTTGCCATTTTAATTATTATGTGTCTTGGTGGTGTCCTCCTTGGGTCCCTTCTGTTGGGAGTTCTGTGTACTTCTGTGGTCTGAGCGACTATTTCCTCCCTCATTTTGGGGAAGTTTTCAGCAATTATTTCTTCAAATACACTTTCTATCCCTTTTTCTCTCTCTTCCTCTTCTGGTACCCCTATAATGTAAATATTGTTCCTTTTGGATTGGTCACACAGTTCTCTTAATATTGTTTCATTTCTGGAGATCCCTTTATCTCTCTCTGAGTCAGCTTCTCTGCATTCCTGTTCTCTGGTTTTTAATCCATTAACAGCCTCTTGCATCTCGTCCATTCTGCTTTTAAGTCCTTCCAGAGACTGTTTTATTTCTGTAGTCTCCCTCCCTACTGTGTCCGTTAACTCTTGCATTTTTCTCTGCAGCTCCATCAGCACTGTTATAACCTTTATTTTGAATTCTTTTTCAGGAAGATTGGTTATGTCTGTCTCCCCAAGCTCCTTCTCAGGGGTTGTCTCTGTTAGTCTAGTCTGGATCAAATTCTTCTGCCTTTTCATGGCAATAGAAGTAGTTGTGGGGAGTTGGCATGTGTGTCAGCTGGGAGAACGTCCCTTCTTGCTAGTTTATGGCCTTCCTCTCCTGTGAGAATGGCAACCCCTAGTGGCTTGTGCTGGGCAGCTGCCGATGGAGTCTCTGATTCTTGCCTGGGCCGCTGTAGAGCTCTGCACAGCTGCTGTGGGCGTGGCCAGCCTCAGGCTGCTGCTTTGCTATGGCAGAGCCAGCTGCATGGGTAATGGGTGGAGGGATATTTATCACCATGAGGGGCCTCAGAGCTGCCCCACCACCTAGGGAGTTAGGGCGCCTGGGGTTCCCCGGGATTCCCAGCTGCTGGGCTGAGTATGCCAGACACTTCCATCTAGCTGTGAGGCTCCTGTCCCTTTAAGACTTTCAAAAAGCACTCGCTTTTCTTTTGCCCCAGGGGCACCAGCTGTGGGGACCCACTCGGAGGTTTTACTGTCCCGTTTCCCTAGTATCCAGCACACTACACACTGTGTGTCTGCACTCCCGGTGCAGATGAGTAGGACTGGGTATTTACCAGTCCTGGGCCCCCTCTCCCTCCCCACTCAGACTCCTCTCTTCCTACCAGGAGCTGTGGTGAGGGGTGCTCGGGTCCCACAGTCCCGCAGCTTGTATCTTAACCCCCTTCACAAGGCGCTGGGTTCTCGCAGGTGTAGATGTAGCCTGGCTGTTGTCCTGTATCTTCTGATCTCTCTTTTAGGGATAGTTGTATTTGTTGTATTTTCAAACATATATATGGTTTGGGGAGGAGATTGCTGCTGCTCTACTCATGCCGCTATCTTGGCTCCTCCTGTCCTCTCCATCATTTTTTATTGGTAAAAGTTTTCTTCCTTTTTTATACAAGCCCAATTGAGATGCATCTAATATTCTACAAAGATTGATAAAGTATTTCTTGACATCTATAAAGAATTTGAATTTGTATATCTACCAAGAATTTGTAGGTATACCTACAAAGCAAGAATAAATTCATAACATTTACAATATTCCACAGGCAGCCAGTTTTCTACTCTTTCACCACTTAACATCCACACTGACCACTTATATATGACGAATATTGTAAAATTAATTATCTGACAATTATACTATCTTATCCATAACTGCCTTCCATGAGAGCCTTCTAATGGCCAGAATCTACATTTCTTCAAAAGCCCTGCATGGCCTAGCAATAGTGCTAGGCTCTAGTAAGTAATTAATGCTAACTGAATTAATTGATGAGGAAGTGAAAGAATGGTTTCAATACTTTCAGAGATGTGAGTACCACTAACAGTTGCATCTGTATATATGTAATCATTTCAATACTCTAAATAAGAGAGTCTAAACAACTGTCATTCTTTTTCTGTACCCCCAGGCTCTTCCTTGTAAACTGAAATTTAAAATACTACTTCCTATTTCTTGGGGAAGAAAATTCACAGTCTCTATACAATGCTTAGCATCAGGAGGGTGAGTCACCCCTCCGAGGCCCTGATGATCCTTCTCTGACACCCCACTACCTCCTTCACACCACACCAAACCAGGTCATTTGCATCATACCCTGAATTCTACCCCAAAAAGAAAAATATGTACTAAATTATGGGAAGAAAAAAAGGGAAAATATGGAATGTGGGTCAGAAAGCAAGATGAATTTTTTAAAAACAAGAGGAAGTGAAAAAAGCAAGACAGCATTAGGATGACTGCAAACAATGAATAAGTTTTGGGTAGAAATAAGCTCTGAAAAAAAAGTAGCTTTTCAGACTCCTCTCTGCCTCACCTCAAGTTCTAAATACACTTGCAAGGGGATTTGAATACATTTGGAAATTTTCTACAAACTAAATCCCCACGTTGTGAAAGCACTCAGGAGATTTTTCACATGTATAGACATTTCTATCTCCTTTTAACCCTGTAGAGGAGGGAGGAGTGTAAACTTATTGTCCACTGATCAAATGACCAATTGCTCTCTAAGGAGACCAACCCTGTTAAACAGTGCCCACTCCCTTCAGCCTGGGAGCACTGTTACAAGTTCATTATCTGCATTACCTCACTTAATTCTCACAACATTTCAATGAGGTAAGATCCAGCACAACTTCCATTTTAAAAATGAGGAAACAGAGGCAGAAAGGTTGGGGAATGGCCAGGCTTCAGACAAAAACATTCTCCCACATTAACCATTACTCTATTACCCTTTCAGGACAGGAATGTCTGCTTCCACTGGACATCTATTTGTTCATTCACTCAGGCGGGATGGCGTGTTGGAAGGAGGGTGGACTTTGGATTCAGAAAACCTAGAAATTGTAACCCTAACACTTACTACCAGAGCTCGAGCTGATTCCTGAACCACTGGGGGCCTCAATTCCACTACCTGAGTTACTGCAAACACTGAATGGCAGTTACAACACAGGCTGGCACACATAAGCAACCACAGCTTCCTCTATTGATAAGGGACACAGTCCAAGAACTGTGGGAAAATAACAGAAGCTCCAGAAGTGGGTTTGAGGAAATCTCCCTCCCCTGATCAAAGTGAATGGCTCTTGAAACCAGAGTTAAGCCAGTCAGTGCACAGCAATCCCTTGGCCATAGGGATTAGTTTGTTGATGGGCATGTGATCCAGTCTGGGCCAGTAAGATGAGAAGAGGAAAGCCCTGGTCACAAGGTTGATTCAATGATGGACATCTGATCCAGTTTGGGGCAATGAGATGTCTGTGTGGAAGGAAAGTTCTTTGATAGATTCTGGGTAAGTGGCTTCTCCTCTCCCCCAGAAGTGGCTGGAAAGGTGGCCTTTCCTCTTCTGTGTCTTGTGAAGAGACAGAAAAGAAAGGGTCTTCCTCCCGGCTTGCAGAGAAAGGTGTCGCTTGGCAGAGGAGAGAGGGGAGAAGGTTGCAGAGAGCAGGGGCAGAGCCCTGAAGGAACCACGCCTCATCTCCATCCAACCACCAGGTCTTAATTTGTGGAAGCTAGTAGAACCCTTTGATTTTTCAAACAAATAACTGACAACAACTCATAAATATACCTACGGTATTCAAGGCACCACGGAGGGTACAAAGATAAGCAAGACAAACTTAAAGGGGCTCACCACCTAATAAATACTTTAATAGTTTTCATGATATAATTTTAGGCTGATTATTTTTTAAAAAAATAAGTTATGGCTCATGCTCTTTCCAAGATGCTCCTACCATTTGATCAGTATAATATTAAACAAGAGACATTCCACTTCCCCAGTAATTACACAATGCCCCCTTTCAAGCCAGCTGGTCAGCCTTTGGGGGTCAGATAAAATAGCTTATCCATTTCGTTGTCAGACACCTGCCCTGAAAAGCCAGGCCATTTCTACATGTTCTCAGTTACTGGTTAACAAATGTAGCCCCAGAACTCAGCACCTCATAGGAAATACATGCATTTCCAAATTCCTCTTCAAATTGGACTTTATCTCACTTACAGGCAAAACAAAGCCAAGATTTTCCTGGAATTGCATTCAGAAATTAAAAACAAAAAAATTGTGTGGTAGTGCCTTCCCCAGCATGAGTCCCACTCACTCCCGTTGTTGCTGTTGTTATTAATCTCGCCTTACAAGGTCCAGTTGTTGTTATTAATCCCACCTTACAAGGTCCAGTTCCATCTGGAACACCCCTTCCCTGACCGCTGTGATTTTCTGTCTTCTGTTTCACAACCAAATGTCATGTAAAACTCAGGTATACATACCGTTTGGAAATGTTGGCATAAGTAGCAGGGGCAGAGAGTCCTTAGATTCTAGACTGAATTTTGGGCAAAGGATTTAAACCATTTGAGCTTAGTAATAGTGATGCTCTCTCTGCAGATTGCATAGGTCAGAAATGTTCTTCCTGCCACGGCTTTTTTTTCTTCCAGCAAGAAGTGGACATTAAAGAGTAAGTAAGGGTGGCAAGTTATAAGCCATAAACTTAAGACACAATTTAATTATGGCGATAATAATAGCTCACACTTGTTAGAGGTTTTTTGTGTGTCGGGGCTGAGCAAAGTACTTGAGATCCCTGATCTCATTTAGTCCTCACCGCTATTGGTCTAGCAAGCGGTAGAGGTAGGACTATAACCCAGCTCTGTGCATATAGCTCCAGGGCACATGCTGTTGGCCATAACACCTCACTGCCCCCACAGAATACTGCTCATTGTAAGACATTTTGATGATAAATATGGTAAACATAAATTAAATGTAAAATTTAAGAATAAAACATACTGCATAATGGTATATGTGATAGCTGGTTTATGACACTACCAGTGACACTGAATTACTATAGTTCCTCAAACCCTACCTTAAACACTCTCCAAAGCCCCCGAGTCTTCGCATCTGCTGTCTGGTCACACGGAATAACCCTCACTGTCCAGTTCTCCTGCTCTGTGAGTCTTTCTTCTGTAAGGAGAATAATGTCCCTCCCAAAATGTCCATATCCTAATCCCTGGAACCTGTGACTATGTTAATGGCAAAAGAGAATCAAACTGCAAAGGAAATTAAGGCTGCTAGTGAAATGAGATTACTTTGAATTATTTGGGAGATTAAAATAGGGAGATTGGGCTGAATTATCCAGGTAGGTCCAACATAATCACAAGGGTCCTGCAAAGCAGAGGAGAGAGAGACAGAAGAAGCAATGTAACCACCATGGAAGCAGGGCCAAAGACATGCTGTGCTGCAGGCTGTACAAATGAAGGAAGAAGCCATGAGCCAAGGAATGTGGAGGCGCCTCCAGAAGCCAGAAAAGGCCACAAAACAGATTATTTCCTAGAACCTCCAGAGAGGAATGAAGCCCTGCCAACACCTTAATCTTAGCCTACTGAGTCCATGTCGGCCTTCTATCTTACAGAATTGTAATATATGCATTTCGATTATTTAAGCCACTATACTGAGGATTATTTGTTATAGCAGTAATAGAAAACAAATATACCTTCCAAGTTCCTCTCTCTCCCTTGCCCCCAGAGATAGCTGCTGCATGCTCTTGATCTCCAGAGAATATGGTCTTTCCAGTATTTAACACTAAATACCATTTGGGACCTGGGTCTGCACATCTCAGGCCTTCCCTTCATTCCTTCAGTAGCACTATGGAATAGCATCGAGACTGACTGATAGCCTCCACTCTGCCTCTACTTCATTTCTGCTGGGAGGAGGGGCAATGTTAAGTGAAATGACTAAAAAGCCATGAGCTAGAAGGAAGAGGTTGGGCAGGAGGAACACTAACAAGAGAAGGAGACTAGCAGGAGGATGTCAGATAGAAGAGGGTAAAGCAGTTGATGGGAGAGAAGGAGAGAGAAGGAAAGGATAAAGGGGAAGACAAGGTCAGGAGAAAGGAAGGAAGGAAGGGGGGCTGGAGGAAGACCCTGAAGCCTGGTGCAGGGGGAGAAGAGGGAAAGAGAGAATAAGGAAGCGGGACCTTGCTCTCTGCACGCTCCCCCAATCAGCCACCTGACCACCTCCTTTTCTGTCTTCCTGAGCTCCAGCCCACTAGCAGGATGCGGCTCTAGTGCCTCCTCCCTGCAGTGGTTCTCATGCTGGCTGCCCGTTAGAGGGACTGCAGAAGTCCTTCATACAACTGGCCAAGCCTCACCCCTCAGAGATTCTGATATAATCGGCCTCGGTGAGGTCTGGGCATCAGGACCTTTTTTAATCTTCCCAGGTGACTATAATGGGCAAGCAGGCAGGGTGAATAACCACTGTCATAAAGCCCTCTCTGACCTCTTCAGTGCACCTGGAATGGGTCCTGCCCTCAAACTCAAATCTCTTCTCTGTGTCCCACATTTGGCACTCATGTCCTAAAGCTAGAGAGGCTGGACCAAGAAGATTTAAAGACCCAGCCCCCTGGAGTCAAACACTAGGATTCAGTTCCGACTTGACCCATTTTTTTAATAGCAGAGAGACCTTTGGGAAGTCACTTACTTACCCTCTCTGTGCCTGTCTCTCCATCAGCAGAATCAGAATGAACAGAATAAGAGAGCATTGTTTTAAGGCTAAATGAGTTAATATTTGAGAAGCACATAGAACAGTGTCTGCCACACCAAGTGTATGAAATAAACATTTGTTAGATAAAATAAAATCATCTTGCATCACGTCTGAATTGTTACTCCATCTCTCCATTTTAACCTTTGTGTTTGACCTTTTGTGTCTAAGGCACCCAGCCCCTCAATTAACAGCTGGGCTCTCCTATATTTCCCACTACACCAGAGCCATTGTGCTCTGCATAACAGGCACTCAATAAAGTCTGTTAAGTGAACAAACAAAATCAGGAAATCATTTGAAAAACACACAAATTGTTCATTAAAATCAAGAACTGGCTGTGAGAAAGTATTTTAAGAACAGTCATTTAAATAATTCTCACCTCTGGTGTTCCTCCCTGATGAGCCAGGCCCACAGGAAAGGGGCCCAGGATACAGACATTTGAAGGTGGACTGGAAGTAAAAATGCATGGAAAAGGGAGAAATCCTGCAGTGGGCCCTGAAACCAGAGCAATTCTGATTCTTGGAGGTTCAGAGGGATGGGAAAGTAAACTGAGGAAGGAGAGATGGTGGGAAAATATCCAAATAAGAATGAAAGGCCACAGAAAACAAACTCTGCTACTTTACAACTGTGCCTACAGCTGCCCATGGAGATTTCTATCTGGATGGCTGATTTGCATACATACTCATACACATTTTTACTCTGAAAGTATATATTCCATATGTGTTTTATTTACTCTCATTTCTTTTTGTCTTTGCCAGTTAGCCTCTTTCTTTCCTTCACATTACATCGGTAGTCCCTCATTGTAAGAAGCCACTCAGCTTGGAGATGGTGAGTAACTGAAAAAAGACATTTGAGACAAGATGTAAAACTTTGTTTTAGGGCACAGTAACATTTACAAGGTGCAAATTTGACAGCCAAAAGATTTCTCTCCAAGGTATGAAAAAATGTCTGTACTCTGTTTTCAAAGAAATCAAATAAGACATGGTCCCTGAATCACTGTCTGAATGCAAACAGCACTTGACTTTGATCTGAGTTCTTGAAAACTATGACCAATTTATCCCACGGATGCCAAACCATCAGAGAATGTTTTTAATTCTGGATTTCCATATCAGGATTCAGCTACACACTGTTTCTCTTCATTTCACATTACATAGGGCCAATCCAAAATAGTACTTCCAGCAACAATAGATGTAGCTGGGATGATGATTTCATATCCAGTTAGGGGCAAGGAGAAGAAAAGCCCTTTTCCTATAGACATATTCCTGTGGCCTGGGAAAAAATATAAGACCATAATTGAACAGTAAATTGGGTTATCCAATATAAACTCCCTCTTCTAATGTATTAATGATGACTTCACAGGGAGGCTCAGCCAGTTTCTGATTAAAAGAGTGATAAAGAAAATCTCAGAAACTCATTTTTCTACTGTTTGTGCCCCAAGGAATCCACCATGAGCCCTGCCTGCAGTCAGCCTTCTTCATGCTCTCTACCTGGTCCAGCAAAAATCACTGGTGATTTCTGCATTTTATTTGCAAACTTAAACTCCAAATGTGGCCATCTGGGAGGTGGAGGGGACGGATCCAGCCCCACATGGAAGTGCATCAGCCATCTTGCAAGCATGTGTAGCATACCAAAAGCCTCCCCTGAAGACTCATAACCAAGGATTACCGCCTTGGGGTCTCTGGGATTTTTTTTTTGGAATTCTATGAGGGCTTGATCAGCACATAAGTCTCCAAGTCTTATCCCTCTGCCAACATCCTTCTGAAATAAGGAAGCGGGAGTGGTGATGTTGATACGTTACAGAACTTCTCTGTTTTAATGTATCCAAATCACCTGAAGATAGGTCCTCATCTAAAATCACGGTCTGCAGCTAGAGATTTGGACTCATTCTGCATTTTGGGTACATCTTTGGGTTTTTCTTTTTTTTTTTAATTAAGGTATCATGGATGTACAGTCTTATGAAGGTTTCACATGAAAAACAATGTGGTTACTACATTCACAAATATTATCAAGTCCCCCCCACACCCCACTGAAGTCACTGTCCATCAGTGTAGTAAGATGCCACAGTCACTACTTGTCTTCTCTGTGCTACACTGTCTTCCCCATGACCCCACCACACACGCACCATGTATACTAACCATAATATACCTCAATCCCCTTCTCCCTCCATCCCCTTTGGTAACTGCTAGTCCCTTCTTGGAGTCTGTGAGTCTGCTGCTGTTTTGTTCCTTCAGTTTTTCTTCGTTGTTATACTCCACAAATGAGAGAAATCATTGGTACTTGTCTTTCTCTGCCTCACTTATTTCATTGAACATAATACTCTCTAGCTCCAGCCATGCTGTTGCAAATGGTAGGATTTGTTTCTTTCTTATGGCTGAATAGTATTCCATTGTGTTTATGTACCACTTCTTCTTTATCCACTCATGTACTGATGAACACTTAGGTTGTTTCCATATCCTGGCTATTGTAAATAGTTCTGCAGTAAACATAGGGGTGTACATGTCTTTTTGAATCTGAAAACTTGTTTTCTTTGGGTAAATTCCTAGGAGTGGAATTTCCAGGTCAAATGGTATTTCTACTTTTAGTTTTTTGCAGAAACCTCCATATTGCTTTCCACAATGGTTGAACTAATTTACATACCCACCTGCACTGTAGGAGGGTTCCCCTTTTTCTACAGACTCACCTAGTACAAAAAGTTTCCTACCCCTACAACTCTTGGCTCCAGTCCCTTTATTCTGGAGCTGTTTATGCCCATAGCCCTCTCCCTCCCACACCAGATTTACTCTGAACTTAACTACTGATCTGTAACACCTGCCACTCCCATCCTAAACCTGCTGCCTCCACCCCTCCTTTCCCAACACCAAGTCAAAAGACCAAATTCTCCCGCAGCCTTTTCTGGTACTGCCTATCACAGGTGGACCCCTCTCATTTGCATTTTGCACTGTGTATGCTTTGAACATCTCTACACACATGGTCTTTTCTACCTCTACCTGATCTTTAAGGTCTTACACAAGCTTGGAACTCAAACTTACTTACAATATTTGCTGAAAATGTGAATTTATAAATGGGAAAAATGAAAGCACAAAAAGATTAATAAAATTTGCAAATCATTAGCCAAGAGACAATACTGCATAACAGTTAATGTAGTAAGCCAGATTGCCTGAGTGTAGGCCAACTCTCTACTATTTATTAGTTGGTGTGACCTGGGTCTTCTCATCAGTAAAATGGGAATAATAGTACTTACCATTCTCAAACTTACTTACAATATTTGCTGAAAATGTGAATTTATAAATGGGAAAAATGAAAGCACAAAAAGATTAATAAAATTTGCAAATCATTAGCCAAGAGACAATACTGCATAACAGTTAATGTAGTAAGCCAGATTGCCTGAGTGTAGGCCAACTCTCTACTATTTATTAGTTGGTGTGACCTGGGTCTTCTCATCAGTAAAATGGGAATAATAGTACTTACCAATGGAATGGTCATGAGGATTAAGGGACTTAATACATATAAAATGTTTGGAATAGTACTAGACACACTGTAACGACTACATATTAGCTGTGGTGGTGGTGTCAGTGGTTGTAAAATTGAAGAGCCAGAATTACAATCAAGGACCCTTGACTCCCAGTCCAGTGCTCTTTACACCAGGCTCCATCTTCTGGCACTGTGTAGCCACCTCCCACTTACTGGTCTCCTTTCTTCAGTGTCCTTACTATTGGATAAATATCCTCATTCCAGGAAAAAAGGATGCATGAACAAACATATATGCATACAGACACACAGACACACACACACACACACAATCATGTTCACATCAATATGTAAATACTGCTTTTCTATTTAAGGTACTCCAGAATTTTGATGAAGCTACATGGTCTTTAGAAAAAAAAAAGAAAAGAAGTAGGGAATCCTCTGTCAACCACAGTGCAGAAGAGCCCCTTTTATTTTAACAAAGACACAAGCCATGGGGTTCTTTATAGCTTCCCTAACTCCAAGATAATTCCACTAGCAATTTCTGAAATGTCACCATTAGAAACTCAGAACGTCACATGGATAAAAGCAATGATTCTGGAGCCAGGCAGAACTGGATTCAGATCTCAGCCTTCTCACTCATTAGTTCGAGGGCATTGGCTAAGTTCCTTAACCTCCATTCCTGAGCCTATGCTATTCCTACTTCACTGGGCTGTAGGAAGCGTGCACGAACTGACCTGTGCAAGGCATTCAGCCCAGGGCCTGGCACCCAGGAAGCACTGGCTGTTAGTACTATTCTCAAGGGCTAAAGCATTCTCTTCCTCTCATTCTAGTTAAGGTAAAACTTCCTGAGAGTGTATCTCAATGGAGGGTTAAGTTTAATATGACTGTTTACCAGGATCCAGAGGGCTGGAATTCCCCAGGGATTAAGTGCTGCTGAGGGTGAAAGTGGGAAGCCAGCAAAAGCCAATTTGCCAAGACACAGCTTATGAAGTCCTTCTCTGGCTGCTGGAAAACCATTTCCTCCTCCTCCCTCATGGTCCTTCTACTCTCTCCCATTCCCTCGTGTACTGACTCAAAGACAGTATATTTCTTTAAAACATACCACTCCCACCAAAGAAGTGAGAGTCTAATTTTGGATCTCAGTTGATTAAGAAGTGACCTTTCTCACACTACAGTCATGTATCTCAGATGCATTTTCCTGGTGGAGAAAAAAAATCCCATCCATCCACTTTATCAACCTTGACACATTTTTCAGATTGACCCCACAGGGGGTTGAGAGGACAAACATCATGACTATCTCCTCAATAAGGAGATTGAAGCTGAACAGCTTATCGGGAGACACCAGCCCCCTTTCCAACAGCATCTTGTTACTTCAGTCAACATTCTAAAACAATATTATATATGTATGACACTTTCCTAACATGAACTCTCCATTTACAAATGTGTTAGAGAACAGTTTTATTTTTAAATGAATGCACCTTCATTTTTAAAAACCTTTAAACAGATTCAAGCCCATTTAAAACAGAGTTAAGCCTAACTTCACCCTCTGTTCCCTCTACCCCTCAACAACACAGCTGTCTTTGAAATCTGTGTGATAGAACTGTAACTTTATTTAACACCATTCAACCAAATATTAGTTCTATCATTGTCTGCACCAAGGCTGCTGATATTGTTCCTCAAGGAAGAACTCTTCCTGAGAGAAATTCTTATAGAATACATACACTTGAAACACCCCACTTTGTGTGGCTATATCCTCATGAATGCCCTGTGCCTCTGGGGCCAGCTACTGTGAGACACCTGCTCTAAGCCAAACACAATGGGGGGTTCCTGCCAGGAAAAAATATGACAACAGTTGGTCAGTAGGTGGCGCCGTTTCCCCAGTGTTGGCCCTGACCCTAGGTCAGAGGTACCTGAACAAGTTCCTCCAGGTCTGGGCTTCCAGAATGCAAAACTTTGGGACCAGGTGCTTCATGTTATGTCATAGCATGTTGTCCCAAAACACTATTACCCTAACGTCTGGAAGGGAACCAGGATAGGCATTACGCGTTCCATTTTTAAAGGAAAATACATTCGCGTTTGGAATGATGGATCACAAAGGAAAAAAAAATTGTTTTTAATCCATTCCCCCTACAAAGTGTACACCACACCTCACCCCATCTCCCAACGCCTCTGTCATTCCATCTCCACCAAAAAAGATTTCCCCACCCTTTTCTGAGTTTGGAAGAAAGAATATGAGTCCTACAAACTAAATTCTAAAGAATAATCATTAAATTCATCTATCTTTGCAAATCCAATGATTGTTCATGTGACAGTCAGTATAAACCTGTCACAGATTTTCCCCAAAACTCCCACAACCTATCTTTCTTGCTTTAAAAATCCACCTTCATTTTCTGTCAATCTTTAATTTAATTGAATGGACTTTGTCACAGATCAAGATATATTAGCAGCTCTTACTACTCAGCCAAGGACAGATTGGCACCTACAAGGAGCTGGATGTAAATGAAAGATTGAGATCCTTAAGCAGGGCACACCTTGTTGGGACTGAATAAAGTGTGCACACCAAGAGAGTCATGGCAAGTCATAGAGGGGATTGCTCATGGAGACCTGGTGTGGCCAGGGAGGCCTCACGGAGAAAACTAGACTGAAGTAGAATCTTGAGACACAGCTGAGTTTTGGACTGTTAGGAAGAGGAAGAACATCCTTTTCAGGGGAGAAGTAAGGGGAGAGTAATAAGGGGGCCAGAAGACGATGGACAGATTTCATCTGTAAAGGGGCAGTGAGTACAATAGTAAAGGCAGGAGTGAGCAGAGGAGGGCACAGATGAGGAGTAAAACGGCCTTGCTGGAGGGAACAATTCACACTGAGAAACAATGGGGCAGAAAGGCCACAAAACTGTTAGGATCACCAATGGCAGTTCTTAAATGTTGAACCAAAGAATGACTCCAGACAAGTATCTATAAGGGCTGCACCTTAACAACAGTGAGCTGCATGCAGTTACCTTGTAAGGATCTGAGAACAACAGCATAGGTGCCAGAAGTACCTGGTTTGGGTCCCAGCTCTCAGGTTTACCATCTATACGACCCCAGGTCTGTTTTTTAAGTTCCTGAAGCCTACTTTTCTCTTCTGTAAAATGTTTTGATAATAGTATCCACTTCATAAGGCTATTACAAAATCTAAATGTGGTGATAAATACAAAACCCAAAGACAAATCCTAAATAAGGAATATAAGACTGTGAATTGGCACATCCTTCGCTTCTCCTGCTCAGTATTTCCCAAATTTGTCTGAAAAAAAAGAATCACCTGGGATGCTTGTTAAAACCTGTCCCCTTGGAATTTTTCTTCCCTTGGAATTTTAAATCAGTAGATCCAGGATGGAGCCCAGATTTTGTTGTTAAAAGTGTTCCAGGTGATTCTCACCATCAAAGAAGTATGGGAAATGCTGGCAGTCTCTCTGAACGGTGGTTTTTAAACTTTATCCTGCATCAAAATTCCTGGATACCTGTGAAAATACAGACTGCTGGTTCCCATTTTCAAAGTTCCTGATTTAGTAGGTCTGGGTGGGGTAGGGCCTGAGAATGTTTTTAACCAGTTCCTGGGTGATGCTGACATTGCTGTGGGAGGAGAAAGGAGCACCACCATTTGAAAACCACTGTTCAAAGCAAAGTCCACAGACCTGGTGAATCAGAATCACCCAGGGTGCTGGCTAACCTTGGTCCTTCCAAAAGGCCAGAAACTAGCCTAAGATTTCACATTTGTAACAAGTACTCCACGTATTTCCGATGTATATGTAGGCTTAAGAACTCTGCTCTAGATACAGCTTCATAATGTTACAAGGTGCACACACACCCACACACATGTCTTAATTTTAGGTCATGACATGATTGCAGAAACATTAAAATGTGAAAATCATGTGTATCTTTGAATAGAGAAAATCATGTATATCTTAGAATAGAGAGAACACGGCTGGCTAATGAAAAAAGAAAAGAGTATGTTCAGTGCCTTTAACTACTAGGTTAAGTTCAAAATATATTTTGAAAGTACACTTTTAAATATCAGTCTTTAAATCAGGAATCAGGCCCGGATCAAGCTCCCTTGTATTTAGCTGTGACCCAACCCACTGTCTCCAAAACTTAGCATAGCCTTTCCTTGGCCATGTAGAGGCTGACCTTCTAGACAACTTTAAAAAGTCCCGATGCCTACCCTAAGATTGTGATTTAACAGGTGACAGGTGCACTCACATCACCCCAAGCAGTTCTGTGGGCAGCCACATTTGAGAACTAATGCTTTAAAGTCATTTGTAATTTGGTGTGTTTAGGAAGAAGACATCTTTTTAAAATATCAATCCAAGGAAGATACAAAATTCCTACAAAATAACATTGGCAAATTAGTTCAATCATTGTGGAAAGCAGTATGGAGGTTCCTCAAAAAATTCAAAATAGAAATACCATTTGACCCAGGAATCCCACTCCTAGGAATTTGCCCGAAGAAAGCAGGAGCCCAGTCTGAAAAAGACATATGCACCCCTATGTTTATCACAGCCCTATTTATAATAGCCAAGATATGGAACAACCTGAGTGTCCATCAGTAGATGAATGGATAAAGAAGATGTGGTACATATACACAATGGAATATTATTCAGCTATAAGGAGAAAACAAATCCTACCATTTGCAACAACATGGATGGAGCTGGAGAGTATTATGCTCAGTGAAATAAGCCAGGTGGAGAAAGACAAGTACCAAATGATTTCACTCATATGTGGAATATAAAAACAAAGAAAAAACTGAAGGAACAATACAGCAGCAGACTCACAGAACCCAAGAATGGACTAACAATTACCAAAAGGAAAGGGTCTGGGGAGGATGGGTGGGAAGGGAGGGATAAGGGGGAAAAAGGGGCATTATGATTAGCACACATAATGTAGGAGGTGGGGCAGGGGGAAGGCAGTACAACACAGAGAAGACAAGTAGTGATTCTTTAGCATCTTACTATACTGATGGACAGTGACTATAATGGGGTATGCGGTGGGGACTTGATCCAGGGGGGAGTCTAGTAACCATAATGGTGTTCATGTAGTTGTACATTAATGACACACACAAAAAAAATTACATTGGCAAACAATGCTGATGGGAGTATTAAAAATTTTAAATATCTATGGCTAAGGATTATTCATGCTTTTTTATGTGATACCTGTTTTCATCAGTCACAGATTCTAAAGATGTCTTTTTAAAAAATCAGTGGGTATTCTATCATGTGAGTCCTTCTATGTGAAACATTCATGAAGCTCTGAGTTTACTGTTCACTTTGCCTCAGACCTAAAGAAGTCGAACAATTATGAATGAAGTAGTACAAGAAGCACTTCGTAAACTGTAAACTGCCAAGCAGATGGAAGTTATTACCAACAACCCCTATTTCAGCCTCACTCAAAGCAAGAGAATTGTTATTCATACAATTTATGATAAATAATATTAATGTAGTACCTCTACATGGTGAAATCCCTGCAAAGACAAGGTTAGAAAAACCTGAACAATGCTTGTAATGTGAGAAAATTAACTAGAAAAAAAGTACAGAAACTAAGGAATGTCAAAATAAATTATCTCAGCAGTTGGAAAAGGAGAAAAGCAGGAATGCTCTCCTGCTTTAAATGAGCAAATACACTGACGTGGTGAGGAGCCAAGTACTGTGGGAGGAGGAAGACACCTACAGAATGAGGGAGGGCAAGAAAGGCCCTCTAAGGGTTTGACTAGATTTAGAAGTATCAGTACGAGCCCATGAATTTTTAAAAATACCCATCTCCTAGTTAGGTCCACTGAAAGCACCTAGAATCTGTGAGGTGCTTCAGCAGTGATGAGCACACCTCACTCCAGAAGTGTACCCAGATTTTAGTTTCTAAAGACATTCTCCACTAAAGGGAAGCAGGACTCTTTGGGTAAACAGCTGATTCCAGAGTTACGGCAGGAAAAGTACAAAGTGAGACATAAGCATCTTGTGGCATAAGTAAATCCTCAAAAACTGATAAGGACATGTCAAAGAACTTAAAAGCTTTCAGAAGTGCCCTCTGGCCAATTGTGGGCAATTTTAACATCAAGACAGTAGCAGTAGTTTAGAAAACACTGAATAGAAAGAAACCACGTGTCCACTGGGAAACAAAGATATAAAAATAAATAAATAAATGGGGAAGGGAAAGCTCTTCTTCACAGAGCTAATAAATGTAGAAGAAATTTTTTTAAATCACAAATTTGCAACCTCCATAGTAATAACAGATTCAGATGACAATTTTCAATGGATGCTAAAACTGTTGGGTGAAAGTCTGTTGGTAAATAGGTATTTCCAAGTCTCAAACTATCTCCCTTTCAAAGATGCCTTGCTGACTACAAAGGGGATAAGGGACAACCCCCTCCCAAATGATCAAAATGACATCTTGTGTCTCCTGATAAGATGCATTGAGAATACAACACTAACATAGCATTCCTGCCAAAAGGGCATAACCTGAATCTAATCACAAAGAAACAATCAAGCAAACTCAAATGAGGGGATCCTTTAAAACAGCTGGCCTATACTTTACAGAAATGTCAATGTCATGGAAAATATGAGGAACTGTTCCAGATTAAAAGAGACTAAATATATACAGGACAACCAAATACAATGGATGATCTGACCTGAATTCTGAATTAGAAAAAAAAATT
Source organism: Manis javanica (assembly GCF_040802235.1). Taxonomy (NCBI): domain Eukaryota; kingdom Metazoa; phylum Chordata; class Mammalia; order Pholidota; family Manidae; genus Manis; species Manis javanica. Next base: position 60,217,789 of record NC_133157.1, read on the forward strand.
GCAAAATTGAATATTAACTGCATATTACATAACAGTATTGTATCAATCCTGAATTAGATCTTGCATGGTGGTTATGTAAGAGAATGTCATTGTACTTAGTAGGGGGTACATGGTTAAGTATTTGAGGTCATGATGTCTGCAACTTACTCTGGAATGGTTCATACATGGAGGAGAAGGACTGAGGAAGTGGGGGAAGAGTACTCAAATGTGGAGAAATGAATTTACAAATGGTAAACCTAGGCGAAGATATATGGGAGTTCATTATTCTGCAACTTTTCTGAGTACACTAAATTTTTCAAAATGAAAAATTGTTTAATTAAAAAATAGTGTTCTAAAATTGTGTAGCAAGTAGCTCTTAATACTGCTATGATATCAGAAAATTTATATTGCAATAATTGCATTGAAACGTACTTGATCAATAACGCGATGAGTAAACTAACATTAGTGAATGATTCAGAACCAAATTCTAATATATCTACCCATGGATCACAAATTCGTTTTGCTTTGCCCACAAGACTGGGCCTTACAGGTTTGTTTGTTTTTTTATTTAGTTGGATTAGTTGCTAAGTAATAGGTATAAAAATCATGATTTTTTTTTTTTTGCTCCTTTTGAAAAATCAAGAGCTGACAACACTCATCCTCCCAATGGTCTGAGTCACAGAAACCCCACAGGTCATTCTCTATGGGTCACTGAAGTCCCCGCCATCCTAAATGTGTCCCTGACCCAGCCTGCTTCATTCATTCCAGTTACCTGCCTGGCTGCAGGAAGAATCTGAGTTTGCGTGCTCTCATTTAGGCAATAAAGAGAAAAGTGAGATCATCACCTCTGGAAAGGATCTGAGAAAGAAGTGGAACCTGAAACAGCATCTCAAACAGCATGCCCAAAACTCAATTACTGATTTTTCCTTTCTGCCCCATCCCCATTTTACAGGCAAGCCAAAAACCTGGGAATTATTCTTGATGTCTTCCTCTCCATCAACACCTATATTAAATCTATTCCTGAATACTATAGATTTTATTTCCTAAATATTCTCAAATCTGTCCATCCAGCTCTATTTCCAACACTAAAGCCACTATCGTTGCCAACACCACCACCACCAAAACCAGCACCAAAACTACCATCACCAACACCACCATCAGCACCATCAGCAGCAGCACCACTATCCTGCAACCTCCACCCTGTTTCAAGCTCCCACTCTCTTAGGTCTAGACAAAGCTTTCTAAGTGGTTCATCCATATCGATTCTGGCTTTTCTTCAATCTAGTCACTTACACTGAAGGAAAGAGATGTCTTTTGCAAATTGCAAATTTTGAAGCCAGCCTCCTGCTTAAAAACCCTTCAACAGCTCCCATAGCTCCTGGGATAAAGGGAAAACTGCCTGAAAAGGCCTGCAAGGCTCTGCGTGGTACACAGTTCAGCCATCTCTGCAGCCTCATTTCCCATCTTTCCCTTCTGCTTTCCTGTTTCAGCCATCCTGATATTCTTTAAGTCGCCAATATTCAGAATAATCCCCTTTTAAAAAAAACCTAAGTGCCCAGGATTGGATTAATCATAATTCTTGGTTTATCACATCATCAAAATTGGCTGATGCATGGCTCTCTTTATTTATTATTTAAAATAATATAATGAGCTTTTTAGAACTCCCCATCCACCCCAGTGTCTAGAACAATAATTTAAGTCCCTTTATGAACTTCCCCATTCCTTCCTCCTGCCACTCCTCCTCTGACTTTTCACTCTGTTTTGTATTTTTTGTTGTTTTTTTCTTTTGTTTTATCACATATGTTATACATCTAAGCAATGTACTGTTTAGTTTTTTCCAGTTTTTAAACTTTATAAAAAGGTATCATGTTGTATATAGCCTCTAGAACTTGCTTTTCTTCACCCAACATTACAGGCCTATATTCATCTATGTAGTTGTGGGTAGCAGAGACACTTTCATTTTTATTGCTGCGTAGTAGTCCACCATGTGAATGTCCCCCTGCCTGCAATGCTCTTTGTCTTCTTGGCCTCCTTAACTCTTACTTACTCTTTAGATCTCAGCTCAGATGTCACTTCATCAAATGTTTCCTGATCTTCACAACCAGGTCAGACCCTCTTATTTATTATAGACCTTCAAAGCACTTTGTATATCTCCTTTGTTGCCATTACCACAGTAGCAATTTTACATCACGTGACAGATTGTGATGTGTCCCCACTTTGCTATAAGCTCAAGAACAGGCACCATGCCTGTGTGTGACTGCCATTATAACCCCAGCTCCTACTTAGCACATCATAAGGACTCAATAAAAGCTGTTGCTTGAATAAATGGATGAATCATGAAAATAAGTATTTATCTCTACTAAACAATTCATCTAACCAAACATGCTCATAGATAAATAACTGTAGAACCAGTTCCTCTTCCCAACTTACATGTATTTTTAATGCCATTATCATTCTTTCACAATTACCCAGGCTTACAAAATTTGACATTATGTCTGATTCTGATCTTTCCCTAACCCCTTACATTTGATTACTTACTCACTTATTTCTATTTTGAAAATGGTGTTTACCCCAGTATACCAATCCTGATCTCACGTGCACATCCATGTGCACTATGTTCAGTTCTGTAAACTAGGCCTGATAATTTCCCATCACTTTATCTTTGCTAATGCTGTTCCTTATTTCCAGAGAGTCCTTCATTTCTGAGTATTTATATCCTACCCAATGCCCACTTCAAATGCCATAGCCCCCCAAAACACTCCCCTGATTTCCCAGATGGAATGAGGTCCTCAATCTCTAGGCCATAATCACACAATAACTTGCATATTGCTTATTTGTGCACAATCAGAAGTTCTTCTTGGTGTATTGAAACAAACACAGGATTTGTATTCAGACCTGAGTTCATATCCTTTCTACTACTACCTACTGCAAGACCTTCAGAAATAATCTATGTATGAATAATCATACCTAACTCTTGGAAATATTGCTCACATTAAATTAAAGTATATAAATACCTGGGAAGTGCTAGATAGGAATTGTGGGGAAAATGAACTTTCTGACCAGGACTCCCACCTGGCCTTAATAGTGCCCATTGTGTACATAAAAAGAACTTCTTTGCATATTTATGGGATGTTTACTGGCAGCAGAGCCGCTGGTCAGTCACAGGATTGCCAGTCCCAGGTAGTGGTGGAGAGGAAACACCCATTCTCTCCTCCCCTCCGTTCCTGAGTTATTGGTCAGGCTCCTGCCAGTCACTGAGGACCAGCCCTCAGAGCTCCTCCCTGTGCTGTAGGATGGCCAAACGCAAGCTGGGCGAGTAAGCCAGGCAGCCTGGGTTTGGAACAAGGACAGACTGAGAGCCATGAGAATAAACCTTTTCATTCCCAACTTCTGAGCCCTTGCCTTCCTTTGGTCTCAGCAAATTCATAGAAAACTTGCCCTGGGCAGGGAGCCCCTTTGTCCTGGAGCTACAGGAATCTTCTTCCCACTTACCCCATCTTTTCCTGATAAAACACTTTTTTGCCTCACCACCCTCACCCATTCCTCTTACTCTTTCTTACTAGTTGGAGGGTGAGGAAAAGTTAAAACTAAACAAATAAGTAAATACATAAGTATAAACATATAAATAAGAATTAAATAAATGGACAAAATAGCTAGTACACCAGCTAAGTGCTAGAGAGAACTGAAAGGCAGAAGAGACAGATGGAGCTTGTTGGGTGGTGAGAAGAAGTTACAATTTACAATTAAGTGATCAAGGCTTTATAGGAAAGGTGAACTTACAGAAGGAACAGAGGTAGATGTGGGAGAGAGCAAGGTGCATATCTGGGGAATGATGTTTCAAGCAGAGGGAACAGTCAGATGGGAGGCACTGAGGCACAAGTGGACTTGGACTAACAAGGAACAGAATGTCAGTGCGTGCAGGGCAGAGCCAGCAAAATGGAGAGAAGGAGGTGAAGTCAGGAAGGAAGTGAAGCCCAGGTTTCTAGGGCTATGGAGGCATTTGGGTTTTTGCTTTGAGAAAGCCATTGAAGAGGTCTGAGTGATATGATGAGTTATACTTTAGCAAGATCTCTGTGGATGTCATGTTGATTAGAGGTAGGAGAGTAAAGACAAGATCACAGAGACCAAGAATTGATTCAAAGAAGTGATTTGCTCAAAGATGTGCCTTCGACTCAGTGAAGATGTAGAGCAGGGATTGGCAAACAATGGCTCAGACATCAAACAGGGCTCTCAGCCTGTTTTTGTATGACCTGTAAGGTAATAGTGGTGCTTACATTTTGAAAGGTTGTTAAAGGACAAGGAACAGGAGGAGAAGCTACAGAAACTGTATACAGCTCACAAAACCTAAAATACTTAAAATCTACAGAATATTTCCCAACACCTGATATAAAGCATCAAGCCAGTTGCAGGTCCTCAACAAATTTAGGAGGAATACATGAGTAAATTAGTTGCTGAAAATGTTATAAATACCTGACAAGAAACATTAATGACTCTACCCCTAAGCTTCTTAAATAATGTCATTGCCATTGAGCTACTGAAAAATTTCACCTGGTTTTCAAAACAGCAAACCAGAAGGCATTTTCTCACATAAGCAATGTCATAAATAACTGCCAGATAAAATTGAAATGGAACAAATACAATAATAACAAAAACCATTTGTATAGACCTTTAAACTTAATAAAGCATTTTCATGTTCATTATCTAACTTAATCCTCACATCAATCCCATGAGATAGATACTATTTTCCACTAGAAATTACCACATCCTAAATCCTTAGTGATTTTTCAAGAAAAGGTGAAATTCAGAGTGTGTAATCTGTTAATGCCAAGATTGACTTTTTTCCTATGGGAATGCTGGATGCTAAAATCAACAGGGATTTTCAGTTCAAGATGGGAGACTAGGAAAACATATTCACTTTTTCTTCCTCCTGAAAGCCATATTTACATAAAAGCATAGAAATACTAATGTTAATAAACCAATAAAAGCCAAGAGACTGTGGAAGTGATTGACCACTAAAAATTTTCAAAATATTTCTAGAAAGCAAAAAGTGAAATGGAGGAGCAATGGATAAAATCATTGAGAAAAGACTGCATAAGAAGGAGCTGCACACAGCCAGTCAGCTTCTGCTGAGCCCTCCTTAGATTCCATCCAGGGAGGACCACTCCTTAGATTCATTTGATGTAACTGGAGATTGGTGCTTCACAAATTGTCAAATTACAAGTAATCTCATGTGGCAACTATAAAATTGTGATTATTATGAAAATATTTTTATTATCTGTTTAATAAATTTTTTTCAAATATTTTGCCTTGATGGATTAAAGATGGTGTGTGAAAGGTGAGACAGAGGCTTCCTCCTAAAACCACATTTAATATGAAAATATAATTAATTGAACTAATCCTGAAAGACCAACAGGAAAGAGGACTGCACCAGACTGCATACACCTGGAGAAAAGAGCAGACCTCGTGGAACAGGGTAACGTACCAGAGCTGTGGCTCCGCGGGACCCAAGCCCTTCCCCCACCCCAGCTCACAGTGGGAGGAAGTGAAACAAAGCAGGGAGGGAGTGGAGGCCTGGGACTGCTGAATACCTAACTCCAAAGATCTGCTCTAGGACCACAAACCTACAATTTCATGGTGCTTGCATGTTACTCTCATGATTAGAGGGTTGGAAAGCTAAGACAGGCAGAATTCCTGGAGAGACTGAGATTCCAGCCACTTGTGGAAAGCAGGGATCCATATGCAGCTGCTCTGGGATATAAGAAAAGTGGGCAGTCTGAGAAACTTCCTAACAGGAAGCCCTTAGCAAGAGGGCTGCTAAAGGGGCAAAGATTGCACAGAGCATACTGCTCAGGAGAAAGGACAGGTAGACAAAATTGTCCAGTTGCACTCTGCACAGCAGGTTGAGAGCTTTCATGATCTACAGGTGCTCCACCTCGCTGGCTGGCTACACAGCTCCAAGTACCCCCTCCGTGATATGCAGCCTACTGAGCCATTCTCCCAACGAGCCCCACCTGACTCACAAACCAGCAAACCCTACCCTGGTGTTAGGCCAGCCAGGGGGAAGTGCCATCTACAGCAACTACAAATGCAAAGCATAGAAGTTTATACCTGTGTGCTTGGCCCACTGGTTCAGGCAGTGGAGACAGGCATAGCAGCCAGGAAGCAGGAAAAAACTCTTTTCTCCCCACAGGAACCAATACCACTCCCCTGTGACCCCTGACATTGCTTTCAGGGGCTGAGCAGCTCCAGAGACTAGAGCTTCTGGACACAAGAGGGTGCTATATACAAATATGAAATGCCAAAGGAACATGGTCCAGAGTAAAATTATTAATACAACTCCTGAGAAAGATTTAAATGACATCAACCTCATGAATCTTCCTGAAAGGGAGTTCAAAATAAAAATCATTAACATGTTCCTGGAGGTACAGAATGATATTCAAGAACTCAGGAATGAATTCTGGTCAGAGATCCAATCATTGAAGAGCACAATGGAGGGTATTAAAAGCAGATTAGATAAGGTGAATGAGACGATAAATGAAATAGAAACTAGAGAAGAGGAATACAAAGAATCTGAGGCACAGAGAGAAAAAAGGACCCTTAAGAATGAAAGAATGTTGAGAGCACTGTGTGACCAATCCAAAAGGAACAATCATCACATTATAGGGGTACCAGAAGAAGAAGAAGAGAGAGAAAAAGGGATAGAAAGTGCCTTTGAGGATATAATTGCTGAAAACTTGCAAATCTGGGGAAGTAGATAATCTCTCAGGCCATTGAGATCCACAAATCACCCAACACAAGGGACCCAAGGAAGACAACACCAAGACATATACTAATTAAAATGGCAAAGATCAAGGATAAGGACAGACTACTAAAACTAGCCAGAGAGAGAAATAAGATCACATACAAAGGAAAGTCAATCAGGCTATCATCAGACTTCTCAGCAGAAACCTTACAGGCCAGAAGGGAGTGGCACAATGTATTTAATGGAATGAAGCCAAAGAGCCTGGAAGCAAGCTTACTTTATCTGGCAAGATTATCATTTAAATTTGAAGGAGGGATTAAACAATTTCCAGATAAGCAAAAGCTGAGAGAATTTACCTCCCACAAACCATCTCTGCCGTGAATTTTGGGGGGACTACTATAGATGGAACTGTTTCTAAGTTTTAATAGCTGTCACCAAAGGTAATAAAACCAGAGTAAAGAAAGTAGAACAACTAAATACTAAGCAAATGCAAAATTAAATTAACTATTGCCAAAGTCAATCAAGGGATAGAAAAACAGTACAGAATATGATACATAATAGATAAAGAATGGAGGAGAAAGAAAAATGAGGAGAAAAAGAAAAGAACCTTTAGATTGTGTTTGTTATGCATATTAAGCAAGTTAAGTTAGACTCTTAGATAGTAAGGAAGTTAACCTTGAACCTTTGGTAACTACGAATATAAAGCCTGCAATGTCAATAAGTACATACCTATCCATAATCACCCTAAATGTAAATGGACTGAATGCACCAATCAAAAGACACAGAGACACTGAATGGATAAAAAACAGGACTGATCTATATTCTGCCTACAAAGATCTCACTTTAAACCCAAAGACACACACAGAATAAAAGTGAAGGGATGGCAAAACATATTTCATGCAACTAATAGGAAGAAAAAAGCAGGAGTTGCAGTACTTGCATCAGAAAAAATAGACTTCAAAACAAAGAAAGTCACAAGAGACAAAGAAGGACATTACATAACGATAAAAGGGTCAATCCAGCAAGAAGATAAAATCATTATAAATATCTATATGCCCAGCAGAGAAGCACCTACATATGTGCAACAAATACTAACAATTAAAAGAGGAAACAGAATGCAATGGATTCATTCTAGGAGACTTCAATATTCCACTCACTCTGAAGGACAGATCAACCAGACAGAAAATAAGTAAGGACACAGAGACACTGAACAACACATTAGAACAGATGGACCTAACATACATCTACAGAACTCTACACCCAAAAGCAGCAGACTACACATTCTTCTCAAGTACACATGGAACGTTTTCAAGATTAGATCATAAAACTAGGCCACTAAAAGAGCCTCAGTAAATTCAAAAAGATTGAAATTGTACCAACCAGTTTCTCAGACCACAAAGTTATGAAACTAGAAATAAATTACACAAAGAAAATAAAAAATCCCACAAACACATGGAGGCTTCACAACATGCTCCTAAATAACCAATGGATCAATGACCAAATAAAAACAGAAATCAAGCAATATATGGAGACAAATGACAACAATAATTCAACACTGCAAAATGTGGGATGCAGCCAAGGCCCTGCTCAGAGGAAAGTATATTACAATACAGACCTACCTCAGGAAAGAACAATCCTATATGAGCAGTCTAAACTCATATTTAATGAAACTAGAAAAAGAAGAAAAAATGAGGCCTAAAGTGTGTAGAAGGAGGGACATAATAAAGATTAGAGCACAAATAAATAAAATAGAGAAGAATAAAACAATAGAATCAATGGAAGCAAGAGCTGGTTCTTTGAGAAAATAAACAAAATAGAGAAACCCTAGCCAGGCTTTTCAAGAAAAAAAAAGAGTCTACTCACATAAACAGAATCAGAAATGAGAAAGGAAAAATCACTAAGGACACCACAGAAATACAAAGAATTATTAGAGAACACTATGAAAAATTATATGCTAACAAACTGGATAACCTAGAAGAAATGGACAACTTTCTAGAATAATACAACCTTCCAACGCAGAAACAGAAACCAAAGAAGAAACAGAAAATCTGAACAGACCAATCATCAGCAACAAAATTGAATTGGTAATCAAAAATCTACCTAAGAACAAAATGCTTGGATGAGATGGCTTCACCACTAAATTTTATCAAACATTTGGTGAAGACCTAATAACCATTCTTCTTAAAGTTTTCCAAAAAAATAGAAGAGGGAATACTTCCAAACTCATTCTATGAGACCAGCATCGCTCTAATACCAAAACCAGGCAAAGACACCACAAAAAATGAAAATTACACACAAATATCCCTGAACATAGATGTAAAAATACTAAACAAAATATTAGCAAACCAAGGGGCGGAGCCAGGATGGCAGCGTGAGTAGAGCAGTGGAAATCTCCTCCCAAAACCACATATATCTATGAAAATATAACAAAGACAACTCTTCCTAAAATAGAGACCAGAGGACACAGGATAACATCCAGACCACATCCACATCTGCAAGAACCAAGCACCTCATGAAAGGGGTAAGATACAAGCCCAGGCCCGGCGAGACCCGAGCGCCCCTCCTCCTGGCTCCTGGTGGGTGGAGAGGAGTCAGCAGGGAGAGAGAGAGAACCCAGGACTGCTGAACACCTAGCCCCAGGATTCCAGAACAGAGCAGAGACACAGTGCATGCGCGGGGTCCTGCATACTAGGGAAACAGGGCAGCAGGACCGGTGAGTGGGTGCCTGAGGCCGATGCCAGAGAACAAAGAAATGGGAGCGGTATTTTTTTTTTTTTTTGGCGAGTGCTTTTTGGAAGCCTTAAAGGGACAGGGGCCCCAATAATAGGGAAACAGGGCAGCAAGACCAGTGACCGGGTACCTGAGACCGGCGCCTGAGGACAAAGAAAATCGTGTGTTTTTCCCTTTTTCCTTTTTTTTTAAAAAAATTATTTAATTAATTTTTTTTTTTTCCTCTTTCGTTGATGCTGTTGTTGTTTTGGTTTGGAGAGTGCTTTTTGGAAGTCTTAAAGGGGCAGAACAGGACACTTAGCCCAGAGGCAGGGAATCTGGGGATCTCTGGGCACTCTAACCCCCTGGGCAACAGGGAGCACAGAGGCCCCTTATGGAGATAAATAGCCTCCTGGCTGCTCCCCCTCCAACGGGGATCCACCATTTTGGAGGAACAGCACCAGCCAGGCCACGCCCACAGCAACAGCGGAGATAAACTCCATAGCAACTGAGCAGGTAGCAGAAGCCCTGTCTGCGCAAAGCTGCCAAGCATAAGCCACTCGAGGTCGCTATTCTCCCAGGAGAGGAAGGCCACAAACCAACAAGAAGGAAAGCACTCCCAGCTGTCACTCGTACCAGCTCTGCAAACTATCTCTATCACCATGAAAAGGCAAAACTACAGGCAGACAAAGATCACAGAGACAACACCTGAGAAGGAGACAGACCTAACCAGTCTTCCTGAAAAAGAATTCAAAATAAAAATCATGAACATGCTGACAGAGATGCAGAGAAAAATGCAAGAGCAATGGGATGAGATGCAGAGAAAAATGCAAGAGCAATGGGATGAAGTCCGGAGGGAGATCACAGATGTCAGGAAGGAGATCACAGAAGTGAAACAAACCCTGGAATGATTTATAAGCAGAATGGATAAGATGCAAGAGGCCACTGAAGGAATAGAAACCAGAGAACAGGAATGTATAGAAGCTGACATAGAGAGAGATAAGAGGATCTCCAGGAAAGAAACAACACTAAGAGAAATATGTGACCAATCCAAAAGGAACAATATTCATATTATAGGGGTACCAGAAGAAGAAGAAAGAGGAAAAGGGATAAAAAGTCTCTTTGAAGAAATAATTGCTGAAAACCTCCCCAAAATGGGGGAGGAAATAATCAAACAGAACACGTAAATACACAGAACCCCCAACAGAAAGGATACAAGGAGGACAACACCAAGACACATAATAATTAAAATGGCAAGGATCAAGGACAAGGAAAGAGTTTTAAAGGCAGCTAGAGAGAAAAAGGTCACCTATAAAGGAAAACCCATCAGCCTAACATCAGACTTCTTGACAGAAACTCTACAGGCCAGAAGAGAATGGCATGATATACTTAATGCAATGAAACAGAAGGGCCTTGAACCAAGGATACTGTATCCAGCATGACTATCATTCAAATATGATGGCGGGATTAAACAATTCCCAGACAAGCAAAAGCTGAGGGAATTTGCTTCCCATAAACCATCTCTACAGGGCATCTTACAGGGACTGCTCTAGATGGGAGCACTCCTAAAAAGAGCACAGAACAAAACACACAACATATGAAGAATGGAGGAGGAGGAATAAGAAGGGAGAGAAGAAAAGAATCTCCAGACAGTATATATAACAGCTCAATAAGCAAGCTAAGTTAGGCAGTAAGATACTAAAGAAGCTAACCTTGAACCTTTGGTAACCACGAATCTTAAGCCTGCAATAGCAATAAGTACATATCTCTCAATAGTCACCCTAAATGTAAATGGACTTAATGCACCAATCAAAAGACACAGAGTAATAGAATGGATAAAAAAGCAAGACCCATCTATATGCTGCTTACAAGAAACTCACCTCAAGCACAAAGACATGCACAGACTAAAACTCAAGGGATGGAAAAACATATTTCAGGCAAACAACAGTGAGAAGAAAGCAGGGGTTGCAGTATAATATCAGACAAAATAAACTTCAAAACAAAGAAAGTAACAAGAGATAAAGAAGGACACTACATAATGATAAACGGCTCAGTCCAACAAGAGGATGTAAAAATTCTAAATATATATGCACCCAACACAGGAGCACCAGAATTTGTGAAACAAATACTAACAGAACTAAAGAGGGAAATAGACTGCAATGCATTCATTTTAGGAGACTTCAACACACCACTCACCCCAAAGGATAGATCCACCGGGCAGAAAATAAGTAAGGACACACAGGCACTGAACAACACACTAGAACAGATGGACCTAATAGACATCTATAGAACTCTACATCCAAAAGCAACAGGATATACATTCTTCTCAAGTGCACATGGAACATTCTCCAGAATAGACCACATACTAGCTCACAAAAAGAGCCTCAGTAAATTCCAAAATATTGAAATTCTACCAACCAATTTTTCAGACCACAAAGGTATAAAACTAGAAATAAATTCTACAAAGAAAACAAAAAGGCTCACAAACATATGGAGGCTTAACAACATGCTTCTAAATAATCAATGGATCAATGAACAAATCAAAATAGAGGTCAAGGAATATACAGAAACAAATGACAACAACAACACAAAGCCCCAACTTCTGTGGGATGCAGCGAAAGCAGTCTTAAGAGGAAAGTATATAGTGATCCAGGCACACTTGAAGAAGGAAGAACAATCCCAAATGAACAGTCTAACATCACAATTATCAAAACTGGAAAAAGAAGAGCAAATGAGGCCTAAAGTCAGCAGAAGGAGGGACATAAAAAAGACCAGAGAAGAAATAAACAAAATTGAGAAGAATAAAACAATAGCAAAAATCAACGAAACAAAGAGCTGGTTCTTTGAGAAAATAAACAAAATAGATAAGCCTCTAGCCAAACTTATTAAGAGAAAAAGAGAATCAACACAAATCAACATAATCAGAAATGAGAATGGAAAAATCACAACAGACTCCACAGAAATACAAAGAATTATTAAAGACTACTATGAAAACCTATATGCCAACAAGCTGGAAAACCTAGAAGAAATGGACAACTTCCTAGAAAAATACAACCTTCGAAGACTGACTAAGGAAGAAACAGAAACACAAAAGTTAAACAAACCAACTACGAGCAAAGAAATTGAAACGGTAATCAAAAAACTACCCAAGAACAAAACCCCGGGCTGGATGGATTTACCTTGGAATTTTATCAGACACACAGAGATGACATAATACCCAGTCTCCTTAAAGTGTTCCAAAAAATAGAAGAGGAGGGAATACTCCCAAACTCATTCTATGAAGCCAACATCACCCTAATACCAAAACCAGGCAAAGACCCCACCAAAAAAGAAAATTACAGACCAATATCCCTGATGAATGTAGATGCAAAATTACTCAATAAAATATTAGCACACAGAATTCAACAGTATATCAAAAGGATCATACACCATGACCAAGTGGGATTCATCCCAGGGATACAAGGATGGTACAACATTAAAAAATCCATCAACATCATCCACCACATCAGCAAAAAGAAAGACAAAAACCACATGATCATCTCCATAGATGCTGAAAAAGCATTTGACAAAATTCAACATCCATTCATGATAAAAACTCTCAGCAAAATGGGAATAGAGGGCAAGTACCTCAACATAATAAAAGCCATATATGATAAATCCACAGCCAACATTATACTGAACAGCGAGAAGCTGAAAGCATTTCCTCTGAGATCGGGAAACAGAGAGGGATGCCCAGTCTCCCCACTGTTACTTAACATAGTACTGTAGGTCCTAGCCACGGCAATCAGACAAAACAAAGAAATACAAGGAATCCAGATTGGTAAAGAAGAAGTTAAACTGTCACTATTTGCAGATGATATGATATTGTACATAAAAAACCCTAAAGACTCCACTCCAAAACTACTAGAACTGATATCGGAATACAGCAAAGTTGCAGGATACAAAATTAACACACAGAAATCTGTAGCTTTCCTATACACTAACAATGAACCAATAGAAAGAGAAATCAGGAGAACAATTCCATTCACAATTACATCAAAAAGAATAAAATACCTAGGAATAAACCTAACCAAAGAAGTGAAAGACCTATACCCTGAAAACTACAAGTCACTCTTAAGAGAAATTAAAGGGGACACTAACAAATGGAAACTCATCCCATGCTCATGGCTAGGAAGAATTAATATCGTCAAAATGGCCATCCTGCCCAAAGCAATATACAGATTTGATGCAATCCCTATCAAATTACCAGCAACATTCTTCAATGAACTGGAACAAATAATTCAAAAATTCATATGGAAACACCAAAGACCCCAAATAGCCAAAGCAATCCTGAAAAAGAAGAATAAAGTAGGGGGGATCTCACTCCCCAACTTCAAGCTCTACTACAAAGCCATAGTAATCAAGACAATTTGGTACTGGCACAAGAACAGAGCCACAGACCAGTGGAACAGATTACAGACTCCAGAAATTAACCCAAACATATATGGCCAATTAATATTTGATAAAGGAGCCATGGACATACAATGGAGAAATGACAGTCTCTTCAACAGATGGTGCTGGCAAAACTGGACAGCTACATGTAGGAGAATGAAACTGGACCATTGTCTAACCCCATATAAAAAGGTAAACTCAAAATGGATCAAAGACCTGAATGTAAGTCATGAAACCATTAAACTCTTGGAAAAAAACATAGGCAAAAACCTCTTAGACATAAACATGAGTGACCTCTTCTTGAACATATCTCCCTGGGCAAGGAAAACAACAGCAAAAATGAGCAAGTGGGACTACATTAAGCTGAAAAGCTTCTGTACAGTGAAAGACACCATCAATAGAACAAAAAGGAACCCTACAGATTGGGAGAATATATTTGAAAATGACACATCCGATAAAGGCTTGACGTCCAGAATATATAAAGAGCTCACACGCCTCAACAAACAAAAAACAAATAACCCAATTAAAAAATGGACAGAGGAACTGAACAGACAGTTCTCTAAAAAAGAAGTACAGATGGCCAACAGACACATGAAAAGATGCTCCACATCGCTAATTATCAGAGAAATGCAAATTAAAACTACAATGAGGTATCACCTCACACCAGTAAGGATAGCTGCCATTCAAAAGACAAACAACAACAAATGTTGGCAAGGCTGTGGAGAAAGGGGAACCCTCCTACACTGCTGGTGGGAATGTAAATTAGTTCAACCATTGTGGAAAGCAGTATGGAGGTTCATCAAAATGCTCAAAACAGACCTACCATTTGACCCAGGAATTCCACTCCTAGGAATTTACCCTAAGAACGCAGCAATCAAGTTTGAGAAAGACAGATGCACCCCTATGTTTATCGCAGCACTATTTACAATAGCCAAGAATTGGAAGCAACCTAAATGTCCATCGGTAGATGAATGGATAAAGAAGATGTGGTACATATACACAATGGAATACTACTCAGACATAAGAAGAGGGAAAATCCTACCATTTGCAGCAACATGGATGGAGCTGGAGGGTATTATGCTCAGTGAAATAAGCCAAGCGGAGAAAGAGAAATACCAAATGATTTCACTCATCTGTGGAGTATAAGAACAAAGGAAAAACTGAAGGAACAAAACAGCAGCGGAATTACAGAATCCAAAAATGGACTAACAGGTACCAAAGGGAAAGGAACTGGGGAGGATGGGTGGGCAGGGAGGGATAAGGGGTGGGAAAAAGAAAGGGGGTATTAAGATTAGCATGCATGGGGGGGAGGGAGAAAGGGGAGGGAGGGCTGTACAACACAGAGAGGACAAGTAGTGATTCTACAACATTTTGCTATGCTGATGGACAGTGACTGTAATGTGGTTTTTAGGGGGGACCTGGTATAGGGGAGAGCATAGTAAACATAGTATTCTTCATGTAAGTGTAGATTAAAGAATAAAAAAAAAAAGAAAGAAAGAAAGAGAAGGGGGATTACTCCTTGATAGGATAAAACTATTGGTAAATCAAAGATTAATGCATGCTTTAAATATCCTTAATTTTGATCACTTAAAGGGTGTCAGATGATCGGCTATGGAGGTACTCTTTTCTGATATTATTCCTTTCTCTTAATAAAAAAAAAAAAGCAGTTCCTGTGTGCTGATTGCCAATGAGTTCTACACAGTTGTATAGAGGGCATGTCAAAGTGTGGGCAAAGGGTCTGTTTGTTTTTATGGAGAAGATCAAGGCCTAGCTTGGCTACCCAGAAAATGAACTAAGATACGATATGAGGAGGAGCTTCCGGCATCAGCACTCTCTGGAGGACTAGTGCCGGGGGATGATCATCAAAAAGCCTCCACAGGGATCCAGGCGATGCTGCGGTTGTTGCTGCGTCCATCCCACCGTTTCCTGGACTTGCCATTGGAATGAGGAGGGAGATGTCTAGGCTGGCATGTGCATACAGCGAGACAACGAATTTGACTGGATCTGTACTGTTGGAACTCAACCAGGAGTTGGGAGGGGTGCAATTTGTAGCGCTCCAAAATCTTACGACTATAGACTATCTACGGTTAAAAGAACATATGGGATGTGAACAGATCCCAGAAATGGGCTGCTTTAATTTGTCTGATTTCTCTCAGACTGTTCAAGCACAGTTGGACAATATCCATCATATCATAGACAAATTTTCACAAATGCCTAGAGTGCCTAACTGGTTTTCTTGGCTTCACTGGAGATGGCTGGTAATTATAGATTTGCTTTGTTTATGTCACCATATTCCTATTATGTTAATATGTGTGCGTAAGTTAGTTAGTAGTTTAAAACCTATACATGCTTAAGGTACTCTGCAAGAAGATATGTCAAAGAAATAATCAATCCTCCCATGTTTTCTTCCATATGCTACCTCTATAGCTTTTCTTCTTCCTTCCTAATTACAACCCTTAAATAGAATTCGTGCCTCATATCGAATTTACCGAGTATCATAATTCCTCCAGGTGGTAAAGATACCTCGAGACAAGTGCTGGGCATAGAAGCCACAGGGCATGAATCTGCAAAGAAGTAAAAAGCTAACCTTTTCAAACAATATGGCTTCTCTCTCACTTACCAACTTTACATTTCCCTGTATGGCCCCGGAAGATGACTGGTTAGCCAGAGACGGGTAAGATTCCTTAAGGGAGGAACAACCTAAGACAGGCACAGTCGCAGGGGGGCCATCAGGTGAGAAATCGGGGAACAACAGTGGTGAAGCTTAGAACCTCACCCCCACCCCCTGTTTTGAGAGAAAGCTTCTGCACCCGTGGATGTTTTATTGCCCTTGTCTAGCTCGGATTAGCACGTAGTCTACAGGCACACACATGATCATCTACAATTGCTCTCTTACAACACTAAACTATGTTTTCTACCTTTATTTTGCATCTACCTACCACTTCAGCATTTTATTAAAAATAAAAATAATAATAATAATAAAGGGAGAAATGTGGGATCCACATATAAATCAAGTATAAAAATCAAATGAATATTCATATTTGACCTGATTGTTTATAGTTCATAATGCATCATCAAAACCGAAAGTTTCTGTGATGAATGCCCTTGTACTGTTCACCATGTAAGAACTTATTCACTATGTAAGAATTCGTTCACCATGTAAGAACTTGTTCGTTATGCTTCAGAAGATTGGAGACTGACGAGAGTTAGGCTTGAGATGGATTAATGATTGTGCATTGAGCATTGACCCCCTTTACAGAATTTTATTGTTGTTAACAACCATTTGATCAATAAATATGAGAGATGCCCTCTCAAAATAAAAATATTAGCAAATCTAATTCAAAAATACATTAAAAGGATCATACACCATAATCAAGTGGGATTCAACTCAGGGATGCAAGGATGGTACAACATTCGAAATTCCATCAACATCATCCACCACATCAACGAAAAGGACAAAAACCACATGATCATCTCCATAGATGCTGAAAAAACATATGAAAAAATTCAACATCCATTCATGATAAAAACTCTCAATAAAATGGGTATAGAGGGCAAGTACCTCAACATAATAAAGACCATATATGACAAACCCACAGCCAACATTATACTTAACAGCAAGAAGCTGAAAGCTTTTCCTTTAAGATCGGGAAAAAGACAAGGATGCCCACTCTCCCCACTTCTATTCAACATAGTACTGGAGGTCATAGCCTCAGCAATCAGAGAACACAAAGAAATAAAAGGCATACAGATTGGCAAGGAAGAAGTTAAACTGTCCCTGTTTGCAGATGACATGATATTGCACATAAAAAACCCTAAAGAATCTACTCCAAAACTACTAGATCTAGTATCCGAATTCAGAAAAGTTGCAGGATAGAAAATTAATACACAGAAATCTGTGGCATTCCTATACACAAACAGTGAACTAGTAGAGAGAGAAATCAGGAAAGCAATTCCATTCACAGTTGCATCAATAAGAATAAAATACCTAGGAATAAACCTAATCAAGGAAGTGAAAGCCCTATACTCTGAAAACTACAAGACACTCATGAGAGAAATTAAAGAAGATATCAATAAATGGAAATACAGTCCATGCTCATGGATAGGAAGAATTAATATTGTCAAAATGGCCATCCTACCTAAAGCAATCTACAGTTTCAATGCAATTCCTATCAAAATACCAACAGCATTCTTCAACAAACTAGAGAAAATCATTCTAAAATTCATATGGAACTACAAAAGACTCCGAATAACCAAAGCAATCCAAGAAGGAAGAATAAAGCTTGGGGGGGTTTTCTCCCCAACTTCAAGCTCTACTACAAAACCACAGTAATCAAGACAATTTGGTACTGGCACAAGAACAGACCCATAGACCAATGGAACAGACTAGAAAGCCTGATGTAAATCCAACCATATGTGGTCAATTAATATATGATAAAGGAGTCATGGACATACAATGGGGAAATGACAGCCTCTTCAACAGCTGGTGTTGGCAAAACTGGAAAGCTACATGCAAGAGAATTAAACTGGATTATTGTTTAACCCCATATACAAAAGTAAACTCGAAATGGATCAAAGACCTGAATGTAAGTCATGAAACCATAAAACTCTTAGAAGATAACATAGGCAAACATCTCCTGAATATAAGCATAAGCAACTTCTTTCTGAATGCATCTACTCCAGCAAGGGAAGCAAAAGCAAAAAATGAACTCATGGAACTACATCAAACTAAAAAGTTTCTGTACGGCAAAGGACACCATCAACAGAACAAAAGGGCATCCTACAGTATGGGAGAATATATTTGTAAATGACATATCTGACAAGGGGTTAACATCCAAAATATATAAAGAACTTACATGCCTCAACACCCAAAAAGCAAATAACCTGATTAACAAATGGGCAGAGGATCAGAAGACACAGTTCTCCAAAGAAGAAATTCAGATGGCCAACAGACACATGAAAAGATGCTCCACATCACTAATCATCAGGGAAATGCAAATTAAAACCACAATGATATGTCACCTCACACCAGTAAGGATGGCCACCATCGAAAAGACTAAGAACAGCAAATGCTGATGAGGATGCAGAGAAAGGGGAACCCTCCTACACTGCTGGTGGGAATATAAGCTAGTTCAACCACTGTGGTAAGCAATATGGAGGTTCCTCAAAAAACTAAAAATAGAAACACCATTTGACCCAGGAATCCCACTCCTTGGAATTTACCCAAAGAAAACAACTTCTCAGATTCAAAAAGACATATGCACCCCTATGTTTATCGCAGCACTTTTTACAATAGCCAAGATATGGAAGCAACCTAAGTGTCCATCAGTAGATGAATGGATAAAGAAAAGGTGGTACATATACACAATGGAATACTATTCAGTCATAAGAAAGTAACAAATCCTACCATTTGCAACAACACGGATGGAGCTAGAGGACATTATGCTCAGTGAAATAAGCCAGGTGTAGAAAGACAAATGCCAAATGATTTTCCTCATTTGTGGAGTATAACAATGAAGCAAAACTGAAGGAACAAAATGGCAGCGGACTCTGAGACTCCAAGAATGAACGAGTGGTTACCAAAGGGGAAGGGTGTGGGAGAGTGGGTGGGGAGGGAGGGAGAAGGGGACTGAGGGGTATTACATTTAGTACACACAGTGTGGGGGATCATGGGGAGAACAGTGTAGCACAGAGAAGGGACATAGTGGATCTCTGGCAACTTGCTACACTGATGGACAGTGACTGCATTGGGATATGGGTAGGGATTTGATAATATGGGTAAATGTAGTAACCACATTATTTTTTCATGTGAAACCTTCATAAGAGTGTATATCAGTCATACCTTAATAAAAAAAATTTTTTAAAAACATAGGGTGCAGATGTCTTTTTGAATCTGAGATGTTGTTTTCTTTGGGTAAATTCCAAGGAGTGGAATTCCTGGGTCAAATGGTGTTTCTATTTTTAGTTTTTTGAGGAACCTCCATATTGCTTTCCACAATGGTTGAGCTAGTTTACATTCCCACCAGCAATGGAGGGAACTTGATAATAAGGTGAATGTAGCACATTGCTTTTCTTGTGAAACCTTCATAAAATTGTATATCAATGATACATTAATAAAAAAATAAAAATAAAGAGGAAAAATGGGGTATATGCAATACTGCTTCCTAAGAGCACTAGGTGGGGACTATATTTTTTAAAGTGGATATAGGAAGTAAAATGTAGAATCAATCTGTTTTCCCCTCAAAGGTTGCTCACTGGTTAGTGAATTAAAAAATAACAGAAACCTCATACGTGCCACCAAAAAAGAAAAATAAAATATAAAGATGTCCTAGATTACTCCTCCAGAGAGGAGTCAGTAACAGCTTCATTAACTGGAGCCAAGAATTAATCTGTTACAAAGTCATCCTAAGTACAGCTTACTTTTAAACATAAAAAAATTTTTTGTATCAGTAAAAACAAAAACTAGCCTGATTACTTTTGTGACCCCAGTTCTGTTTGTTACTAGACTGTTTAACTAGCAGCTCATGAACAGGTTGCAGGCTTCCTTGGTCTCAGGTGCTGGGGTAACTGAGGCTCAGTCAGGCCTTGTAGATGGACTACCATGCCCTGTGTGAGTGTATCCAGGAAGGAAGCTCAGGTCTAATCATCTTCTGCCATAAAGTTTGGGCCCAAGAAGCCTGAGACTTGATCATCTGATTTTCCTGCTGCCTGGCACTAGACTACACTGCTACCCTATAGGCTTATGTCATGAATCAGCGGCATTTTTAGAGGAAGCACCACAACTCACAACTATGCCCAATGAGCAGAGTTCCCTTTTTCATGCATAGTTTTAGGTAGTTTTCTTTAGAGCTGAACAGCCAGAGCATTACAGTACATTTCTGAGTAGGGGGCTCTGGAAGCACCTACCGGCTTCAATGATTCACTATGAGGACTGACAACACTCAGCATATAGTTGTACTCACAGCTAAGATTTATTGTAGTGAAGTGATATAAAACCAAGTCAGCAAACAGAAAAGGCACATGGGGCAAAGTCTGGCAGAAACCAGGCACAAGCTTCCAAGAGTCTCTTCCAGTACAGTCATGCAGGACATGCTTAATTCCCCTACCAACAAGTTGTGACAACACACGTGAAATGCTGTCTACCAGGGAAACTCATTAGAGACTCAGTTTTTACTGGGGGGTAGTCATGTAGACACTCTGCCCAACACATACCAAAATTTCAGACTCCCAAGAGGAAAGCAGGTATTTAGCATAAACCACACTGGTTGTACTAACAGTTTAGGTAGGTACACTGAGCCAGTCTTATCAGTTCTGCAAATAGTAGGAACCCTCCCACATCATAGTTCCCAGACAGCAGCTAAAGGCCAACCTTGTAAACAAGCCTTTCTAAGGATAAACAGGCTCAGACCTGCTATGTTAACTCTCCTTCACAATCCCATTAGCCTTTACTTTAGCTGATACTACAGTGAACCGGGCCCAGGAATCCTCAGGAACCTCAGGGTACCCAAGCCCCCATGTGAAGCCTAAGGTGATGGCATAGCATCTGCATCTGGGATAGTCACATCTTGCTGGGGACTATATAGATATGAGATTCCATTAATGCCCAGTATGGTAGGTTGAAAAATATCCCCCAGAGATTTCCAGGTTTTCATCCCTAGAAACTGTGAATATTACTTTATGTGGTAAAGTGGACTTTGCAGATTAAGTTAATGATCTTGAGACGGGAAGATGATCCACGTGGGCCTTCAATGTAATCACCAGTGTCGTTTTAAGAAAGAGATCAGAGGGAAATTAGGCTACAGAAGAGGAAATAGGAGATGTGATGATGGAAGTAAGAGGATGGAATGATATGAGGAGGAGTCATGAGCCAAGAAATAAGGAGACCCTCAAGAAACTGAAAAAGGCAAGGAAATTGAATTCTCCTTTACAGCCTCTGGAGGAAGTGCAGCCCTGCCGACTGATTTCAGCCCACTGAAACCCATTTTAGACTTCCGGCTTTTAGAACTGCAGAACAATGCATTTATGTTGTTTTAAGCCTTAAGTTTGTGATAATTTGTTACAGCAGCAATAGGAAACTAATATACCTATTTTACTTCTTTCCTGGATATACCATGATGTTCACTTGCTGAGAAATACCCACTTTGTTGGTGTTTTCATTTTTGACCCATTCCAAAATGGGCATATCAGATTATAGCAACACCTGCTGTTGCTTAGTCAGCTTCTTGGTATCCAGCACTCAATAACAAGGCAATAATTGTGCCTTATATACTCAGGGTAAATGCTGTGTCAAAAACCCCAGCACACATCACTGCCTAGTGCCACAGGCTCCAGTCTACATGCAAGTAGTTCAAAAGGCACATTAGAACCATCTGTCCAAACAGAAGAGCAGTCTGTATAGCCTGCTGAATAGTTTCCTTACATATCCTTTTTCTACTAGCTCTTTAATGAGTCTAGTAATCTCCTCATTCCCTCTCCTCCCTTCACCTGGCATCCTATACTGCTCAGCTAGTATCACCTAACAGGGCTTAGAGATCCAGGTGGGCTCCTACTTGTATGACTTGTCTTACCAGTACTGTTTTATTTCTTGGCATTTCCCCACTGGGAACATTCCTTACAATCAAGAGAAGTATTACACATACACTACACAACATATCTTCCCACAACACATTCAGAGGTATCAGTTACAAAAAACAACTTAGTGTGTGAACTCTTCACCAAATAAAATATAATACAGATAAGTTTCAAGGGCCACAAGGGTATGGCCTCTTTTACTATAGATAAACAAGTTAACTTTTCACAGGAATTACAAGTCTGGCAGGACATTGTAGCTTCATCAGAGACATATAGTCATTTATTTTGTAAGAGGCATTATTTATTTCTTTGACTGCTAGAAAGGTTCCGTGTGTAAATTCACCCAAATGATCCCCAAACTTTACTTGGCAAGAAGGCCTTGAATTTTGTCAGGGTTTAATTAGTCACACCTGATAATGTTACAATAAAGCCATATAGAGAGAAACTTTTGATTTGTCAACTACTAGGCATTATTTATACAGTGAAAACTTTGGACATCCAAGGAAATTTCTCTTAACATCTTATAAGAATTCATAGTACAAGAAAGTAACATATCATTCAAATTATACATTTTCACAATGGTACATTGAATTGGCTCAGAGGCCTCACTCATTAGCTTTTTTCTCTTGACTGTAAATCTGGCCCAAACCATATCAGCTGAATTCAGACACTTTTTAGAGAAACACAGGCCAAGAAGTTTAACAAAGGTACTTCAGGAGTTACAGCAGCTGCCCAGAGAACATGTCATCTCTTCAGGTGTTCAGGGCAGAGCAGAGGAGGTCAGCTGCAGCAGAGGGGAAGTTTCTTCTCTTAAAGCAGTAGAGGTCAGGGTAAGAGGGAGAGGTCAGAGGGAATGGCAGGAGCAGCTCTGCACCAGTAAGCACAGGTTTCCACTTACTTTCAATTTAAGTGGCTTTCTGCTCAGTTTCAACAGTGGAATTACCAACAGAGACACCATTCAGGAAGCTGGCCTACAATTCTACTTTTCTAAGCCTCCAAAAATCACTAACAGGAAGGATACACTATCAGATCCTAGGGAGTCTTCTCATATAACAACCCACATAGTCTATTAACATGTATGACAATGGAAGTAGCCTATTCCCCCTCCTTGATCACCACTTAGACAAGAACATGCACTACCCCACAGACAAGAACAGATCCCACTGAGTCTTATCACAGCCTTTAACCTGGCCCAGGTGGCTCACTCTTCCAAAAAGGCTTCTTAACCTTACCACACCAGGTTAGGTGCCACATTTGTCAACTATGGCTGACAGAGTAACAAAGTGTAAGGTGATTAGGGAACCAGCAAGGGGCAGTTCCTCCTGCAACTACAAAAATGGATTTTAACTTTTAATTTGATTTAAACACTGCTTTTAGTCTGATGACAACATCAGTGGTGCAGAAAGTGCTCTGAAGGTATGTTCAGAGCAGCACTCACCTGCAGCTCTTTGTAAGTTCTAGAGGCTCCAGGGCATCCAAAAGTGCTTTGTCAAATACATCCTTTAGATTTGTCTGTGTGAATACAGAACACTCCATAAATTTGACTTCAAGTCACAGGCCAGCATTTCATTAGTCTTTGGGCTGAGAGGTCAATTTTGGTTTCAACGAATGAGGAGTTTTTGGACAATGGTGAACTATCTCAGGTGCCTTGTTTTCTTTCACATTTTCAAATAAGGGCAGAAGACCACTAAATAGACTAGAAATGCATCTGTTTGTGGAGAACTGAGAGGTTGTTCTGTCAAATCTTTCTTGCCCTGCAGGATCATAACATCCAGGAGTGTATGCCTCACTAGTCATAACTGTGACTACACAGCTGTCAAAACCATTGAATATGTTCAGACATTAGTTTTCTATGTAGGATATCAAGGTGTATCTTACAGCACTATCACTCATAACACAATTGTCTGCATTGCTGAAATATTTTTGAACCCACTTGAAATGTTGCAAATCTAATTTTGAACTCAGCTTCTCCACCTGACTTAGGTGTTTTTATCAGCCTGAAGTTTGCCTAGTAGAAAAGCAGGAGGGTTTAGGCCCAGGAAGCTTTCATAGTTGAGGAGGTGGGCCAAACTGACCAGACCATGTACAAGCCAAGAAGCACTGCAGAACAAGTCTTAAAACAGGACGAAGAGTAAAGGTCAGCTGGAAGTTTACTCCACCAGAAAAACAGGAACAAAGGAATGGAGGAAACCGCACTGCTGGCCCTGCCTTTTCTAGCAGCTGTGCTTCCAGAATCCGGTGTGGGAGAATCAGTGTTCAGCAAGTGTCCTGAGGCCCTTCCCTAGACCTCTCTCTATCCTACCTACCCCAGCCCATTCTGTATGTTATGGGTCGACAGGTCAGTACCACCACTATAAAGGTGAACGGGCCATTGTACAGGCAATGAAGGTGTCCACTGTCAGACTCCCATCAGTTACAGAAACATTCTTCTAGGACCCATCAGTCTGTGTGCGTCACATGACTTGCCGGAGGCCCAAGAAGAGTACATAAGGTCGGCCAGTAACAGTCACCCACAGAGGTGAGGGCGGGACTCGCCGCCACATGAACCTCCATGGCCTAGACGTTTCTCCCTCCTCCTCCATCCTCCACACTTCACTTCTGCAAGACCCACCTTCTCGTGACTTCTGGACTACTGAGGCCTAATAAGTCTTGACTGTCGCAAGGTGAGCTAAGACCCTTGGGAAAGGAGGAACGGAAGTGAGGGGCCTGTTAGAGGTGCCTCCCATTAGTCCTGACCTCCCGCAGCCCACGGGACACCGGCCTAGGGCAGCGCAGCAGAGCATTCAGAATCAGCGAAGTCAGGGCCAACGACGTCAGGGCCAGCCACATGGGGTGTGATGGGCGGGGCTTTGGCGTCCCACCTGGGGCTCGCTGTGTTTGAAGGCGACCCGTCTCTGCCTTTGACCTTTGCTTTTCTTAGCCAAATGGAAAGACGTAGGTTCTCTTAAGCCTTACTATGGACTTTGCAGCAACCGCCGTGCTTGTTTGCGAAATCGCTCTGATTTTGTGGCACCTACATAGTAATGCAGAGTGCGTCTCGCCGAGCACTGGTGGAGCTTTTAGATGGAGAGACCTGGACCAGGTTCGGATGGAAATGGGGCTGCAAGTTTGTCAGGAGCACAGAGGCTGAAGGAAATTCGGCCTGAATTGGAATATCGCCTGAATTGACATAACTAGAACCATGTGTGCCTCGTGGTCCCAGAAGATTTACCAAAGTCAGCTTGCAGTAACCTGTCGTAGCTGAGCATTAAGCTCTGGCCCACTTAAGGTATCCAGAAGACCTGCACGGACTTTAAGCTCTGGTGCTGATGGAGACCGGTGAATTCAGTGGGATGAAACACTTTTTTAAACAATTTGCAGTGGTTGGGTCTTCTGGGGCTTTTGACCTAACATCTTTCATGCTAAGAATATAGGTGACTAGGTGACTCCGTATACTAGTCCTTGGATTTAGGCTGAGACTAATTGCTTGGTTCTTATTTTTAATTGTGTTACACATTTATTGGTGTGTCCTTTTTCAGTGATTAAATACTCTTTATTTCAGCTTCTTTAGTAAGTGATGGTCTTGGTGTTCTCCAATCCCAGGCAAATGTTAACACAGTTTTGACATGTTTACTTGGTTGGAAAGATATTGTGGGAATATAATTAAGTAAAAGATAGTAAGAATATTGGAAGTAAAAAAATTTGCTCTCTACTGTTCCCACACCCACCAAACTTCTGAGATGTGCCCTACTTGTCTGCTTAATTGGGTGTATTATTCATAAGGTGTATGAGACTTCCATCTCACTAAGATAACATGGTAGAATTGCTGACATTTATATAGGGCTTATTATTTGCCAAGCACTGTTGTAGGTATTTTGCAGGTATTAGCACCTGTTATCCCAGTGAAGTAGGTGATATTATTCCCATTTTACAGATAAATTGTTGCATGGTGAAATTCATTTGCTCAGGGTCTGCCCTCTTAACTAGTATCTTTATTGGTGTAATGGGAAACTAAAGTGGAAGTCTGGAGGCCTATATTCTGGACCCATGTCCACTGGTTACCAGTTGTGTGATGTTTATAAGTTACAGTGGCTCAACAAAGTATAGCACATGAAAATGAGGGTGCTACATTAGGGAGCATTTTCAAAGCTATAAAACACTATATGAAATTTAACAGATTTTACATTGTACTTGTTTCAGTCTTGACTATTCAAATAGGCCAATTAGGAAACTGATTAAATTATGACCCAGACAACTGTATTATATCCCTGAAGTAAATTACCTTTAAATTCAAATTTTAATTAAAATTAACAATATTAGTGCCAGATAAAATAATTCCTTTAGTTCTGATAATGAACTACAATTGCAGGCTAGCTATGATCTTTTTGAAACCTATTATGTAGATGAATTACTTTTAAAATGACTTCAGAGACACTATTTGTAAAAATTGAATTTCTCAATTGCTTATACTAGTAATATAATAAATTCCGGAGTCAATTTTTGATGTTTTGAAGTCCATTGGGCTCTGGAGAATGCATTTAGTAATAGTAATAATCATTTATTTTTAAAAACTATTCCTTATAATAACAATTTTGCATTTATGTAAGCCAATGAATTTTTTTCCTAAGCCAGTTTATACTGGGTTTTCTATTATTTTTATCTAAAGGAGTTGTAATAGTTACACTACACTATGCCTATGACCAGAGTCTCTGTTCCTCTCTAGCTTAGAATTGTGAATGTTAACCCCAAGTGACATGGGAAGTATTCTATATCTAGTAGATGTTATTAATGACAGCTATTAGCCAACTCTGGAAGGTGTCTTCTTAGCATGCAAATACTTGTGTAAATTTTACATAAGAGTAATACATTCTCATATTCTGCCTTCAGGTGATGTATTTTAATATCTTTTTATTTTCTGGAGAAGAAATGAACCTGTATATTTTTCCTTTTTTGTGTTTCTGAGCATGTAGCTCTGTATTTCTTGTGGTCTCCTGATGAATTCTGAATGGATATTAACATGACAGATTTAGGGTGACTCACTGTGTCAGACTGCATCTTTATTGTCATCAAGAAACAAGTGCAAATGCAGTGAACACGCTGGAGGGGGTGAGAATTTGATAATATGGGTAAATGTTGAACCACTGTGTTGTGTATTTGAAACCAACATAAAATTGTATATCAGTGATATTTTAATAAAAAGAAAATACAGTGAAGCTTCTAGAATCAGGCTGCTGGTGTTCAAAAAAAGGAATAAACAATTGCAAAGGATCCCTGGAAGAATGGTAGGGTGCTTAATGTAAAACATCACTATTTTTCTTTGTATCATGGTTTTGATTTTCCTTTTGTTTTTCATTGATGATCAAGAGTAGAGTGAATTTTCACCCTGCCTTTAATTGGGATGTTGGGATAATTCAGGAACTAAGGTAGATTTGGGGAAAATCTGCTTTTGATGTGAGGAGATGTTCTTCTTCAACTCCACAATATTATACCTACAATTACATTAAAGAACCAGTGCATTTAACTTCTAAATGCCTTTGAGAATTACTGTCGAAATTCAACTCATAATGATAGTTTTGGATATTTCTAGCAAAATAGAACTCTTTGGTAAAAATCTCTGCTTTTGAGAGAACTCTTTCCAGCCCCACTTATCATTAGCTCCCATTTTCTCATAATATGATTCACTGAGATTAATATTAGAATATTTCTTCCTAGTTAGACCAAGACAGATTGAACACCTAACTGGGAAAATACTATGACTTTTAGTTTTAGGATCTTTGTGTTTTCCAACTATACCCCAAAGCCCTCATTTATTTTTTTTCCAAGTTCTATTGAGATGTAATTGACATACAACATTGTATTAGTTCAAGGTGTACAACACAATGATGTAAGTATATATTGTGAAATAATTACCTCACTTATTTTTATGTTATTTTGTCAAAATGGTTTTCAGTGATCCTACAGCATGCAAAATATGCATGTTCACCCCTCTGAGTTTCCAGGAATAAATGCTCAGAAAACAGCTACACTGTAGATATTTGGAAGAGTATTTTTTTAAGTATGAGTAATAAAAATCTTATGTTGGTTTCAAATATACAACACAGTGGTTTCAACAGTTACCCATTACCCATATTATTAAATCCTCACCACCTTTTGTGCAGTTACTGTATGTCAACATAGGAAGATGTTACAGAATCATTGTATTCTCCATGCTGCACTATGTCCCCTTGACCAACTTATATTGTTATTACAAGTAATTGTGCCCCTTTATCTCCCTCCCCCTCCCCCCATACCTGCCCCAACCACCCCCCTGCCTTGGTAACTACTAGTCACTTGTCACTGTCTCTAAGTCTACTGTGATTTTGCTCCTTCAGAAGAGTATTTTATTTAAACCAAGGCTTATTAATGAGGTTAAGTGATAATAATATCTTAAATAAATGCATTTATTTGGGTTGATTAAAGCTCAGTGAAGCTCAAGATTTGTGGTTTGCTTCATGTTCATATAATTAGTTAACTTCTCAGGTGGAAAAAAGTGCAATACGACATTTGGAAGGCTCTATTTGAATGTGATCCAAATTAGCTCTTAAAAAAAAAACTGCTGCTACTTTCAGAGAAGGCACATAGTGGATCTGTGGCACCCTGCTGCACAGATGAACAGTGACTGCATTGGGGTATGGGTGGAGACTTGATCATATGGGTAAATGTAATAACCATTGTTTTTTCATGTGAAACCTTCATAAGAGTGTATATCAATAGTACATTAATAAAAAATTAAAACCAAACAAACAAATAAAAAACTGCTGCTACTTTGACTGTAATGTAAACTTCCATGTGTTCTTTGTGAATTTTAAGTGGTGATATATCAAGCTGTATATTTTAAAGAACCCAGTGATTCTTACTGGGGAAATTCAGGATTGTTTATCAGACCTTTTATATTCACTGTACAAAAATTAACCCATACGTTAATGAGTCCAGTGAATGATGTAAACTTCTGAAATGTGTACTTTTTAATAAAAGAATGAAAGAAACTTTGTTTTTAAATTTAAGTATAATTTAGTAATAGTGTTAATCATTCTTTTATTTGCTCTCTTGTATGATGGCTCTTCAGTATCTAGATAAGGCAAAAAAAAAAACCTATAACAGGTGATGGGTATCCATATTTCTGCCACATAACATGTTTAGTATTTGGACCTAGCCACCTGCTCTTTATTCTTTCCTGGCACTTCCCAGCTCACCAGTTCTCCTCCATATGGGCTTTCTTGAGCTTCATTGCAGCAGCAGCTGAAGTCCAAGCAGGAACATTAAAAAAAGATAGGCTTTGAGGTAGTCTTCACTTATAGCTAATGCCAAAGCTATTCTTTTGCTATAAGGATTAGATAGGAATTGTTTGGTTGAGAAGTGCATGATGCCAGGGACAGCTGAGAGAGAAAAATACTGTTTGATAAAATTGCTAAACCTAAAACACCAAAGGAAAATTGATACCTGATTAGCAACCTGAGAAAAGAATGTTAACAAACCTCCACCTTGTAAAGGACAAGGTGGATTAGTTCCTCTGGTCCTAAGATGACTTGGTAATCAAGGACTATGAGGAAAGGACAATCAGAGCTGAAGGACTAAAGGTCTAAATAAGATGGGAGTCAGTTAATGTGTATAGTCTTAAGGGCCAAAGGAATGATCCATTTTTACAGGTGGGAGGCATGTACTGCCTTAAGCCTAAGAAATAGCCTACCAGAAAGGACAGGGGGATAAAGGTCCAGGAATTTCTGCAAACGAAGAAGGGTCTTAAAAGACCAGTCAGTGGAAGGAGGATTAAAGATGGGGGCGTGAGAGGTGAGACAGAGGCTTCCTCCTAAAATGGAATATAATACAAAAATATAATTAATTGAACTAATACTGAAAGAGCAACAGGAAAGAGGATGGCACCAGACTGCATACACCTGGAGAAAAGAGCAGACCTCATGGAACAGGGTAACATACCAAAGCTGTGGCCTGGCGGGACCCAAGCCCTTCCCCCACCCCAGCTCAAAGGCTGGAGGAAGAGAAATGGAGCAGGGAGGGAGTGGAGGCCTGGGACTGCTGAATACCTAACTCCAAAGATCTTCTCTGGGAGCACAAACCTACATTTCATAGTGCTTTCATGATACTCTCGTGATTAGAGGATTGGAAAGCTAAGACAGGCAGAATTCCTGGAGAGACTGAGATTCCAGCCACTTGTGGAAAGCAGGGATCCATATGCGGCTGCTCTGGGACAAAAGAAAGGCGGGAAGTCTGAGAAGTCTAACAAGGAAGCCCTTAGCAAGAGGGCTGCTAAAGGGGCAAGGATTGCACAGAGCTTACTGCTCAGGAGAAAGGACAGGTAGACAAAATTGGGTGCACTCTGCCCAGCAGCTTGGGAGCTTTCACGATATTCAGGCACTCCAGCTCCAGAGCTGGCTACACAGCTCCAAGAACCCCCTCCATGATATGCAGCCTACTGCGCCTTTCTCCTGGCCAGCCACACATGGCTTGCAAACCAGCAAACCCTATGCTGGCATTATGCCAGCCAGAGGGAACATCTATCTACAGCAACTATAAACGCAAAGCATAGAGGCTTATACCTGTGTGCTCAGCCCACTGATTCAAGCAGTGGAAATAGGCATAGCAACCAGAAAGTAGGAAAAAGCTCTTTCCTCCCCCAGGCACCAATACCACTCCCCTGCGACCCCCAACATTGCTTCAGAGAGTAGAGCTTCTGGACACTAGAGGGCACCACATACAAATATGAAATGCCAAAGGAACCTGGTTCAGAGTAAAATTAATGCAACTCCTGAGAAAGATGACATGGAACTCATGCAGTTATAATATGAAATAAAAATCATATTAACATGCTCATAGAGGTACAGAAAGATATTCAAGAATTCAGGAATGAATTCCGGTCAGAGATCCAATTGTTGAAAAACACAATGGAGGGTATTAAAAGCAGATTAGATACAGTGGAGGAAATGATAAATGAAATAGAAACTAGACAAGAGGAATACAAAGAGGCTGAGGCACAGAGAGAGAAAAAAGGATTGTGAAGAAAGAAAGATTATTGAGAGAACTGTGTGACCAATCCAAACAGAATAATATTCGCATTATAGGGGTATCAAAAGAAAAAGACAGAGAAAAGGGGACAGAAAGTGTCTTTGAGGGGGTAATTGCTTAAAATTTCCCCAATCTGGGGAAGGAGATAGTCTCGCAGGCCATGGAGATCCACAGATCTCCCAACATAAGGGACCCAAGGAAGACAACACCAAGACTTATAATAATTAAAATGGCAAAGATCAAGGATAGGTACAGACTACTAAAAGCAGCTAGAGAGAGAAATAAGATCACATACAAAGGAAAGTCCATTAGGCTATCATAAGACTTCTCAGCAGAAACCTTACAGGCCAGAAGGGAGTGTCATGATGTATTTAATGCAATGAAGCCAAAGGGCCTCGAACCAAGCTTACTTTATCCGGCAAGATTATCATTTAAATTTGAAGGAGGGATTAAATAATTTCCAGATAAGCAAAAGCTAAGAGAACTTACCTCCCATAAATCATCTCTACAGTCTATTTTGGAGGAACTGCTATAGATGGAAGTGTTCCTAAGGTTTAATAGCTGTCATCAGAAGTAATAAAACCACAGTAAAGAAAGTAGAACAGCTAATTACTAAGCAAATGCAAAATTAAATTAACTACCTGCAAAGTCAATCAAGGGATAGACAAAGAGTACAGAATGCGATACCTAATATATAAAGAATGGAGGAGGAAGAAAAAGAAGGAGAAAAAACAGAGCCTTTAGACTGTGTTGGTTGCAGCATACTAAGTGAGTTAAGTAAGACTCTTAGATAGTAAGGAAGTTAACCTTGTACCTTTGGTAACCACGAATCTAAAGCCTGCAATGGCATTAAGTAAATACCTATCGATAATCACCCTAAATGTAAATGGACTGAATGCACAAATCAAAAGACATAGAGTCACTGAATGGATAAAAAAAACAGGACCAATCTATGTGCTGCCTACAAGAAACTGACTTTAAACCCAAAGATATACACAGACTAAAAGTGAACAGATGGAAAAGGATATTTCATGCAACTAGTACGAAGCAAAAAGCAGGAGTTGCAGAATTTATATCAGAAAAAATAGACACCAAAACAAAGAAAGTCACAAGAGACAAATAAGGGCATTACATAATGATAAAGGGTCAATCAAACAAGATATAAACATTATAAACATCTATGCACCCAACACAGGAGCACCTACATATGTGAAACAAATACTAACATAATTAAAAGGGGAAACAGAATGCAATGCATTCATTCTAGGAGACTTCAGCACTCCACTCACTCTGAAGACCAGATCAACCAGACAGAAAATAAATAAGGACACAGAGACACTGAACAACACATTAGAACAGATGGACCTAACATACATCTACAGAACTCTACACCCAAAAGCAGCAGACTACACTTTCTTCTCAAGTGCACATGGAACATTTTCAAGAATAGATCATATACTAGGCCACAAAAAGAGCCTCAGTAAATTCAAAAAGATTGAAATTGTAACAACCAGTTTCTCAGAATGCAAAGTTATTAAACTAGAAATAAATTACGCAAAGAAAATGAAAAATCCCACAAACACATGGAGGCTTCCCAACATGCTTCTAAATAACCAATAGATCAATGACCATAAAAACAGAGATCAAGCAATATATGGAGAAAACAATAATTCAACACCGCAAAATCTGTGGGATGCAGCCAAGGCCATGCTAAGAGGAAAGTATATTGCAATACAGGCCTACCTTAGGAAAGAAGAACAATCCCATATAAGCAGTCTAAAGTCACAATTAATGGAACTAGAAAAAGAATAACAAATGAGGCCCAAAGTCAGCAGAAGGAGAAACATACTAAACATTAGAGAGGAAATAAATAAAATAGAGAACAATAAAACAATACAAAGAATCAATGAAAGCAGGAGCTGGTTCATCAAAAAAGTAAACAAAATATATAAACACCTAGCCAGACTTTTCAAGAAAAAAAGAGAGTCTACACACATAAACAGAATCAGAAATGAGAAAGGAAAAATCACTACAGACACCACAGAAATACAAAGAATTATTAGAGAATACTATGAAAAATTATATGCTAACAAACTGGATAACCTAGAAGAAATGGAATGGAACCTAGAATAATACAACCTTCCAAGGCAGACCAAGAAAGAAACAGAAAATGTGAACAGACCAATTACCAGCAATGAAATTGAACTAGTAATCAAAAACCTACCTAAGAACAAAACCCCTGCACAAGATGGCTTCACCATTGAATTTTATCAATCATTTAGTGAAGACCTAATACCCATTCTTCTAAAAGTTTTCCAAAAAAATAGAAGAGGGAATACTTCCAAACTCATTCTATGAGGCCAGCATCACTCCAACACCAAAACCAGGCAGACACCACACACAAAAAAATTACAGACAAATATCCCTAATGAGCACAGATGCAAAAATACTCAACAAAATATTAGCAAACCTACTTCAAAAATACATTAAGAGGATCATACACCATAATCAAGTGGGATTCAACTCAGGGATGCAAGGATGGTACAACATTCGAAATTCCATCAACATCATCCACCACATCAACGAAAAGGACAAAAACCACATGATCATCTCCATAGATGCTGAAAAAGCATATGAAAAAATTCAACATCCATTCATGATAAAAACTCTCAATAAAATGGGTATAGAGGGCAAGTACCTCAACATAATAAAGACCATATATGACAAACCCACAGCCAACATTATACTTAACAGCAAGAAGCTGAAAGCTTTTCCTTTAAGATCGGGAAAAAGACAAGGATGCCCACTCTCCCCACTTCTATTCAACATAGTACTGGAGGTCATAGCCTCAGCAATCAGAGAACACAAAGAAATAAAAGGCATACAGATTGGCAAGGAAGAAGTTAAACTGTCCCTGTTTGCAGATGACATGATATTGCACATAAAAAACCCTAAAGAATCTACTCCAAAACTACTAGATCTAGTATCCGAATTCAGAAAAGTTGCAGGATAGAAAATTAATACACAGAAATCTGTGGCATTCCTATACACAAACAGTGAACTAGTAGAGAGAGAAATCAGGAAAGCAATTCCATTCACAGTTGCATCAATAAGAATAAAATACCTAGGAATAAACCTAATCAAGGAAGTGAAAGCCCTATACTCTGAAAACTACAAGACACTCATGAGAGAAATTAAAGAAGATATCAATAAATGGAAATACAGTCCATGCTCATGGATAGGAAGAATTAATATTGTCAAAATGGCCATCCTACCTAAAGCAATCTACAGTTTCAATGCAATTCCTATCAAAATACCAACAGCATTCTTCAACAAACTAGAGAAAATCATTCTAAAATTCATATGGAACTACAAAAGACTCCGAATAACCAAAGCAATCCAAGAAGGAAGAATAAAGCTTGGGGGGGTTTTCTCCCCAACTTCAAGCTCTACTACAAAACCACAGTAATCAAGACAATTTGGTACTGGCACAAGAACAGACCCATAGACCAATGGAACAGACTAGAAAGCCTGATGTAAATCCAACCATATGTGGTCAATTAATATATGATAAAGGAGTCATGGACATACAATGGGGAAATGACAGCCTCTTCAACAGCTGGTGTTGGCAAAACTGGAAAGCTACATGCAAGAGAATTAAACTGGATTATTGTTTAACCCCATATACAAAAGTAAATTCGAAATGGATCAAAGGCCTGAATGTAAGTCATGAAACCATAAAACTCTTAGAACATAGGCAAACATCTCCTGAATATAAGCATAAGCAACTTCTTTCTGAACGCATCTACTCCAGCAAGGGAAGCAAAAGCAAAAAATGAACTCATGGGACTACATCAAACTAAAAAGTTTCTGTATGGCAAAGGACAACATCAACAGAGCAAAAACGCATCCTACAGAATGGGAGAATATATTTGTAAATGATATATCTGACAAGGGGTTAACATCCATAATATATAAAGAACTGGCATGCTTCAACACCCAAAAAGCAAATAATGCAATTAACAAATGGGCAAAGGGTATGAAGAGACAGCTCTCCAAAGAAGAAATTCAGATGGCCAACAGACACATGAAAAAATGCTCCAGATCACTAATCATCAGGGAAATGCAAATTAAAACCACAATGATATGTCACCTCACACCAGTAAGGATGGCCACCATTGAAAAGACTAAGAACAACAAATGCTGGCGAGGATGCGGAGAAAGGGGAACCCTCCTACACTGCTGGTGGGAATGTAAGCTAGTTCAACCATTGTGGAAAGCAATATGGAGGTCCCTCAAAAAACCAAAAATAGGAATACCATTTGACCCAGGAATCCCACTCCTTGGAATTTACCCAAAGAATACAACTTCTCAGATTCAAAAAGACATATGCACCCCTATGTTTATCGCAGCACTTTTTACAATAGCCAAGATATGGAAGCAACCTAAGTGTCCACCAGTAGATGAATGGATAAAGAAAAGGTGGTACATATACACAATGGAATACTATTCAGCCATAAGAAAGAAACAAATCCTACCATTTACAACAACATGGATGGAGCTGGATGACATTATGCTCAGTGAAATGAGCCAGGTGGAGAAAGAAAGTGCCAAATTATTTCCCTCATTTGTGGAGTATAACAACGAAGCAAAACAGAAGGAACAAAATAACAAACTCAAGAGACTCCAAGAAGGGACTAGTGGTTACCACAGGAGAGGGGTGTCGGAGGGTGGGTAGGGAAAGAGGGAGAAGGGTATTGAGGGGTATTATGTTTAGTACACATGGTGTGGAGGATCACAGGGAGAACAGTGTAGCACAGAGAAGCCACATAGTGGATCTGTGGCATCTTACTGCACCGATGGACAGTGACTGCATTGGGGGTATGGGTGGGGACTTGATAGTATGGGTAAATGTAGTAACCACATTGTTTTTTCATGTGAAACCTTCATAAGAGGGTATATCAATAATACCTTATTAAAAATTAAAAAGAAAAGTCAGTGAAGGTTCTCCTGATAGTGAGATATTTTGGCTGTAGACACTGTAGAAGTATTGGCCCCAGGAGGGAATAATGGAAAAGCTGGCCACAGGTCTGGGGGATATTTTGGCGGCACTAACTCCCTAGGAATAGTGGTTTCAGAAACAGAAGGACCCATGGGCGAGAGACGGGGCTGGGTCTGGCACCCAGCAACACACATGCACAGCAACTATCCGCTGTGCAGAGCGCCAGCTCAGATCCTGCAGGGAATTGCAAGCTTGGGGATCGAACCCAGCAGGGCCTGGCAGGCTGTCAGTGTCTGCAGTTCGCTGAAGCGGAGAGTGGGCATATCCAAACTCAAACACGACAGAAGATGCCCTTGTCCCAGGGTCCCTGCACCTCCTGGCTGCCTGGTCCCAGACCCTCACTACTGGCTCATAGTCTCACTACAGGGTCCCAGATTTTGGACCACTGGTCCCACCAGTAGGCACCAAGAAGGACAGTTACCTAGGCTTGTGTATACCAACCTCTTAAGGGAAGGTAGCCGCACAGAGATGGCCCAGTACTGCTGGTGCCTTTTGAGAGATTTTTCCACCTACATGGCAGTAGATTGCCTGTGCATGCACACAAGGCTTGGATACTAAAGTTCCGATTGTTCCTTAGGGCCTCGGTGACCTGCTGGTTTCCAGGAGCCTCACTGCCCCCACATCTGCCGCAGAAAGTGAGCACCCTCTGTCCAGGCCCAGGCAAGTTCTGCGGGCCAACCGACAGCCGAGCCCTGCCTAGCACCTGAGCTAAAGTCACAGCCTCGAAGCTTCCACTTGGGCAGGCAGTAGGCACTGACGTCCAATCGCCAGCCAGAATCCTTTAGGGAAGGACCTGTCAGAAGTCAGCATGCCCCACCAGGCCTGTGCACCCCACCTTCCAGGGTCCACTGCAGGTCTCAGCAACCTCGGGGCAGGCCTGGATGGGAGCAGTGGTGGTGTGTCGGGTCTCCCTGAGGCCATGTGCCTCTGCACCTTCTGTGTTCTTGTACAGGCTTAAGTGTGTGTTCACGTACAAGGCAGCACATAAGCAGTGACTGTTTTGTTAGCTTCAGGGACGTTTCCTGTGTTAAAAGTCACCTGTGTGGAGCATGTGAGCCTTCAGATGGGGACCTGAACAGGAACCTTCTCAGGAACGCTTGGACCGACTCCATTTGAGGCTAAAATTGAGAAAACTGGAGGTGCCAGTGCACCCTGGTTCCATTCACTGTACCAAAGGTTGCAGCCTTCGTTTCTGCACTTAAAACATTTGCCCTAAATGGTTTCAAATTTAGGTCTTTTGTGCTTCCAGAGGCAGGTGACACAATATGCAAATGTTCAGCAAAGGTAAAATGCATTTTCTTAACCACCTGAAAGTGTCTCAACTGCCAGGCTCCATGGGACTTTCTTCTACAGTGTTTCCCAATTTAAAATGATTAGCCCAATCATGACAGCCAGTGAATGTGGACAGACTCTAATTGCTGTTTCCTACTGCAAGTTATACTTTGATGAAAAGACTCCCTTTCAGTGCTACACAACTCTTAATTTCAGCTTACTTGAAGACCTCTGTGGTCTTCAGTCCCAAGTTGTTTTCTTGGTTTTGAGGGGCACAGTGAGGATAAAGGGAACATGAGATTTATGGTTACAAGACAAAAATATTGTTTACACTTTCACAAAACTTTTTAATTTGCCCTGTGCTAGCACTCTAGTATTCTCCTAGTAAGGTGTACAGTATCTAACTCTACTTAGGAGGTCAGGTGACCTGAGTAATTGTAATAAGAGAAGTGAGTAATTGTCTTGCCAATGGGTTTCAGCCCCGGGCAAGTTCGCTATGGATTCAGTGTGACCAAAGGAATTGACAGCAAAACGTTCTTGGGGTGAAAGGGTTTATTACCTGGTTTGTTCTCTGCCTCCACTCAGGGCACTGGGCTGAGCTCTCTATATAGCACAACAATAGCTTATTGCCCACAGGTGTGGAAGCGGCAGCCCAGCAACAGGCCAGTTACATCATTAGGTGGTTTAAGTTCAGTGAGGATCCTGGCCATAGGAACCCCAACTTCCCTACACTCCACCCCTCCAGGATTCTCACCTTACAGTCTACATGCTTTCAATCTTCCACAATGATCCCTGTGCAAGAAAGCTGGAGCACTGTACCCAGATTCCACAATAGCAACAGAGGATAACAACTTAGAGATAATAAAAATTAAGATACAGCAAGATTTTGATACAAAAATTATAATAATCCTCACGCCAGAGGAGGTTCCTAATAACAAAAATTATAATAATCCTCAAACCAGAGGAAGTTCCCAATCCACAAAGACTTTAGGGGTGATAAGACACATGTTTTAATGCCACCAACATAGGCAAATCTTGTCCATCAGGTAGGATGCATGCAAGAGAGTGGTCCTGTGATAGGACTGTAGCAGGAAGGCAGGAAGGGGGTCCCTTCCAGGTCTAGTATACCATACTTTTACTCCTTTCCCCATGGGGGTTACTGAAGGGTCTATATATAGTGCTACTGGAGGTGCATGCACTGGCCATAATGATAAAACAAAACTCCCTGGTAAGATGCTCTTACCTTCTGGCCATTCAGGATATATTACTGTGACCTTTGGTGGCCACTCTGCTGTTATTCCAGGATTTCACAGGAGGCCAGCTTCCAGAACTTGTCCCCAAGGTGCCAGAAGAGACAGCCATCATTGGTCCATGTGTCAAAAGGTCCAAGGCCACGTCCACTCAATGGAGTCTCCTGGGTTCAGTGCAGTTGGTGCTGGCAGCAAGATGTTATTCTGGTGGCCAAACCTTGGCTTCAGTGATTCTTCCTTGGTTTTTGCTTGCAGTTGTATGGGGGAGGCAGCCATATGTGTTAACATGTCTACGGGGCTCAAAGCTCCCTTTTCGGGTCTCTCATTCAAATGCCATAGTGCAGTCCATAAGTGGACTGACCATCCCCAAAGACTATTGGTATCTGACTTTAGTCCAGATTTTAACAAGCCAAGTGCCTGTCTATCATGCCTGCTGCAGTAGGATTGTATGGCACATGAAACTTCCACTTGATTCCCAGCTGTCGTACCCATTCTTGCAGTGTATGTCCAGTAAAATGGGTGCCCTGATCACTCTCAATCACCTGTGGTCGGCCATAGGCAGCAAAGAGACGCTCCAGGCCTCTTTTGGTCGCCTGCTGGTCTGCACAACGGGTAGGAAAAGCAACCAGAAGTCCAGTAACTGTGTTCACATAAGTCATCGCGTACCAATATCCTTCTGACACAGGTAGAAGCCCAATGTAGTTAGTCTATCTGCCACCTGACGAGGGGTCTAGGCCCCTTAGCTATTGTTCCATGTTGCTGTGGAACTCGGTGCAAGTCTCTTTTGGAGCATATGACACAGTCCTGCTGGGCTCTACTAACTTCTTCGAAGGTCAAAGGCAAGCCCCACCGACGGGCTACAGCCCACATTGTCTTTTGCCCTGCATGCAACAAATGCTGATGTAGCCATTGGGCTACATCAGAGGCAGGCTTCCCTTCTAACCAACTTATCTGGGCCAATTTATCTGCCTCATCATTTCCTAGGGATGCCAATGGCAAATGACTTGTCACATGGTATACTGTAGTTATTTTGGTCTGACCACAGGCCCATAAGTCTTGCCATAATTCTTGCCCCCAAAGGGGTTGGTGACCAACCAGTCAGTTGGCATGGTACCAGGTTGGTAGCCATAGGGTCAAGCCCCGATAGACAGCCCAGCTGTCAGTGCAGACAACTATAGGGGAGGGCTTCTGGCTGATCACAAGCCACACAGCCCACAACTCTGCCCATTGGCTGCTCTTCCCCTCATGATCTTCCTTCCATCTTCCATCCTGTCTCAGTCTTAGGATGGAAAGCTATGGCCCTCCATTTTGGGGGCTGCCCATGGCTGGAGCCATCTGTATACCATGCATCTTCAGGTATAGGGGCTCTTCCCTCCTGATAGGGACTCTCTGCTACTAATGGTTCAAAAGCAAGTTCTTCCTGCTTTTCACTAGAATATGTCACCAGCCCCAACAAGCATTGGAGTTCTTCACTCAAGGGGCTACTAGAGAGGGCACTACGCTGCTGTAGGTAAGCACCCCACTTGGCCAGTGTGGGTGTTTGTGCCACACCACTCCTTGGCTTTTGGGTCCAGTCTCATACCCACCCTAAGATGGGATAAGTGGTTATTACCTTTATCGGGGCCATTCCAGTGATGGGTTCTGTAGCCAGCAAGGCCTGATACACTGCAGCCAGTTGTTTTTCTATCAAAGTGTATCATACCTCTGCCCCCTTCCAGAGTTGTGACCAGAATCCAACAGGTTGGTGAGTTCATTCAAGCTGCTACCAGAGACCCCAGCCATAACCAGCTTCAGTGACGTAAATATCCAGTTCACAGGGTCTTGATGGGTCTATCACACTCAAGGCCTGCACAGCCTTGACTGCCCGTTTTGCTGTAGTAAAGGCAGATGCACATGTCTCATCCCAGTCCCACCTGACACCCTTTCGTACCAACCAGTATAAGGGCTTCAGAATTTGTGCCAAGTGTGGTATAAAGGCTCTCCGGTAGCCAAGAAGACCCAGAAATTCCTGTAGCAATGTTACAGTTGTGGGGGTACAAAAGGCCTGGACTTTGTCTATAACTGCTTCTGGTATAACTTTCGTCTTACCCGACCAGACGACCCCCAAGAATTTAACAAACAAACCAGGTCCCTGAACCTTGGTGCTGTTCACAGCCCATCCTTTCTCCTGTAAATGTTGCAGCAGTCTAGGTGCTGCACCTTCTAGATCTGAAGGAGAATCAGACCTGAGCATGACATCATCAATACAATGGTACAGCCAAACCGTTGGCAGTTTCTCCCATGTAGCCAAGTCCTGGGCTACAAGTCCATGACAGATGGTGGGGCTGTGGAGGTATCCCTGTGGGAGGATGGTGAAAGTCCATTGCCATCCTTCCCACATGAAGGCAAACTGTTCCTGACTTTCCTCAATGTCAGTGGAAAAGAAGGCATTAGCAAGATCTACCTCATAATGGTATGTTCCTGTTCATGGCTGAGGGTATCCATCAGGCCTGCAATAGAGGGGACAGCAGAACGCACAGGGGATATGACTTTATTCAGTTCTCTGTAATCCACAGTCATATGCTAGGAGCCATCTGGTTTTTTTACAGGCCACACTGGGGAATTGAAAGGACTATGGGTGCACTTTATAATACCCAACTTTTCCAGCTCCTGGAGAGGTTCTCCAATCTCTTTATGCCCTCCAGGCAGTTTGTACTGTTTGGTATTAGCCACCTGCCAAGGCACAGGCAAAGCTATGGGTGGGTGCCTAGCATGTCCCCTCAGAACTGCCTTCACCTACAGTGGTGCGCAACCATAGACCCTGCAGGATATCAATCCCCAAAATACACTCAGGAATAGGAGATATATATACAGTATACTCTTTTGGGGAAAGACGCCCTATTCCCAAAGGGATTTGGGTTTTTTTACCCTGATAGCCATCCCCCCATACCCATCTATGATAGGGGGGGTCCCAGGGAACCACTCAGGGTTACCATTAATCAGTGAACATTCAGCCCCTGTGTCCACCAGAGCCAGGACACATTGTATGTTCACTGGGGACCAATGGATAGCTATTTCAATATGTGGCCTCCGGGCCCCCCTGGTCCCTCAGGGCAGATACCTTGACCTTTCCCTCAGTCAAACCATGTTGCCCAATTACCTTCCTGTGTGGGGTCAAGTGAGGTTGGCTCATTCGTCAGCAGGAAGTCTTGCAAACACACAGGCCGGACTCGTGGCTGTGTCTCTGACCTCTGCCTCCTTGGTCTTAATGGCTGGAACTGCTGCTCTGGTTTCAGCTGTTGCCATAGTTCTAGTAAGATCCTATTTGACTTCCCATCTAATTTCCCTCCATGTGTTCCTGCCCGTATTAAATCAACCCACATCTGTGTTCTTGTAACCTTCACAGGGCCCTGTAAATTCTTCTTGTGAGTAACAGGTCTTATGTCTTTCCAGATTCTCATTGCTTCTGCCTCTCCTAAGTCTGCTCCTGTACATGTCACCTCGCTTTTGGGCTGCCCTAAGTGAGGGGAAAGAATGGCCACTAGAGACCTAAAGAGGGATGTAGGAGCCATTTGAAGTACAGTATTTCTCATCCCAGTAGTGAAAATCTCTTCATCTGGGTTATAATTCTCTGGACTATAGATGGCATTTCTTATGCCTAGCTCTCGTAGCACCTGTTGGAGCTCAGCATACGTCTGCCATCTAACAGGAGAGGATGGTAGATCACCCAGATTGGGCCACACAGCACGAAGTGCAGCCATAAGCCAATCGAGGAGGGAGTGACTCCCTGGGGTCTGATGTGCATTCTGTAATCGCTGCCTCAAGGCAGGCTGCACTGTCAGGGAAGACAGCTTTCCTATCTCTGACCCCGACAGAACAATTCCATCCACCTCTAAGTCCCACAGATGCAGGAGCCAAGCTGATATTGACTCCAAGGGCTTCTGCCTAAACCGGGAGCCCAAATCCACCAGCTCAGCCTGAGTACAGGGGCGGACCATAGAGTGCTCCACTACCTGGGGAGGGGGCTGCACCTCTCCTTGGGGAACTTTCAGCTGCTGGGTTTTCATTTTCTTTACAACCACTGGGTGTGCTTTCAATACAGGAGGTGCCAGTGCCTCCGGCACCACCCCTTTATCCTTCTCCAGCTCCTCCATTTCCGGGGCTGATGGCACCTTTCTCTCCCCTCCCCCAAGTGCCTTCTCTGCTACAACCTTTACCTTTTCCACTGTGCCTCATAGCAATGCTACCTCTGTCTTCAGAAGGTCTCTTACCTTTACCTCAATGCTTCACTGCTGATGTTCTCATGCCACCTCCGCCTGTGCTTCCCTCAGGAGTGTGTCCTTTTCCTTGATGGCCTCTTCCTCCTTCAGAACACCTGGCAGCGCTGCCATCTCATCTCCAGTGGCACCCTTGCTGCCGGCGCTCTCGTGCTGCCTCCTCCCGCATCCAGGCCATCTCCTTCCTCAGGGAATCCACAGAGGTTTGCAGCTCGCGTTCTCATGCTGCCTTTTGCAACAATGCCACTTCCCTCCTCAGGGAATCTACTGAAGTTTGCAGCTCGCGTTCTTGCGCCGCCATTTCTTGGGTCGCCTCTGTAGACCTTTTAAGACTGTGAGCAGCAGCCAA
Organism: Manis javanica; assembly: GCF_040802235.1. Classification (NCBI taxonomy): domain Eukaryota; kingdom Metazoa; phylum Chordata; class Mammalia; order Pholidota; family Manidae; genus Manis; species Manis javanica. Next base: position 60,261,449 of record NC_133157.1, read on the forward strand.
CCCACTCCCCGCTGCCTCACGGGCACTCTGCTTCTCAAAGGATCTGCTTACTGTATCAAGAGCCACCCCTACTGCCTCAGGTGTCACCTCCACTTGCCTCCAGTCCTGGGGTGGGGCCCAGTCCTCTAGGAGGCAAGCCACCTCAGACCACATACCCACTGGGGGACAATCCACGTTTCCCCATTCACAGGGGCAGCCCGCTGAAGCACCCCTCCCATAAGAGCAGCCTGTCTTCCCTTGGTCAACAATGAACCCTGCTGACTTTTACCAATCGTCTTGCCAATGAGTTTCAGCCCCGGGCAAGTTCGCTATGGATTCAGTGTGACCAAAGGAATCAACAGCAAAATGTTCTTGGGTGAAAGGGTTTATTACCCGGCTTATTCTCCGGCGGTAGGTCGAGCACTAGCATCTCTGCCTCCGCCTAGAGCACGGGGCTGAGCTCTCTGTGTAGTGCAATAATAGCTTATTGCCTATGGGTGTGGAAGCCGTAGCCCAGTAACAGGCCAGTTATGTCATCAGGTGGCTTAAGTTCAGTGAGGATCCTGGCCATAGGAACCCCAACTTTCCCACAGTAATTAACAGAATGATGCTGGCATGGATAAACTGTTTATAATTACTGTCTCAATGGCTCATCTCCCATTCTCCATTTCACTAGATTTTCCCCTCCATCAATCCGTAGGATCCCTATCTTCTCCCCGACATCCTTTCTTGAATTTCAGGACACCCATTCTCTTGGTTTTCTTCTACTTTACTTGCTGCTACTTCTCAGCCTTTTTGTTCTGATTCTAATTAACATTTCATCTGTTCAAGTGTGCTGTTGACGGACTGCTGATGTTAGGAAGAGTAATAAAATTAAGACATATAACCATAAGCTATTTTTGTTCCATCATATTAATTTTTCTTGCCCACACTTAGTATTATGTTGTTATAATTAAGATTCTAATATTATTTAGGTTCTACTGACAGTAATAATCCAAATCAGGGGTGAGTAAACTACAGCCATGGGCCAAATCTGGTCTACCAACTGTTTCTGTAAATAAACTTTCATTGCAACACAGCCATCCCCATTCCTTTATGTACTGTCTGTCACTGTTTTTGAGCTACAACATCAAGTTGAGTAGTTGTGCTAGAGACTGGTCACAAAGTTTAAAATTTACTGTTTAGCCCTTGACAGAAAAAGCTTGCCAATCCCTGACCTGAATGACTAAAAATAGAAAATGTAATTTTATTCCAAATGTGTAATTTTTATGTATTTTCCTCAACAAATGTAAATTACTGTATAAAATTTTTAAATTATGGAAAAGATGTATATAGAGTACCCAGCTACTTGCCAAAAAATTAGTGCTCCAGTGGAAGCCATTTTTTATGCTAAGTGACCTAAGACTGCTCCTCAGATGTTTTTGTGAACTTAAGTTCTTTATAGTCCCAAACCTAACTTTTCAGTAATTAGAAATACATAAAAATAATGGTAATTTCACACTATTCAAAGGAAGCCTAAATTAGAGGCCAGGAGTACAGAATTTGCTTCCATCAGAAATTAAAAAATTTTAGTCTAGTAGAAGGCATTGAGTAAATACTAAAATTTAAGTAAGTATAAGTGAAAGCTCTGTTTTAGCATGTACTCTCTTTTTTACAGATAAAATAATTTCCTTCCCTAAAAGGACTTGGTATGCTACAAATGTATTATAGTTTGTTAAAATTAATGTGTGTATTTAAGGTCTTTTAGAACTGCCCATTTGCCAATCAATTAAAATACATATATACAATATATAATCAAATATTGCTCAGCCATAAAAAAAAATGAAATTTTGCCATTTAGGACAGAATAGATGGACCTAGAGGGGATAATGCTGAATATTCTATGAATTTAATTACTTTAAAGTCAAGTTTATACAAGCACATTTTAGTATTGAAAAGAGAAATCTGATTCTGGGTTAAGAAAAGGCCACAGGCAAGGAATAGATAAGAAGCTTGGCCCTGAAGCCAGATTCCTAAAGGGAGAATTGGGATTTAAATATTTCACCTGCCTTCCAGGTGGTGGAGCACTAGGCAGAAGGAGCCTGGTTCCTTAATAAACATGTGGAGCAAAGCCTCCACCAATTCACCATGACATGAACAGTAAATAAACCTTGAGCCTCTGAATTTTGCGGTTATTTACAACAGTAGTTTGCTTGAATATCAGAGTTATCACAAAATTTATAGAATTGTTGTCAGGGTTAAAGAAAAATAATCCTTACTAGGAGCAGAAGCACAGGTTCTAGAAAGATGGGTGTTAAATCAATGAGTCTTTTCTTTGATAAATGATTCATAATACATTATGTTGGTCCTCTAAAATATTCCAAACTAGGGACTTTTCAGATTTCAAAAGGTGATTAAATACATTATATAATGAACCTAGCAAATTTAATATTTTGCTTTTTAGAAAAAAAAACATTTTTACTGTGAAGAATAGTTTCTATACAAGGCAAAATTGGGATTTGGGGCATAATGTGTTGGATCAATTCCTCAGCAATAATTTGGAATCCTGAAGGATAGCTGACAGTTTAAGTAACTGCATGGGGTTTCAGCTGAAATGTATAATTGAAGTATACCTTTAAAAATCTAATATATCTTATGAATTTGTTCTACTATAACTCAATAATAAAACCACCCTAGTGTTTTAAACTTAGAATTTTGAATATTTTCATTCAGGTCTCAAAAGTACAATTTGTCTTAAGGAAATGGTCCCCTGAAAACCAATGTGTGGGATAAGAGGTTCCACTTAATGCAATGTTTTCCAAACAAAGTTGTATAGGCCTTTGAACAGTTTATGAAAGAAATAAAGGTGGTTTGCAAGCCTTCCTCTGAATTTCAGAAAATTTACTAGGTATTGTGGCATAGATGCAAGTGAATGGACTGAGTATGACATGTGGGTTCTTTAGCCAACTCACTCTCTGATATAAAGGCCAGTTACTTCACCTTCATTTCTTATCTGTAATATGGTGTTAGGAACACTTAACTCAAATTTCATTTGTCAATTATGTCCCAAAAAAGCTGAGAGGAAGAGAAGAAATACTTAAAAGGATCGTCGTGAGAATTAAATGGGTTAGTTTGCAGAGCCTGGCACACTGATGATACTCAATAAATGATTCTTCTGTCCTGGCCCTCTCTGAATAAAAGTACAAGTAACATTTACCAACAGTAAGGATGGGGAAGATAACCTGAGTATTATTTTTTTATTGCTATTATATCAATTCAATATGGGATCATTTCTTTTAAAAATATTAATCCATTGATCCAAAGTCCTGTTTGGGCAGTATTAGTATGTCTGTGACTAAAACAAATGAAAAACAGTTCTTTCCTAAAATCGTTTCTTTTTGGTAACCAAGTTGTATCAAAATCAGGTGCATAACAATACATAAAAAAACGATCCTTGAGATAAGAGAACTGCAGGATTATTTTGGCAAGAGGTATTCTCAGAAATGAACACTAGATGGCAGCTTTTAGAGAAGATTGCCTAAATCAATAACCCATTTTTTCCCCTCTCCTGACAAAAACCAAGCAAAGCCTTTTGGGAATGTGGAATCTTTCTCACTGCAGAGATCCCATTTCCCCAGGTACTTCCCCACTTGCCTCAATCAGGAGAACTGTTAATATAGAAAATGAAGCATTTCTAAAGGCTTCTGGAGATCTGAAACAGAGACAAAATACAAACTGTAAGCCTCTCCGTTGTATTTTTCTTTCCTTTTAAAAGAATAAACACAAACTGTTTATTTTTATGGTGATGGAGAGAGTGAAGCAGGGGGAGAAAGGAATCGTCCTGAATCAGTTCTAAAGGCCTCATTATATTGTTCATTGCAACAGCAAGTTTTCTCAGTTTGTTCTTTTTCATTAAACTCCCCCTATCCTTTGCCTATTTTTCTTTCATCCATGCATTCAACAAGTACTTATCAAGTAAGTATTGACAGTGTACAACTTGGGACATGTATTAGTTTGTTGCTGGGGATGGGCGGGATGATTAGAAAATAAAGTTGGATAAGGACAAGCTTTTGCCCTTCAGACACCGAAGTCTGACTGGGGCACTAAGACAGCAATATAGATGTCAGACTAAGGTACATTTTCTGACATGTATGCTTTTGGTAGCATCGCACAAACCAAGTCTTTTCAACTGGCATTTTATCATCTTATATTGGGGTATGAAAAAAGGAGGCAAAGTAATTCTTTGAGTGCTTACTGTATGACAGGCAGCATGATGGATGCTTTATAAAGCCTGTACTGTATTAGGTAGCTAATACTTTTTACTATTTTCTGAGATGAATCTGTATTTTAGGAAGATTTACTAAAGGCATAGTGGACTGAAACTAGGTCTGCTTCCCAAAGAAAAGCACTGTGAGATGTTCATGTTGGTAACTTGAAGGTGTTTTCCTTCTCTTTAGTGACAGTTCTTTCAGTATTACACACAAGGGTCCAATTATATTGGACGTGGTGCTGCAGAATGGCAGTATTCTCTGTGACCTCCTTCTTGTTTTATAATTAATTTTCCAGTTACTAAATTCTCTGCCTACACTGTTTTAACTTCTTCCTCAAATAACTGTTCCTGGCCCTTCTCAATCTATTCAGATTCTACTCTCTGATCCTACATTTTATTATCTTCCTAGGGCTACCATAATAAACTATGACAAACTAGGTGGCTTAAAACAACAGAAATTTATTCTCTCACAGTTCTGGAGTCTTTAAGTCCAAAATCAAGGCATTAGCAGGACACCACCTCTGAAGGCTCTAGGGAAGAATCCTTCTTTGCCTCTTCTAGCTGGTGGTGATTGCTGGCAATCTTCAACATTCTTGGCATGTGACTGCATCACTGATGCCTGCCTCTGTCTTGACATGGCCATCTTCCCTCTGGCTTATGTCTGTGTATGTCTGTGTCCAAAGGTCCCTCTAAGAACACTCATTACCCTAATCCAGTATGACCTCATCTTAACTTGATGACCCCTGCAAAGGCTATTTCAAAATAAGGCCACACTCACAGGTACAAGTGGACATGAATTTTGGGACAGTATTCAACCCTATACAGAGGTTTGCTGTTGTTTTTAGTTCAATTTCCTGATTCTCTGCTTTAAGTTCTATTTTCTAGGTAAGCTTGGAATAACTGAAATGAACAGGATTAATCATTCAGCTTCCTTTTGTAGTCTTCCAACTACCTTCTAGTCTTCCCATTTGTGAGTAGCTGACACTTTACTCTTCCTGCCTAGTGATTTACTTCTGTCTTCAAGTTTTAAGAGTGTTTGGGCCCTGTGGTAGCCAACCTCTGCCTACTTGGGTGTTTTACCTTCTCTCTGATGACTGATTCTCTATTACATATACTACAATATATGCATGTTTTTTCATTACTTCTGTCCTCATCTTCAGAACTCACCTGCTAAAGATAATTTTCCCAAACTTCCTTGTCATTCTCTTTGTAATTAACAGATTTGTCCTTCTCTTTTTGGAGACCTCTGATTACATTCAAAGTCATTCAGCTCAATATGGCTAGCTCATCCTGGTTCTCTGCCATCTATACCAATTGCTCTGTTTTCCAAGGCCTGAATCTTTACCCCTGCACCTGACAGAATTCCCACCTGATGGTCTCTTTTTTTTTTTTAATTTTATTTTGGTATCATTAATATACAATTACATGAAGGACATTATGTTTTCTAGGTTCTCCCCTTCACCAAGTCCTCCCCACATACCCATTCAGTCACTGTCCATCAACATAGTAAGATGCTGTAAAATCACTACTTGTCTTCTCTGAGTTGCACAGCCCTCCCTGTGCCCCCACATACACTATACATGTTAATCGTAATGCCCCCTTTCTTTTTTCCTGCCCTTATCCCTTCCTTCCCACCCGTCCTCCCCAGTCCCTTGCCCTTTGGTAACTGTTAGTCCATTCTTGGGTTCTGTGTTTCTGCTGCTGTTTTGTTCCTTTGGTTTTCTTCTGTTCTTATACTCCACATATGAGTGAAATCATTTGGTACTTGTCTTTCTCCGCCTGGCTTATTTCACTGAGCATAATACCCTCTAGCTCCATCCATGTTGTTGAATATGGTAGGATCTGTTTTTTTCTTATAGCTGAGTAATATTCAATTGTGTATATGTACCACATCTTCTTTATCCATTCATCTACTGATGGACATTTAGGTTGCTTCCATTATCTTGGCTATTGTAAATAGTGCAGCAATAAACATAGGGGTACATCTGTCTTTTTCAAACTAGAGTGCTGCATTCTTAGGGTAAATTCCTAGAAGTGGAATTCCTGGGTCAAATGGCATTTCTATTTTGAGCATTTTGAAGAACCTCCATACTGCTTTCCACAATGGTTGAACTAATTTACATTCCCACCAGCAGTGTAGGAGGGTTCCCCTTTCTCCACAACCTCGCCAACATTTGTTGTTGTTTGTCTTTTGGATGGTAGCCATCCTTACTGGTGTGAGGTGATATCTCATTGTGGTTTTAATTTGCATTTCTCTGATGACAAGCGATGTGGAGCATCTTTTCATGTGTTTGTTGGCCATCTGAATTTCTTCTTTAGAGAATTGTCTATTCAGCTCCTCTGCCCATTTTTTAATTGGATTATTTGCTTTTTGTTTGTTGAGGTGTGTGAGCTCTTTATATATTTTGGATGTCAACCATTTATCGGATCTGTCATTTATGAATATATTCTCCCATACTGTAGGATACCTTTTTGTTCTATTTATGGTGTCCTTTGCTGTACAGAAGCTTTTCAGCTTGATAATCCCATTTGTTCATTTTTGCTTTTGTTTCCCTTGCCCAGGAAGATATGTTCAAGAAGAGGTCACTCATGTTTATGTCTAAGAGATTTTTGCCTGTTTTTTTCTAAGAGTTTTATGGTTTCATGACTTACATTCGTCTTTGATCCATTTCAAATTTATTTTTGTGTATGGGGTTAGACAGTGATCCAGTTTCATTCTCTTACATGCAGCTGTCCAGTTTTGCCAGCAAAAGAGACTGTCATTTCCCCATTGTATGTCCATGGCCCCTTTATTGAATATTAGTTGACCATATATGTTTGGGTTAATGTTTGGAGTCTCTATTCTCTTCCATTGGTGCCAGTACCAATTCTCTTCTTTCTTGTGCCAGTACCAAATTGTCTTGATTACTGTAGCTTTGTAGTAGAGCTTGAATTTGGGGAGTGAGATCCCCCCAACTTTATTCTTCTTTCTCAGGATTGCTTTAGCTATTCGGGGTTTTTGGTGTTACCATATGAATTTTTGAACTACTTGTTCCAGTTCATTGAAGAATGCTGTTGGTAGTTTGATAGGGATTGCATCGAATCTGTATATTGCTTTGGGCAGTATGGCCATTTTGACGATATTAATTCTTCCTAGCCAGGAGCATGCATGGGATGAGTTTCCATTTGTAGTGACCTCTTTAATTTCTCTTGAGTGTCTTATAGTTTTCAGGGTGTAGGTCTTTCACTTCCTTGGTTAGGTTTAGTCCTAGGTATTTTATTCTTTTTGATGCTATTGTGAATGGAATTGTCTTCCTGATTTCTCTATTAGTTTATTGTTAGTGTACAGGAAAGCCACAGATTTCTGTGTGTTAATTTTGTATCCTGCAACTTTGCTGAATTCCGGTATTAGCTCTAGTAGTTTCGGAGTGGAGTCTTTAGGGTTTTTCATGTACAATACCTGATGGTCTCTTTAATGATTTTTGCTTTATCAATGTTATGATCTGAAAGATTGTGTCCCCCCCTCCTAAATTTATATGTTAAAATCCTAATGCGCAGTGTGGCAGTACTAGCAGGCAGGGCCTCTGCAGGGGCTTAGGTCATGAGGGTGGTGCCCTCATGAACAGGATTAATGCTTTTATAAGAGAGACCCTGGGGAGCATGTGTGCTCCTTCCACTGTCAGGACACAGCAAGAAAGCTCAGCTATGAACTAGGAAACCACACCACACCTTGATCTTGGACTTCCCAGCGTCCAGAACTGTCAGATACAAGTTCCTGTTGTTTGTAAACTAGCCAGTCTGGGATATTTTCTCATGGCAGCTGGAATGGACTATGACAATTAATGACCTTTTTTATTTCTTTTCCTTTATTTTGTCCTGATCCCTTGTTTTATCCCCCATAAAATTTTTGTAACATTTTTCAGATTTCCTCACTTCATTCTCAAAGTCCATTTTAAATTAATTTTTCTTCCCTCTTTGCCTACTTTCTTAGAGCCAATTTTAATTTTAAAACTAGCCTTTTTAATAGTTGTCTTTTGAAATGACTACAAATCAAAAGAATTTTGCAATCTCTATCAAAATAACAATAGCATTTTCCAATGAACTAGAGCAAATAATCCTAAAATTCATATGGAACCACGAAAGACCCTGAATAAGCAAAGTAATCCTGAAGAACAACAAAGCAGTGGGTATTATGCTTCCTGACTTCCATCTATACTAACTACAAACCTACAGTAATCAAAACAGTATGGCACTTGCACAAGAAAAGACCCATAGATCAATGGAACAGAATAGAGTCCAGATATAAACCCACACATACAGGGTCAATTAATGAGAAAGGAGTCATGAATATATAATAGGGAAAAGACAGTATCTTCAATAAGTGGTGTTGGTAAAACTGGATACCTACATGCAAGAGAATGAAACTAGATTACTGTCTAACTCCATACATAAAAGTAAACTTGAAATGGATCAAAGAGCTGTATGTTAAGACATGAAACCATAAAACTCTAAGAAGAAAACAGTGCAAGATTCTTTTCTTGAACGTAAGCATGAGCAATTTTTTCTGGACACATCTCCTCAGGCAAGTGAAACAAAAGCAAAAATGAGTAAGTGAGACTACATCAAACTAAAAAGCTTTACCAAAGGAAACATCAACAGAATAAAAAGGCAACCTACAGTATGGGAGAATGTATTTGTAAATTACTCATCCAATAAGGGGTTAACATCCAAAGTACACAAAGAACTCATACACCTTAACACCAAAAAAACAAAAAACCTGATTTAAAAAAGGGCAGAGGGCCTGAACAGACATTTTGCCAAGGAGGAAATACAGATGGCCAATGGGTACATGAAAAGATGCTCCACATCTCTAATAATCAGGAAAATGCAAATCAAAGCCACAATGAGGTATCACCTCACGGCAATTAGAATGACCGCTATCCAAAAGACAAGAAATAACAAGTGTTGGCGAGGCTGTGGAAAGCAGTATGCAGGTTCCTCAAAAAACTAAAAATACCATCTGACCCAGTGATTTCATTTCCAGGAATTTATCTGAAGAAAACAAAATCTCTGACTCAAAAACATGTGCACACCTATGTTTATTGTTGCTTTACTTGCAAATAGCTAAGATACGGAAGTAATCTAAGTGTCCATCAATATAGATGAATGGATAAAGAAGATGTGGTACATCTTGGAATACATACAATGGAATATTATTCTGCCATAACAAAAGGAAATCCTGGCACTTGTGACAACATGGATGAACCTAGAGAGTATTATGTTAAGTGAAATAAGCCAGGCAAAGACAAATACCCTATGATTTCACTTTTACGTGAAATCTAAAAACAAAACAGTAGTAGACTCAGACACTGAGAAACGACTGGTAGTTACCATGGGGGATGGGTTGGGGTGGGTGCATGGCGTTGGTGAGGGGGATAAACAGGCACAAATTTTCAATCATAATATACATTGGTCACTGGGATGGAAATGCAACATGGAGAATATAACCAGTGGTTCTGTAACATCTTTTTTTTTTTCATGCAAAAGGTCTCACATATTTATTATTGAATAAACAGAATAGTGAAGAAGCATAGAAACAAAAAAAAATCATTTCCCCAATAAAACACACCCAATTTCCCAGATCCTAGCAGTGTTTACAGAGTGAGATGGTAAGAGCATGTGACTTTGATACAGCATAAATAAGTGTGCCATCTTATGTGTGACTCCTTAAAGACCCAGCTTAGTTCTTCTCCAGTGTCTCCTCTTAGAGTTGTAGCGGATTTTATTACCAGTTTTCATCCGAATCCACTGGGGAATGGGACGATTCTGCTTTTGTTTCTTGGCCAGGAATCGCTTGATCCTGAAAGTCTTGTGAGAAGACATGGTGAGGAAGAGAGTCAACAGCAGACACCACAATGGCTGAGAAAAGGAGAGAGGGAGTTGTAACATCTTTCTATGTTGACAGTAACTGTACTAGGTGAGGTGAGGATTTAATAGTTGTGTAACTGTTTAATCAGTTGTAACTTGAAATCAATATAATATTGTATTTTAACTACATGTCAAAAAAAAAGACTTCTTAGCTCCTGTCTTCTGTTTCTTAGAAATTTCTGGGTTTTTTTCTTTCAAGTGAGGCTTATTTTTAACAGCTTGAGGTTTAGTTATCTTGCATATCCTGCTTTTTTATAGAAAGGAACTTTCTCCAATCTAAAATTATACACACCAGCCCTCAACAAGACTATAATGAGAGGCTTCGAGGTCACTCCACGAATGTAAGGCTTAGGTATAACTGCTATAGGAAGCACAGCCTGAGCTGACAGTTTTCTTCTTCAGGATTCTTCACCTGAACTTCTGTGTAGGTGCCCTAGTGGCTAAATCCTCCTTAACTCTCAATTTTTGGGATGTTACTTTGAAAATCAGTTCCAACACAGGAAGCCTTCTCTCTATGCAGTGTTTGACCCAGAGAAGTGTTCTGGAACTGCTGTTACTCCTGTGACAGGCCAGAATCAAAAGCAAGAGTGACAGATGGGCTGGGACTAGGGTAAGGAGAAAGAAGGTTAAGCCTTGCTCCTTAGGGTGTAGAGCTCTCTCTGACCTCTGACTCTGTGCCCTGCCTCCCTTGTTCCACCTCCTCCTCCACTTTGGCATGCTATGCAGCCTCCTCCCATGGTTCCTACTCTCTCTTGTTTCCCTCCACCGTTTCCCTGGAATACACAGGCTCCTCGGGTCTGTGTGCCTAAACTTCCCTCATGGAAAACAGAGATAGTCTTACCCGGGATGGGGTGGGGGGTAGGGAAACCTTATTTTCGTAGAAAAGCAAGTGGAAACCTTGGTTTTTCTCTTTTTGATCTAACCAGAGCCAATTTACTTTGCAATTATTTCCCACTTCTTGCTTTTCTTATTGTTAGTCTTCCTTCCATGTGTCAACTGGAAGTTGTTCAATTCGTACTTTGGTGTGTGTGACAGCTGATTTCTTCCTAATGATCCAACAGCCTTACCTGTATTTGCTGAAACAGGAATTTCACTGTTGTATGTCTGGAGGACAGACAAGTTCACTTTGAAATGGTCTTCTTGCCACTAATAAAAATATTCTTCTTGTAAAGATTCATCTGCAGTTGCTTGCTTGGGAACGCCACGATAATACAAAGAGAAAAGTAAGTTCGAATAAAACAGCAAACCTAATAACCACAAGAAAATATTTTTTACATCCTTGAAGCATGTTGTTTCAACAAAGTACCTGGGGAAAATTATGATGTCAATTATCAAGAGTAGCTGATGGGGTGCCAGATATTAAACATCCAGATACAGTAGCGGTGGATTAGTCCTACTACCATAGGGTGGGAATAGGAATCAGGGACAAGAAGGAAGGTATTTCTTTAACTAGGTAGCTAAAAACCTAAAAGGCGAGGGGCAATTTATATTTGATATACCCATAAGGGCGAATGGGGCAGGTCTGGTACCCGCAGGTCCGCTGTGAATTAAGCCGGGGCGGCGGTAATTTAAGGATACTGGGCAGGAAATCCAGAGAGAAGTATATGACCCTGAAGCCCCTCAGCGGAGGCGAGAGAGTTGTGGTTCTCACCAGAGTTGAGAACAAGCTCGCGGGAAGCCTAGGATGTCTCGGACGCAGGCTCCATCCCAGAAGGGTCCAAAATGGAGAAAAGGCGATGGCGACGTGACCGCATTACGCGCTACTAGTATCTATGCTCACCATTGCAGCTCCAGCTCTCTCGAGGCACCGAACGCAGGACCGAACCGCCGCGGGTACCTGCCTGCCTGTGGCCACCCTTATTCCACCCTCGGGGAGGCGATCGCGATAGTCTTCAGCAGATGCGACCGAAAACCTAGTCCCGACTCCCCTGAATCCAGTTCCCGGCCCACCTTCTCTCCAGAGCCCACGACGGGTGGACAGCTGGGCGCGGGTCTCGTTACCCAGCAGGAAGAAATGGTGGAAACGGGGTTGTGAGAATCAGTACAAGCGCCAGTTGTGTGCTGCGCATGCGTCGAGACGAGGTGCCGCCCCCTCCCCATCCCCCTCCAAAGAGGGTGGGGCCGTAGAGCCTCGATAGAGGCGCAGGCGCTCTAGAGGATAGTACTCTCAGGAGGAAAATCGCGCGCGACGGAAGTCACGTGATAGTGGAACCATAGCGTGTCATGTGACTTCCTCAGTGGCTGGGACCGGTGGGAGACAATAGTAGCGCTTAGTGAGTAACGTGATACTGATGGACTTCAGGCCCCGGGGTCAAGTTCCATTACTCTAGCGGCACCTAAACTGACCCCACTCTCTTGCATCTTCTCGCTCCCCAGAGATGGGAGGCTACCCCTTTGTCACGGAGGGGAAAGGTGTTTGGGCAAAGTGGAACAGGTGCCTGTGGCACTGTGCGGAAACCCAAACCGGCGCGCTGAGGCCTGAAGGTGTCCCGCGTTTCCCACAATGCCATAGGTTCCGCTGTGGCCCTGTGGGGCGCTGCCGCGTAGCGACGTCAGAACACGGTTTCCGGAGCAAGGCTCTGCGACCAGGCTGCACCCTTGGTAGTTCCGCCGTTTCATGCCGTATATTGGGGGATTTTTCATTTCTATGGCTCGAGGCCTCTGCAGTCGCTTCCCGGAATGGAGAAGCCCTGGGAAGGTACTTTGTCCATGTTCAGAGAAATTAAAAACCCCAAATCGTTTAAAAAAAAACGGAAAAAGTAGTCCCAAGTTTTCCCGGGAAGAGGACTCCAGGCACCCTGGCGTCCATGGCAAGTGAAACCAATCATGTTAGGAGAAAGAATAGTTCCCATTTTAATCAAATATTTCTAGAAAAATAGGGAAGGGGAGACAAAAGAAGGAAACACTTTAACTTATTGTGAGACCTAGTATAACCCTAATAGGAAAACCTGACAAGGAGGACAAACTGAAGGAAAATTATGTACCAGTTTTGTTCATGAATGTACATGCCAAAACCCATAAACAAAATATTAGTCAAATCTAGTAGTATATGAAAAGAATAATACCTGATGAGCAAGATGTTTTTTTAACATCAAAATTCAAGATACTAATAAAAATATCTCAATAACATAGCAGAAATTATTAAATACAATAAATGTGCACGGAAAACCACGAATAGAAGGGGAATTAATCTAATAAAGGGTATCTGCAAAAGAACAGTTACCAAAGATCCTACCTAATGGTAAAACATTGAGAACTCTGTCTTAAAATGTTCTGTTGGCAAACCCAGGGCCTTTGATTCTATGGAGTTGTCCTCAGTTTGGATTTTGCTGATTGCATAATTATGGAGCATTTCAACATATTTTTCTGCCCTCCTTCCTGCCAATTGGTAGTTGAATTATTTTCTTTAAACATAGTAAGTATAGTTGTTTTGAATTGTGTCTTGATGACTCCAATGTCTGAATTATCTATCAGGTTCCTTTCTGCTGCCTGATATTTCTGCTCTGTGTGGTCCATGGCCTCTCATTTCTTTTGTGTTTGCTCTTATCGTTGAAAAACTTTCAGAGAAAAGTATTTATGGCTTCTTCCAAAGAAGATTTTTGTTTGCTCCTGTTAACTGCCTTGAGGACTTCTCAGTGTGAGACCAGTTGTCATGGGTTTAGTTTCCTTGGGTCATTGCTGACTCAGAGTGAAAAATCTGATCAAGAGCTGCACAGTGGCTACATCTACTCAAATACAGGATTTATTTGTTTTTGTTTTTTTTCTTATTTTCTATTAGAGTCAATGTAAACGCAAACTTTCCTAAATTCTGGGGTACTGGTTTAACCTTACCCTTAGGGTATAGCCTGTGGACACCCAACTTAGTCCAGGAGGTCACTTAGTAGCATTTTCACCTTGAGTAGCTTTGGACCTTGACTGCTCTTTCCTTGCCAGTGAAGCCACCAAAAGCAAAGCTAGATGTTCCCTAACTGGTAAATGTCCTCAGGGCAAGAATAGCTTTTGTACCTTATTTGCTTTTCTGGGTTCCCACCTTCTCTTAGCTTTTGGCCTAATAGTTCCTTACTATTCTTGTCAGTAGTTTGATGTTTTGTAGATGTTTAAAAATAATTTATCCACCATCTTTAGTCATTATCAGTGGGCATATTGGTCTGAATAACCTAGCTTATCATAACTGGAAATAGAAATTGGAGATTTCATTCATTTCTTCTGTCTCATACATCAAGACACCTTGATGAATATTACTTCTTGCATTACACTTTTTTTCTTACCTATGTGCTTTGTAGTACATTGTTCCATTTTCTTCTAGCATTTACTTATGATGCACAGATTGTTAAAGCCAGCCTGATTTCACCTCTCCTTTGTAGCTTTCCTGCTCTTTTTGTATGAATAAGCCACATTTTTCAGTGTCAGACTTGGAGAAAATTTTCTTTAGTGAATCTCTTAGCTATTGAGTCTTCTTTCTATAAGATAAGTAAGTGAAGAACAACCTCCAGATACCAAGAGAATGCAGGAAATTGGCTACATTTCTTTTTAAAAAATATTCAGCATTCACATACACAGAAATATGACTGAAGATGCAAATATAGTTGTGGACATTCATTATTTATTGCATGCCTGCTGTGTGCTATTATCTGTACTATGTGCTTGATTTGTAGCTTTGAACATAAAATGTAAGTCCTTGATCTCATGGAGCTTACAGTCAACCCAAATAGCTAAATATTCAGGAATAACCAAACATGTTATTTAATTAGCATAAGATAAATTCTAGCCAAAATAAGCAGGTGACGAGAGGCAAGAAAGGGCCAGGCAGTTTATTTGAGCGCAATTCCCAGGCGAGGTTTCCTGGTCTGGCTATCACAGGCGAGGAAGTCACACCCAGGAGGGGAGGCGGGGAGTTTTTAAGAGAACAGGGAAGGGAGGGGGAAGTGGGCGGCACTAGGGGGTATGCAGAGATCTCCTCCTTCCGGATGGAGGGGGTCTGCATCCGGGTTTGTGGCACGTTATGGGACTGGAATCCAGGAAGAGCTGTTCATTCCTTCCCCATATGGCACAGAGCTACTTGGTGCTATCTCTGCTCCGCCTGCATTGTCTTCGCCCTTCTCCCTCCAGTGCCTCCAGCCTTACAATTGGAGTTGTGATAAGTGCAGCCATAGCAAAGTTCAGGATCTTATGAAAGCATAAAACAGAACTAGTTTGGAAGATTTGGGTAAGTTCAGTAAATAAGTCACAAATCAATTACAGACCTGAAGGGTAAGAAGGAATTGGTCAGGTGAAAAGTTTAGCATGAACCTTGTAGGCAGAGGGAGCACTTTGTGCAGGGCCCTGAGGTTGAACAAAGCTCAGGCCTTCCAGGAACTGAAAAGTCAATGGAATTTAAGCATTATGAGCAAAAGAAGAGGGTTGTCAAGATGAGTCTGGAGAGACAGGACAAAGCTCAGGCATACAGACATTGTGGGCAACATTAAAGAATTGTGACTTCATCCTGATAGTAGGGAGAATTATTAGAAGTTTTTTTAAGCATAAGAGAGATTTGATTATATTTCTGTTTTTATAATATAACTAGCTGCAAATAGAGGATGGGCATAGGTACAGGAAAAATGAAGGCTCCAGTTTGGATATGATTGTAGGAGTCCAACAAAAGATCAAAGACATTTTCAACTTTATTGGTGATAGTAAAGAACCAAAGAAGTGTACATATTCACAAAACATTTGGGAGGTAGGATCCTTGAGGTATGGGGATGAATTTGATGTGATGAGATGATTAAGAAAGCTTCCAGGCTTTTCTGAAGGAATCTAAGATTCCTCTCACTTTTCTCAGGAAAATAAAGCTTTATATTCTCTTTCTGGAATAAGGCTTACTCTAGGAAATGTTAAACATTGAAAGTTTGGTTAATATGAAAAAACAGGGAAACAGAGAGTCAGAGAGGGAGAGAGGGAAATTCTGTAAAATGAGCTAAATAACTGCTGTATAGCTTGTGGACCTCTTCAGGAAATCCAAGGAGTTAAAGTCCCAGCTGGGAAACTACTTTCTGGACTCACCCTCTGGCTGTGCTCCCACACTGCCATCCCTTACCTTTCCTGGACCCCAGGTGTCATCCTAGTTTCTGGGATCTGACTTACCATGACCTGGCCCTCACCACGGTCACCAGTGCCCCCTGTGTCACCCAGACATTCTATTCTCCTTGGATTGAACTCTAGTTCCAACTTTGCCACCCCTGCCCTGATTACACAAGACTTTCTTTCCTGGATAGTAGCTACCAGTTATTGAGCATCCACTTCATGCCATCCACTTTACTCTGTATGAAAAGCTACATTATTTAATTTAATGCTAACAAATTTGAGGGAGAAGTATTATCACTTTTACCATTGTCAAGATGAGGAAAATGTAGAAACAAGGTCAAGGAGTTTAAATACCTAGCCCAAGTCCACAGATCCTATAGTTGGCAGGTCTGGGGTTCAGCACTGATCTGCCCCACTCCAGAACCCTGACTTCACAGGTTGCTCTGTCTGGTTTAGTCTCCCTCTCAGATTCTTACCTCTGCCTGTTTTTATGAGCCCAGGCCAAAAATATGACTTGGTTTCTAATGGTTTCCTTGGTGTATGCATTTGGTTTGTTATTCTTAACCTTAGACTACAACCTGATGCCTTCTAACTTTGCTATAAAGGCACACAAGAGGGGCCAGAGCCCTGCCTCTGAGAAAGCAATTTCTGTCAACTCCATCTGGAATACTGAAGACAAGTGGATAAAAGACAAAGTAGCTTTGATGATTAGTTGATCATTTGTTGTTTTCTTATTAACTCTGGCTGCACCCTTTACTTTCTTCAAGACCCTTGTTTTAAGTCACTTTCTCTTTTTGCTGTTTATCATCCTCTGAATGTTAACACAGATATATGTTAGGTTTAGGTATGCAGTTATTGACCCCTGCATTATCTTGTATTAAGAAAAATCTGAAATTAAATTCATATTGAGCATATTTAAATAAATGTTATGAAATTTCATTTCATAAAATGAAAAGTCAATGCATAATGATAGAATTAAAAAATGATAGAATAATAATTCTGTCATGGAAAACTTGTTACTGGTATACCTCAGTTTTAAAAGAGGGCAACCAAGCTGCATGTAGCATGGTGCTAATGTAATAATTACACACACACACACATTTTCAAATATGCATTTAAAACTTTATATATACATCATAATATTAAGAGAGGTTAATTAACTGGACTTTAGAGATTGTTACTTTTTAACTTTGTTTCCTCTTCCCCCTTTTAAAAAACTTTTCAACATTGAGCACAAGCTTTTTTAAAATTAGAATCCTTTATAATAACATAAAATTCCCATGATTTCTACAACAATGCAGCCTATTATTTTGGTTTTAGGTCTCATGAAGATAAGGATGTAGGGTGTCTTGGTAAGATTAGTATTTTATTATTTATCGATCATTTTCCCTTCTTTATTTTTATTTTTTGGGGGAGCAAATAATTTTTAATGTGGATGTCGTTTTTGTTTTTTGGGTTTTTGTTACAAATACACCAATGAATCATGCACCACCACCAGCACTGGATGCAGTCCTGGTATGCAAGTCTGCACACTCCTTTGCAACTGGTCCTGTGATGATCATTTTCCTCTTAAGTCATCATGATCAAAGTTCTTGCAAAGTTGAATCAAGTCACTTTGTTCTTAGCAACTGTTGTTTCTTAGATATTTGAAAGTCTTGGTTCAAGTCACTGTCGCACAGTTTATATAAAGGACATTGATTTGCAGAGGGTTTTGTTTCTTTAGCACAGTGGTTCTCAAGCAAGAACACTATAGAAATCTGTGAGGATATTAATCAGAGTCTGTGGACTGTTGCCTGGATTTCCAAAAGTTGAACAAGCATATAGTTTGACATCTATAGACACGGATACAAATCATAATTTTTTTCTTAACTAGCTTCAAAAAAGAAGACAAGTTAAACTGCCTAGGCCTCTATTTTCTGATCTTTAATAAGGGGATAGCTGTATTAGAGGGTTATGAGGAGATCTGAATTCAAGTATGCTTATGTGAAGAGAGTAATACATGTAAGGTGCTCAAATAAACAGCCGTGTTCTCCTCACTTGCCTCTGCAACAAACTGCATGTACCTGCAAGGAAGAGTCACCAAATACCCCAAATCTCTCATTTCTTTGATTTTGGTTTCAATTATATCAGCTCACTATGAGATCATTTCTGTTAGAATTTTAGGACAATTTCCAGCTCTTTAATTACCACCTCATTACTGTTAAAAGTTCTGTTGTACTTTTGGTAATCAAAATTTCCCAAAATGTGGGATCCAGTAACAAAACAGTAAGTAATAAAGTCCTTGCCAAGAAGGCTCAGATTAGTCTGTTAAATGCCTCTAGCTTTTTGAAGTGAACACTAGAGGGCAGCTTTCACGTGGGATTTTTTTCTCTCAGCTCAACTGAGCTTCTCCCACCACCCACATCCACCCTCCCCCAAAACAAAACCAAATCTGAGTGACCTTCCCGGCTTGTCCCAGTTTGAACAGCAATTGAGGGATGCAGTGGTTAACAGGGACCAAGCTAAAAGAAGTACACTGGGAGGTATAAGGAATAATAATATTAATAGTAAATTATAAAGTTTATATTTTATTTAATTGTTCCAGGCTCTGTTCTGATCACTTTTACATAAGGTAAAAGAGTAAATAACAAAATCCTAGCCTACAAGCCCTATCTCCATATAGTAAACTTAGAGAAAACAAACACAAAGAGATTTCATCTTTCATAGAGGATGGGCAGGTATATTTTTTTCAATCGCTTCCACCTTCCTTTCCACCTTTATTATTTTCATTCATGCTTTCCATAAAACAAGCATTTCTTAAGTATGTACTGTGCTTGAGGTAGTAAGTGCGCCAATTTGGGGCCAGCAATGGGAAGTAAGGACACTACCAACTGAAGAGGAACAAAGATACGTACATTAATACTTAGGACAAGGTGGAAAGTGCAATGAGCTCATTTTTTTCTCAACAAAATAAGTTTCACTGGACAACAAGGAGGTATGAATCATTTTATATTGGTATTAACAGAGAAAGAAAATAACCATTTTAGCGAAATTTACTAAATGCCAGACACTTTACATACAACATTGCACTCATGAATATTTATTTTCACTTATTTTTTATTTATATTAAGTGGTTAATATCCTCATTTTCAGGTGAGGTCACTGTGTCTTAAGGAGGGTAAGTAACGTGCCTACGGGTAGACAGATGGGAAGGGGTAAAAAAAGGCATCATAGATGAGTGACAGTTGCTGCTCTTGTTTCAACCTAAAAAGAATGCAGATGTATTTTCAGGATCTAAAGTAATGAATGTGTATTACAGGATGGTGAAATTTTGATACAGTTGATAGAGGTAGAAAAGCAATCTGGGCACAGCATGGACAAAGAGAGGCCAAAGGACACTGTGTCAGTCTGATAGGAATGTGTGTAAATAGAGCCTTTTTTAAAGGAGAAAAGGAAAGAGTTTAAAAATCTGCCCCAAAGTGGAAATACCAGTGAAGTATATCATTAAGGAAAGCTCTCTATCTGACCCAGCATTCCCCTTAAGTTCAGACTGGTGTGTTTTTCCTGTTGCCTTCCACAACCTAATCTTATCCATAGAACTTAGAGAGGTGAAAGACATCAAGTTCTGATCCTCCATACCTCCAAATAGTTTTGACTTTTTCACTTCAACACACTTTACTTTCCTGACTACATGCCAACTACATGCCAAGCACTGGCTATAAGGTGAACATGTAGATGCCAATTATACTGGGTCCCTGCCTCAGGTTCTTCCTTCCACATTGGTTATAGTGGCTATTACTAGATGGTAGAAGACACACAGGCCACTCTATTTTCTTCCACATACAAAGTGATTAGTCAGACCCACATTTGATGGAATGGGATACGAGAAAAGTGAAAATCCCAGCAGTAGGGCCTAGTTTCTAAAGAAACTAGTGCTCAGGTTGACAGAAACATTGTGCTGATGGTTTTCTTTCTGTGTACTCTTGCACATTCATCATGTGGGCCTGTTGTTGGGCAGTCCAATCCGGGGAGATCTCCCTGTGCATTAGGTGAGACCTCAACCTGCAGTAGTGTTCTTGACTCTCTGATCAAGAAAAAATTCAGGAGCAGTTCAAGCACGTAGAAGCAAAGAGTAGTTTAGTAAAGCAAAGTACACATGCAAGGTGGGAGTGTGGGCTTTCTCCACAGGTAAGCAGCACCCTGAGGTTTGGGTTGGGTGGTCTTACAGCTGGAGTTTAGGTAGGAGTAGAATATTCATCTCAGATTACAAGGGGTTTTCTTGGAATAGGGAGAGGATTTCTGGGAAATAGGATGAAGTCCTCTTTTTGTCATTAGATGGTCTTCCTCAGAACTGTCATGGTGCCAAGGGGTGTGATTTTTAGTGTGCTAATGAGCATATAATGTACTTTGACATGAAGTCAGGGTCAACTTCACGTTGTAACTAGTCAGTTTGGGCAGGTCTTGTATCCATACTCTTCCCCCTCACAACCTGTGAGAACAGTTTACTAGGAATGTTTAGAATACGAACAAGCATCTAACGGTACGTAAACACCAGCCAAAGTCTCCAATCCACTCTCTGTGTATGTCTGACTGTCCACGTTCTATAACAGGCCCAGCCTCTGGCTGATGAAGCCCCTAAAAGCAGATGGTTTCTGCTCCTATGTCTGGGTTGTCTTCAGCTTCTAACCAATGCCTGATTCCCCCTGACCCTGAGCTAATTTGACCTTCAAACTGTCTGCTTTCATGCTGGGTTGACTATGACTAACATAGAGGCACAGAGGAGACAGAGGTTGAAAAAAGTCTGCATGCCCCCAATAGGAGTCATGAACTAATTGGCAATGAAAATGATATAGGAGCAGGACCCCACAGGGAGTGGATGAAATCATGCTGCACTGAAGTGGAAATTTTAATTAAAAAGGGAAGGTGTGTGGGTTCCTGGTCATCCTTGTCCACAGAGGCCAACACTCATGGAGTTTCTGCAGAGGAGAGATTCTGGGGCGAGTGACCTTTGGAAACAATGAGTTCCTCTTAGAATCTGCTTATGCTCCCCAGAGTGGAGAGGGAGAGAACACAGGCCAGACCTAGTTCTCCACCTGCGCATCTGCCCTTAGAGCTGGAGAAGAATCCTAACCCTTGGTTGATGTCAGACTCAGAAGCCAGGGAGCCCTAAGGATTCCTAACTGACTGTCTAGGTTCCAGAATGCCACAGTGGCATGGCCCACTGGTTCCATGTGAGGCGTTGTGGTACAGGAAGAAATATATTTGGTCTTTGTCCCTGGTTTTTGACACAAAGTTTCCAAAATTCTGGGAAGTTCCTAAATGATAGGTGTGTCTTTTAAGTTATAAGGAGCCTCTTCTGGGCACACTTGAGTTTGTGCTGATGAACTAACTTAGGGTGGAGCCCCCAGACTGCCTCAGAGTGGGACTGGTAACCAGAAAGACCAAGTGATGAGAGTGATTGGAACTTTCAGCCCCACCCACTGACCTCTGTGAAGGGGGAGGGGTGGGAGTGGGGGCTGCTGATTCAGCTCTATAAAAACTATTGAGCAATGTTGATGAGCTGGGTTGGTGAATGCATCCATGTGCCTGGGAGGGTGGCACACCCTAGTTCCATGAGGACAGAAGTTTCTCTGTACCTTTTCATCTGGGTGTTCAGCTGTATCTTTTATAATGTCCTTTATAATAAACTGGTTAATGTGTGGAGATGTTTCTCTGAGTTCTGTGAGCTGCTGTAGCAAATTAATCAAACCTCAAGAGGGGTCATGGGAACCTCAGATTTATAGCTGGTCAGTCAGAAGTACAGATGACAACTGGACTTGGAATTGGCATCTGAAGTGGGGGAAGTCTTGTGGGACTGAATCTTTAACCTGTGGGATCTGATGCTGTCTCCACTCCAGGTAGACAGTATCAGAATTGAGCTAAATTGAAGGATACCCAGTTGGTGTCCCCTGAGAACTGGAGAATTGTTTGGGGGTGTTGGAAAACATTCCAGGAGTCGATGTACAAGCTCACCAGACATAGATGGAGACTTAGCTTTGGCAATGGCTGACCTGGTTCTGGCCCCAAATCCCTCTCACTTCATCCCCTGCTGCAGGCCTTGACCTATCCAACTCTGAGAGTAATCCACTAATCTGGTCTCTAAACAGGGGAACATTTAGGAGCTTAGACTTCCTGCTTAGCCCAGGGTGGGGTGAGTGGTAATCCACCTGGACTTTATTCTCTGGTTCCAAAACTGGGATTTTGCCTGAATTTTTAGTAATGGACACCCTGTTTCATTCAATGGCCCTGCTGCCAAATTATCTTAAAATTCCAAGTGGATTTTCTGTTACCCCAGTGTATCTAGGGCTTCATCAGTTCTTACAGTATTGGAGGATTATTCTCAAATTCAAGTGACTGGATGTTTCTTTGGAGTTACAGCTTGCTAAAATCTCTGCCTACTACAACTTAAAAAAAAAAAGTCGCCTGAGGCCAAGCTCTGGCTGCTGGTGATGAAATATGCACTCCCCACACTGAAGTAGCTACTGCTAATAGCTGAACCTCCCAGATTCCAACCTCCTGAAAGATCCCCACCCTCACCCTTACACCAAACCCCTAACTGTGAACTGGCCTCATGACCCTTCCCATCTCAAAGGATCTCCAAACCCCTCCTTGGGAGGCACCAACACCAGTAGCAGCCAGTCCCAACCTGATAACGTTAGAGGTTTTCATCTTGTGTGTGTGTTGATCATCCCTCTTCTCAGCCTTTTCTTCGTTTTTTGGTGAAGACTGTGTTTGTCTGAGCTCCAACTTCTCCAAACCTATGGACTAGCTGTTCATCTTCTGATGCAGTGTCTCTCTATCCAATGACTTCCTTTCCAAAATGGATAGAGGAGGTTCTGTGTGCAATTCCAGAGGTCATTTTTGTAGAGATAATGGGATTTGAGGAAAAAACACTCATGGTTTATTTGCTCTTTTCACAAGTTTGTCACTGGGTGAACTTTGGAATTGACTATGATGCCTGCTGGTGTAAAACTCTGCCCAGAGAGTGCTGGATTAAACCACCCTGGCCAGCCCCAGCCAGGAAACCCGTGTGAATGTATCACCCAGTGGCACGGTAGTCAGGGTCTGCCCACTGCACACTTCTCTGTCATTGTTCCTGGAAGCCACTGTGGCATTTTCTTCCCGTCTTCCATCACCAGCTACCAAGCAAATGACTAGAATCTGCTCCATCCCTTCTGTCTTCACTCTCCCAACTCCTGCTCTGCACAGACAGGCTCTAGATCCTAGTAATTGGTTTCTCAGAAGTCACAAGGTCTCCTCAGGGCAAACGTCAATGAATCTTCCTGTTTCCCTTTCTCCTAACCTCTTTGGGGCACATAGGCACAGTGCTGCCTCGCCCCCATTGCTGACATGTTCTCCTCTGGTCTCCAAGGCTCTAGGCCATCCTGTGTTTCCTCCCTTTTTCTGAAGACTTTAACTGACTTCCTTCAAGGGCTTTGCTCTCTCTCCTCAAATATGGGTGATCCCCAAGGTTGTCTGCGTGGTCAAATACCTTCCCAGAGCTTGCTTGGGCATGGGAGGTTTGTAAGTGGCTCCTTATGAAAACCGGCACGGAAGGGTGCCCTAGTGCTGGCTCATTCCTGATGGTTCACTCCCCTAGGACTGGTGTTCAGGCCAGGGCTCGAGTGGCTGTTCTGGTCTGGATCTTGCAGGAAGAATTAAGGGAGTCTTTACATTTTGTTCAATGCATAAGCACTGGGCATCAAATCAGCTCTGAGGCTGCCCATCCATGGTATTTAACAATGAAGATAGGTAATAGGGCTTGGGAGGGTGACTAAAGTACCCAAATGTCCAACTAAGGTCTCCCTTACATCTGTTATGCTGTACCTGACATCACTCTGAGCTTATCATATTCTTGGATCTTTTGAATGATAAAACTTTCACCATTTTGGACTCTGTGGGCATATGTGACAAGATTTCAGCCCAGTAAAAGACCGAAGAGGTCTTGTTCCTATTGCATCATGTTGATTTACTGAAGTTAGGAAATTGTGATACAAGCAAATAAAAATAGCAATCTCTTTAAATATTTAGGGTTGTGAGATGAATACTTTGGAAGTACAAGAGAAGGAAAGGAAGGGAAACGAATATTTCATTTATTCATAACTCACAAAAATTGTATTTTACTTTTGAGGAATACAGAGGGAGCAAGGTTAAAATTTGCTACACTGTATACTTCCAGTTAGTGGCGGAGCCAGGACTCAGCCACAGGGATTGTGGTCAAGAGCTGAGTTTGTGCATCCGTCTCGCAGCAATGGTCATTTGCTTGAGGTGGCTCCCCTGCTTGCCCAGAACAGTAGTGTCTTCTGTGCTGTGTTTTTTCCATTAAGAACACATTGCATTTTTTAAGAGGTAGAACAAGAAAAGCCTATTTTCTGTTGGCTCTATAGAAAGAGCAATACTTACTATTTATGCAGTGAAATTTACAATCTTAACAAGGCTGTTCAGAGACAAACAGTTGTGTAGAGCCAGTGGCCAGTTCTACACTGAAATCCTATTAGGTATACAGGAACAGTGCAGGTCTGGAAACAAATGCTACAGCCCCCGCCCCCCCCCCCCCACATTGCCTATCCTCAAAAGTGATTTAGTGGTCTCCTAGGCTTTGAAATCAGTCTCTGGCTTTCTTGTCCTTCCACACTGCTTGTGCTGGTCAGTGAGCGAGACATGAAGACTGACCTTCCAGTGCATTTTCTCCACCACCCATTGCCATGCACATCCTTCTGGCTCATGTACCTACTTCATAAATTTGCTCTTTGTAAATCCGGCACTCTAGCCAGATACTTGCAGGGCCTCAGCTGATAGCTGAATGGATTGTCTGTTTAAAGGAATTCACACTGAGTTGTTAATGAGGCTTGGCATGGCAGTAACTTGCTTTTAAAGGAGAAACTGGTTAACACAAATGTATCTCTAATTGATACATAATGGGAAGGTATATTTTTGGACAGGGACCACTGGTGTTCCTCTGTTCCCTGCTTCCCCATCCCACCGTTAGTCAGCCAGGAAGGAAAATTCAGGTAGCATGCTTGCATCTAAATCTCTTGATAATTCTTCCTTTGGAAACAAAGCATTGCCTGGAAGCCAGGACCAGTTGGCACTCATACTGGGAATTTAGAATCCATATGTCTTAATACTGTCTTAAGTTAAAGATCCTGTGAGTTCACAGTACAGCATTAAACCCAATACTATAACATTGGCATTCATGTAGAATCTTCCTTACTTCTGGTATCTCACACTCCCTTAAGAGCACTTAGAAAAAAAAAAAAGAGTGAGGTGGGAGACATTGCAGGGCTTGAGAACTAGGTGCTAAACCCTGGCTCCCACTCCTCCTCTTGGCTTTGGGCAAGTCACGTTACATCTGTGGGGCTCATTAATGTGTGTGAAAGTACTGGGCACACAGTAGGCCCCCTCTAAATGTTACTCACTTTCTGCCTGGGATCTTCCAGGAACTGCATGTTCAACTCAGGAAGGGAGAGTTGATGAGTCTTTCCCTGTTGAATACCAGTGTTCTCCCAACCTCGTCACACCCCACTCCCCATCACTGCATTGTTGATGCATGTATTTACTGGCCAGAATATTTCTGTGTGAAGTGTGGAAGAGGTCATTACGTGCTCACTTTAATATCTACTATCTTTCAGTTTATAATGGAACCTCAATTTTTTGCTTGGGCACATAACCACCCCAATTCAGATGACCTTTTCCAGCTTTGCCCATTGCAGGGGTGTGTGGCTACATGACTTATTTCCAGCCACCGAGGTGCATGACACAAAAGATGCATGATCCATCAACTTGGATAAACACAGATATTTTCTTCAAGCCATAAGATTGTCACCATCTCTACTGAGGTAAAATAGTGGTAAATGAAAACTATGTGCATTCCTGTGAAACATATGTTACTTTGTGGTAAAGTTAGTGTACTTTCTTCCTTCTAGATTCCTTTCCACAGAAGATCTCAACCTGAAAACTCTCAGTCAGAGGCTACTATAGTTCAAATAGTTCAAATCAACCATGTGAATGGGATTTTGAAACCTATGTAGAAGCCATCGGTTAAAAGGAATTACTCCCAAATGATGGCTGCAATGGGCGTTTGTTGTGCTGTCTTGACACAACAAAGTGTACCAGGGTTCAACCAGGAAAACAGAAATCAGGTGTTTGCAGCAACACTGGAGAAGAGGAAGTAGGGGAAGCTGCCACTGTCTTCCAGGTTTGCACTGTTGCTGTGGTCCTGAAAGTCAGTACATTGTGGCTGCCACGCAGGCCAGGAGATTATAGGAACTCACCACCAGTGGTCATTGCTGTTTTGTTGCATAGAGATAGGTGAGCAATGGAATGCCTGTGGTCATGACAACACTTCCCATTTGCCTCATCACACACACATGCCCACTGTTTTTGCCTTTCTTCTGCTTTACAAATATTGCATGAGTGTATCTTGTGTAAATTGCATCCAGGATCCTGTAGGAAATGGGGTTTGAGAAATATTGTTCCAAGACCCCAGCATTTGTGATACAGAGAAGAGCATAGAAGGGAGTAGAAATACATCTTGAATTTTAAAAAAAGCACAGGCTATCTCTTTGGCTACTTAGCAACTACACAGAGCTTTCAACCTATTTTTAAGTTTACAAGTAACAACAATAGCAAAAATAGCATGCTTATTCCTAATATAATGCAACTATTTCTTATACGAAGGAAAGTATGCCCACCTTTCCCCCTAGGAAGGGACAAACAGTCTCATCAGTTACTATATTTCTGAATGGCATTCCTAGTTCATTCATAATGCCTCTTTGATATTCTGAACACACTGGATTAGTTCATAATGTTAACTACCACCAATACACCTGATATAAAATTATATAGAATGGAGAAAGGGAAAGAAATTTGATAAAGCATATACAGAACAAAACATGGAAAAGCATACATAGGAACTTCATCCTTGTTTCTGCCACTGGTCATCACTACAACTTGTTTTTATAATCTCCCTAGTCCACTACTTATACCCTGTTCTCTTTTCCCTCAGTTAGCACTTTAGGTGTTCATGGTTCTCTACCAGTAGTGGGATGACCCAAACCTCCACTTCTGAAGGGTCTGAGCTCATACTGGCCCTGTGTCTATTGAGTTACTATAGTTTTCCAGGACATTCAAGCCACTGGGCATGATAGTAATTAATGTGAAAAATGTGAAACAATAAACCCATTTCTGTTTATAGTTAACATCAATTGCCCCAGCTGGTAAAATAACCCCTTTGCTTGATGCAGTGGCATGAAGGGCCCCAGATGTCCAGGTGGCAGCCTCAGTTTCCAGTTCAAAGAGATCATTGTATGCCAGAGACCAAAAGGCCCCCACCCACAAAATGGTGAACTTCCTGCTTCTCTTCTGGGTCCTCTGCTCCCACAGGCACCAACCAAGGCCCAATCACCCCTCTACACCTTCCCACCAGCACCATCTAAAAGCCAATTGATTTTTGACCCGCCCCTTCCTTCCTAACCTGTATAAATTGAGCCTGCAAACAATAAACTGTGCCAGCTTGATCAGACATCCTGTCTTGCTGGTTGTTCTTTGTGTCCCTTGCTTGTTTCATTTCTGCAGGCGTCTCCGGCTACACCCCACGTTCGTCCCGCGGGATGGGACAATTGTATTTCCTGGAAGAAGCAGTCATTCCTTTGGAACTAAATTCTCTAAACTAATAGGGCCCAAAAACTGGAATGAGGGTAATCCCATATTTAACTCCATGGCCATGTTTAACATGAGAAAATTGAGCAAGTACTGGGTGGTTGGTGAATGATTCTGGTTGACATACACAGAATGAGTTGTCTTGTCCACTTGATTAACAGGAGTCTCATCTGCAGTTAGTGCTCTTCTGTGAACATTCACATGGAAAGCTAATTATCTCCTCATTCTGTGCCATTCTAAGACGTCCAGCCACATACCTCTCTCCTTATCACCGATCCTCCGGTGTTGTTATTCAATAATCCATTATCTGCAAACCATTAGCCACTATCTCATAGTTAGTGAGATCTGTATCTCTGGACATCTCTCCTTCCAAATGAACTATTTCAAGTTCTGCCCATTTGGAGGATTTATCTTTCCTGCTGTCCTGCAAGGCAATGCCTTGGGATTTAAATGGGGCTATAGTGTTATAGTAGTTCCTTTTGGATTGTGTGAAATACCATGAAGAACCAACTATACATGAAGCCCAAATTCTTTTTTTCCATGACAATACATGTGGATTGAAGGCAACGAGGTGATACAGAACAACTATGTGGCCCAGAACTCATTCATGCAACTTGCTGCAACCTCCAGAAGCTGCTTGAGCCCATCTTCCACTGGATGATGGAATGGATACCACTTCTGCCTGACGGAGTGTTGCTGGGCATGCCCAGCTTTAAAGACTGGTGGGGTAGGTAACATCTAGTTCATGGTGGGCACACAGATCACATGATCTCTTAATGACTCATTGTAAGATGTTCAGTTTCATAGTCTAGTATCAGTCCAGGAGTTTCTCAAATAGCACATTTAGTTGCAGAAAAGAACATGGCTTTGCTTCAGACCCTACGAGTCTGGTCTGTGATTCTCCCATTAGTACTTACCAGAAGTTCCATGTAGCATCTCTGTGTGCCACAGACAGACCACCATTGGGTTTACTGGGTCATGAATACCAAGCATTGAACAGCTTGTATTTTCTCTTTGTCTCCACTCAAAGCTGGCAACCTTATGGGTAAATGAGTTGGAGCAGCCTCCAAAACCCAGAGGCCCCAGACACATTGTGTATCTTTTTCATTGGTAGGGGGCTTAAAACAAAATTTTCTTTCACTTTGAAATTGATAGTCAAAAGCCTGCTCTCAGTAACCAACAAAATGGAAAACGGTGACCCTACAGGACAAACCCTTTTGACTAAACTAGTCCTGTTACAGGTAAATACCATAGAAATAGCCACACCCATGGCCTGCATAGCTGGGCTGGCCAACATGATACCATTGGAGCCTTAAGAACTTTATTATTGTAGTAGATGCCTGAATCTTTATGTTGTTTATCTCCCACTCTGGCATATCAAGGCATCAAGCAAACTGACCACAATCTGCTTACCAAGTCCTTTAATCATCATGTCCATGGGACGGAGAGACAATCAAGGTCCTGGCAGATTAGAGCATGACAAAGGTTGAAGAGCTGACACAGCCCTATTGTAAGACAGTGAGGTGTCCTGTTTCTGCTGACACATGAAGTAAAGTGCTTCTGGTGGTCTTTACTAATTGGTATTGAGAAAAAATAGTTTTCCCAGGTTAATAGCCACATACCAGTTGCAAGGGGCTGAGACGGACTATGGGTATAGTCAGAGTAGGGTGAGGGCCTCCAGAAAAAGCAAGGCAGGATATTTACAGTCAGAGCAATGTAACTACATGCAAGGAAACCCCCTACCAAAACTCTGTGTTAAACATGAGGCACTGGAGTCATTCTTCAGTGAGGTCAGTTGATATTCACCAAATAAAGGAAAGTAGCCCATGTTTTATTATGCTAATCATTTGTAATCATGTGTAAGATTACTTTAGCATGCTAAAAGGGACTTAATGTCTCATCAAGGACAAACATCCTAAAATCACTTTTAACAAGTCCACACCCTAAGCCCTTTATCAGTTCCCCAAAATCCTCAACTGCCTATAAATCCTCTAGATAACGCACCACCCAGGCTCTCTTGTCCCCTCCTGGCATGAGCCAGGAGTTCTGTCCTCTCGCTGTATCTCTAAATAAAAACCTCTCCCTGGCTCTCCTATCCTGAGTGTGCTAAGTTCATTCTTTGACTCCGCAAACAAGAACCCCAGCATCAGGGCTACATTAAACTTCTCTAGTAATCAGTAAGAGCAGCTCCAAATGGAATTACTACCTGAATAAATTTTCATAATCCATTATCAATCTATAAAATTATGTCTTCTTTGCAGATCAAGCAGGAGAGTTAAGAGATACGAATCAGACCACTACACCTGGAAAAGTGGAGTAGATATACTTTCCCCTATTCCTCCTGCTAATTACAACTAAAATCCCTGGTTAAAATAAATAAACCACCTATCAGAAGGGTGGTAAGATAGAGAAAAGAAGGTGGCCTGGCTGGGCACTTTGGAACTTGAAAAATGACCTAGCAGTGAACTTCCTGAGGTTTTTGCCTCCTGTGTACCCAAACCGCCATGCGAGAGAAGCCTGCTCTCGGTAACCAACAAAATGGAAAACGGTGACCCTACAGGACAAACCCTTTTGACTAAACTAGTCCTGTTACAGGTAAATACCATAGAAATAGCCACACCCATGGCCTGCATAGCTGGGCTGGCCAATCTTGTAGGAAGGAGCCCTGCCTACTTCTGTGCCCTGCACCAGCACAAGTAGAGGCTGCACTCCCCCACTGAGGCTGCAGAGGCTATAAAGTGGTGCACTTCTGACCACTGCTTCACAACACTAAGTGAATAGCAGCAAAGAGGCAGCATGCCACTCCATCCCAAAGAGGCAGGGACTGCGCACTTAGAGTAGGGTGAGGGCCTCCGGGAAAAGCTAGGCAAGATAATTACAGTCAGAGCAATGTAACAATATGCAAAGAAACCCCCTATAAAACTCCATGTTAAACATTAAGCTCTAGAGTCATTCTTCAGTGAGATCAGTTAATATTCCCCAGATAAAGGAAAGTACCTCAGCATAGCCCATGTTTTTATTATGCTAATCATTTGTAATCATGTGTAAGATTCACTTTAGTATGCTAAAAAGCCCAGGCCTATGTGCTGTTTTAACTCCTTCAGACCTGATCAGGTGATGTGCAACCTGGACAATTAATAATGGCAAGCAAGCCCAGCCATAAACAACATAGTAAAAGCAAGAAAGATTCCATCTTAGATTGCCTTTTAAAACCCAGGAAATTAAGAAGTGTGGTTTTAACAAACTATTTAGCAAACAGGCAATAACTCAACCCACCTTGAGGGCAGAGCAGGCAGTCTTGATTGATATGCTCCCAGACCAGGAAGCTGCTATTCTGGGAAGGAATCTGTTGTTAATTTTGATGAGAAAAGAGACTTAATGTCTCATCAAGGATGAACATTCTAAGACCACTTAACAGGTCCACACCCCTAGCCCTTAGTCACATTCCTAAAAATCCTCAACCACCTATAAATCCCCAAGACAATACACAACTACAGAATATCTTGTCCCCTCCTGGAGTGAGCTAGGAGCTCTGTCCTCTCACTTCATCTCTAAAGAAAGGCCTTTGCCTTGCTCTCCTACCTTGAGTGTTTGCAAAGTTCATTCTTTGACTCCATGAACAAGAATCCCAGTGTCACCAACTAGAGATTAGGTAAGAATCAGAGAAAAAAGGGAACTGGAAAATGGGATTCTTTAAATCTGTGTACAAAATCCTGGGTAGACCCTCAAGTGGACCATGCATGACATGACAAACTCAACTGAGCGGACTACTGTCCAGGTTTTAAATTGGCTTCTGGGTAGCATCCAAGTGTGGCAGCCCAGGCTAGCAATGCAAAAGCTTTGAAAACTAATTGACAGTTGAAACATAGTGACAAAAGTAGGACAGGACATATATTCTCAACATAAGTAGTTTGACTACCTTATAAAATGGAAAATTTTATAGGAAGCAGAGTCTCATAATATTGAAAATGTCCTGGATACAATGCAAAATTAGTCACCATAACAAGAATGAGGAAAATCATCAACTTGATGAGAGAGATAAAGAGGAATCAAATGAAAATTTTAGAACTGAAAAATACAATAAATTAAAAAAAAAATCAATGGCTTGACTTGACAACACAATGGAAAGGACAGGAAACCATCAGTGGATATGAAGGTAGAGCACCAACAATGATCCAATCTGAACAACAGAAAGGAAATAGGGGGAAAAAAATGAACAGAGCGTCAGGGTCATGTGAGACCATAACAAATGATCTAACACCTCACTGAAGTCCCAGCAGGAGAGGAGAAAAAGAGGGAAAGGCTGAAGAAAGAAAGAATATCTGAAAATTCCCCAAATTTGGCAAAAAATACAAACCCAAATCTTTAAGAAGCTAAGTGTCATGGAGTGACTCTGCTTCCCACCCCAAATTCATACCTGAAGCCCTAACCTCCATGTGATTGTATTTGGGGATAGGGCTTTTAGGAGGTAATTAAAGTTAAATGAGATCATAAGGGTGGGGTCCTAAGTTGATAGGATGGGTGGCCTAATACAAAAAGGAAAATCTCTGTCCCTTCCTCCCTCCCTCTCTAGTTCTTGCTCACTAGCTTTCTCTCACTTTCTCTCCTGTGCACACAGCAAGGAAAGGCCATGTGAGGACATGGGAGGAGGGCATCTATCTGCAAGATGGGAAGAGAGCCCTCTCTAAGAACTGAATTGACTGGCACCTTGACCTTGGACTTTCCAGGCCCCAGAATTGTGAGAGATAAATTTCTGTTAATTCTACCTGGTCTATGGTATTTCATTATAGCAGCCTAAGCTAAGACACTTAGAAAACTTCAAAACCCAAGTAAATTGATGCAAAGACATATTATAGACCAACTGCTGAATACTGAAGACAAAGAAAAATGCTAAAGGGAGCAAAAGCAAAATGTCATCTAAGGAAAAAAATGATTTGAATGATAACAGATTTCCCATTAGAAACCATGGAAACCAGAAAGAAGTGGCACACATTTTCAAGTGCAGAAAGAAAAGAAGTGTTGACCCAGAATCATAACTTGTGAAAGTATCTTTCAGGAATGAAGGAGCAATCAAATAATTCTCAGATGAAGGAAACTAAGAGAGTTAGATGCTAGCCTTAAAAAAAAAAAAAAGACTAAAGGCAAATCCCTAAACAAAAAGAAAATGGTAAAAGAAACAGGAATATCAGAAAGGAAGAAGGAACAATGGAAGGATAAAAAATACAGGTAACATCTAATGGCTAGGGTTTCCCTCAATTTTTGTTTGAGACACTATTTCTCCTTCACTTTTGTAAGGTAATTTCATTCTATAGAATCCTATTCTGGTGTTTTTTTGTTTTTTTTTTTTAATAGCTTAAACATTTCATTCTACTCTCTTATTTGTATACCTTTTTTATTTTAACAAGAAATCTGCTGTAATTCTTATATGTTCCTCTGTAGGTAAAATATTTTTTTCCCCTTTTGGCTTTTTAGATAAAGATTTTCTCTTTGGTTTTCTGTGGTTTGAATATGATATGCCTAAGTGGTGTTGTTTTATTTCTCTTGATTAGTGTTCTCTGACCTTGCTGGATTGTAGTTTGGTGTCTATTCTAATTCTTAAAAGTTTTCAGTTATTATTACATGGAAGATTTCTTCTTCTCCTTTCTCTTTTTTCTCCTTAGGATATTCCAATTATGCTTACATGGCATCTTTTGTGATTGCCCTACAGTTCTTAGATGTCCAGGTCTTTTTTTTTAATTCTGTTTTCTTCTTTTACATTTCAATTTAGGCAAGTTCTATTGACCTATGTTCAAACTCACTAATTCTTTCCTCAGTTGTGTCAAGTCTACTCATGATCTCTTAGAAGACATGTTTCATTTCTGTTACAGTGTTTTGATTTCTATCATTCCTTTTGATTAATTCTTGGAGTTTCAATCTCTGCTTACATTGGTTATCTGTTCTTACATATTGTTTACTTTTTCTGTTAAAGCTTTTAACATGTTAATCATAGTTATTTTAAATTCTGTATCTGATTATTTGAACATCTGTATTGTAGGTGAGTGGTTCTGATGATATGTCGCTTCACACTTTCTTTCTTGACATATTGTATGCTTTGTAATTTTTTGTTGAAAGTTCAACATAGTGTATTGGGTAATAGGAATGGAATAAATAAGGCTTCAGTGTGAAGACTTATGTTAATTTGACTAGGGTTGGGCTGTGTTTAATGTTTATTATATCTAAAGGTGCCAGAGGCTGCAAATTCTTCTAACAGTCCTCATATATGTCCTCCTTATTGCTTCTTGGATTCCCTACATACTCTTCACCAAAAAGAATTTGTCTGTTTATTGGAACCCTGTTTAGGTGGTGATGTAAAGGGGAGAGGAAATGTTCTCTAATGTTCCAATAAATATTAGTGTCTTGGTGGGCCTGTGTGCTGGGCTGTGAACTTCCAAATGTTTCTCCAATGATAAAGCTTCTCCACCCCAACCCCCACCCCATACTCCTTTCCTGGCTGCAGGGTTCCTAATTTATTCCTTGAAGCACTAAACTCTGTTTTATTGTATTTGTTTTAATTATCCTTTTTCCCATTATGTGAGTCAAGAAGTCTGGAGGTGGCTGGAGTGGTAGGAATTACTTGCTCAGTTGGGACAAAGCCCTGGTAAAGTTCTTTCCTTTGGACAGTGGGTGTTTGTTATGAAGGCTCTGGGCATATTTCACAATGATGACTCATTCCTTTATCCTAGCAGTGCTGTGAGGGGATATTTTTTAGTTCTTTACTCTTGTTATGATGGGGCACCTGGAGGTAAAGACTGTGAAAGTATGAGAACTCCACTAAGACTGTAGTTCCCAGGAGCTTCTCCCTCTCAAGTCAGTCCATACTCAGCATCCAGCAATACATCATAATTACCATTACATGTTCCTATCTCCATATAATAGCTCTAATGGCTTCTGCTCTAGGTAAGAAGATCTTGGCTGTGTCCCTTTGGGTGAACCTGTCTCATCAGATTTTAGGGTGGCATTTTGCCCTGCAATGTTAGTTTCTAGATGTGTCAAAAGTCATAGATTTTCAGTTTGTCCCATTTTTTCTTGTTGTAGGGACAGGAGTGATGTCTTTCATGTGATTTACATGTTAGAACTGAAACCATAAGTCCCAAATATCCATTTGTAATCTAACTTCCACAGATCCCATTGTGATTGGTGGACCAGAGTGGTTTGTTTTGGATCTGCAGGGTTTAGTATTATCATAGAACCAGATTCTAGTAAGCCACCCAAAGTCTGGGTATTTTCCTTTCCTAGGTGTATTAGTAAGTATGTGTGTGTGTGTGTGTGTGTGTGTGTGTGTGTGTGTGTGTGTGTGTGTGTGTATCAAAAGAGATCTTAAGGAATTGGCTAATGTGATTGTAGAGGATCACAAGTCTAAAATCTGTTCTGACAGGCTAGCAGGCTGGAGACCCAGAGAAAAGCCAACGCTATAGTTCAAGTACAAAGGCTAGCAGAGGAGAGCCAGTTTTGCAGCTTGAATCCAGAGGCTGGCTGCTACAGAATTCCCCTTTAATCTGGGGAGATCATTCTTTTGTTCTATTTTGGCGTTCAACAGATTAGATGAGGCCCACTCACTTTTGAAAGGCAGTCTACGTTACTCAAAAAGTCCACTGATTTAAGTGTTAATCTCATCCAAAAACATTCTCACAGAAATATCTAGAGTAATGTATGACCACATATCTGGGCACTGTTGCCCAGCCAAACTGATACACAAAATTAACCATCACACTTGGTAAATGGCCACAGGTATCTTTCGGGACTTGCAGTATATACTTATAGCAGGGTCATAAGATCTTTTCTCAAGGAATATTTCTTAAGATTCCTTTCATCTGAAGAATCTCTCGGTCTATGAACCAGCTAAAGTAATAAAACAGATTGAGAGACTGAGACTCTACATTTGGGTGACATACCAAAATTTGGTTTACCAAAGTAAGATTTTCCTAGGCTGTTTATTAATTAGTGAGCACCCAAGATCCCTGTGGATCAAGCCTGATCAGTTACCTCTCTGACTCTGCTGTCCATTAAAGCAACCTTGCCTGCTTTTCTGCTTTCTAGTGCTTCCACTGGCCTCTACCACTCTGAGACTCCATCATTACCATGAAAATCATAGAAAGTGGCATCTTCCACCATCATCTTACAGGTATGGATACAGAAAGTACAGAGCTTTTCAGGAATATTGCTGCTCCTCTTACCACTGGATTTCTCAATGCTTTAGGTGCAGTGATTGTCCTTTGTGTCCTCCTGAGGACACACTGAAAAGGCTGGAGAGTAAATCCATTCCAACATTCCTATTTCATCAAGCCTTTGGATCCTATCTTTTCTATTAGACAAAGAAAGTTCTAGTAGCTTAACCTAATTTAGTGAAGGCCATTGTTGAGTCTGGTTTTAGTCAACCAACTCAACAAACCCTTAGAGCCACTCCTGCCTCATTGAGCTAATACTGAATCCAGTATCTCTGGTAATACAAACATATCAATAATTTCAATCTTATATTCCTTCTTTCTTGGCCTAGAACCCACTCCTACACAGAAGTCTTCCAGTGCCAATAAACATTAGCATATTTTGCAATTCTTTCCCTTTGTAAGCTTCTCCTTTGGTGTTAGACATTTATCATCCTGGATATGCTGAGATCTCACTGTGGTTGTAGATCTGGAGGTAAAGAAGCATTGGCATACCTTTGCAAGGATAATGGTTTAGTGAAGCCATTACAGGATCTTCAAGCAAGGGATGGCCCACATCCCATAGAAGAGAGGTGGGACTGCTTCAGCTGTTAAGGGGGACTCAGTGGGATTTGAAGTTTCAAGATAATTAAATTCAATGCGGACTACCAACATATCCCCATTCCAAGTCTTAGGGTTTTAATTAATCCCAAGCTTTCACATGTGAGACCTAATAAGTCTATAAGTTCAACTCGTGTGATAATTTGACAGTTTGTGGGATCAAACATTAGGTCTGATTTGTAAACAACTTCTCTCTGCAGCTACAGAAGTTAAGAGATTCTTTTAGAGTATTGAAGCACTCTAGTTCTCTAAATTATCCTTTTATTCTGTAAACTCTCTGGGGTCTTCGGAAGCTGCCAGCTCTCTGCAGTGCTTGTAGGCATCATTCCCATCAGAAGGTCTAGCAAAGACCTGCCTTTAATAGGCACTTTATTCCTCCCTGATTAAGTACCTGTATGCATTTCATGCCTAAAAGTATCATGATCTCATTTTTCACTAGTGGTAACGTTATCATTGACTTCAAACAGACCCAGGTCAGATAGCTAATCCCAGATTCTTTTCTTTGGGGTCAGTTTCCTAAAGCCACTTTTGGCCTCAATTACATTCTCTGTTAATGTTTATCTAGGAAAACAAATAAAACATTCAAAGTATTTCAAGCAGAGGAGGATTAAAATGTTAGGAGTTGGTGCATATAAAATCATTGGCAAGATTGGAAGAGTAAAAGACAGGGTAGATAGACTATCACTAACTTCAGGCCAACCACTGAAGCTTTAGTCCAGAACAATGAAAAATTCCTGCTGCCTCCTAGACTGGAAAACCACAGGACATTTCCATTGAGGGACACAGCTGCCCTGCTGTACCAATGTGGGTGGTAGGTAAGGAACAATTTCATGTCTGCTGCCACCCACATATCTGTCTGCTGCTGTCAAGAAAACAAGAAAATGGTTTCTGCTTTTATTCCATGTTGTAGTTATCACACAAGTGTATCTTGTTGACAGACAATTAATAATGTCCAGAACCCTGAAGCCAAAAGAATCTGAAAATTATAGTTCTCTGGCTTCTAGTCCTTGTGATATGGAGAAAGAGACTAGACAGGAATGGGGGATAAATGCATCTAATGGCATCTAGCACTGAGGATATCCCCAAACTTTTATGAAGGCTGTAATTTCAATTCTAAATAGACAAAAAGCCGTTCAGACATTTAACCCAGCCCTTCTAGTTCACCATCTGCCCCACCTGCCTTACACATTTTGCCTACTGTTCTTTATTTTACACTTTTTTGCCTTTGTGCCTGGTCTCTGTATCTGTCAGCTACAGAACCCAGAGTTGCAGAGGATAACTGAAGGAGGAAGCCTAGGGGAGGAGAAAGAGGACAAGTTCTATTTTTCTCTAGTCTAAGTACAAGTCATGTTCTGATGACTTCAGAGGGACTCTCTGCCCCTCTCTTTTAATATTAGGAGGATAATTAGAAGTTTGAAAGTTCAGGCTTTATAAAAATCTCAAGAGATAGCTACGGAGCTTACATTTACAAAATACACAGGTCTAAATAATTTTCCAGCCGGGTAATAGTTCAAAATATATATATATATACCTTAGATGTGGCAGTGCTTTCAATGTGTAATTTCTTTTCAGTCCCATCCAGCTCTGTTAGATGAGAAAACTGAAGCTTCGAGGTTGAATAATTTGCCTACGAGACTAGAACTTTAAAAGCACTCCCATCTGCCCATATCGGTTTCCATGAGATATGACAGACAAAGATACCCTAAAATTAATGAATGGAGATCCACCAACTCTTGAGTCTGGCCTTCCGGTCAGAATCATCCTCCGTCTCAGCTGAGTCCCCGAGGCACTTCGCTCGCAGCTGTCCACCTGGATCCCGCGCCAGTGCGGTCCCAGACTGGCACCGGCCCGATGGAGTAGAAGTAACTGAGGCCGAGCAGAAGTAACAGGATGGCAAGCTCGGGGCCGCTGGCCTCAGCCGAGGGCTGAGACGGGGGAGGGGCAGGGGTGGGGTCTGCCCAGTCCCTCCATCCACTCCCATTGGCCGAGCGTTTGCTGGCCTCATCCCACCGCCCGCCCCCAGGGCGACGCTTAAAGTGTGCGAAGCAGGTGCCTCGCGTGGAGCAACAACTTTGTGCGCGCGTCCGGGCTGAGCGCGGCTCCCATTCATTGCCCGTGAGCATCCATCCATCTGGTCAGTCGTCCAGCAAGAAGGGGCTCCAGGCCGGGGGCAGCCACCACCCGGGGATCGCTACTAGAAGAGGGGCCGAGAGCGCGGCTGACCCTCGGTGGCCGCGACCATGCAGACGTGCGCCAGGGCCTGGGGGCTGCGTGTAGGATGCCGAGTCGGAGGCGCGGGGTCGCGCTGGGCGCCGCGGGGCCGTGGCAGCAGTAGCGGCGGCGGGGACGGCAGCGGGGCAGGGGACTCGCGCCTGCTCGAGCGCCTCCTGCCCAGACACGACGACTTCGCGCGGAGGCACATCGGCCCCGGGGACAAAGACCAGAGGG
The DNA here is from genome assembly GCF_040802235.1 of Manis javanica. Taxonomy (NCBI): domain Eukaryota; kingdom Metazoa; phylum Chordata; class Mammalia; order Pholidota; family Manidae; genus Manis; species Manis javanica. The sequence continues at coordinate 60,300,572 of NC_133157.1, forward strand.
AGATGCTGCAGGCCTTGGGGCTGGCGGTAAGGACCCCACTCGGCCCTCCGGGGCCTCACTGAGCCCGGAGCTCTGCTTCGCTCCCCTCGGGACCCGCACCCTGCCTGGGCCGGGGCCCTAGCGAGTAAGCGAGCCCCACTCGGTCCCCGGGCCCCAGGCTTCTTCCACCCGCTTACCTTCCCCTCCTGCCCTCTCTTCGCGCCTCAAAACCGTATGCTTTTCAACCCAGTCACCTTGCTGATTGATGATCCCTAACTTAGCCAGAGGAGCACCTCCTGGTTTATCCCATTATCCCTGGTCGCCAACCAAACTCCCGACCGAAGTCGCCGAGTCACTACCGCGCTTAATTATTTTCTTTCTTCCAGGTGGTTTTGGTGTGCTTCAAGTGGTTCTCTTTTTAAAAAGAAACCCTGATTAGGAGGTTCCCCCAAGCCTTTGTAGATACAAAACACAGAGGGGACGCTCTTAATTTAGAAGCACTTTCCCCTGCCTTTAGTGTTCACGGACTTGTATTTTGATTTTAGAGCATTGATGAACTGATCGAGAAGACGGTCCCCACCAGCATCCGCTTGAAAAGACCCTTGAAAATGGAAGACCCTGTTTGTAAGTGGACGGGAGGACCCCCTCAGCCCCTGCTTGCTCTGGCCTATTTGTCTTGTGGTCTCTGAAAGTTCAGCTCTGCGTTCGGATTGCTCAGGACTGGGAATGTTTTTTAAAATTAAACACCGGCAGGTACCCCAAGGGGAGGAGCGGGTGGAATAGTTCCCGGAGCAGTCAGTTCCGTACCCGAGGATGGAGTCGATGCAGCTGCACCTTTCTAAGGCCTTCATCTCAGAGTTCTGAGAGCCTCAGCCAACTTCCCGGAGGGAGGCAGCGCATGAACAGGTGCAGAGGACCCCCACTTTCTAGGCACCCGTCCTGGGCTACCATTCTCACATCCTTTGGTTTGAGAGGTGTCATTACCTCTTTGTAGACCAGGATAAAGACTCAGAAGGGGAAAAGGAATTGCTTAGGGTGACCTAATATCTGGCCTTCTGACAATAGCTTCAAATTTTTCTCTTACCTCACATTCAAGTTTTATTATTTACACCTACTGAAAGGCAGCAGTACTTTTCAAGTGGAAGTGTTTTTTTAATAGAGAAACATAGAAATAAGATTCACACTTGGTTGAGAAAGAAAGCTTAGTTCACTCATAGACCTTCTTAGAATTTTATTTTATATTTAAAGCCCTCTTAGTGGACTGAAGGCTGACTTTCAGAGGTATTTTTATGTAAGTATTTGGCTTCCACAGACTAAGGCAAGAATCCCCAAGTCAAGGGGACAGGCAAAACTGAAGAGCTCTTTTTCTTTTAACTCTTACTTGTAGAGTCAAGTGAAGAGAGGCAATTGGTTTGCCTTGTTTTTGGTTTTAGAACAGAAAGGTTATACGGAAGACAAGCTTTATGTTATTTTGAAATAGACAACTTGAAGTATGAAGCTTGTCCAGCTCCTGCTGGCTTACGCTGTAACTCAAGCTATGTTGAGGACTGCTCCCTTGATGGATTCAAATCTGCACCATTTCCGCCAATGGCCGAGACCTTGTTTATAGAAGAAAATCTGCACATTTTGTTCAGTTGAACTGATGAGACTTAGGGATAGCTGGAAGACTTACCTATTTTTAGGAAATCAAAATCCTGATTCATTGGATGTTTAGAGTGAAGAGCTGTATATTTTTAAAGCAAGAGTTAGGTGAATATTTGAACAAACAAATGCCTTCCTGAGACTTTTAAAATCACAGAAGGTTTAAGTCAGCCTTTTTTACAATATACTCAAAAGATAGTCTTTAAGAGCATTAGAGCCTAGAAAACATGTTAAAGTTGCCCTTTTCTAGTTCAGCAATTTGTTTCAGCTGAATCATTTGAAGATCAGGGATTCCATTTCTCCTCCTCTGTCCTGTTGGAAGTAGGCTCCTGATAAGCAATTTGCAATTTAAGTGTAAACTTTAAACCCAGCAGCTTCTGTGAGATTTGGTGCTGGTTCCATCTAGTTAGTCTGAGATGACTCAGAGAAAATATCGCACAGTCAGTAGTCCCTCCTTGCCCTAAAGTGGACAAAGCTTGCTTCTTGGAAGAATGAGCCCTGGTTGGGGGTGAGGGGTGAGTGGGATGTGTCAGAAAGGCATGAGTATTTTACTCTAAGGTGTACACATGCCATGATGAACGTTCCCCCCGTGGGGAAAGCACGCTGGTGCATATAACCTCCAGTAGTGGCCTTTCCCCTTAATAGTGGACCTGCATTATCCAACCTTGGTTTCATGTGAATGCCTGTGTTCAGTTGTAGTCAGAGGAATTCTGGACCAAATGTTTATTCACTGCATACAGAGAAAACCACTAAGAGCTAATTAGTTATATGAGCCTTAAATACCCTCGCTGCTGAATAAAAAGAAGATTGTGAGAGCTGGAAGTAGCATGGAAATACTTGGGTTAGTTCTTAGGCATAAACTAATCTCAAAGGTTTATGTAGTGTCTGCCATGCCCTGGGCACTTTCTAAAGTACTTTTCATGCATTAGTTTAATTCTTACTAAAACCCTATGAGGTAAGTACTTTTATCACTTCTGTTTTAAAGGCGAGGAAACCATGGCATACACAGGATACATAACTTACCCAAGGCCACAGCTGATGAGCCATAGAGGCAGAATTCAGCCTAGGCAGTCCTGCTTTGCTGTCCACACTCCAAACACTAGTCTACACTGTCTTCATTGTATCCTCTGCCAAGGGTGGATATATAAAACAGAAAAGTCCTGTCCTGACTCTTCTGCAGTATCTAGTGTACAGATGTGCACAAATCCAGTCACACTGGAATCACTGGCATTTGCCAACTGCCCTCCTGGAAATTCAGTGGCATGCTGAGAGCACATGTGTGGGGACACTCAGGCCACTACTACGGCGAGGGAAGGGTGACAGGTGCAGGAGGACTAAGGCTGGGTATTGAAGGATGAAGGCGCTGATGGACATGGCTGAGCTGCAGCCAGAGTACAGGAAAGCATGTACAGGACAGAGTGGCCTGACAGAATCAGGGAAGGACAGATGGTTCATCTGTCACGCAGGATGCTCCCCTCCCCTTGCACTCTTCAGGAAGTGTCATGAAAGAATACCTTGATTATCAGTTGGCTTCTTAGTAGGTCATACTTCAGAGAAACAAATAAAGCTACCCCATTCAAAACCCTGGTTTCATCCTGTTTAAATGAATCCCTCTTCTCTGACTCATATACACAAATAAAGGAAAAAAAAGAAGACTAGAAGGATATATGCCAATGGGGGCATTCATTTCTCTGGCTGGTACTATTATGGGTGATTGTAACTTTCTTTTTATTTCTTTGCTTTTTCTACATTTTCTACAATAACTATATATTCATTTAATAATTAATACAGAATTTGAAAGTATGTTGCCTATGAACCAAGCCAATCACTTTTCTCAGTAGTATGTCTTGCTGTGCAGTATTTTTAATGAAGTCCTCTCAAGCTAACCAGACTGAACTGGCTCATAATTTTACAGAAGCTGCAGGGTTTAAAGTTTACACAAAATTGCACATTACTTATTGAGAGCAGAAGAGAGAAAAGAAACTAAACTCACTAATGTTCAAATTATTCAACCAGAACCAAGCAGCTGAGCTGTCAGAATGAGACTTGATGGACTTGGGAGAACTTCATGTTCTAAGTCACATCATTTGCAGTGATCTTTAATAAATGGTTAATGGAGGGCAGTGAGCAGAGAGAGGGGGGTATTGTGTAACACAGCTGCAGGTGATGACTCTGTCACCCAAGTGGGGTTGGGTACTTTCCTGAGCTGATCCCAAAAACACCTGAATAGGGCAGATGGATGTCACTTGTCTTTCAGTCAGGTCATGGTCATCCTCAGGTTGTGCCTGTAGACTCCATAGTCTGTGACAACGCTCTCCTTTGGTCCTTTCTGGCTCCTTCAGTTCCCAGCTTATATGAAATATTACTTCATCTTTATCTAAGATGATTCTAATGGATGTTTATTAAACAACTGTGGAAATAGAGACCAAATGAGAAAATCAAAGCCAAGTAATTGTGAACTGCTATAACAAGGGAGTCAGCCTTTTGTTTTGCAGAGGAATGGGAAAGCCTTATAATGGAATAAAGGAAAGGCTTTAGGTATGCTCTCATTCGAGGCTGTTGGCATGAAGAAGCTGTAGGTGGGCAACTGGAAGCAGGGCATCATTTGTGATTTGTTAGGGGTGCTAATTTGACTTTGTATGGGTGGTCCTAAATTGGAAACGAGAACCAAAATGAAAGAAGCTGTCAATTATTAATTAGGTGCTGGCCATTTTGGACTCTCTTACAGAAGTTATTGTGCAATTTCGTGGACTGTCACTTATAGCAGCCTGACTCTTGGGGTTGTTTACTATAAATAAGGGGATTGGTTTCCTGGGCAGGTTGCTGTAGGTTTTGGGTGAAAGTTCTACAGTTACACGTGGTCTGGCTGTTGTCTGTTTTTGAATTTAGTGTTTCACAACAGAGTCTGTCTTGTCTTTATAGTTCTGTCATTAATTCCTGTTAGGCAGACATCTACTGACCTGACTGATACCTTGGACAGTCAACCTATTGCGTAAATTGTTAAATGTTTAGTTGGCCATCTATGTGTAAAGCACTGTGAGGAAAAATATATAAATAAACATAATCACTATCCTCAGAGAGCTTACATCTTACCTTCTTAATATAAATTCAGTCAGAAAGTTAAAGAGTACCAGGTGCCATGAGGACTATGGATAGAATGCTATGTGTTCAGAAATGTGAAACTGGAGAGAAAAATAGGGATTTCTGAAACAGTATAAAGAGTTGAAATACATCTTCTGGTAGAAGCAAAGACAATATCTTTATACTGACTATATTTTTGGGGGGAAGGGTAAAAAGTTATATAAGAAGGAAAAAACTCCAAGAAAGTACCTTTACTGAAAAAAAGAAAATGGAAAAATGCAAAATGCAGAGCATAATCAGGGAAAAAATTTGAGTATTGTTGCCATCTCAGCATTGATGGAATCTTATCAGAATGATTATGCTGTCAGTAATTTGGGATTCTAGAGTGTTTTCCACACTACAAGCAGTTCTCTAGTTCTTGGCAGACCTATTTGGTGCCCTATAAATTTAACTCAGTTTTGTCCTGTTCATCTGGTGATAGTGTCAGCTTGCATGGGTTAAGAGCTTAGTCCCACGAGACTGTCCGCTCTTTAGGTATCATTCACCAGGTGTTACCTGGGCTTCTGACCAACAACCTATAAATTAGAAGTTCCCACTATCCCCTCTTTGGGTTCGATTAATTTGCTAGAGTGGCTCACAGAACATTTCCATATGTTTACCAGTTTATTTTAAAGGATGTTATAAATGATACAAATGTATCACTGGAAGAAGAGGTACATAGAGTGAGGTCTATAAGGGTCCTGGGCATGGGAGCTTCTTTCCCTGTGGAACAGGGGTCCACCGCTCTGCCATGTGGATGCATTAGCCTCTCAGCAGCTCATCAAATCTCATTTAGGAGTTTTCATAGAACTTATGTCTGCAGCCCCCACCTGGAGGTTCCAGCCTCACATGACTTGGTCTCTCTGGTGACCAGCCCCACCCTGAGGTAGTCTAAGGGCGCTGCCCTAAACCCACTTCCTTAGCATAGACCAAAAGGGCTTATAACCAATAACAAAAAAACACTCCTATTACTCCAAAAGACAAAGACCAAATACATTTCTTATTATACCGAAGGAATATATTGGATAAATATGTGGAGGTATATATCCTGATAGAAGTGGAGAGGTAAAAAATTTACTTTAAAAGAGACGCATCCTAAAATAAATCATAAGTAGTTTTCCCCTTTTTTAAAAAAAATCCAGGACACCAAACTAGAAATCTGTCTTTGTAAAGTATCATTTTTTAGCAGTGAAATGTTTTGGACTCTCTTATTTTTTGACATGTAATGGTATAAATATGGTGATGAGGTGCCAAATTGGTCACATGACTAAGACAGAACATAAAATGTAAAAAAAAAAACTTTTTCCACTTGTTTTCATCTTATTGAAGGATCATGGAATTCATCTGATGTCATCAAAGATATTTTATATAAATGAATTTATTTCTTCAACAATATTTAAGAAATTGACCATTTTTTGGAGAAGCCATTGTTTCAATTATCTATTGTGGTTTAAGAAATTCCTGCAAAACTCAGTGGCTTAAAACAAAGAATATTTATTATCCTCACAGTTTCTATGGATCTAGAATTCAAGAGCCACTAAGCTGGGTGGTTGAGGCTTGGACTCTCTTCGGAGGTTATGGTCACACATTTGTGGCTGGTGGAGCCACTTCCAAGGTGGCTCGTTCACAGCTGCTGGCAAGTTGGTGTTGCCTGTTAGTGGGAGACTTTAGTCTAAGCCTCCTCACATGGGTCTCTCTGCAGGAAGGCTGCTTGAGTGTCCTCACAACATGGCAGCTGGATTCCTCTGGAGCCAGGGATCCAAGAGAGAAAGAAAGCCAGGTAGAAGCTATCCTCTTCGTAACCTAGCCTCTGAAGTCTTAAAGCATCACTTAACACCATATTCTATTCACTAGAGTGAGGAACTAAGTCTGGCCCCAGTTCAAGGGAAGGGGAATTAGTTTCTGCTTTTTGAAGGGAAGAGTGGAAACAAATTCGCAGGCATTTTAAAAAATAGACTTTATTTTTTAGATAAGTTTTAAATTCACAGGAAAATTGAGCAGAAGGTACAGAGAGTTCCCATATACCCTTTGCCCCCACACATACAAGTTTTTCCTATTACCAACATCTCCCACCAGAGTGGTATATTTGTTACAACTGATGAACCTACACTAACATATTACTAGCACCCAAAGTCCATAGTTTATATTAGGGTTCACTCTTGGTGCTGTACATTTTATGGGTTTGGACAATGTGTAATGACATATGTCCCCCATTATAGTATCACACAGAATAATTTCAGTGCCCTAAAAGTCTTTGGCAGGCATATTTTAAAAACTACGACATTCATCCAAATTAGCATATACTTCCTACTATCTTAAATTATAATGAATTTTATCTAACTTTAAAAAATATTCAATGCTATTAAAATAAAATCAATTATATATTGTAAATACAGTGTTCATTTTGTGGAATGTTAGTGTCTGGGGAAATGGCCCTGTGTATCCTAAATGCTCTAGTTTACTCAACTTTATCACCATTGGGTTAAAGCCTCTATCATCAAATCTATTTCTACTGCTTCTTTGACTGCTTCCATTCCTCATTTATTGAGAGGTTTCTATGGAAGATAAGATATTGTTTTAGGCACTGAGGGTACAAGAGTCAAGAGTTAGAGAATGATAACCTTGAGTATAGGTTATAATGGATAGAAAGATACTGAGCAGCAGTAGGATCTGCAGATAGGATGGATGCTTTGGCTGAGGTTATGGTATAAACATGGTGGTATGGTATAAACAGGGGTGGTAGGTGCGCTGTCAAGTCTCTTGCCTGAGTGTCTGGGGGTGATGGTGATGTTATTAACAGAAGGAACAGGGAGAAGAAGAAACTTTTGGAGGAAGGAGAGATCATGAGTCTTGTTTGAGCAGAACTGAGTTTAAGCTGCTTATGGAACATGCCTTTGGAAAAGTTGAACCAATAGGAAATATGTGCATAGAGCTCAGAAGAGAGATAAGAGATGGAGTTCTAGATTTAGTGAGTCTTCTGAATGAATTAATCGGGATGAGTGACTTCTAGGGATTGAGTCTGGGAGAAGAAAGTAGAAGGTGGGATATTGGGAAGTAGAATATGTAAAAGGGAGGCAGAGCAGTCTGAGATGAAGTAATCCTAGAGATCTGAGTATAAAATTTTCAGGCAGGGAGTTGTGGGCTGCAGTGTCATATTGTGGGCCTTTCTTAGGCATAAGAGGGAATAATGTCCACCTGAAGACTAAGAGCACTCTGAAGTGAGAGGAGTTGAGGGGCTGTCTGTCTATAATGATCCGAGTGAGGGACAGGAAGGTAAGAGTGAGCATTAGAGAAAAGCGAGAAAGTTCCAGAGGAGCTATTGCGAGCCTCTAGGTAATAGGGAGCTCAGCTCAACCTGCATGGAGGACTCGCTGAAATTGAATGGCTTGAATTTGTAAGGTCTGTTGAGCATCTCTCACCCTGGCATCATGTAGTGACCTGATAGCAGGAACAGAGAAATGTGGTGACTGAGTTTAGCTGAGGTTGAGGATTGGCAGTCAAGTAGCCAAGGACTTCAAGGTCCACTGGTCAGCACAGGCTGGCTGGGGTGGAAGAAAGGTGAGGTCGCTCCACCCACAGTGGGACAGAAGTTCAATGACCACCTCATGGGATTAGCAGTGAGGCCCAAGCTGCTTACCTCTGAGTCAACGGGAGCTTTGGGGTGGCTACTAAATGAGGTCAAGAGCTGCTTGCAAGCAGGTCTGTGCTTTGACTTCTGTTTTAGTTCTCTTTCCACCCTACCACATGACACTGTGCCTTGCTTTAATAAGTCTTTGCTGTATGACATATCAATAACTTTAATCTCATTTTGATTGCTCGGGTTTGTTTTACTTACTAAACCCAAAGTATTTTTACAAAAATGACAACAGAATTGGCAATGCCTGTATCATCAACATGCTAATTGATTAAACAGTGAGGAAACAAAATTTCTGAAAATCTGAAATTACTGCATTAATTATTGCACAGCATTATTTCACAGACCTTGCTGAATAGCTGTGGGTTTCCATTTATAATTATTTCTCTGAAGCCCATGCTTTTAGGACTCAATCGAACTAAATGTTAGAACAGCTTGTGCATTGATTTGTCATCATGGATCCTGTGATGGGTAATTATTGTGAATATTTAGCTAGCTGTGTGTTGAAGTGAATTAGGGAGTTTAGGTGAATTTTCATGAAGCACCTCAATTCACCTGTGTTTTCTGAGTACCTACTATGTGCCTAGCAACTCACTATGCCACTGCCCACAAAGAGATTATAATTTAGTTGGTGAGATTCTGGGGTGGACTACAAATTTCTTCATGTCTATTTCTTTAAATTTTAAAAAGGTATCTCTTTCCTGGCAGTAGGTTAAATTATTCGAGTTGTACTCTTAGAACATATCCTTCCCTTCTTGTTCTCGCTCTGGTGGCCATAACAATATACCTACAGGGCAACAAAGAGGAAAAGCAAATATTTCATGACTTCTACCCTGATACTTACTTCAGGCCGACCATTTGGCCTGATTAACTGGTGTTCCAGATAACTATGTGAAGGGCAATGTTTCTCTGTATGTTTCTCTTAAAAATGTTTACAGAATAAATGAAGAGAGGTGGTGGAGGAGAAGTTCCCCACCTCCAGAAAGTAGCGTGACAAAAGTCCAAAGGGTACTTGAAAGAGATGGTGTCCCTCTCCCACAACGCTCTGGTTTTTCTACAGCTGGTATACCTTCTGGCTGAGCAGGAAGAATTGTAGGGACTGCTCACTCCTGTGAGACAGAGCCCAAGGGGCCACCAGAAACCCAGATTGGATGTACCTCAGCAACTTTCCCTGGAGGTGCCTGGCAGAGAGAGGGCTCTAATCTCTGAGGCTCATGAAGGGCTAGGTTAACGGGATGTTAATTGGTTGGGCAAGAAGATGGGGGAGAGCCTGACAGGAAGAGGGTGAGGTGGGCCAGACTGCAAGGACAGGTCTGCTGGTACTGTCCTAATCACACCCTATCACATGGGACAGGTACCCCTCTGCCAGTCTAGAAGGGTTTTCAATTCAAATAATTTCCATATCATTATTCTACACTGCAGAATTTACAGATTGGTTTGTCTTCTTGGAAAAAACAAATTCTGTGATTTATAGACTTTGCTTGCAAAACCTCCTCTGCTAGAGGAGGAAACTTAATAAATAAGAGGGAGTATGTTTGTGACGGGGTAAACAGGTTTAAGCCAGGCTGTTATGGACAAGGGAGAGCAGTGCTGAAAATGATTAGGTGATGTTACAGATTGGCTGAGCGTTAGGAGGGAATTTGTATGCAAATTCTGACTTCCACTTAGAATCAGAAAATCCTGACTATGCTACAGTTCACGGTCTGTTTATCTTGGTTGAGGCCATCATCAACCCCCATGATTTACTGAACAGCTTTGAAGCCAAAGATCTGCATATTGGCAGGAAAAATATGCCATGGCAATCTCTCACATCCTGGCCCCAGCTGCCCCCTTCAAGCTTCTGGCAGAAAAAGGCCTTTCTGGGCAAATTCAAATATGAGTGTGTTGGTTGTTAGTCCTGAAGATTTCCTTGAAGACCTTTTCCAAGTAACTGCCAAGCACACAAAGGGCAGCAGTGGGAAGGAGGCTCTGACACTGGTTGAGTGGCTGCTCTGTGCTGGGCACTGCTGGCTTCTCAGCAAATGCTCTGTGGACTGTTGGCCACTCACCTGGGGACTGATAGGTATCTGCACCCATATATTTCACAAGCACAAAAAGATATACAGAGAAAAGCTAGATTCCTTCCAAAATACCTGTTTTCTTGAGAATCACCCCAGAGGTTTTCTATTAATGTACAGCACATGCATATATATTCTTTTTTAAAATATAAGTAGCAGAATAATATATACTCTCTATGGAAATGTAAGCATAGTATTTTAGCAAAAGCAAAGCATGTATACATTTTTCCATATAATTGAAGCAAAGTTGTAGGGTTGTGTGTTTTGGGCAATGCGACTCGAGGGGAGGGGCAGATAACGTATGTATGTGTGTGTGTTGAGGTGCCTGCCTGTTCATTATAATGATATTTTTCCAGTTCTTGGCAAAATTCATGTGGGAAATTAGAACCTAGGCCTAGCAATGCATCAAGTATTTATTGGCTTATTCCTATTGGAGAGTATTTATTTGGTGTAGTGGTTGGTATAAAGGTCTCCTTGATATTTTAGGTGCGGATAACAAGGGAGTCGCTATTGGAAAGGATGTCCTGTGGAATTTTGTAGGGAGGAAGCACTCATTATGAAATCTGAGAAGCAGGAACAGTGTGAGACCCACCTGCGGGTTCTTAGGAAGTGGTGTCCAGGCCACTAAACTCTGTTTTTGGTGCATTAGGACAAGGACATTATGCAATGCTCTGAGGCAGAGGAATAAACAAGGTCACCCACGAGCAGAGAACTTACCGGATTCCTGACGGACTGCTTGAGGACTTTCATTGCTGGGTATGCACAGTAATGGTAATTCCCAGCATCAGGCTGCCCTGCCAGGGGTAGGCAAGCATCTGGAGAGTGACAGGGTGCCTCCTAGTGTTCTTAACAGACACTCCCTCTCTCATGGTCTCCTTTGCCTCCTGGTTAGTTTCATTATCATTCACATTCAGGAATATAGTTACTGGAATTGGGCCTGTTTATGGGAAGAATCTGGTTCTGTGAAATTGAAAGGGAAAGTATGAGGCATGTGCACTGCTGTGGGGTTTGCTGTGGGGGAAATCCGCTCTTTGTCTTCTCTATGCTTTGTCCACACAGCTTTCCTTGGGCCTTGCGGCCCAGGGTTTGGATGGTGCAACTGCCTTTTTATAGTGGTTCTCTTACCAGGTAGGGAAAAAAAGCTGCCACTTTGAATTAAGGATCACACACTGTTTTCCCTAGAAAGGAATTCTATTCCAAGGGAGAAGGAATCTAAATCTACTGGGAAGTGCAGCTGTGGACATTGCAGAGTTAGGATTTGCACTTTTATTTAGATCAGTAATGCTCCAAACACATGCTCTTGGGGACTGATTCTTCATTTCAGATAGGTTCAGAAGCTATGACCTGCTTGTCCATTTTTCCCTCTTCTCTCCTTTTCTCCATGTCTATTGAATCTTGGCATTATTTAACATAGTGACTCAAGCTCTGGGTTCCTAAATGCACTAGGTGGCTCTTCTGACAACTGGACCAAACAGATTAGTGGGTATGAAAATGGTGACCAGTGAACAAACATCTGAAACAATTCAAACACTCACTAAGCTGTGCATTTGGGAAATTTTTTTTATTATATGTGACTGGTGAAGCCTGAGGTCTTGATTTTATCACAGTAAAAGCAGCCTAACTCCCTGTTCTTCAGGTCATAAACTGTTTTGGCTTCTAGTTGGGAAGTTGGATCATGATGAGCAGTGGGTGACTGAATGGGAAAGGCTTCTCATACCAGTCTTACTTTCAGAAGCGTGATCAAGTACCTACCCTATTCTTGATGACTCCGTAGTATCCATTAGCTTGGACAGAGGACTGCTCATTCTAGTAACTCATTTATTTCTCCCAACAGAAAGTAAATTTGCTTGCCAAGACTTGACTATGATGAGAGCCAGTCAGGGAATATTGAGGGCCAAGTTGGGTAGGGGCAGAGCTCACGGGTGCTTGGGAGGTTTGGTCCTGTAGGGAGTAGAATGTATCTGTTAGAGGATTAGAAACTTCTGTCTCAAGTTTGGTCATTTTTCTTCTGTGTCTTAATGTGTATAAGACATAATGGAAGCTGTGAGGGATGCTATATGTATCTGGAGACACTAAACTCTCAACTGGAATGGTGGAGGGATCTGATTTTTCCTATTGCAAGAAAACCCATTCTTTCTTACCTCCCAGTGGGGCTGTCCAGGAGAGAGCCTGGTGAGAGTGCCCTAACCAGAGTCCAGTTCCCTACTTCCTTGCTTCAGCAGCCTCCTGCCACCTAGGCCGTCATACTGTCCTGCCTATATGCCTTCAGTGATAAGGAACAGAAGATACCATCCCAGACCGGCCAGGCGCCCACTGGCACATCCCACATCAGTTCAGGGTCTCCAGATATATATCAGCATCCCTCATAGCTGCCACTACGTCTTACACACTTGAATGAAACACTTGAAAATTATTTTTTTAATTAGCATAAATGAAGAGGAAAAAAATTAATGATATGTAAGACCCAAATGATCAATTTTGAGCAACAGAGGTATCCAGCTAAGAGAGCTCCAGAGTGAAGATCTTAGGAACACAGGGGTAGTACTAGGTCCAATGAAGCTGTCTCTCTGGGGTTCCTCTTTCTGCAATTCCCATGAACTTACTCGCCATAGTTCAATTTTTAAGGGAGAAAAATGGAAAACTTTTAATCACTAAAAGAAGTCATAACAGGATAAGAGGATTAAGGGGCATTATGATTAGCACACATAATATAGGGGAGGGCACAGGGAAGGAAGTATAGACAGAGAAGACAAGTAGTGACTCAATAGCATCTTACTATGCTGATGGACAGTGACTGTAATGGGGTATTGGTGCAGACTTGATAATATGGGGAATGTAGAAACCACAATGTTGCTCATGTGAAATCTGAGCAAAGATTGTATATCAATGATACCTTAATAAAAAAAAAGTCATAATAGGAAAAAGTCAAGTTTGAGAAGCAAGGCTTGTTGATCCTATAATGCTTCTGTCATTGCATGGTGTTCTCCTTGTATGTGTCTCACACTGTGTCCAGATTTCCCTTTTCTTATATGGACACCAGTCTTTGATTTAGGGCTAATCCTAATACAGCATGACTTCATTGTAAATTGATTGTAGCGGTAAAAAACCCTATTTCAAAAAAAGGTCACATTCACAGGTACCTGGAATTAGGACTTCTACATGTCTTTAGAGATTATGGTTCAATCCACAACAACATTCCCTTCCTATCTGCTTTCTGGTCTGCTGTTCTGGTCTCTTACCTTATCTCTCTGTTTCCACAGTGACTTACCTCCCTGTGACTTATTCATACTACCAATAGAATTATCTTTCTATAATGTAGAAAAAATCATTCTATAATCTATGACTCCCAAAATGTTAAACTCTTGATTTGACAGAAGACAAAGCTCTTCACAGACTGTTTCCATTTGAGAGCTGGACCTTTTGTCCTCATAACATAATATGCAAAGAAGACTTTGGGAAGTGATTGGATGTCTTACATGATTGTTCCTAATGATGCTGTCCTTGTGTATCTCCTTAGATACTAGTTTATTGTACTTTCACATATATTTCCTAAACTTTCCATGGAGGAAGGTAAGGTTGTCTATTGTAAGGCAGTTGGATAATATTTACTCATGAAACTGATTAGCTTGCATAACTGCCTTCTTTTTCTTGAACCTAGTCTGGAAAAATGACACGTCTCCTGTAAGTTTATTTCCTGTGAAAGCATGTGGAGTGGGAGGGTGGAATGGAGGGTGAAAGTGAGGATAAAGATTGATGAGAATAATATTCGCATAGACTTCAGTGGGGTTAAAACAAAGTGAAGCATCTTCCTAACCAGTTTGTCATCTCAGAGTTTGCCGTATCTAGATTTTCTTTCTCTTATATAGTAACAATGAAATTAGTCAATTCCAAGATTTAAGGGACTCTGAGTCCTAGAGATTTAAAAGGAGCCAGGCATTTGCCTAAGTAATTTAATCTCAGTTCATTTTTCATAGCACGATCTATTTGTATGCAGAGGGGCAGAAGAAGAACCATGTAAGGTCACTTGTATCTAGAAAGTGTCTTTCAGTGTAAGTGCTGTGCATGTAGCAGGTCTGAACCCTGTCCTGTGGGGAAGGTGTGGAATCTGGAGTTAGACTGGGTTGTAAGTAACTCTTCAATTTAAAACCATGTAGCTGTAGGTGAATAATCCTTTTCAAGCCTGTTTCCTAAGCTGCATGTGAAAACATTTGGTATTAAAACAAAACAAAACAAAACAAAAACAAACAAAAAACATTTGGTATAATTCCTGATAAAGAGTAAATGCTCAATATGTCTGGTGCTATTATTCTGTTATTATATGAAAGACCCAAAATAGGGTCTCAACTCCATCCGAGAACTCTTATAATTCCTACTTAATTACCTAAGTGCCCTAATGGGATTGCTGGGTAAAAACTGCATGTGGTTCTTTTATTATAACTGATATTTTACATTGTCGGGTGAAGGGCTTTTTGTAAGCTCTTTCAGCAACACAAAGGAAAGTGTATCAGACTTAGTAAGGCAATTTTAGAGAAAAACGTAGGTCATGTGTTATTTAAGACTTATGCCAACCATTGGTGTGAAACAATTTAAAAGGGAAAACAAGATTTTACTGAGAGAAAGCAGAATTTTTATTTGGTGTAAACACAACAGAAATGTAAAGGGAACAAAAGAAACTGGGCATGAGGCATGTTAAATTTGGGCAATTCTGACAAACAATGCCAAAAAAAGAGGAGTAAAAAAAAAAAAAATGGTAAGGAACCAAACTTGAGGAGTAACTGAGTGCTATTTGGGGGATTTTTCAGATTTTTGCATATATTAATTAGTGTTGCAGGGTGGGGAATGATTCCTGAATTTCTATATATAGCTGTTCTCTTAAATATTCCCCCCAAAAGCGAGGGTCTTCAATTATAATTAGAGTTCTCTTTTAATGCATTTTCTCTCTCTAATATTTTTCTCTTTCCTACAATCAGGTGAAAATGAAATCCTTGCAACTCTGCATGCCATTTCCAGCAAAAACCAGATCTGGAGATCATATATAGGCATGGGCTATTATAACTGCTCAGTGCCACAGGCTATTCTGCGGAACTTACTGGAGAACTCAGGATGGTAATGTATTACTTGATTAAAAACAGAGTAGTGTGATTTGATTTGCATGATTCTCTCTGACTTCCCACACACCTAACTCTGCCTCTAAGCTTCAGGAACATACCTGGCTTTCTCTGGCTTGGAAAATTCCCTTACTCAAATGTAGAGGAAACAGAAGGTTCTTCTCATTTTTATTCCCATAAAGCATTCTAGAGCTCTAAATTGTGGATGCTGATAATCTCTTGCCTTCTCTGACTTAATGTCTATTCTGTCTTTGTAAACGTATTTGAGCAAGACATTGAACCTACAGATGGGCAGATTCAGTGCTTTGTTCTTCGGAGACACTAGGACTTTAGGTTATGTCCGATCTTACTCAGTAAGTCACAATCTTGGTCTGTTGTCTTCCATCAGCATTTTAGGAGTGACTTTTGTCTCCCCCCAGCCTCCCCACATCCTCCCAATATTCTGGCTCCACAACCAACTGAAAAAGAAGACATAATGCCAGGTAAATGGAGATCAAAATATCAGCTTTATTACTTGGCACTTTTTAGAGAAGAAAACGTGCATTCTTTGAGCATGCTCTTCTAGAAATAGTGAAGCAGGGAGCTGAGCTGCACACACTTAGTTGGTTGTTCTGCTCTCACCTCATCAATCAGGCAACTTGTTCCTAGTCCTCTAGGGGTGTGTGTGTGTGTGTGTGTGTGTGTGTGTGTGTGTGTGTGTGTGACCTTGTCCCCACCCACTCTGGCTGACATCCATTGCGCAAACCTGAAAGTGTTTCTCCAGCACTTGAGGAAAATTTCCCAAGTCCACTTCTCTGCTGTTTTGCTATTTTCCAGTACAGTTTGCTGTCTGAACTAAAGAATGAAACAGAGGTTCATACCTCAATACCACACAAGAAAACACCCTGGGTATTTCTTGACAGGGACAAGGCGAGGGTTCCAGGGGTGCCTGAGAGCAGATAAGCACACATGCTGCTTCTGTCCATTGGCAAATACTGTCTGATTATGAAGGAGGGAAAATGGAGACTCCTGGGCCTTTCTTTCCCTTGTTTTTGGATCAGTGTCATTGTATGCACCCACATCTTTGAACAGAAACTTTATGTCAACTGATTTTGAAAAGAAAACCTGATACCCTGCTTAATCTTAAACTTTGCACATAGTAGTGTTAGTACCATGAATAGCTGTCCTGTGGCAACGACTCATGATATGTGATTTCAGCCTCTCCCCAGCGCCACCCACAGCATGACAGGTTTCTGTGGGTGAGTGGCTGTATTGTAGGCCCTCAGCACTGCCATCCCACTGGTACAGGCCTATAGTTCTGAGGAACAAAGCATTGGCTTAGCCTTCAGTGTGGGCCAGCCTGGGTGGTGAGACAGCAGCTGTGCATCTTTTGTCTGCTTTTGCGTACATGCAAACACAGGCCTGCTTGGTCAGGGAGCTTTGCCCTGGAATCAGTTGTCTGTGTGCCATCATTATAGGAGCCAGATCTGTTGGTAGAATCACTCCTCCCTTGCCATCCCAGAGCTTTTTAGTTTCAGTATGCTCTGTTTCTTTATTAATAAGGGAGCAGGAAAAAACTGTCAAAGAACTAGTTTTTCTGCTTTTGGTGTGGGTGAGAATACGTTTGCATTGTTGAGGGCTTATTTTTCACTGTGGTATGGGTAAGAGTTTGAATGGTAAACTCCCAAGTTTGATTTCGAAAGCAAATGACCTGTCTTCCCTTTTACAAAAGAAGCCTCAAAATACATGAATGGGCTGCAGCATTTCAGCCTTCTGAATACTGGCCAGCAGCCTTCACTCCTGGTGGCCATACACGATAATCACCATACTGCTTCCTGGCTGTGTGTGGATATGTGTTAATTTCAGGAGCCATCAAGCGTTTTGAGAGAGGAACAGGGTTCTTTGCTTTTCAGTCCCGGATTTTGGTTGGGCATGTTTTAAATATTGTTCCTTTCTGTTCTCCGAAAGCTGATCTGAACCAGAGGGTAATACTGCACCTCGCAAGCACCGGGAGGAAGGGCTGTGCACATGAGGGTGGGTGGACTTCACATTATCACCCTCCTGAATGGTTTCCATAGAGACAGAACCAACAAATTCCGGTGACGTGAGGTGAAAATAAATGGACAGCATAGCCTCAAAAGAACACAAACATTTGGACTCTTACAAAAAGTTTACATCAGGTCTAGAATTTATTTTATGGGTCTACTGTTAAAAATTTTTGACTACTGATAGCATAAGTAACTAATATAAAAAACTAATATTTTCTTTGTGGCTCTTTCTATTTTTTGTAACTTTGGCCCTTGGATTAAAAAGAGAGAATCTCATGAATGTTTGGCTTACTGGAACCCCTCCACTACCTCCTTCTTTCTCAATTCCAATAGAAGGTCACAATAAAAAAATCATAGAGAATACTGATTATTTCTGAATGAATGTTAATGCTATGTTGCTATATCAGGCATCCTATTTGAGCCAGAAAAAATGCCTTCTTGGTTGTACAGATAATTTTTTTAAATTGAAATACATCTGGAAAAAAATGAATTGAGCTAAATAGTAGAAATATAGAGATTGTGGATCACAGATCGCTATGTTTTGCCTAACTGAGGCAACTAAACCCTCGCATGCCTGATGGTAGGCCTGCATTTTTTCTCCTAAAATGAGGGTTCATTTAGTATCATCAGGCATACTCACCAACCTGATTTCTCTAATAGATGATAAAACCATTAATGGGTGTTATTTTGTGTATAGTTGTAATAAACCTATGGACTATAAAAGAAGTTTACAAGTAAAGAGTGCAATTTTATATTTGCTGTGTTTTTGTGAGAAACAATTTTAAAGCTCTCTACATTTAGTAGTGCTAATTAGCATCAGCTTAAGCTTGGACTTATGAAAGGGTTGAGCAAGGAGAGAAAGGCTGAGCAAGGGAGGGGGAATATTAAATCCCAAAGTCTGTGACTGAAGGAAAAGCATGCCCTCAGGTATGAAGGACTGTGCTTAAGAGGTTTGGGCTTTTCCCTGCAGGTAATGGGGACTATCCCCATTTGAGCTGGGGAGTCAGATAGCTTACACATTTGCACCACAACTATTCGGTAGGTTCCTAGTTTAAGT
This sequence comes from Manis javanica, assembly GCF_040802235.1. NCBI lineage: Eukaryota > Metazoa > Chordata > Mammalia > Pholidota > Manidae > Manis > Manis javanica. Next base: position 60,319,195 of record NC_133157.1, read on the forward strand.
ACTACGTAGGCAAGGAAGGCAACAAAGAGATGGATATAGGAAACTGGAAGGAAGGCTAATGGGAATTGGTCATTATTTGGGATTTTTGAAAAATCTGAGGTTTCTACTTTGAGAATTGGCAGAACTGTGGTACCTTTGAAGGAATAAGAATATTCAGGAAGAGAAGACAGTTTGGGGATCTAGCTGGAGGAAGAGTAGGAAGTGTGAAGCTGACACAGATGTGATAAATTTCAAGAAAAAAAATAGTTTCCTACAAGAAATATCTAAAATAATATCTGAATAGAACTATAGTAAGTAGAGAGAGGGTAAATCTTTTGAGAAAAGCCTATGTATGTTTACTTTTTCAGTTTTTTTAAAAGACCAAAATAGAGGAAAAAACTTTTCGAAAACAACTAACATTAGGGCAGGATTTAACCATTTCCAAATGTTTTATATGTAGTAATCTCATTTGAGTGCTAAGAAAATATGATATAGGTGATGTCGCCTAGAGAAACTGGCGGAGAGAGGTTTAGTTTCTTTTCCCAGTTCATAGGTATTAAGTTAAAGAATTAAGGTTGAAACCCAGGGCTTAATTAACACAGTATTGTGGAAACACAGGGACACCTGTGAATCACTGCGCTGCTTGAGGGAGTGCAGACTGCTATGATCCTTCAGGAGAGGAGCATGGCAATAAGTACCAGGAGCCTTAAAATTATCGTATACAATTCAAAATTCCACTGCTAGGAATTTACCCTAAACAAGTAAGACAAAGATAAGGCTGTTTACTGTTATGCTATTTCTAGTATTTAAAACTACAAGTAATATTGAACTTGAGGGGACTTACTAAATAAATTGATACAAATAACAAACATAACAGTTAAAATTATGTTATGTAATTAAGTTACTAGAAATTATCCATGGAATAATGTTAATGGGAAAAGAAATACAAAATTTCACATGGAGCATAATCTTACTTTAAATATGATTATGATATAGAAAGAGACTGAGATTAATTAGCCTGATTATGGTAATCAGTTCAAAAAATTTATATATATCTCAAATCATCACATGGTACACTTAAATACCTATAATTTTATTCCTCAATTATACTTCACTACAGCTAGAGGGGGGAAAAAGAATGTATAAAGAAAGGTAACAAATCAGTAAGAAAAGGGGAAGACAAAACAACAGAGAAGTGGACAGCACACTTGAGGGTGCCTATCCCAAAAGAGGAAAAGAGACTGAAAAGAAATGCACATTGGGATTATGGGTGATTTTATATACTTGATAACTTATTTGAGTTTTCGATTTTTACAATAAACATGTGTAAGATAATCACAAGAGAAGAGGTTGTAAATATGTTCCTGGCAAAGAAGATGGTTAAATGGTAGCTGATGTCTTTAACATTTAGAACATATAATAAAAAAAACGGTAAAAATGACTGTTAATCTCAACATTCAGAGAAAACCACGTTTTACATTTCAGTTCACTTGTTTTTAAAAATTTACAAAAATGGGGTCATGGTGTTTTACATTTTATTTTTTAATTTAATGTATCACAATCATCTTCCTTGTCTGGAAATATTCTTTTACATGTCATTTTCAATGAATGCATGCTATTATATGTGCATATTGTCTAGTTTACTCATTCTCATTTTAGTTGACAGTTTGTTGCTCACTTTTATTCAGTGCTGTGATGAATTCTGTGGAGTATTGTTCTCTCCCCATTGTATATTCAATGTCTATCTTTATGATATATTGAATCTTTCCCATTTATTAAATGGCTTAGGTGATACATACATGTGCTGTGTGTGTGTGTGTGTTTGCATGTGCAAGTTTTATATCTGTATATGTCAAAATAATGACTCTGTGTAAATCGAAAGTTTCATGTTAGCCAAGCAATCTAAGCATGTCTTTGTGGTGAGAGACTATACTGTGTGTGAAGGTCTTACCTGATCTCAGGTCACAATTGCCCCTTGTCTATGCCTTTTGTGTGACTATATTTCTGTTCAGATTCCCTTCCTACTATGTCTGTATCATGTATTGTGTGCCTCATTTATTCCAGTTCACTACCCACTTAGAATTTGGCAAACTCATTCAGAGTTGCTAAGCCAGGCTGTTCAAAGAGTTAATTGAAGCAAAAATTTACTGTGCTGTACACACATATACACACGTCTATACCAGTAAAAGTTGTTTATTTTTTTTATTAAGGTATTATTGATATATACTCTTATGAAGGTTTCACATGAAAAAACAATGTGGTTACTACATTCACCCATGTTATTGTGTCCCCTCATACCCCATTGCAGTCACTACCCAACCGTATAGTAAGATGCCACAGAGTCCCTATTTGCCTTCTCTGTGCTACAGTGTCTACCCCATGATACCCCCCACACCAGTAAAAGTTTCAGAAAAGTCATTTCAAAGTCTTGATACTGTACTGATTGTACAATCTCCCCTACCCCATCCCCTTCAAAGGTAAGAAAACATTGATTTCAAAGCGTTCAAAAAGGAAAAAAAAAAAAGATGGATAGAAATATCCTGAACATGATTATCAGAACAAGAAAGGAAAAGGGCTTGATAAAATCAAAACAAAGCATCTTCCTCATTTGAAAGAATGAAAACAATAGAGATGAAACAATGTCAATCTCATGCTGGAGTATGGACTCTGACCCGCTTTGGTGACAGAATGAATGGATTCTTGGTGGAAAGACAGCAGCTATGTCACAAGTCCCCAGTCGCCCTCTATTCTATCACCTTACATTATTTTCTTTAAATTATTTACATTCTGAAATGAGTTCATTTATTTATTGTCTCTTTTTCCCCATTACAATATATTATTTTTGAGTTGAGGGACTTTTATCCATTTTGCTTATGATGTATCTCATTAGAACCTACCATAGTTCATAGTACTTAGCAGGCATGCAATAAATATTTGTAGGATGAGTGAATGAGTAAAAAGGATGAAGGCACTAAGTGGGTTAACTAACATACCTTAAAGACAGTTTTGGCTAATAACTGGGATGCAAGATTAGAATGCATGTATATGCTGCCTTCTAACCATTTGTATACTTGAATTTTAATAGCTATGGAGTTAACTTCCATAGATCTTAATTATTGGATAGTGAGAAGTCTTAAATAGACATCTACTAATTTCTTAGGCTTGCATAGAATTTCTCCTGGTTACTATAAAACAAAGATCCCTCTCCCCCTGCCCCCGAAAAAAAATGTTTGAGTATTAGATAGTAGATTCTTGGATGCTTCCCTATTGTGAACCATGATTGAGGTGAGTTTTTAGCTAGAAGGAAGATAATAGGAAGTGCAATTTCTATTTATAATACCATAGGTAAGTTCCAGTGGATTTTAAGAGCCAGCTTACAGTAAAACATAAGACACAATAAGATCGTTAACATAGAAATGTAAGATTAAAAATAATTTAGAGGGATAGAAAAGTAAGTGCTGATTATCCCCAAACAAAGGATAATTTTGTTACTATGTTTAATTCTGAGTTTACTTGCAAAGGCCAAAAGGGAAGCTTACAGATGTATTATATAATTTTTTTCAATAGAGACAAACTTAATTTTCAGGTACTGAACTCCTAAATGAAGATGCTTCATGAGCTTTTCTGAATAGTGGAATCAGACATTGGATGTCACCTTTTGTATCCCTCACAGGATCACACAGTATACTCCATACCAGCCAGAGGTGTCTCAGGGGAGACTGGAGAGTTTACTCAACTACCAGACCATGGTATGTGACATCACAGGCATGGACATGGCCAACGCATCCCTGCTGGATGAGGCGACCGCAGCTGCAGAGTCCATGCAGCTGTGCCACAGGTGAGAGGCCCAGCCTCCGGGTCAGGGACACCTTCCAGCCTCTCTCCTGCTGTGTGGGGTGGCCTCCTGTCCCCAGGCAGTGTGCAGTGACTTCTCCCTCTTTCTCTCTCTCTTTCTCACATGCACACTGACAGACATGTATGTATCAGCATCATTATACCAGTTAGCTGAGACAACAAAAAGGTTTGAAATAATAGTGGTATTAAATGCCACTGATGTTTGACATTATGTAAGAAAAATGTTTGGCCCTTCTCTTAATGCTAAATTCAGATGTTAATGCTACATTCAGGCATGTCACAACAGCTTTGCTAATATCAAGGACTGATGCTCCTCTCTCTTTGCCATCATTAGTGTGAGGCTTTCATCTGATGGCCTCAAGAAGACTGCTGGATCTCTAGCCATGACATCTGCACACAGGAGGAAGAAAAGGGTCGGGGTAAATGGTACTTCTAGCTAAGTAAGCCTTTTTCAAAGGTTTTTTGAAAGGCCACTCTCAATAACTTTCACTTGCCCTTCATTGACTACCCTAACCTACAAAGGACCTGGAAAAATATAGCTTTCTTTTTTAGATAGGCATATTGCATATTGCTGCCCTCTATATACTGGGGTTCTGTTATTTGGGTGAAGGGGAGAAGAGATACCAGGTAGGGACTGGAAATCTGTAATGTACTACATGACCATCACCCTCTTTCATGAAGAATATTGTTCTTAGGTTGTATTTACTGTTTTATAGCTTGTTTTCTTTTTCAGTTTAACAATATATTATGAACATTTCCCCATTTATTTAGTCAGCTTTCTAGAATATGGCTTTTATTGGCTATATAGTACTCACTTGCATAGAAGTACCATAATTTATGTAACCTCACCTCTATTATTGCACAGTTTGTTTCCATCTTTTAGTGTTATTGATATTTTTGTGGATTTTTAGAATAAATCTTTGTCAGAAGTTCTCTAATTCCTGAGGATGTATTTCTAGAAGTAGGATTGCTGGATCATGATGTATAGGTAATAGTTTCTCTCCAAGTCCTCATCTTCCTTCATTGTTTGCTTTGTGAATACATTAGATCTTACCTTCCTGGTAGAATTCTCATGTAGATGGTCATCTTGTTGGGAAATCTACCCACATTCATGGTATGTCGGTCTGAGGTTTTGTGCCTCTGGCCTTGAATGTCTATGTAAGTCTCTTTCTTGGCTTCCAGTCTTGAAGGATAATTAAATTGGTTTTGGTACCAATTCCAGTGTGTGTGGGACACTCCCCACACTAACAGACAATTCTTGGATACCAGTAGCGTGTCTGAGAATTCAACTCAATTCTGACACTATCAACCCAGAGATAGCAGGACATTGCACAGGTTAAGGTTTCAGCCTTAAAAGACTGCCTCCACTCCCACTCTTGCACCTGCACCCTTCAGATGCCAAACACAAGTCCAGGTTGTTACCTGTACTTTTGACCAACTGGCTATAAATCAGAGGTTCCCAGGAAACCCTCCTCTCATTTGATGAGTTTGTTAGAGCAGCTCATGCTCACAAAACTCAGAGAAACATTTTACTTACTAGATCACCAGTTTATTATAAAAGGACATAACTCAGGAACAGCCAGATGGAAGAGATGGATAGGGTAAGATATGTGGGAAGGGTGTGGAGTTTCCGTGCAAGCCATTTTCCTCAAGTCTTTGTGCGTTCACCAACCTGGAAGCTCTCTGAACCCCACCCTTTTGGATCTTTGTGGGGGCGTCATTATGTAGGCATGATTGATTAAGTAATTGGCTGTTGGTGATTTACTCAACCTCCAAGTCCTCTCCCTTCCCCAGTGGGCAGGGGGTGGGACCCAAAGTTCCAACCATCTAATCACATGGTTGGCTCTGTTGGTAAACAGCCCCCATTCTTAGGTGCTTTCCAAGAGTCATCTATTAACAGAACAAAAAAACAATTTTATCATTCTCTACACTTAGAAAATTCCAAGGGTTTTGAAAGCTGTGACCCAGGGACTTTGGATGTAGAGAAATAGAAATATGTATGATAAATAGAAATATATTTTAATCTTTCAGATGACCAAATATACATTTCTTAAAAGTCACAGTATCACAGTGGTGAACCCCAAACTCAGGTGTGGAGGCTTCTAAGTTCCAGCCACTGGTCCTTCTGCTTTCCAGGCTGCCCTAGTGGGTGGGTTCAGGCTCTTCAGTCATAGATGGAGAACCAGAAAGGGATGTCATCCACCCCTTTGTATTATTCTAAGTGAGAGCTTTCATCTCATACTTGCAGGAGCTGAGGCATTTATTGATGGCTTAGGGGTTCTGTTGTGAACTGATGAAAGTTAATGGGCTATTCACACTCTGAAAATGTTTGATTTGCTTCCTGTCTCTTCTCATACCTTGGGACCTACATTTAACTTTACCCTTGAAAATTCTGAAAAGCCTTGTGCTTAAGCAAATTTTTAAAAAATACCATTGTTTCTGTTTCCATCTTAGGTCATTTAGAGTTAGATAGCTCATTTCTCCAGATTTATTTAAATTCAAACTGTGAAGAGCTACTTTCATTGGATAATTAATCACTTTTTTATCTCCCCAACTCTACCTACTTTATATTAACTATAAAAATAATTCCTGTTCACAGTGGGAAAAGTATTCCAAGAGTAGAGAAAGATATAATGAAGAATAAAATTTGCTGTTTCTCATTGAGAAAGCTGCTGTTAATTGTTCATTGTGTATCTCCTCAGGAAATTAAATGCATAGCACAATATACATGTATTCCCCACCCCTTTCTTCTTGCCAAGATGTGCTCATGATACTCAAACTGTTAAGCATTCCCATCAGTTTTATTTCCAGAAACCACATACTATTAAAGAACCACTAGGATTTGGGTCCTGGGCCCCACTCTGGTCCTTCAGTAGTGAAAGGAAAGGAGCGACACATAGCAGCAATTCACCGGAGAGTTCCGCTTTATTAGGGAAAGGTGCGGGGTTATATAGGAAGGGGCATGAATTGATTGAGGTGTCACTTCTACGGGGCTGGTGGCTGTTGGCTAGGTGCTGGGATTGGGAGGGGGGCGAGAGGTGATTGGGCTTCAGGTGGCGCCGGCAGGAACTGAGGACCCCGAAGAGAAGCCGGAAGTTTGCCATCTTACTGGTGGGGACCCTTCATTCCCCCCTTTCTCCTCTATGGGTTTGTGGACGTTGCTTTCTCTCTGGCTGCTTCCTGCTGAACAGGGGCGGAGAAGGGAGTGAGGGCTTGAGGATTGGGAGGAAAGGGTTGATAGGACTCCCCGCAGTAAGGACGAGTAGATGTGGACTTCTTCAGGTTTGGAAATCAATGAAGGTTCCCTGTAACCATAGGTTGGCCAAGAGGATATGGGTGTCAGGAGCCAGGCGTCTGTGGCTATTGTTTCCAGGAACAGTTTCCAGTGGAGAGAGGGGTCCATCTCAGCGTGTGGTGAGGAGGTCACGTGAGGGTGAGGGATCTTCTGTGGCCAGAAGCTGGTAGTTCCTGAGTAAAAGCTGGTTGAAAGCTAGATTAGAGATTTTTCCGACTTGGGATTTGATGAACTTTATTATACAGGGTAAGAAGAGACAGGCGAGAAGAATGATTATTATGGGGCCTGGAAAGGGCCAGAGCCAGGTGAGGAGGGGGTTTGTTAGTATTGACGAGAACGGGTTGGAATTGGAAGCAGAGTGGAGACTGGAGGCAAAGTCGGTGAGTTTGGTAATGTCAGTTTCTATAATGCCAGATTCATTGATGTAATAGCAGCACTCTTCCCAGAGGAAGACGCAGGTGCCGCCCTTCTCGGCTGTAAGCAGATCTAGGGCCCGCTGGTTTTGAAGGGTGACTTTAGCTAGCGAAGTGACCTGTCTTTGGAGAGAGGCTAGAGAATCAGCAGTGGATGTCAGGGCTCCCTCAAGTTTGGCGTTGAGATGTCTAACTGCCTATAGAGAGTGACCCAAGGCTTCTCCCAGAAACCCTGCCCCAATGGCTGAGGTGATCAAAGAGCTACTGACTATGATGGGAAGGAACGCAGCTCTTTTTGTGCGCGAGGGCAAGGGAGGTTGGAGCTCAAGGAATTTGCCATGCTGTAAAGTGTTAACTGTGGGATTAGAGTGACGAGAATGCAGGGTGTATCAGAGTTGGGAGGCAGTGAGTTGAGAAGACTGCCATTACACCAAAAGAAGTGTCCCGGTTGCGTAAAAGTCTTAGAGCCAGAGATAGGGGTGTAGATAGAGAGGCAGTGAAGTGTGCTGGAGGGGGGTGGAGTTGGGCTTACACAGTGGTGGATGGTGAGATTATCTGCGTATTCTGGTTCCCATAGGGGTATGTCTGCCAGGGGGCAGAGGGGTTGTCTTTCTGCATGGAAGGAGTAGTTGGAAATATTAAGGGGCACGGCGGCCAGCAGTGGGCGCTGTAGTGATGCGCACAAGAAACAATTGGCTGTGTTAAGGGTGTGGTTGAGAAAGATGGTGGTGTCCTGAATGAGCTGTAATGAAGAGTAGGAGAAATGGGAAGATGGGTGGGGATAAGAAGATGAAGAGGCACTATCAAGAGTTTGGATAATGACTTTTTCGGAATGTCTGCTATCTGATGCAACTTGAGAGATCTGGGAATGAGAGGGAACATACTTTCGAGAGATATGAAGGGTACTGTGGAGGGTCGAGGACCCCCCGTAGTAAACTGAGGCTGTGACTCTGGCAGCCCATCGGGATTGATAAGGAGAATGAGCCGTTGGGATATTTCATGAAATGGTTGGAGGAGTAATACTGTGGGTACTGGAAGTTACCTATGTAGTGAATTGTGCAAGACTAGTAGGGACATTTCCTGTAGGTATCTGGCCATTGCCTGCAGTAGGCTTGTTTTTGGTCATAGAGGAAGCAGAGGTGGGGAGAATAAGGGTAGCTGCTAGTGAACACTTCGGTGGAGGGAGGAAAGTGGAGGTATAAAGGCTCAGAGCAGCTTTTCAGAGGGAAGTCTGGTGTGGCAATGAGGGCAGTAACTTTTGTTTGATGCTGTGTGTAAGTCTGTCTGACTTTGAATCGCCATACAAAGGAGGCTGGGGTGGTGGGGAAGACAATAGGAATGAGGGAAAAAAGTGAGAGAGCAGTAAAGGAGGAAAAAGTCATGATTCGGGTATGGATGGCAAAGGGGGTGAACGAGATTTTGGAGGAAAGAGGACAGTAAGGTGAGGAGTCTGGAGGGAGGGAGAGTCTGTAAACTTTTGTAGGTTAAGAGATCTTTTAGGTGATGTGGGGACAGAATGGTAAGGGGTGCTCTGAATGTCAGTTTATGAGCTTCTTTCTGCAAGAGCTGTCTAGCGGCTAATGCTCGTAGGCAGGGGGCCCATCCCTGAACTGTGGGGTCTAATTACTTGGAGATATAAGCTACTGGGGCAAAGCATATTGGCCTAGGACTCCTAGAGCTTGACTGGACCTCTCATGAATGTATAATGAGAAGGGCTTCGACAAATCAGGAAGATGGAGAGCTGGGGCTTCTACAAGGGCTTGACGGAGCTTAATGTAGGAGTGTCAGGGTGAGGAGGATAATGGTTTTTTAGGGAGGCTCTTGCTGAGGTTGTATAGGGGTCTTGCCAACAGGGTGCAGGGAGAAGTTAGGGATCTACGTTCTAAAATATCTAGCTAGGCTTAGAAAGGGCCTAGAAAGGAAAGGATTTTTGTCTTGGTTTTGGGAATGGGCAGGTCAGAGAGGAGCCATTTTCTGTCTAAGGTAATGGACTTTCTTTGTTGAGATAGAAGGAATCTGAGGTAAGTGATAGGAGGGGAAGAGATTTGAGCTTTGACGGGGGATACTCGGTAACTTCTGGAAGCTAGAAGGTTAAGTAGGGAGGCAGTGTCAAGTTGAGACTGTTCCCATGAGAGACTGCAGAGTAGAAGATTGTCTATGTATTATAAGGTGGACTTGGAGTGATCATGATGAAACTGTTTGAGGTCCTGAGCTAGGACCTGTCTAAAAATATGGGGACTATCTCGGAAGCTTTGTGGCAAAACTGACCAAGTGAGTTGTTTAGAATGTCTTGTGTATGGGTCCGTCCAGGTGAAGATGAAAAAATCTTGGGAGCAGGGGTCTAGAGGGATAGAAAAATGGGTCTTTGAGATCTAGGACTGAGAAGTGGGATGCTGAGGCTGTATGGATTTGGAACTAAGGGATGGATAGGGACAATGGCTATGTTGATGAGGCGAAGGTCTTGGACAAGGCGGCAAGATCCGTTGGTTTTTTTAACAGCTAATATGGGGGTATGTCTTTGAGATCTAGGACTGAGAAGTGGGATGCTGAGGCTGTATGGATTTGGAACTAAGGGATGGATAGGGACAATGGCTATGTTGATGAGGCAAAGGTTTTGGACAAGGCGGCAAGATCCGTTGGTTTTTTTAACAGCTAATATGGGGGTATTAAATGGGGAGTGAGTGGGTCTGCTTGAATGATGGGTTGGAGGCCTATGAGGGCTGAAGTGGTTTGGGGGTATTGGGCCTGACAGATATACTGAGAGGGATCACATAATTTGATAGAGGCAGGGGGACATAGGGCCACGGAGGGGCTTGTAATGTCCCAAACTTTGGGATTAACAGGGTGTATGAGGGCAGAACCGGAGCTGTCATTGGGCAGAGGGCGGTCGTCGGCTATGAGGGCCATCAGAAAGGGAGTACTGGGGGCTGTGGGAGTGGATATAGTTATGGAAACGTGGAGGAGGGAAAGGATGCCTCGTCCTAGTAAAGGGATGGGACACTGGGGCATAACCTGGAAGGAGTGGGAGAAAGGTATGGAATTGTCTTGGATTGTGCATAAAAGGGTGGGTGGGGGGTTTAATGGGAAAATCTGTTTACCTCCTACTCTGACTATAGGAGTAATGGCTGGCGTGGTAGGGCCCCGGTATTCTCACAAGACTGAGAAGGTGGCTCCTGTATCTAGGAGGAAGGAGATGGGCCGACCGTCTACTGTTAACGTAACCCTGGGCTCCTGTTTGGTGATGGAAATGGTCGGGCGAGAAGCCCCCGGGCCCCATCAATCTTCTTCTGCCAGCCCCACTACGGCGGGCTTAGGATGGGGGTTGTTCATCCATCCTCCCCTTCGGGTGGTTGGGCAATCAGACCCCCAGTGGCCCTTTTTGTGGCATCTGGGGCATGGGGTGGTAGGAGATCTGGGGGAGGGGCACACCCTTGACCAATGTCCCTCTTTTCTGCACTTGAAACAAGCTCTTGGGGGGGCTTGTTTGTAGAGGGGCGCCCAGGTTGTGTTTTTATCAGCTGGGCTAACATTTGGAAATTGGCCTGATCAGCCTTTTGTTTACGGCATTCTTTCTCCTGATCAGCCTTTTGTTTACGGCATTCTTTCTCCTCCTCCTGCTTATGGAAGACTTTAAAGGCCACTGTTAGGATCTCAGTCTGTGGGGTAGCGGGGCCCTGTTCTAACTTTTTGAGTTTAGCTTTAATGTCGGGGTAGCCTTGAGCTAGGAAGTATGTCATAAGGACATGTCTTCCTTCAGGTGTTTCTGGGTCCAGGCTGGTATACCGTAATAGGGCTTGAGTGAGTCTGTCTAAGAACTCGGAGGGGATTTCATCTCTCTTTTGAATTATGTCTTGGAGCTTTTGAAAACTGACTACTTTACAAGCTGCCCTTTTTCAGACCTGCTATTAAGCAGGAGGCAAAAATATCTCGAGAGCGGAGACTCATGGTGGTGTTATAATTTCAGTGTGGGTCTTGTTTGGGGACAGCAGTGGGGCCAGGGAGATAGGTGGGGTCAGTCCTGTGGGTTTCAGTAGCCTGCATTTGGGCGAAGTCCTAAACTCATCTACGCTCTTCAGGGAGGAGAGTATTGGCCAGGAGCATGAAAATGTCATGATGTGTGAGGCTGTAAGACTGGAGGGTCTATTGAAACTCCCTGATGTATGTCATGGGATCAGTGGAAAAGGAACTTAGGCGTTTCTCTAGTTGGGCTAAATCTCTTAAGGAGAAAGGGATGTGAACGCGCACGCTGCCTTCGGATCCTGCTACCTCCCGGAGGGGGGCGATAATTTTGGGAGGCTCTCGGGACTGAGTCTGAGGGGGACTGAAGGGTTCTGGCTCAGTCTGTGGGGGAGTGACGCGGTCTAGCCGTGCCTAGTCGAGCAGGTCCTGAAGTGCAGAAGGGGGACAAAGAAAATAAAGAAAGATAGAATCGGACCCACATGTCGCCAGCTACCAGCCCAGCTGCTTACTTCTGCCGCTCTAGTTGGGCTTGAACTCATGACTGAATTAAGAGTCCCATGCTCTGCTGAGCTACAGCAGGGCTCCAGTTAATTGCTTATGGAATGCGTTGTTTTCTATTCCTGCCACATCGGCAAGTGGGGGAAGGGCATAGCTAGAAGCAGGGGCGGTGTTTCTACACATCTTCAAGGTCTCCCTATTTTCAGAGTGAGGAGTCTTGGCAAGATATGTTTTTGTGGACAGGTAACTTCTAAGGACTGCACCGGTTGTTCTCTAGCTTGTGCTTTCCCATGCTGCCTTCAGACATGGGGGGAGGTGCTTTCCCATTCTCTCTACAAACGTGAGAAGACAAAGGCGGTGCCTAACAGGGGAGAAACAGGTGATGAGGGCAAAGACGGAGGAGGCCCCCGGGACCTAGTTAAAGGGGGGCTGAAAGGCTCAGGCTTAATCTGCAGGGAATGAAGGTGGAGGAGGTGAGATGGGGGAGGAGATGGTTGGGGAGGAAGGGAGAAGGGCTGTTGTAGGAGAAGAAGGGGAAGGGAGGGAACAGGAGGCTTCTGCGGGGGCGGCGGCTTGCAGGCTAGGAGAACTTGGGAGGGGGCGGGGAGAGGAGGAGGCGGAAAGCTTCAATATAGGGAATCTCCTTCCATTTTTTCAGGCGCTGGCAGTAGTTAAAAAGATCGCGAGTGATGTTAGGATCAAGAGTTCCCCCTGCGGGCCATTGCTTGTTATTGTCTAGGGGGGTATGTCGGCCAATCTTGGGAGCAATATTTACGGAGAAGTTTTGGTTTTATATCAGGCATCAGGGAGAGGGTAGCCAGATGCTTAAGCAGGCATTCAAGAGGTGAACTTTCAGGGAGGGATGAGGAGGCTCCCATGGCTAAAGGACAAAGAAGGAGACAAACAGGGGAAGACGAACGGAGATCCTCGGACTGGAAGCAGACCACAAGGAGACAAAGGGCGTCCCCGATGATCCTTGGTGGTCTGCGGAAACTCGTATACGAGTCGGAATTTCTTGGGAAGTGTGGGTCGTCACCCAGACTTCCCTAAGAAGGCAGAGTGCCGGAGTCTCGAGGTACCTAGCGCTAGGCGTTTTCGGCGGACGGAACAGAAGGAGGAGGGGGGGAAAAGGGAGCGTTCTCATCTACAAAGGAGTCACCTCGTTTATGGCTGTTGGAGGGGGATGCCTGAGAGTCAGCCGCAGCCGTGAAGGCCTGAGGCGGGGATTTATGACTGTCGGAGGAGGGGCCTGAGCGTCCGCCGCAGCCGTAAAGGCTTGAGGCGGGGATTTATGGCTGTTTGGGGAGGGGCCTGAGGGTCCGCCGCAGCCATGAAGGCCTGAGGCGGGGAGAGTTCCCTCCTCATCCCCGAGCGTCAGGGCCTTGCCGGACGATCACGGTCAATGGCACTGCGATAGCTTGGGGAAGAGTGGCCCACCCCGGGGAAATTTTGCTTAAAAACTTTCAGCACTGATGGAAGGGATGGTGAATGCGTTTGACTGTCAGAGGAGGGGCCTGAGCATCTGCCGCAGCCGTAAAGGCTTGAGGCGGGGATTTATGGCTTTTGGAGGAGGGGCCTGAGGGTCCGCCGCAGCCGTGAAGGCCTGAGGCGGGGAGCATTCCCTCCTCATCCCCGAGCGTCAGGGCCTTGCCGGATGATCACGGTCAATGGCACTGCGATAGCTCGGGGAAGAGTGGCCCACTCCGGGGGGAATACTTACCTAAAGGCCAGAGAGGAGTGGTGAGTGTGATGAGCCAGCACCGGAAAAAGAGGATGAGGGCAAGCTGCTGCTGGTGTCGGGGGAAGACGGGGCCCAGTTGGGGTGTCCCGTCTCCTGGGTTTCGGCACCAATGAAAGGAAAGGAGCGACACATAGCAGCAATTCACCGGAGAGTTCCGCTTTATTAGGGAAAGGTGCGGGGTTATATAGGAAGGGGCATGAATTGATTGAGGTGTCACTTCTACGGGGCTGGTGGCTGTTGGCTAGGTGCTGGGATTGGGAGGGGGGCAAGAGGTGATTGGGCTTCAGGTGGTGCCGGCGGGAACTGAGGACCCTGAAGAGAAGCCGGAAGTTTGCCATCTTACTGGTGGGGACCCTTCAAGTAGCCCTATGGTCCTGCGCTTGTCACCATCTCTGAGCCCTATTCCTCTTCAGCTGAATGAGGACACTTAGTTTAGATAATCTCTAAATGCTCCTTTGGCAATAAAATTCTCAGATGTTTTTATTCAGAAGAGCTCGTTTTTGTTTTGTTTTGTTTTGTTTTTATCTCCACTTGTACCTAATCATAGCCTTCTGCTTTTCTTTCTTTTTCCTCATAGTATATTTTTAAATATTTAGACTTAGCTTAAGATTGATTTTGCTAAGTAGGGTTAAAATAGTGTTAAACAAAAGTCAACAGAGTAAATTTGAAAATCTAATTTGGCTTTATTCAATGATTCATGAATCAGGCAACATCCCATCTAAAAAGTAGAAAGGAGTTCCAAAGGATAGAAAGGGGAAAAATTTTAAAGGCAGGACAAGGAAGTCCTAAACAAACAAGGATCATTTCGGGCAACATCACCTTCCTTTGGGGGACAAAAAGGGTCATACTAAGGGGATTACCTCACTTAAGCAGACCAAAAAATTATAGAGTGACTAATTAAGATCACATTCCTGAAGAAGGTTGAACGTGTAAGTAGGTTAGGTATTGGTGACACGGGCCTAGCACAACTGACTCCGTTTTGTGTCTCTGGGTTTCTTTTTAACAATGACAATTGGATTTCAGTGAAATTCTAATCAATAAATGTAATTAGTCACTCATGACTCAGTATTTTTAACACTAAGGCTTTCCCTCAATACCATCTTTGCTTTGCATTCTTAGAAGATACTCTGCTTTCTTTAATATTCATGCTTGAATGTGATTTTCCTTTTCAACAGACACAACAAGAGGAGGAAATTTTTCGTTGACCCCCGTTGCCACCCACAGACAATAGCTGTCGTTCAGACTCGAGCCAAGTAATTAATTTTATTCATACTTTAACTAGGGAACAATATCATGTTCATCTCTGTTGTCTCTCCAAACTGATTGGAGGTGAACCTGGTTTAAATTAGAGTTGTTGATTTTTACTTTCCCTCTGACTTTCTTCCCAGGAACTCACTGGTAAGTAAAATATGTTAGAATTGAGGAAAAAGTACACAGTGGTTTTAGCTACCTTTATTTACTTTATATTAAGCTACCATGTTGTTTTGTTTTCTTTTTGTAAAAGGAAAATTAAAAATGTTAAAATGATTTCAACTTTTTTCAGAAAGTTTGAAAAGCAGAGGGAAAAAAATGAAATGGTTGCCCAATTGTTATGATTTTGTGTGCATCCCTGGAAACAAAGTTTATAGGGAATCCACATAATGCCTAGGTGTGGATTGAATAGAAGACGCACATTGTATTTATTTAGTGCTGTAATCAGATAAACACAGCACAACTACCCCTTGTGGGCGTGCTTATTTGCTTTCTCCTTTTAACAGCTGGGCAGTCTTCCTGCAGTCCTATGCCACCATCCCTTTAGAAGGGGTTTTCTCCATATGATTGGAATTGGATGGTTTTAGGAACCTAGCGAAAGTCTTCCTCTTTGCCTTACTGGTGGCTTTCCATTCATTTAAAACTGGTCCAAGGTGAAAGTGATGATCAGTTCTTTAGCTCTAGGACGCAATGTTCCCCATCCTCTCTCAGGAGCAGGTTCTGACAGGAAAGTGGAGGAGGAGTGGTGAGGGTGGAACTGAGAGACCAGCTGAGCTGTGAGACGCACTTGGAGTTGGCATGACAATCTGTTACCATTGAAGGACCAGGTGTGGGATGGGGTGGTGGGGCAGGGCACACTGAGGGAAGGACACAGGATATTCATGCTGAATCACTGAAAAGAAACTAATTTTATTTTCTCTGGAAAACCAAAAGCATGATTGCTGCTAATCTTCTGTCTTTCCAGATATACTGGAGTTCTCATTGAGCTGAAGTTACCCCATGAAATGGACTTCAGCAGAAAAGATGTCAGTGGAGTGCTGTTCCAGTACCCAGACACGGAGGGGAGGGTGGAAGACTTCACGGAACTTGTGGAGAGAGCACATCAGACTGGGGTAGGCAGGCCTCTCCTTCTCAGTCCATGGAGGTGTGTCCCAACTTTTAGTTATTATCATTGTTTTTGGTGTGTCTTAATTTCCATACCTTTATCACCTAGAATGGTAAAACTCTCTATTACCTACATGTTCTTTAAGTTTGTTATGTTCACTGATTCCACAGTAAATATTTTTGAATGAATGATTGAATAAACAAAATTCACAGGATATAATGCAACTCTGCCAGTCTGCCTTAATGGAGGTAATTTTCCGCTCTCCCACTACTCTCAGGAGTGTCCATTTTCTTTCTTGTTTCCTTTCCAGAGCTTGGCCTGCTGTGCTACTGACCTTTTAGCTCTGTGTATCTTGAGGCCTCCTGGAGAATTTGGGGTAGACATCTCCCTAGGCAGCTCACAGAGATTTGGAGTGCCACTGGGCTATGGTGGACCACACGCAGCCTTTTTTGCCGTCAGAGAAAGCTTGGTGAGGATGATGCCAGGGAGAATGGTGGGAGTAACAAGGTAAGCAGCTCGTTTCACCTTTTTATTGTGGTTATCATTCTCTCTGTTCCTTCTGATCACCAGTCATTGATTTCTCTCTGCATTTCGCTGTGCCACATCGGGTCAGTTAAGAAAATGTACAACACAGATTCAGAGAAGAGAACCTAGAGTAGGAATTAGTACCTCTTCTCAAACGCCGAATTTTTTTTTATTTATTTGGAGAAGTATGTGTATAGTTTGCAACCTATTTGCATTTACAACAAATTTATTTAGGCTGATGATAGCCTTGAGTGAACATTTTAGGTGTGTTTTATATTTAATCAGTTTTTTCTCAAAAGTGTTATGTCACATGGTAATGTTTATAAAGACAAGTGCAATGAGACATTACCATGAACATGTTGTAATCCACATTATTTCCTAGAGAATTGCCACTTGTTCATTCAAGTAATTTCTAAAGGTACTCTCTGAGTGCTTCTCATTGATCATGCTCCTCAGAGACAGATTTAGATAAATGCCATGTTTATTACTGGGGAAATTAAGCACAATCTTTTTGAGGCAGAGTGCTTTCCAATTTTAAAAAATCAACATATTAATTATTATTGTCTGCTAATTTTTATATTGAACTTATTACCTTTCTGAAAGTGGACCGCCAGAACTTGATGGAATGAAGAATAAGCCTGGTGAATCTTTGTGTTTATCCAAATTTTTTAATGTATTGGGAAGAGAAAAACCTTGTTAGAGACAAATGTACGATTTTAATGTTTTTTCTTTATAACCATACAATTGCTTTAGGTTTCTAATACAGAAATCATTTCCTTTGTCAGATATTTCTCTTTTTCTTGTGCCTGCCAAGAAGCTCGGAATGAAATTTAATCCTCATTCACTTTAATTATATTAGTCTGGGTCATTCCTGGAAAATTTCTTTTCAAGGTTCTTGGCCTTATTGTATACCTCAGTTCCTCAAATCAAGTACAAACTAAGCATTAGTAGTCCTATACAGGAGGGGATGGTTTGGGAATTGTTTCTTTTTGGTCTTGCAGCCACATAAATTTGGTGAATTCCCTTCCAGCTGGAAAGGAAAGAAGCAGGTCCATTCATGACAGCTCCTGGTGCTATGATTATCTGTGCTAACTGGATGTTTTATTCTTGGTTCAGAGATGCCACTGGGAAAGAAGTGTATCGTCTTGCTCTTCAAACCAGGGAGCAACACATCCGGAGAGACAAGGCTACCAGCAACATCTGTACTGCTCAGGTGATCCCACTGAATGCCTTACAATCTACAGAAATGAGCTACTCATCCATTCATTTGGTCATTCATTCATTCACCATCTACTGAGAAGTGTGCACACCAGAGATGTCAATAATCTTATTGGTGGTGGTCTTGAATAAGCTTATGGTCCTGTAAGAATCAAAGTACAATGTATTTTGCTGGTGCTGTGTGTATGCACACACTTAATACCTCAGGGTCTCCAGCATTCTTGGCCATAAGGCATGTCCATTACAGGTGGCGATTGGGCCACCTTCTCTTAGGGCTGAGATGGAGGCCCTCCAGGAAAGGAAGAGTGTTTGAAGTGACTGTGTTTGAAGGATGGTCCAGCTGATGGTGGTCATGGGGTACTCTTACCCCATGCTTATGACAGGCGTTCCTGAAATCATTGCGATAAAATAGGAGAGGCTTCCTGGGTTCCTGACCATCCTGGAAGTTGCCTAAGGGCTCAGGTCAGAGGGAGTAGTGTTTTCTGAGATCATCCAGCTTCTAGGATCAGGTGGGAAACTGTTCCTCAGCACACAGTTCATTCTACATCCATTTTTCTATTCAGGGCCAGGGAAAGAGATCTCACAGAGACCTCGGTGGGCAGTGCAGTGCTCTTCCCTTTTAGGGCGTTGGCTCAAAGCACCACCAGCAGCTTTTAGAAAGCCTTTCCAAGGAGGCAATGGATGATATTTCATCATTTAACTTGGTTTGTAAAACCAAATTGCTTTTTCAGCAATTATCAATGTGATGTTGCCTTTGGTTTTAATCTTCTCATTCTGGAGATCTTCTGACTCTTCCTTGTCTATTTCATTCCATGTGTTCCTTTTCATAATTGGTTGCGTAAAAGAGTTGCTCATAACTCCAATGTCATTCTCTTTGTAAACATGAAATTATTGGACATACCACATTTTGTTTATCCATTCATCAATTGATGGATATTATTTCCACTTTTGGGTATTTTGAAGAAAGCTGCTATGCATAGTCATATATAAGTTTTTGTGGGGTCATACGTTTTTAGCTCTCTCAGGTATACACCTAGGAGTAGAACTGCTGGGTCATACTGTAAATCTGTAATTAATATTTTGAGGAACTTCCATGCTATTTCCACAGTAAAGTACACTGTTTTATATCCCCACCCCCAGTGTATGAGGGTTCTAATCTCTCTGCACTTCACTACTACTTGTTATTGCCCATTTTTTTGGTTATAGCCATCTTAGTGGGTTTGAAGTGATACTTCCTTGTGGTTTGATTTGTATTTTCCTAATAACTACTGATTTGGGGCATCTTTTCATCATTAGCTTTTGATTACTTTCTTTAAGTATCCTGATGATATTGTTCGTCCAAATTATCCAAGGATTTTGACTTTTCTTGGTTTCTGTTTCTCTAAACTTCTTTGATGTTTTGCTTTTATGCCTCTTTAAGATTTTTTTTTTAGTAAGAAAAAGCAAGGACTTTATTTGGTTAAAGCGAAAAGTGTGATCTTGATACAGGAGAGTGGGCTGTCTGAAAACCAGAAGCAGCTGCCTCTCTAAGATTTTTAAAAATGATTTTGTACCTCTCCCCATTTGTGGAAACTATCATCTCAAGATTAAAAAGGGACATGAACCAAACTCCACAAAGATGTTGTGGTAAGAGGCTTCCAGAGCATCCTGTAAATATTTCTGTGAAACCTTCACAGAGAGATATCTTTACCTGAGATACTGACCTTGCTGTCAGCAGAGAATAAGCAGCAGGTTCTGGTTTTCTCTTTCTAGAATCTCCTGCCAACTCATTTTGGTTCTTTCCCCTTGAGTCTTACATTTCCATCTTCAGTAGTCCTTTGCCACAGATTCTCCATTCATCTCTTGGTTGACTGAAATTCAACTTCCAGTGCTTTATTTAAGATCTCAGGAGAACTGTATTCCCTGAGTTCTTGTGTGTTTGAAATTTGACTGTTGCTTTTATCCTTGAAGTGCTATTTGAGTGTAAAATTTATTTGGGGGAAAGCCTTGCCTTTTTTCCCCCCTGAGGCCTTTGTGGCTCCATTGTCTTCCAACATTAGATACTGGCTTCATGATGTCTGATGATAGTCTGATCTCCCCCTTATGGGTGACATGATTATGTTGCATGGATAGGACCCCTTTATCACGGTCAAATTTGAAGTTTTATTATTCTGACTCCAGGGTGTCCTGGATGGTGTGTTTGCCCCTCAGGTAGTCAGGCAGGTTATGAATGGTTCCCAGTATTTATACATCCCCATCCCCATACTGTGGAGAATGCAGGAAACTTGACCATTTTGCTGGTTCCTGTTTTCAATTTTGGCATCTCAAGTCAAAAAAATATTCCCTCCCAGTAATTGTCTTCCATCACATTGGTGAACATGATTCTTTAAACGCTCTTTGTTGTTTTAGGCTCTCTTGGCAAATATGGCTGCCATGTTTGCAGTCTACCATGGGTCCTGTGGGCTGGAGCACATTGCTAGAAGGGTGCATAACGCCACTTTGATTTTGTCTGAAGGTGAGTCCCTTATCGTTTTAAAACTTCTGAGTATGACAAAACTGATTAACTTGAATGAGTCAAGGTGAAAACTTAACTGCATGTCCAATACTATATGCAAAATTAAAAACCAAGTAACTGGGAAGAATATTTTCAACATCTGTGATAGACTGTTAATATTTTTAATATAGAGAGCTCTTACCCCTTTCCCCCACCCCATAAACAAGAAGGATGAACACTCGGAGAGGAAAATTGGCAAAAGGCATCATTAAATGTAATTTTAAAATAAATAAATCAATAAATGCACAAATTATGTAGTTATATAAGATACATTATATACTATAACATAATACATATATATAATGTTTTAAAGCAAATGGCTAATGAACATATATCATTTCAACCTACTAGTCAAAGAAATGTAAATTGAAACAATAGTATTTCTCATTACATTGTCAAATATTAAAAATAATGCTGACATTGATATGACTTATATAAGGGCACTTAAGCAGTATGTAAAAAAGTTTTTAAAATGTGCCTACAGTTTGAACCAGAAATTCTACTTCTGGAAGTGTTCCTAAAGGAAATCATTAGATTAGGATATAAAGGATGACCATTGAAACATTGTTTACAATAGCACAATCTTGGAAACAGCCTAAATGTCCAATAATAAATGATTAAATTGTGTTATATGCATGTGTTTGAATATTATATACCCATTAAAAATAATGATATGGATTTTGCTATGTAGAAAAGCAAAATATTCATGCTATATTAAAATTTTTTTTAAATATAAAGAAATAGGTATATGTGATCATACACACACATACACACACATCACTTCTAGAGGAATATACACTAAAACATAACCAGCAGTTATTTTTGATGGTGACTAGTGATATTTCTTCCTTTTTTATATGTATTTCACCGTTTTCTATAGCATAGCAATAAACAGTTACTTTTTAAGAAAGCAGCCACCAAAACAATGGTTAGAACCAGTGAAACAGACAATAGTTAGAATTTACCTCATTTCTCTGAAATGTCGTTGGAGGAGGAGCAGGTTTCTGTGTTGGAGACTGGTGGCTCGCCTATCTTGTCTAGGTCTCAAGCGAGCAGGGCATCAACTCCAGCATGACTTGTTCTTCGACACCTTGAAGATTCAGTGTGGCTGCTCAGTAAAGGAGGTCTTGGGCAGGGCCACGCAGCAGCAGATCAATTTCCGGCTCTTCGAGGATGGCACAGTAAATCAAACTTCCAGTTCCTAAAAATTGTTTAAGTTCTTATGACTTTTCTCACTAGAAACTTTCCTCTTTATTAAACAATACATAATATTGGAATTTGG
The DNA here is from genome assembly GCF_040802235.1 of Manis javanica. Lineage (NCBI taxonomy): Eukaryota > Metazoa > Chordata > Mammalia > Pholidota > Manidae > Manis > Manis javanica. The sequence continues at coordinate 60,340,850 of NC_133157.1, forward strand.
GGCACAATCTGTTTTGTGTAAGCAATTTTCATTTCCAACTTGAAATGTTGTGACAGTTTCAAACAAAAATAATTCATTCTTAACTATCCTTAAGAGTGCATTTTTGTGTATGGTGCTTAGGCACATATTTTACTCATAGTACTCCTCTGCTTACCATCTGACTGTTGAAGGAAAGTCTATGATAAGTGATTAAGATAAGGAAAGAGAAGGGCAAACATCTCTATTACCAACAGGTGTGTCCTATAGCCATCAAACTGTCCAGATGTGGCTTATAAAGTTCTAAACCTTGTGACATCTGGGGCTGGTCTAGTCACCTATACCTAAAGGCCAAGTTGGATATAATGGTTCCTGGTAAGCTGGAACAGTGAGGAGTTTTGTCCAGCACCTTTGCTCCTTTAACCTTTCTTGGAGTTTCTCCACTGGTCTTGGTGTTTTTACTTTTGATTCCTTCCCTTTTGTTTTCATTTCTGTAGCTTGGTATTTCTCTGGATGAAACAGTCAATGAAAAAGATCTGGATGACTTGTTGTGGGTCTTTGGCTGTGAGTCATCTGCAGTAAGTATAAGAAAAAGATGCATTTCTCATAATGACTATTTGAGGTGGTGTCAAAGATGGCTTTGCCTCCTTTGAGCCTTAGTGTCAGAGAAGGAGCCCAGGTATGACAATGGATTTCTTGCTTTTAAAATTATGCTGTTGTCCCCGTGACTAATGATAGGTGGAGCTCACTGTTGGGCCCTAGCCAGGACCACGCAGGCAGGTTAGTTCAAAGAATTGTAAACGGTATTTAGTTGAAACTGTCCCTAATAAGATTTGTGGCACTGGCATCTTGGTTTTCTTGATTCTGGGAAAATTATGGTATTCACTCATGTAACACTTATTAAAAACCTAATGTGTGCCAGGTCCTATGCTGAGTCCTGAGGATAATGGTGAATCAGACATGATTCCTGCCCTCACAGAGCTTATAGACGAATGGGGGTCAAATATGCACAAGACTGCAATCCAGGTGATATGATAGGTGGTGTTTGAAGATGCTCTATTGGCACAGAGCATTGTTCACTGGCATCTGAACGTGAGTAGGGGTTATGCAGAGTAAGGTGGCACAGCTGAGGAGAAGAAGGATGAGGCCAGAGGTGTTCCAGACACTGGGAAAAAGCAGCCATGAAGAATTGGAGGAGTGGGATTACATTGAGAACTAGAAGCAGTTCAGTGTGACTGAGTTGGTTTCTAAAACAATGAAATACGGACATGTTAAGATAAAAATTATGATTCCATGGAATGCAAGTGATAGAGAAGAAGGGTGAGTAGCTACCTAGACCTGTGGCCAGGTGCTAATCACAACACTGTACACTATCTGATACATAGTCACCACTCAATAAATATTTGTTGAATGAATCTTTGAAAGAAAGCATTTATCATAGAAGTGGAAATAGGTTCTAGAGTGTTGAACAGTGCTGTTCTAGTTATCTGTGTCCTCTTTGAGTGAGCACTTCAGTACTAGATAATAAATGTATCTGGTATTCACTTCAAAGAAGTATGCTGTTCTTTTTAAAATTGTAATTAATAAACAGCATTGACTAAGCAACTTTCCTCTAGTTGCTTTGCATTAAATTTAATCACAGGTATTTGTTCCATACATGGGAGGAATATTTATGGACCACCCATTGAGGGCTCTAGGTGGTCATATTTTCAACCTAGGGCAGAATGAAGAGTAAGCCATGTATTTATATATTTTGGATATGAAACCCTTATGAGATATATGATATGCAAATATTTTCTCCTATTCTGTGTGCTATCTCTTAACTCTCTTGATAGTATCCTTTGATGTACGAACGTTTTTAATTTTAGTGAAGTCCACTTTATATTTCTTCTTATTGCTCATATTTTTGGTGTCATATTTAAGAAACCCTGCCAAACCCAAGGTCATGTGGATTTCCCCTATGTTTTGTTCCAAGAGTTTTATAGTCTTACCTTTTAAATTTAGGTCCTTAATACATTTCAAGTTAGTTTTTGTATATGGTGTAAGACAAGGGGCATACTTCATTCTTCTGCGTGCAGATAACCAGTTTTCTCAGCACCATTTGGTGAAGAGACTGTCCTTTTTAATGGTCTTGGCACATGTATTTTCTTAGAATAGTTCTCAAAGATAAAAGCAGTGTCAAGTGAGAATTCTTACTTGAGTGTTATCATAGTAACTTTTTTGATAGCCCCTTAATTTACTGGAAATTGCTTCATTACTCAAGGAACACACAAGAGATGTTCTTTTTGGCTGTAAAAATTGTATGTTTTTCCTCATTTCCTGTGACAAAGGTCAACAAGAGTTAAAAACAGTGCTCTGGAGAATTGCCATAATTCATGACCCATCACGCCTGCCACTGCACCATGCCGGACACTGGGGGCAGGCCGAGGTGGTAGGAGATTTCTGGTGCTCTGCCAAAATACATGATGTCCATTCATGCTTCAAGGCACATTTCCTGCTCTTTAGTTTCTGTCCTCTCTCCATGCAGGAGCTGGTTGCTGAAAGCATGGGTGAGGAACTGAGAGGTATTCCAGGGACCGCCTTCAGGAGAACTAGCCCGTTCCTCACACATCAAGTGTTCAACAGGTTTGTGCGGCCTTTGTGGCGATGGCCTAGGCACAGTGGCTTGGGAGCGCAGTGAAGAGTGGCTTCTGACTCCAGCTGCGAGGTGGCTTGGGTTATTGTGGCTCAGCTGAGGCTCACTAATAAATCATCGCCGCTGTAGGATCTCTCATTCCTGATTCCTGCAAAGCTCCTCCTGGTGCTCTGCTCCCTCGGCACTGTAACGGCTAACCCGGCCTGTCAGGAGGAGGGGACCGGATGCACAGTGGCCAGGCTCAATTTCACACCCAGGAATTCAACACTCCCTTTCTCTCTACCTTCCTCTCATGCCCACAGGCAGCTGCTTGTTCCAGTGCATCCTCTGAGGTTCAAGCAGCTCCACGTCCTTCCCCCAATGCTTTGCTGGCATGTTGCCTACGGCCCAGTTTGATCTGTATTTGGAAGGAAATCTGAGTGTGCCTTATCATGCAGGAGGGTGTATGTGGACTCATATCTCATTATAGTGTCCTGAATCCTGTGTTTTCTGTTCACAGCTATCACTCAGAAACAAATATTGTTCGATATATGAAGAAATTAGAAAACAAAGACATTTCCCTTGTTCACAGCATGATTCCTCTGGTAATTGTTACCTTTATTTCTAGTGCCAACCCCACGCTGATCCCACCTCTTTGAGCCACATCTAATATGTTGCAAAAGGGATGAAGGGATGGCCATACAGGGAGATGGGAGGGCCAATCAGATGGCCATAGGAAATTACTAATGTGGTACATTTTGGATGTGCTTCTTAAAGGGGTCCTGCACCATGAAGCTCAACAGTTCATCTGAACTCACAGTAAGTAGGTTGTTTCTATTAAGGAATTTAGTAGGGTCAGTATTCTAGCTTGTTCATAAGCAAATAGAGAAAACTATGGGACTTAGTAACTACTTCAATAATCCTTCACCTTGCTATTCAATAATCTTGGGAGAAACTAATTTTATCACAAATGGATCATTTAAATTTATGAGTAAATTTCTTTCTTTTTTAATTAAAAGAAATTAATGTATTGTATTTGTGCCTTCATATTCCTGCTGCCCTCACCCCCTTTTTAGAACCTGCCATGATGAAAGCTTTCATTTTTTATCAACTTGTAGTTGTTAAATTCCTGTAAAATTTAGAACCTTATTAAGCCTTCTTATAGAATTTCATTCACAGTGCCAGAGGGTAGAGATTTAAGATTTTTATTTATTTCTTGCATCAACAGAAGATTTGTATAACCTGCTGTTGTAGTTGGTAAGTATCTCTACTAGGCCAGAATCCATGCTAGCAAAGCTTTCCTCTTTTTCTGTAGGATTGTTCTGATGTGACAAACACTATCAGACAAAGGAAATCATTTTATATTGTGACAGAAAGGGTTTTCCCCATCTTTTTAATGTTTGTGTCTCGTTCTGGTTAATGGAGAGAAAATAACATATGTGCTGTGTAGAACTTTGACTAAGCCATACATGAAACAACTCATTGGGTTTAATGGATATATGACAAATCCATTTTCAGGGCTTTTTATTCCTGAAAAGATAGAAAAAGGTTTTATTTTTGTGTAAGTTCCCTTTCCGGGACTTTGTGACTCATTTGTAAAGTATAGATAGTAGTAGTACCTAGCTCATAAGATTGTGGTGAGATTAAACAAATTAGTATATTTAAAGAACTTAGAGGAATGCCTGGCACATAGTAGGCACTCTTTGTGTTAGCTAGTGCTGTAATCATTAAAGTTAGGATTGTTAGTACAATTACAATATGTTTATATGAATAATTTCTCTCTGCTCTTGCTCTACAGCCTATCACATGGAAAGAATTTACAAATATCCATCCCTTTGTGCCACTGGAACAAGCTCAAGGGTACCAGCAGCTTTTCCGAGAGCTTGAGAAGGATTTGTGTGAACTCACCGGCTATGACCAAATCTCTTTCCAGCCTAACAGGTAAGGGGATTTCTTCCCCTGTTCTTTCAGCTATCTCTTATGGCGTAACACCCACCCCCAAAACTTGGAGGCTTGAAGCAACAATTTATATTTTGTACCATTCTGAGAGTAGAGTGGACAGTTCCCTTCCCTTGGGGTGAATGGCCAGAAGGCCCAAAGTGGTCCCGTTCATACTGTAGGCAAGTTAGTGATGGGCTGGTGGCTGGGAGCTCAGGGGAGGATACGGACCGAGACCTTGCTTCTTCTCCGTGTGAACTTCTTATCATGGTTGCTTACGCTTCCTCACTGAGTGACATTGGGTTCGAAATGGAATGTTTCAAGATGGAAAGATGTGGAAGCTGGAAACCTCTTAAGACCCAGACTTCAAAGTTGTACAGCATCACTTCCAGAGCATTCTATCTGGTAAAGCAAGTTACAGGGCCAGCCCAGATTGAACATGGAAGGGGATGACACCTGGGTGTGAATGTCAAGAGGCATGGTTCATTGTGGGCCACCTTAGGAAACTGGTTATTACACCCCTCAGTGACATAGCATAAGAATTAGAATCAAGTACACATGTTAACTCCTATCAAGCAGCAATGTCTCAATCTGCTAGGGCCAGAAGAATCTAGATCCTGGTTTGTTCTGTCATGACTTGAAAGGTCCCTTTCCTCCTCTGGCCTTGGTCATTTGTAAAGTAAAAACTTTGAAGAACAGTGATTTTCAAAAGCAGAGGGCTCTAGTAACATTTCCCAGGTCCTTGTTAAAAATACAAATTCTTGGGCCTTACTTCAGACCTACTGATCATAATCTCTAGGAGCTGAGACTCCAGAATTTTTATTTTTAAAAGCAACCAAGTGATTCTGATATATAGTCAATCTGGAATCCCCTGGATTTGTGATTTCTCTGCTTTTATGAGAATAGATAGGTGATAGGTAGATAGATAAACATCAGGGTGTGAATTAACATCTTAGGGTAACATCTAAGAGGAAGTGCCTGTCTGTCCCTAGGTTCTCTACCTGCCGCTACTCAAAGTGTGGTTCTCCATCAGCATCTTCAGCATTGGCATCACCCAGGAGCTTGTTAGAAATGCAGAATTTCTATTTCAAGATACAAAAGTCAAATGACTTTAAAACGGAGACATTTATTGTCTCACTTCTGAGACAGAAAATAATCAGATCTTTATCAGATATAATCCATCCTTACCTCCTGTTTGGCAAGATAGGTTGCACAGTAAGGCCGTACACTTTGTAAGAACAATATACCTTATAAAAACAAGCCCTTCAGGAAGAGGGCACAGGGCAAACGAAAGGACAGAGAGCTTTTTAAATAATAGCCTCTCACTCAGATCCTCCTTTCATAGATAGGAAGGAACCGACATTCCTGAAAGTCTGGTTTTGGTATACCTTTGTTAAAACAGCATCATTCAACACGCACCCACCACCCACCTTTTTTTTTTTTAAGTAAGGGTGGAGTTGAAATGAATTCTTGACAGTAATACTTTGAATGTTGAAAATGAAGACACTTCGCCCTCTAGTGGTCAAGTATGATCATACCTTCTGTATAATGTTGGAGAGTAATTTTCAAGACTATTTTTAACTCTTAATGCTCTTGCAGTAAATTGAGGCCCCAGTCAGGGTCCTAGAGATTGATCTAAGGATGAGGAAGGTTGCCTTCCCCTAAAGCAGTGGTTCCCATTCCTGGCTGGAAATTAGACTCACGTGGTACATTTATGAAAAATCCTGATGCTCATTAAAAAAAAAACCAGACTGAATAACTTTGATGGGGAAAGACAGGGGTAAAGAAAGGAATGTAGGCATGAGTAGGTCTTTAAAGCTATCCAGGTGATTCCAGTTTGCAGGCAAGCTTGAGAACCACTGTCTTAGACGTTAACGCTGTTGTTTTCCTCAGTATGACTGCTGCTCTTTCTCTGTCCTACTCTCCTCCTTGGAGTGATTGGTAGTGAGATTCAGTATTCCATCTGTCTTGCAGGAGGGAAAGAGCTCTTTATCAGGATGGAGTTTCTGGCAGCAATGCCATCTCCAGCTCCAGGGATTCCCATATATAATACCCATTTCCAAGAGCCAGTTTGAGAGTGACAGGAGTTGTGTACCAAGTTGCTTAGATGGGGGATATTTCTGGTCCTAAGCGGAGGCTGTGGTGACAGATGGGAAATGCCTTATTCTTTGTTAGGGGGAAGTGCAGGTTCCATGCTTTCAGTGAGGTAAGGAGATCTGATGTCTTAGTCTGGGGTAAAGAGGAGGGATGCACCACAAATACTATATGTGAGTGACTCTATTTTTAGCTTGCTATAACCCTGTCTTGGTTTATTCGTGCTAATTTTCTTTCTGCGTGTGGATTAAATTCTAGGTTTTATATTTATTTTATATTCTAGGTCTTATATAATTAGTCTACCACAGGGCTAACTACTTAATGGTTAATTCATCATGATTTATTGTTACTCAAGTCTCAGGGAATAGTGTAAGCTTCATATTTATTGTAAGAAAAAACACAAGTCTTCTTGACTACTCTCATAGAGGAAGGATTAATTGCATATCATTCTCACTGAAGTTCACTCATAAAATAGAGGGTGTAATCTCAGTGATCATCAAGGGATCATATCCTGTTTTCATTTATACCTCAGTAATTGGAGTAGGTCAGTGTGCCTAGAGAGTTCTAGAGTCTAGTTACCAAAAAATTTTGAACCTAGTATGCTTCCTTTCCTTTTTTGTTATTGTATGAAATTTGAAAGATACATATGGGAGAATTTTTAGGAAGAGCATTAGTAGTATTTTGCAACTCTATAATTTTTTATTTTGGTAAAATATACATTATATAAAATTTACCATTTTAACCACTTTTAAGTGTACAGTTCAATGGCATTATGTATATTCTCCTTATTGTGCAACCATCAACACCATTCATCCCTAGAACATCTTCCCAAATTGAAGTTCTGTACCCATTAAACAAGAACTCTTTATTTCCCCTTACTCAGCCATTGGAAACCATGATTCTACTTTCTGTTGCTATTAATCAGCCTACTGTAAGTATGTTATTTAAGTAGAGTCATACAATATTTATCCTTTGGTGTCTGGCTTATTTCACTTAGCATAATGTCTTCAAAATTCATCCAAGTTGTAGCATGTGTCAGAATTTCCTTCCTTTTAAGTCTGAGTAATATTCCATTGTATGTATTTTCCACATTTTGTTTATCCATTCATCCTTTGTTGGATGTTTGGGTTTCTACCTTTTGGCTTTTGTGTATAATGCTGCTATAAACATTGGTGTGCAAATACCTGTTTGAGTTCCTGCTTTCCATTCTTTTGGGTGTATATTCAGATGTGAAACTATTGGCAATGCTATGCTTAATATTTTGAGTATCTACCGTACTATTTTACACATCTGTGCACAGGTATAGGTGGAAAGACATATGAAAGGATAGATACTTAAATAATTATCTCAAATATAGGTGATCGAATTTTAGGTGATTTTACTTTTTGTTCATATGCTTTTTAAGTTACTTATAGTTTATTTTAACCATGATCTATATTATTATATAATCCAAAAAGAAGTAATTTTTATTGTGGGGAACATGCATATTATGAGACAATTAAACACACAGTAAGATGCTTACAGGTTCCTTTCCACCCTGGCTCTCCTCATCTCAGAGGTTTTCTCCATCAACCTGTGGCTTGATGAAGTGGGCTCTGAGCTTGCCTTGGGGCTGGAGGCAAACCACACCACCAGTCTTAGCAGCAGCACAGTAATCAGCCACAAAGTGAGGAAGCCTCTCAACAAAGGGCAAAGGAGCTGAGCTCTGTAGAATAGAATCATATTTAATTTCAGTTGGACTCAAAATATAACTCTCCAGTTCTAATATAAGTAGGAAAACTGGCAGTTATCAGACATGAACCTGAGCATTGGTGCCTGCGGCCTTGATGGCTCCACCCCCTCTTTGCTGCTGGGGAGCTTCCGTAGGGTCTTCTCTCCTGTGTGGTTCTCTGTTGTGCTCACAGAAATCTTTTATTCTTTCTTTCTCTAATAGTTCCTGCTGAGACAGAGATTGCCACAGGGCTTTTCTCTTCAGTGGAATTTTTCTGAAAGGGAATCCAGCAGTTCAAATGAAAGGGTAGCACTCAGAATACGTAAGGCCTCTAAAGCTCTGTTAATGTGGCTTCCTCCTTAGTCATGTTGTAGGTTTCTCTCCTACAAGCAAGAAAGGGAATGCTACATTATTGATTTGATTGAGATTTTTTTTTAATTTGACAAGGTATTTATTAGAAGATTGGCTTCCAGAGTGGATGCACCAGTCTGTTCCTAACAGTGCATGAACAGTCCCAGAACCCATTATCACCGACACTTGGTATTTTTCAGCTAACTTTTTTTTTTTGGTATCATTAATCTACAATTACATGAGCAACATTATGTTTACTAGACTCCCCCCATCACCACATCCCCACCACATACCCCATTACAGTCACTGTCCATCAGCATAGTAAGAAGCTATAGAATCACTACTTATCTTTTCTGCATTGTACAGCCCTCCCCATGCCCCCCACTACATTATATGTGCTAATCGTAATGCCCCTTAAATTGAGGAGTGGCCCTCAACTATGTATAACAAAAGATTTTATAATGCTAAATTGTGGCATGAAATCTTTGGTTCATGTGGCCAAGCCTTTACTTGGTTTTCTATTTCTTGGGATAATTAGATCCTAAGGTGTTAAAAAGACTTGAAACAAAAATGCCAAGACGTTTGTCCCAATTTCTCTATTTATTTGCTCAATCAATGAACCTAGAGAGCATTTCCAGCTTGGTGGAGAAAATAGCCAAATAATACCTAATTACCTTTCTATTTCCTACTGTGCTCAGCATGCCCTGCTTAGGCTTGTTCCCCGTAACACTGTGACATTCTTAAAAGCATTCAGCAGATCACAAATCTACTCTAGGAACTGTGGCTTAGATTTATGATGTAATGTTTAAGGCAGACAGAAACATAATTAACACCTTCCTCAGATATCTAAAGTCAGAGACAAGATGGAATTATTATTAGCTCAATTGGCTTATAAGAGTGTGAGGAAGTAGTTTTCATCTTTAAAAACAGCAAACTGTGATCTTGAATGTAGTTAGAGCGGGCAGTTGCTATCCCAGAATCTACTCCTCTTAAGCAAAGTTGTGAACATGTCTTAGGGGCTCTCAAACTTTATTGTGCATGTGAACCACCTGGGGGCTTGTTAAATTCCTAAGCCCTGCCAGAGTTTCTGATTCAGTAAGCCTGGGCCTGGGCCTGAGAGTTTGAATTTGATTTCTAACAAATTCCCAGGTGATGCGGATATGCTGGGTTGGCCATTATACTGTGAAAATCAGTCCTGGCTGCATATTAGAATTACTTGGAGAGCCCACCCCACCCCCCAAACTAGTTGCATAGAATCCTCTGGGGGTGGAGTCCAGGCATCACTGTTTTTTAAAAGCTCCCCCAATGATTCTAATAATGCACCACTGGATTGGAGAGTGGGTGCCCTGGAGGAACACCAAACAGGAAGTTTATCAGATGATTAATATCTTCTAGTGGAATGAACTTTGAAACTGGCACTTGAAGGCTAAGTCACAACCATCATGGATATCATGAAGTTTTCAGCAAGGAGAACCAAACACCTCATATTTGCCATCCCCCTCTTCTCCTTTCCTGAGCTCATGGTTGATGTCATTTTTAAAATTGAAGTATAGATAATATATAATATTATATTAATTTCAGGAGTACAGCATAGTGATTCAACAATTACGTATATTACAAAATGCTCACCACAATAAGTAGTTACCATCTGTCAACATAGAAACTTATTCTAATATTTTGACTATATTCCCTATGCTGTCCATGGTTGATGTCATTAATTAGCTCTAATATAACTGACATCATTGATCATCTATGCTATGCTTTCCTAGTGCACCTTCAGAGTCTTCCTCTATAGAGAGCTCTGGGAGGCCAGATATTGGAGACCCTTTCTGATTAGGGCCTGATTTCCCAAAGAAACACTCAGAATGCCAGAAAGAAGACAGAGAAGGGTGAAGGACAGAGGAGCCATCTTTGGGGAAATATAAAGCAATGGGAGAAGGATCTACTCTCCCTCAGTTTTCTTAACTCTCAAAAGTATATTTTGATTTTTACAGTTTGTAAGGCTTTGAAGCAGTGGTTGTACTCCCAGAAGCTCTGATCAGTACACCTGGAGTGGGACCCAATAATTTGCATATCTGACAAATTCCCAGGTGACACTAATGCTATTGTTTGGGGATATCAAGTTTGAAAACCACTGCGTTAAGGGACTCTTCAGATATCAGAAAGGTTAGAACAGCTGGATCCATCCATCCAGGTTTCTTGACCAAAATTTAAAGGTTAAGTATAAAATTTAGCTATGTCAGATTAGATACAGATGGGTAAGAACATTCCAGAATGACATGTTAAGGGGTTTTAATCTCATGCAAGTAGAGATCCAGACAGTGTTTGGGTACTTCAGGTATATGCAACAAAGAAAGATTAAAATCCTGTTGCTTCCAAAGTATGTGCACTGGTTGGTCATCCTGTTTATTCCACCTGCAATATAAAAAACCAGCACCACTTTTTACCTTATTTTCTTGGGAGTGGCCTTGTGAGGTTGCCATGAACTGAGGAGTCATTTTGACACAGTTGCTGTTTTGATCACTTTACTGTGATTAGTTTTATTATAATGTCAGTTTCTTAGCTAATGTTTCACTTGGATCGCTTTTGTTCTGACTACTTGGTGGTATTTTTAAAGTAAAGAAGGGTTTAGAGGAGAGGAGTATGATGTCAAAATATCCAATATCAGGACATTACATATCACAAGAAATCAGTAATGGTGGTTTTCCTGGAGACTGAGACTGGGAAGAACAAGCAGGGTATTTTGTTCTTTTTTTATCATAAACTTCATACCCTTCATACCCTTCTTCAATGATGCAAATTTTTTTTATCACATGAATGTATTATTATTATTATTTATTTGAACTCTCAATCATATTTTTATATTTTATTCTTTTTTGTTCTTGTTGTTTTGTTTTTTTTTTGAGAGGGCATCTCATATTTATTGCTCAAATGGTTGTTAACAACAATAAAATTCAATATAGGGGGGTCAATGCTCAATTTACAATCATTAATCCATCTCAAGCCTAATTCTCGTCAGTCTCCAATCTTCTGAAGCATAACGAACAAGTTCTTACATGGTAAACGAATTCTTACATAGTGAATAAATTCTTACATGGTGAACAGTACAAGGGCATTCATCACAGAAACTTTCGGTTTTGATCACGCATTATGACCTATAAACAATCAGGTCAAATATGAATATTCATTTGATTTTTGTACTTGATTTATATGTTGATCCCACATTTCTCCCTCTATTATTATTATTATTTTTATTTTTAATAAAATGCTGAAGTGGTACGTAGATGCAAGATAAAGGTAGAAAACACAGTTTAGTGCTGTAAGAGGGCAAATGTAGATGATCAGATGATCAGGTGTGTGCCTATGGACTAAGTATTAATCCAGGCTAGACAAGGGCAGCAAGACATCCATGGATGCAGAAGATTTCTCTCAAAGCAGAGGGGGTGAGGTTCTGAGCCTCACCTCTGTGGATCCCCAAATTCTCACCTGATGGCCCCCCTGCGACTGTGCCTGTCTTAGGTTGTTCCTCCCTTGAGGAATCTTACCCGTCTCTGGCTAACCAGTCATCTTCTGGGGCCATACAGGGAAATGTAAAGTTTAAGTGAGAGAGAAGCCATATTGTTTGAAAAGGTTAGCTTTTTACTTCTTTGCAGATTTATGCCCTGTGGCTTCTATGCCCATCACTTGTCTCGAGGTATCTTTACCACCTGGAGGAATTATGATACTCGGTAAATTCGATATGAGGCACGAATTCTATTTAAGGGTTGTAATTAGGAAGGAAGAAGAAAAGCTATAGAGGTAGCATATGGAAGAAAACATGGGAGGATTGATTATTTCTTTGACATATCTTCTTGTAGAGTACCTTAAGTATGTATAGGTTTTAAACTACTAACTAATTTGCACACACATATTAACATAATAGGTATACGGTGACATAAACAAAGCAAATCTATAATTACCATCCATCTCCAGTGAAGCCAAGAAAACCATTTAGGCACCCTAGGCATTTGTGAAAATTTATCTATGATATGATGGATATTGTCCAACTGTACTTGAACAATCAGACAAATTAAAGCAGCCCATTTCTGGGATCTGTTCACATCCCATATGTTCTTTTAACCGTAGATAGTCTATAGTCATGAGATTTTGGAGTGCTACAACTTGCACCCCTCCCAACTCCTGGTTGAGTTCCAACAGTACAGATCCAGTCAAATTCGTTGTCTCACTGTATGCACATGCCAGCCTAGACATCTCCCTCCTCATTCCTATGGCAAGTCCAGGAGACGGTGGGCTGGATGCAGCCACAACCTCAGCATCGTCCGGATCCCTGTGGAGGCTTTTTGATGATCATCCCCCGGCACAAGTCCTCCAGAGAGTGCTGATGCCAGAAGCTCCTCCTCATATCGTATCTTAGTTCATTTTCCGGGTATCCAAGCTAGGCCTTGATCTTCTGCATAGAAACAAACAGACCCTTTGCCCACACTTTGACATGCCCTCTATACCACTGTGCAGAACTCACTGGAGGTCAGCACACAGTAACTGCTTTTTTTTTTTTTTTTTATTAAGAGAAAGGAATATTATCAGAAAAGAGTATCTCCATAGCTGATCATCTGACACCCTTTAAGTGATCAACATTAAGGATATTTAAAGCATGCATTGATCTTTGATTTACCAATAGTTTTATCCTATCAAGGAGTAATCCCCCTTTTCTTTCTTTCTTTCTTTTTTTTTTTTTTTTTAATTTTTCATCTATACTTACATGAAGAATACTATGTTTCCTATGCTCTCCCCTATATCAGGTCCCCCCCTAACAACCACATTACGGTTACTGTCCATCAGCTTAGCAAAATGTTGTAGAGTCACTACTTGTCCTCTCTGTGTTGTGCAGCCCACCCTCCCCTTTCTCCCTCCCCCCCATGCATGCTAATCTTAATACCCCCCTTCTTCTTCCCCCCCCCTATCCCTCCCTGCCCACCCATCCTCCCCAGTTCCTTTCCCTTTGGTACCTGTTAGTCCATTTTTGGGTTCTGTAATTCCGCTGCTGTTTTGTTCCTTTAGTTTTTCCTTTGTTCCTATACTCCTCAGATGAGTGAAATCATTTGGTATTTCTCTTTCTCTGCTTGGCTTATTTCACTGAGCATAATACTCTCCAGCTCCATCCATGTTGCTGCAAATGGTTGGATTTTTCTACTTCTGATGGCTGAGTAGTATTCCATTGTGTATATGTACCACATCTTCTTTATCCATTCATCTACCGATGGACATTTAGGTTGCTTCCAATTCTTGGCTATTGTAAATAGTGCTGCGATAAACATAGGGGTGCATCTGTCTTTCTCAAACTTGATTGCTGCATTCTTAGGGTAAATTCCTAGGAGTGGAATTCCTGGGTCAAATGGTAGGTCTGTTTTGAGCATTTTGATGAACCTCCATACTGCTTTCCACAGTGGTTGAACTAATTTACATTCCCACCAGCAGTGTAGGAGGGTTCCCCTTTCTCCACAGCCTCGCCAACATTTGTTGTTGTTTGTCTTTTGGATGGCAGCTATCCTTACTGGTGTGAGGTGATACCTCATTGTAGTTTTAATTTGCATTTCTCTGATAATTAGCGATGTGGAGCATCTTTTCATGTGTCTGTTGGCCATCTGTATTTCTGTTTTAGAGAACTGTCTGTTCAGTTCCTCTGCCCATTTTTTAATTGGGTTATTTGTTTTTTGTTTGTTGAGGCGTGTGAGCTCTTTATATATTCTGGACGTCAAGCCTTTATCGGATCTGTCATTTTCAAATATATTCTCCCATACTGTAGGGTTCCTTTTTGTTCTATTGATGGTGTCTTTCGCTGTACAGAAGCTTTTCAGCTTAATGTAGTCCCACTTGCTCATTTTTGCTGTTGTTTTCCTTGCCCAGGGAGATATGTTCAAGAAGAGGTCACTCATGTTTATGTCTAAGAGGTTTTTGCCTATATTTTTTTCCAAGAGTTTAATGGTTTTATGACTGACATTCAGGTCTTTGATCCATTTTGAGTTTACCTTTGTATATGGGGTTAGACAATGGTCCAGTTTCATTCTCCTACATGTAACTGTCCAGTTTTGCCAGCACCATCTGTTGAAGAGACTGTCATTTTGCCATTGTATGTCCATGGCTCCTTTATCAAATATTAATTGACCATATATGTTTGGGTTAATTCTGGAGTCTGTAATCTGTTCCACTGGTCTGTGGCTCTGTTCTTGTGCCAGTACCAAATTGTCTTGATTACTATGGCTTTGTAGTAGAGCTTGAAGTTGGGGAGTGAGATCCCCCCTACTTTATTCTTCTTTTTCAGGATTGCTTTGGCTATTCGGGGTCTTTGGTGTTTACATATGAATTTTTGAATTATTTGTTCCAATTCATTGAAGAATGTTGCTGGTAATTTGAGAGGGATTGCATCAAATCTGTATATTGCTTTGGGCAGGATGGCCATTTTGACAATATTAATTCTTCCTAGCCATGAGCATGGGATGAGTCTCCATTTATTAGTGTCCCCTTTAATTTTTCTTAAGAGTGACTTGTAGTTTTCAGAGTATAAGTCTTTCACTTCTTTGGTTAGGTTTATTCCTAGGTATTTTATTCTTTTTGATGCAATGGTGAATGGAATTGTTTTCCTGATTTCTCTTTCTATTGATTCATTGTTAGTGTATAGGAAAGCTACAGATTTCTGTGTGTTAATCTTGTATCCTGCAACTTTGCTGTATTCCGATATCAGTTCTAGTAGTTTTGGAGTGGAGTCTTTAGGGTTTTTTATGTACAGTATCATATCATCTGCAAATAGTGACAGTTTAACTTCTTCTTTACCAATCTGGATTCCTTGTATTTCTTTGTTTTGTCTGATTGCCGTGGCTAGGACCTACAGTACTATGTTAAATAACAGTGGGGAGAGTGGGCATCCCTGTCTGGTTCCCGATCTAAGAGGAAATGCTTTCAGCTTCTTGCTGTTCAGTATAATGCTGGCTGTGGGTTTATCATATATGGCCTTTATTATGTTGAGGTACTTGCCCTCTATTCCCATTTTGCTGAGAGTTTTTATCATGAATGAATGTTGAATTTTGTCAAATGCTTTTTCAGCATCTATGGAGATGATCATGTGGTTTTTGTCTTTCTTTTTGTTGATGTGGTGGATGATGTTGATAGATTTTCGAATGTTGTACCATCCTTGCATCCCTGGGATGAACCCCACTTGGTCATGGTGTATGATCCTTTTGATATACTGTTGAATTCTATTTGCTAATATTTTATTGAGTATTTTTGCATCTACATTCATCAGAGATATTGGTCTGTAATTTTCTTTTTTGGTGGGGTCTTTCCCTGGTTTTGGTATTAGGGTGATGTTGGCTTCATAGAATGAGTTTGGGAGTATTCCCTCTTCTTCTATTTTGTGAAACACTTTAAGGAGAATGGGTATTATGTCTTCTCTGTGTGTCTGATAAAATTCCGAGGTAAATCCGTCCGGCCCCGGGGTTTTGTTCTTGCGTAGTTTTTTGATTACTGTTTCAATTTCTTTGCTCGTAATTGGTTTGTTTAACTTTTGTGTTTCTTCCTTGGTCAGTCTTGGGAGGTTGTATTTTTCTAGGAAGTTGTCCATTTCTTCTAGGTTTTCCAGCTTGTTGGCATATAGGTTTTCATAGTAGTCTTTAATAATTCTTTGTATTTCTGTGGAGTCTGTCGTGATTTTTCCATTCTCATTTCTGATTATGTTGATTTGTGTTGATTCTCTTTTTCTCTTAATAAGTTGGGCTAGAGGCTTATCTATATTATTTATTTTCTCGAAGAACCAGCTCTTGGTTTCGTTGATTTTTGCTATTGTTTTATTCTTCTCAATTTTGTTTATTTCTTCTCTGATCTTTATTATATCCCTCCTTCTGCTGACTTTAGGCCTCATTTGTTCTTCTTTTTCCAGTTTTGATAATTGTGATGTTAGACTATTCATTTGGGATTGTTCTTCCTTCTTCAAGTGTGCCTGGATTGCTATATACTTTGCTCTTAAGACTGCTTTCACTGCGTCCCACAGAAGTTGGGGCTTAGTGTTGTTGTTGTCATTTGTTTCTATGTATTCCTTGATCTCTATTTTGATTTGTTCATTGATCCATTGATTATTTAGTAGCATGTTGTTAAGCCTCCATGTGTTTGTGAGCCTTTTTGTTTTCTTTGTAGAATTTATTTCTACTTTCATACCTTTGTGGTCTGAAAAATTGGTTGGTAGAATTTCAATATTTTGGAATTTACTGAGGCTCTTTTTGTGAGCTAGTATGTGGTCTATTCTGGAGAATGTTCCATGTGCACTTGAGAAGAATGTATATCCTGTTGCTTTTGGATGTAGAGTTCTATAGATGTCTATTAGGTCCATCTGTTCTAGTGTGTTGTTCAGTGCCTGTGTGTCCTTACTTATTTTCTGCCCGGTGGATCTATCCTTTGGAGTGAGTGGTGTGTTGAAGTCTCCTAGAATGAATGCATTGCAGTCTATTTCCCACTTTAGTTCTGTTAGTATTTGCTTCACATATGCTGGTGATCCTGTATTGGGTGCATATATATTTAGAATGGTTATATCCTCTTGTTGGACTGAGCCCTTTATCATTATGTAGTATCCTTCTTTATCTCTTGTTACTTTCTTTGTTTTGAAGTCTATTTTGTCTGATATTAGTACTGCAACCCCTGCTTTCTTCTCACTGTTGTTTGCCTGAAATATGTTTTTCCATCCCTTGACTTTTAGTCTATGCTTATCTTTGGGTTTAAGGTGAGTTTCTTGTAAGCAGCATATAGATGGGTCTTGCTTTTTTATCCATTCTATTACTCTATGTCTTTTGATTGGTGCATTCAGTCCATTTACATTTACGGTGACTATTGAGAGATATGTACTTATTGCCATTGCAGGCTTTAGATTCGTGGTTACCAAAGGTTCAAGGTTAGCTTCTTTAGTATCTTACTGCCTAACTTGGCTCACTTATTGAGCTGTTATATACACTGTCTGGAGATTCTTTTCTTCTCTCCCTTCTTATTCCTCCTCCTCCATTCTTCATATGTTGTGTGTTTTGTTCTGTGCTCTTTTTAGGGGTGCTCCCATCTAGAGCAGTCCCTGTAGGATGCCTGTAGAGGTGGTTTGTGGTAAGCAAATTCCCTCAGCTTTTGCTTGTCTGGGAATTGTTTAATCCCGCCATCATATTTAAATGATAGTCGTGCTGGATACAGTATCCTTAGTTCAAGGCCCTTCTGTTTCATTGCATTAAGTATATCATGCCATTCTCTTCTGGCCTGTAGGGTTTCTGTTGAGAAGTCTGATGTTAGCCTGATGGGTTTTCCTTTATAGGTGACCTTTTTCTCTCTAGCTGCCTTTAAAACTCTTTCCTTGTCCTTGATCCTTGCCATTTTAATTACTATGTGTCTTGGTGTTGTCCTCCTTGGATCCTTTCTGTTGGGGGTTCTGTGTAATTCCATGGTCTGTTCGATTATTTCCTCCCCCAGTTTGGGGAAGTTTTCAGCAATTATTTCTTCAAAGACACTTTCTATTCCTTTTCCTCTTTCTTCTTCTTCTGGTATCCCTATAATACGAATATTATTCCTTTTGGCTTGGTCACGTAGTTCTTAGTGTTGTTTCATTCCTGGAGATCCTTTTATCTCTCTCTATGCCAGCTTCTATACGTTCCTGTTCTCTGGCTTCTATTCCTTCAATGGCCTCTTGCATCTTATCCATTCTGCTTATAAATCCTTCCAGGGATTGTTTCACTTCTGTGATCTCCTTCCTGACATCTGTGATATCCTTCCGGACTTCATCCCACTGCTCTTGCATTTTTCTCTGCATCTCATCCCATTGCTCTTGCATTTTTCTCTGCATCTCTGTCAGCATGTTCATGATTTTTATTTTGAATTCTTTTTCAGGAGGACTGGTTAGGTCTGTCTCCTTCTCAGGTGTTGTCTCTGTGATCTTTGTCTGCCTGTAGTTTTGCCTTTTCATGGTGATAGAGATAGTTTGCAGAGCTGGTACAAGTGACCGCTGGAAGAGCTTCCCTTCTTGTTGGTTTGTGGCCTTCCTCTCCTGGGAGAATAGCGACCTCTAGTGGCTTGTGCTGGGCAGCTGTGTGCAGACAGGGCTTCTGCTTCCTGCCCGGTTGCTATGGGGTTTATCTCCGCTGTTGCTGTGGGCGTGGCCTGGCTGGGGCTGTTCCTCCAAAATGGTGGAGCCCTGTTGGAGGGGGAGCGGCCGGGAAGCTATTTATCTCCGTAAGGGGCCTCTGTGCTCCCTGCTGTCCAGGGGGTTAGAGTGCCGAGAGATCCCCAGATTCCCTGCCTCTGGTCTAAGTGACCTGTCCTGCCCCTTTAAGACTTCCAAAAAGCACTCTCCAAACCAAAACAACAACAGCAACAATGAGAGAGGGAACACAAAAAAAAAAAAAAAAAAAGGAAAAAACACGCAATTTTTTTTTGTCCTCAGACGCCGGTCCCAGGCACCCGCTCACTGGTCCTGCTGCCCTGCCTCCCTAGCACCAGGGTCCCTGTCCCTTCAAGGCTTCCAAAAAGCACCCACCCACCGGTCCCGCAGGGAAAAACGCGTGATATTCTTTGTCCTCAGGCGCCGGTCCCAGGCACCCGCTCACCAGTCCCGCTGCCCTGCCTCCCTAGCACCGGGGTCCCTGTCCCTTTAAGGCTTCCAAAAAGCACTCGCCAAAAAGAGAAAAAAAAAAGGGGGGAAAAACACGCGATTTCCTCCGTCCTTAGGTGCCGGTCTCAGGCACCTGCCCACCGGTCCCGCAGGGAAAAACGCGGGATATTCTTTGTCCTCAGGCGCTGGTCCCAGGCACCCGCTCACCAGTCCCGCTGCCCTGCCGCCCTAGCACCGGGGTCCCTTTCCCTTTAAGGCTTCCAAAAAGCACTCGCCAAAAAGAGAGAAAAAAGGGGGAAAAATGCGTGATTTCCTCCATCCTCAGGTGCCAGTCTCAGGCACCCGCCCACCAGTCCCACAGGGAAAAATGTGGGATATTCTTTGTCCTCAGGCGCCGGTCCCAGGCACCCGCTCACCAGTCCCGCTGCCCTGCCTCCCTAGCACCGGGGTCCCTTTCCCTTTAAGGCTTCCAAAAAGCACTCGCCAAAAAGAGAGAAAAAAGGGGGAAAAATGCGTGATTTCCTCCATCCTCAGGTGCCAGTCTCAGGCACCCGCCCACCAGTCCCACAGGGAAAAATGTGGGATATTCTTTGTCCTCAGGCGCCGGTCCCAGGCACCCGCTCACCAGTCCCGCTGCCCTGCCTCCCTAGCACCGGGGTCCCTGTCCCTTTAAGGCTTCCAAAAAGCACTCACCAAAAGAAAAAAAAAAACCGCTCTGGTTTCTTTCCACCCGCTTGGGTCCCGCCGGGCCGGGGCTTGTATCTTACCCCCTTCGCAAGGCGCTGGGTTCTTGCAGGTGTGGATGTGGTCTGGATGTTGTCCTGTGTCCTGTGGTCTCTATTTTAGGAAGATTTTTCTTTGTTATATTTTCATAGCTCTATGTGTTTTTGGGAGGAGATTTCCACTGCTCTACTCACGCCGCCATCCTGGCTCTGCCCTATGAATGTATTATTTTTATAATAAAAAAATTAAATTCACCTATGAATTAAGTAGCATATCTCCATGTGACATATGAGGCAACTGAGATGCAGAGGAGAAATATGCTCAGGGCCAACCTTTTTGAAAAGGGACAGCAAATCAAGGAAGGCTTTGGTACTAGAGGTAGGAGAAACTACAGGACGGCCACAGCGGCCACCTCTGTCAGACCTGCCTAGGCATGAGTGACTTGAAGACACTGTCGTAGGGGACATTTAAAAATACCCCCATGTAAGAGTTCCCGGTTGTAACAACAGAAAATGGGTTGGGATAACTTAAGCAAAAGAGTAATTTCTATAATGGGTACTTCGTAGAACTGATGGAAAAGTTGGAGAATGGGGCAAGAAGGGACGCTGGCAGCCCAAGGGAGGGGTCAGGAGCCACTCCAAGGGGAAGAGTCGCCGCCACCACTGGGAAATCTGACTGTCTCCTTCCTTGGGTCACTCCTCCAGATTCATGAAGCCCCAGACTGGCGGATCTCACACACCGAGATTGGGTCACATGGCTAGCACCTTGTTAATGAGTAGTGATTGGGAATGTTGGGTTGCTTTCTGCTTCTGTAGGGGGATTAAGAGCCTGCCTTTCTCCTACACTCAGCAACATGGGAAATTCCCTCAAATTGTAAGAGCAACCCAAAGGCTGTGCCTTCCCACATACACACCTATAAGAACAGCAAAAGTGAACACCCAGCAAATCCCTAACATCCTAATGTAACCTTCCTTTATATTTCTAAGCATGTTCACATGTTTCATCATCACCATTTTCTTACTGGGTTATCTTTGTTTTTACTCTTTGTTGGATATGTAGTTTGCAGATATTTTCTTCCAGTCTGCAGCTTGTCTTTTTGTCTTTCCTTTTAACAAGGTCTTTTGTAGAGCCAAAGTTTTTATGATGAAATAAAATTTATCAATAACAGAGTCTTGATTACTGTAGCTGGCATTGGATAAGCTGATTCTTCCCATTTTCTTTTTCAGAATATAGCTATTCCAGTTACTTTGACTTCATACATAAATTTTAGAATAATCTTGCTTGTATCTACAAAAATCTTGTTCTTATTGGATAAGGATGTCTATTTTAGCTTCCAAATGTTACAATTTATACAATGGGCCAGATGCTAGACATTATAGATAGTTGAAAAGAAACAATTCACTTTCATGATCAAATTTATAATTTACCACTCCTAAAAGAAACATTTTTCATGAAAAATGTCTTTTTGAATGTGATAAAATATTTATTTTTTATTTATTTTTATTAAGGTATCATTGATATACTCTTATGAAGGTTTCACATGAAAAACATTGTGGTTACTACATTTACAAGTATTATCAAGTCCCCCTGATACCCCATTGTAATCACTGTCCATCAGTGTAGTAAGATGCCACAGAGTCACTACTTGTCTTCTCTGTGCTACACTGTCTTCCCTGTGACACCCCCCACACCATGTGCACCAATCATAATATCCCTCAATCCCCTTCTCTCTCCCTCCCCACCCACCCCACCTTACTCCCCTCCCCTTTAGTAACCACTAGTCCCTTCTTGGAGTCTGTGAGTCTGCTGCTGGTTTGTTCCTTCAGTTTTGCTTCATTGTTATACTCCACAAATGAGGGAAATCATTTGGTACTTGTCTTTCTCCGCCTGGCTTATTTTACTGAGCATAGTACCCTCTAGCTCTATCCATGTTGCTGCAAATGGTAGGATTTGTTTTCTTGTTGTGGCTGAATAGTATTCCATTGTGTATATATACCACATCTTCTTTATCCATTCATCTACTGATGGACACTTAGGTTGCTTCTATATCTCAGCTATTGTAAATAGTGCTGCAATAAACATAGGGGTGCATATGTCTTTTTGAATCTGAGACCTTGTTTTTATGTAATAAAATATTTTTTAAAAATACCATAAAATGCTTCTTAGGAAGTTCAAATACTATTAGAAATAAAATAGGCCCACTAACTTGTAAAGAGCTTAAAAGAAAACTGCTCTTAAATCACACATGCAGTGTAGTGATCAGTGTACAAATTATAATAGTATGTTAAAAACTATAAAATGATTTTCAGAAGAATGTCTAGATATTCTGGTAAATCCAGATACTTGAAAAAAATACATACATACATATATATAAACCTTAAGTCACGGGCACTAAAATTTAAGAATGTTAAGATCTGTAACATTATTTTCTTCAGGGCGCTTTTAAAATCTTGTCTTGAAAAATACAATATCCTACTTAAGAACACAAATACTGTTTTCTTAGTGTAATTACAGTATACTGTGTATATCTGTCACTGACTCCAGAAGTCATCCTTAACCAGTCACAAAATAAACTCTCTATTCTGCCTAAAGAATTTGGTGGCTGACTTTGTGGACAGTACACTATACTATAATTATAATTCAGCAGGAGTTTTGGTGACTGCTGGGAGTCCCCTTAAATCATGAATTATAGCATATTCTGCAGTCTTGTAAGATGAGTTCTATGTTACCTTTTCATGAATATTCAAACCATACAGAAAGCTTTTTTTAAAAAAAACAGCACCTGCAGTAATTATCTCCATGTATTCCAAAATAGCCAAAGTGAATAATCTCTTGTGGTGTCCACAAAGTCAGCCACCATATTCTTTAGGCAGAATAGAGAGTTTATTTTGTGACTGGCTAAGGATGACTTATGAAGTCAGTGACAGATATACACAGTAACTGATCAAGATGTCTTCTTTACAGGGTGTAATTCATTTATAATCTTAATTCCATTTTAAGACTTATGCTTCCCACCTGTGACTACTGGCCATATATATTCTGCAGAATTATCTTTAAGAGCAGGCCATGTTCCTTCATCACCATACACAGACATATCATCTGAAATCATATTTCTAAATACAGCAAAAAAGGTTCCAAGTGTCCCTTGGGATTGATCTCGTGTGATGTTCCAATAAAAATTTATTGCAAAGATCTAAAGATTTAATCCTTTCAGATAGAACTAAGTTGCAGTATTTCTCAATCTCAACCTTTTTGCTCAGAGCTCTTAGCAAAGGTTAAGGTAAAGTGATAAATATCTTTGAGGTTATTGTGTCCTGAAATTCTTGTTCTAATCTTGGCAAAAGAGTTAACTATCTGAACTATTACCCTAGTTTTGTCATGCCATCTTCAGTTTCTGTCCCCAGCTCTTTTATTTTTGCTAAATTTATATTGAGTAGCTGCCCTGAAATTCTGCACTTATACACTGATGCTAATAGGGTATATGTTTAATTATCACAAAACTGTTGAATCCCATCAACTCAGTTTATTTTCACCTTGTGGATCATTGTGCTTGTTACACAGTTATTCTAGCTTCTTGTAGTCTACTAGATTTCTTGTGGATTCTTTGTAGAGTGAGCCTGAGTTTTGGGAAATGTCTGCTAGTTTTTACTTATTCTGTATCAAGCAGTATAATATGTGGCAGCTCTTCCACTAGTCTGAGTGAATGTCATGCCTGGATGGCCTTGTTCTTCTTCTAAGACAGTTTAAGCTTATGCTCACTTGGCATTTCTGTGGGTCTGAGGCTCCCCATCCCCAGCGTCCTCGCTGTGGCCAGCCATGCAGGTCCAGGCCATGAACTACTTCATTTCAAACAGATGTCAGGAAACCACTATTCTAGCTGCCCTTCCGCATGCAGTTTTCAGATGGTCTCAGTCTGGGATATACAGATAAGCAGTTATTTTTCATAATACTTTTTCAACAACAGATGGCACTAATAATATCCCTTACTTTAATGGAACCAGAGTAGTAAGCTTTGTTTGTTATTTAGAACATATATTTTGTACTTTCTTATACAAAAGTTGCAACATAGCTGATTTTAAGTATCTAAGGCAAAAAACATCCAGCATTCCTGATCAAGTCTTTTACATATCACCTTTCCCTTGGATTAGAGGCTCAGAGTGCCAGTCTCTTCTTTGACCCCCACTCTAAACACCGTGATTGGTCTTCCAATAAGACAAGATAAAGAGAAGTCAGAGAAAAACACAGGGGGAAATATGAAAGCATTTGTTAGGGTCCCCTTCCACAAAAGAAAGGATGATATTAATGTTGGTTGCCTGGGCTGAAGAAGGAAACTCAGTTTTGAACAAATTTACTAAACATTTATTGCAGAGCTAATCCACACAGGATACTGTTCTATATATTCCCTCATAGGAAATTCCTCATAGGAATATATAGACCTAGATCCTGCTCTCAAAGTGTAGTGTCTAAATTAGATGAAATAGGCACACAAAGTAAATGTGAAAGCTATAATTCCTGATGTTCAGAACATGTATAGGATGGTATTAGAAGAGTGAGTAGAGTAAAATACTGTGAGAGTTGGGAGGAGGTAAAGAAACAATCAGTCCAGCAGTATTTATTGAACATCCTCTGTGCCAGTGGTCTTGGCATAGAGAAAAAAGTACTAATCAAGACAGGTAAGATGTGTGCCTTTAGGCAAGGGTTCTCAGAGGAGGTGACATTTGAGCTGAGGCCTGCATGTTGATAAGAAGCCAAATGGGGAAGATCTAGAGGAGGGGCTTTCCAAGCAGGAGGACCATCTAGTGCAAAAGTCCCAAGGCAGGAGCTGGCTTGATGTGTTTCAGGGAAGGAAGGAGGCCTGGATGGCTGGAGAATAGTGAGCCAAGACAGGATGGCAAAAAAACACAGGTGAAGAGGTGGATACTAGCCACAGGTTATGTGGGAATTTGCAGGCCCTGGTGAGGAGCTAGACTGGTGACTTTGGGAAAGGCTTTACATAAGAGGTAGAACTTGAGTTGGGAACTAGATGAAGAGTGGGTGGGATTTGGCTGGTGGGGGTTCGGGAAGGGAAGGGAACCCAGTTGAGGGTTGTGGAAGTGTTCCTTCAAAGCTGCTGTTCCCCTGCACAGTGCCAGAGCTCAGGGTGGTCGTGGTGGCTGCACCACTTTTGATGAAGATAAAGACGACCGTGGTGATGGGTGCCAGGATTTCCCCTGTGCCAGGCATCATGATAAGCACAGATCGCCTCATTGCTCCTCACACCTGCCCTTCAAGGCGGGCAGTAATTGTCCTCATGTTAGAGATGAGACCTGAGAGGCTAAGTACCTAGTGGTGAGTGGTTTGCTGAAATGTGGCTTATTCATTTTCCTCTTCTCAAAAAAAAATCAAATGGGCTAGAACTTGTTTTCCAGAAGGTACGAAAACAGAAGACCAGTGTATGCAGGGAGAAGGCATAGCACACTCGGTGTGGGTGATGAGCGTCTGGGTATCCCAGGTCTTACGGGACAGGCCTTCATTCAAGTGTAGCTAAATTGCCTATGTCTATCGCCAGACAAGGGCTCTGTGAAGGAAAACCAGCGTTTGCTCCCACGACTCCTAATCCTTTGGGAAGCACAGCATGCTTAGAGGCGCAGCACTACTTTCAGGGGAAGCAAGAGGATCCTTGTCCCGAAGTCTCCATCTGTTAGTGTAGGCCATTTGGGCGTGTCATACTCTGACCTCAGTTTCTTCAAGTGCAAAATGGGGGTGGTGGGTACCTACCTCATGGGGGCACTGGGAGAGTTAAGTAAGATGATGTAAAAAGCTCTCTGTTACCAACAGCAACAACAGGGGCTGCCATTTACCTATGCTCAGTCTGCGCTGAGTGTGTGGTAAATAGGAGGTGCTTAATTAATGCAACAGCATATATTTATTATTATTACTTAGCTCAGCCAGCCTCCTCTGTTGCTCTGGGGTGCCCATGCTCTGAGAATCACCACTGCCCTTCCGTTCTACAGCCAGGCTCCAAGCCCTTCCCCCACAAATGCTTCCCTGCTCTCTGTCCTCTCCTCACGCTGAGCCTTAAATCAACAACCCTGCCGGCTCCTGGCACTAGACCATCAGGGCCCCTGCACTGGTTTGCACACATTTCAAACCTAGCTGGTTCCATCCCAGCATTCTCTCAAAAATTGTTTCCAATGCTTAAAACTTTAGTTTTTCATTTAGAATAAAAGTTTATCTAATTAATTCTTAAGCCTCTTGCATTTAGAGTATGATCTTAGTGTTAGAGGGTTAGCAGACAGGATGAATTCCAAAACCACTGGGCCTTCCACAGAATTAAAGGATGGCGTACTTTTGCAAAATGGAGGAAATATGCCTTTTGAATGGGTTTTAGAAACCTACTATTCACTTCCCTTTCCTTCCTGCAGAGAGAACTGAGAATATTAAATAACAGTTTACAACTGAGTCAGCATCATTCACTGGAATGTTAGTCATTAAGTGGCTCTAAAAGTGGTGCCTTCAAGGACTGTTGAGATGGGCAGGGCCAGCCTCTTGCAGCGGTATGCATGTGGGGCCCGGGAAAGCTGAGCCCGAGACTGAGGGTGGGGGTGCCATATTCAAAGTGCATAGTTCCTTTGGGGAGCTGTGACTAAATATCTGGTTTTGTGAAGAAATTATTTTTCACAGTCTTAGGTGTGATAACTGTAGTTATATTTTTAAAAATAATTCTTATCTTTGAAAGACACCTAAGAAGTCTTTCAAATTGATATGATGAGGTTTTGATATGATGCTTGGGGTTTGCTTCAAAATAATCTAGTTTGGAGTGAAAGCAGGTTAGGGAGGGAACAAGTTGGAGATAAGATTGACCACAATCCAGTAATTTATTGAAGCTTGGTGACAGGCACGTGGTGGTTCCTTATGTTCTTCTTTCTATTTGGTATAATTTTGAAATTTTCCATAATAAAAAAGATTTTTAGGTGCATGGTCTTGACTGAGGGTCCCAAAGCCCTTCTCTGAGTAGGAGTGGGTGAGTATCAGTGCACACTGGGTGCTGTTCAATGACTGTTCAAGACCTTTAGGCTTGTGCAGAGATCCTAGGGGAGATTTCTATGGTGTCCTGAAGTGACTTTGTGTCACACATTGGTGAACATGCAGCCCAGGTCCGGTGAATACTGAATGAGTAAATGACAGCAAAGAGGCCCAGAGCCCTGATCCTTCTCTTCTTGTCTTTGCAGTGGAGCCCAAGGGGAATATGCTGGGCTGGCCATTATCCGAGCTTACTTAGACGGGAAAGGAGAGAGACACAGAACAGTAAGTATGGACAGGAAGTGCTTGCTCACCACCGGCAGTGGGTACAGCTCTCAGGGAAACTTTCGTTCTGGGGACACCTTCCTCCAAGACTTCTTGGAAGCAGCTGGGGGAATATACAATCAAGACACAAATTTCTGTGAACTGGCCATTACTCTTCTTGCCTCCAAGACATTTCACTGGACTGTTTTGAGGGAAAACATTAAGAAATAAAAGGGTTTGCTCAAACCCAGTCTGGAAAAATCAGTCCATTGGCTGTAGAACTGTGCTCCCAGGGGTACAAATGGACAAAGGGGTGGGAATGCTGCCGTTCCAAGCTCCTCTTCATGGCCTAGCCCTGGCCCTAGGCTTGGACAAAAGGCACGGACCCAGTTTTAATTCTTCTGTAACTCCTACTGTGCTTAAGCACAGTTCTGGTCATATGTATGCTCAAAAAATATTTATTGAATAAGTAAGTTCTTTACTAAGTGATTGTCAACTCTAAACAACAAAAGAAGACATGGAGCTGAGTTCACAGTTCTGCTTTATTGTTTGCTTTGGGTATGAGAGTCTAGTTTTCAAGGTCCAAAGTGCTACTGGGGACCCTGTGGGGACCAGCGGGTACTAATGGGCTTGACAGGACTCCAGTAACCCCCAGAGGCAGTGCCTTTGGCAGCTGAGCTGAAGGAGGTCTGTGTTCCTGGGGCCTTCACTCTGATGATGACCAACATCGAGCCAGAACTTCGACGGAGCTGTGGGAGTGGAGTTCCTCGAAGGAGCTGTGGGTAGGAGCCAGGAGCAGCCCAAAGCATCTGGCTATCCCAGGAGAGTCTGAGAAAGGATGGTTCTGGCTACCTAAGTAGGTAGGGTGCAGTAGGGGTGGCCCAATCTTAGTCCATTCCTGGTTTTATTAAAATAGAAGATAGTTCATGGCTAGTTGCCTGGATTTTGCTATGATGAATCTAAAAACTGTGTCACTTCCCTTTCAAAATATGGGGAAGAAACATTTTCTTCCTCCTTCCCTTTTTTATTCATCTTGCTTCCACAGGTGTGTTTTCCCAGGCATTTGACCTGGTTGGGGAATAGAACTGATTTTTGAAGACCTTTGAAAAACAGGACATTCATTAATTGAATAAGTTAGTGAATACTGACTGGCCACATGCAAGGCCCTGCATGTGCCAGTCCAGAGAGAGATCAAGAGGTAAATGAGATAGACACAATCTCTGGCATGCCAACTTGGTTTTTTTCACTTGGGTTTTCTCATAGTTTTGAATTAACTTTCTGAGGAAGGGTTTGTTAAGAACTATAACTGTTCTTTAGACCTCAGAGTCTCAGTGTTGTCATAGAATCAGAAAGGAAATATTGAAGCTCCAGTTGTCCAGTGGAAGGATTCCTGACTACTGATGTTAAAAGTTCCCTCTTCTGTGTCCTTGGCTTCTGTGTTGAGGTAGCCCCTGGAACTCCTTGTCCTTATGCGCTGTAACCATGAAGTGTGTGGGGGTCCTGGGAAGAGATCTGTTAATCTCGTGTGGCCATCTCCACGTGGCTTTCCTACCCCACCCTCACTCCCACCCCTGCTTTATGGAGAGGCCACCAAGATCCACACCGTGGTGCTCCTGGAAGGCGGTGTTGAGCTGATGACAGAGGGCCAGTTCAGATCCGGGGTCCACCCACTCCGTGATGCTTCCCACTCCTCATTGTTTCCCAGCTCTCCAGTCCAACACCAGGAAGTACCTGGGAACATCTCAGCATTGGGACCAAACCAGAAAGGGCAAGAAGAAAGGATGAGAGAGCTTTTGATTGGGTCTGGGCAGAGCTCTTCAGTGACTCAGATACTTTCTGGCTCCTTTTCCTTCTCTGTGTGTTTCCCAGACCTCCCTTCTCTCTCAGTCCCCTTGTGTGTGACATTTCTTCTTGCACCATCTCCACTCTGCTATCACTGAAGTGACACAGGAAGCTTTTCCATTCTGAAGGATGGAGAGGAGCTGGACCTTGCATTTTAGTGGGGTGGGGCAGGAGGAGGGCAAAGCAGGGAAGGCCCTCCAGTCAGTGAACTTACAGAAATGCAGAACTCCTCAGCTTGGAAGTATTGGCATTCTTTCTAGATTTAAGATTTTAATTCAAGCCAACTGTTTTAGAGAAGAAGAAAATGGCGTATTATTCAAGTAATCAGGGAGGATTTTTCTGTATCAGTGAAGCCTGAGACAGCTGCTCCTGCACAATGGACCCTAATGGAATCCAGTCAAATAGATCCTTCTTTTTAAAAAAAAGAGTGTGGGGATATCACGCGCTACAGAACTGCCTGGGTTCATGA
Organism: Manis javanica; assembly: GCF_040802235.1. Taxonomy (NCBI): domain Eukaryota; kingdom Metazoa; phylum Chordata; class Mammalia; order Pholidota; family Manidae; genus Manis; species Manis javanica. The sequence continues at coordinate 60,370,458 of NC_133157.1, forward strand.
TGATTCTCTTGTTCAGCTGTTTTGGGAAGTTACTTTCACATTTACTCTTAGGCTAAATTTCAGAGGTTCCTAAAAAGCAACAGCCAAGTTCTTGATTTACCAGTTTAATTTGGGAGAATGCAAATTTACTTAACAAACACTTACATTGCAGTCACCTTGTGCCAGGCTCTATCCTAAGCACTTTATAAGTATTGACTCAAATTTCCAGTTAAGTATGAACTCAGGTTTGTTGATCAGAGGCTGAGTTGAGTTTCCCATACACTGACCCAAAAAAACACCAAAAAACAACCCCCAAAACTTATCTGGGAGTTTTCTCTTACCAACTGCACAAAGTAGTGACCTGCAGTTATTGGATTTTACCAGGGCTAAGACACCGATTTCCCCTGTGAAGGAGCGCTCCTCCTCCATCTTTCACTCACGCAAGTCTTAGAGGATGAGCTATGTTGGGTCTATGCCAGGCACCACTGAGAAGTTAGGAAAACACAGAAATGGGCATAAATGCACCAAAGAGGATTTGTTTTGGATAATCTAAAGCATCAAATCTGGGTCCTGTTATTTCCATGTCCCTGTAATTTTAAAGTGAAGAAAAAATGATTTTAAAAAACAAAGTTTTCTAAATCCCCATAGAAAACCAGGAATGTCTAACAGGAACATATAAATGAGTCATTGACAAAACCACTGAGACTTTTTTCTTCTGTTGCTCCTTATATCAGCATGTGTATTACTTTCCTGTGGCCACTATAACAAACTACCACAAACTTGTGGCTTAAAACAACACAGATTATTTTCTTACAGTTACGGAGGCTGAATGTCAGAAGTTGTATTCACTTGGCTGAAGTCCAGGTTTTGGCATGGCTGGTTCCTTCTGGAGGACCCAGGAAGGAATCTGTTTCTTTGCCTTTCATAGTTTCTGGAGGCCTCCTGCATTCCTTGACTTGTAGCCCCTTCCTTCCATTACTCCAACTTCTTGTTCAGTCATCACATCTCTTACTTCCTCTCTAGTCAAATTTCCCTCTACCTCCCCCCGATGAGAACACTTGTGAATCTATTTAGGACCCAAAATCTGTATTTCAGGATCCGGTCTCAAGATCCTCAATGGCTCATTTCAGGACCCTTTAACTCAATTACACATGCAAAGTCCCTTTTACCATATAAAGTAGCATTAAGATGTGGACATCTTTGGGGACCTATTATTCAGTGTACCACAGGATGGTTGATATTTTTAGCTCAAATGTTTTTCTTTCAGCATAACTTCTCTAGTATGAATTCTTAATTTAAGTCCTTAATGAATATTTTATATTCATTTTTAATACCATCCTTTCCCTTCCTTGATCATTATTTTGCCTAGAAGGGATCCTTTTATCCGAAGATCCTTTGGTAGAGTAAAAATACATTGTGGGGAAGGACAAGAACTCCAGCTTTGGTCTGAGAAATTAAAGAAAAAATGTAATATAAAAGGGCAACATTTAAACAAGAAAAAGAATTTGAGGATAACACAGCATAACTAGCAGGAGACCAGTAACCATTCAAAAGAAGCACAAACTTCCCTGTCAGCAGCAGAGCAACAAAGTAATTTCTCATTTGCCTGTGGTTACAGTTCTCTTTCTGTGCACATGTATTTTTCTTAAGTAGACAACTTCACTCTTTTTTAAGTAAACAGCTGTAAACTAAAGCATTCCCTTCATAAACTCATTTTTACAACGCCCATCCATTTCTCTTCCAAGGGTTGCAATACTGGCTCTGAGATTTAAAAATAAAAAGGATTCTTTTCAGGGTAATCATTTTTTCTCCTTGTTGCTTTTCTTTTGAGAAGAAAACCGTGATGTCCTTTCCTCTAATGGAGTATCATCAGATCTATCAGGAAATGAAAATGATTTAAATCTGGGAATTCTATCATCGCACCCCTCTCCCCCGTCCCCTAAGAATTCAACACATCCTTAAACTTTAGCTTAGGCTCTAGCTCTTGGAACATTTTCCTTCAAGCTCTTCCACTTCAAGTGCCACCCCCTTATTCTAGTCCCTATAGAACCTGTGGGCTCCAGACATTCATTTATACCTCTGCCAGCACTGCCAGTGAGCAAGCCATGGGAGCACAGGGCGTGGTTGGATTGATTTTCATACTTCATGATTCTCTTGGCAACTTCATTGCACGGTATGACCATCCCATAAATGATGATATAATTGGTGTGTCAGCACTGAGAGGCCTTGGAATTATGTCCACCATTATCATCTTTTCCTGGATCTCAGAAGAGCCACACAGAGCACCGAAGCTGTGATGTGGGCATTTGAGCCATAGAGTTTAACTTATAACCTCATGTTCTTAGAAGATGCTTTCTAGATATTATGACTGAAACATGGTTAGAAAAAGTCCAGGCCTATTTTTGGAGTGCTGGGCTGAGGGTGGAGAGTATTAATGTTCTAAAAGTCTTTAGGGAACAATACTTGGGGATACAAATGGAAACTCTTTTGGACTTTGCTTTGCAATACAGTAGTAATGAAATTGTAGCAGCTTTTAAGGCACTAGTGGTCAGTTTAAAGAGAAAAAGTGGTACCTATTTAACTGTGCTTCAAGCATATTGTAGGGCTTTTCTGTCATTATGAATAGCCTGTTGATTATTTTTCCTTTTTCTTTCTTCCTTCACTCCGTTTCTAAGGTTTGTCTCATTCCGAAATCAGCACATGGGACCAATCCCGCAAGTGCCCACATGGCAGGCATGAAGATTCAACCAGTGGAGGTGGATAAATATGGGAATATTGACACGGGTCACCTCAAGGCCATGGTACCTGTCTTTCACTTAACAGATGGGAGAGATCTGGGCTGGGAAGACGTGGTGGGGATCAGGGACTGGATGATTTATAGCAGTATCATGTTTTTTGCATTCTAATTAAAAGACTGCAGTTCCTCCTCTGAATGGGTCTAGGGAAAGTGGTGTAAAATCAGAAAACCTGTTTCTGTAAGAAAAATAAAACAACAGTCACGTTTTTGGTCCAAGTTGAAACTGACCACAGTCTATTTTACCTCATCCTTCCCCAACAGGGAGAAGGGCCTTTAAACTGAAGTCCCATCCTCTAATTCATATGTGCAAGAAACTGAATGGATTATTCATGTGGTAGTAAGGGTACCCCTTGCAGGACCCACCTGCCTCCTTCTGCCCAACCTTCCCCTCCTCTCCCCATTAATAACCAAACTGGCAGTCAGTTATTCTCAATCTTTGTTTTGGGAATTAAAACATAAACATGCATTTTGAAAATGTCTGGGACTGCCCCAGCTATTTATTACCTGCTGAGTTTCCCCCTCCTTCCTGCAACACCAGCCCCCACGCCCAACCTCCGACCTCCAGGCAGGGGTTGCCTAGCAACCATATCTGCTTTCCGGGGTGGACTGGAGGCTGCATCTTCAGAGGGAAGGAGATCAGCTGAATAGCAATGCGATTTTGTTGGGGTTGTTAGGCATGGAGGCTGAGAATCTCATGAACTGCCTTGAAACAGAAACTGAAAACGCACAACACTGCTCTCTTTCATACACCCCACCCTTATATCGCTCCACAAAGTTTTTACCAACAAATACTGAGCAGTAGTTGTAATTATTAAGTCTTAAGTCTCTCAGCTTTTATGATGTGGCCTTTAAGCATTTTATTATTTTTATTTCCATATGAGCCTGTTCTGACTTGCTGTCCAAAAAAAATCAGTAACATGCCTTTTATATATGCTTGCCTTCTGTCAAAAGGAAAAATGTGGGAGACTTTTTTTTTTTTATCAGAGCAGAACAATTTTTGTGAGAATTCTAATTTTAGCAGAATAGGAGGGAAAGGGAATAAGGGTGGGCATGGTAAGATGGGCAGACAGATAACTGTGAGAACAGACATGTCTGGAGCCAAAAAGATCCAAAGTGATTACTGAGATGACTTGAACTGAAGGAAAAACCACCTTAGGGAGTTGAGCCCAAAATATCCAGAAATCTTCTGAACAGTGTTTTGGCCTTGACCATGGAGACCTGCCCTGAAGGGATCTTGTTACTTCTCTGGAATGATTTCTGAAAGGATAACGATTGTGGATCTTTTATTGTTGTCATCATACGTTGAGACGCCTCCAAAGATGAAAAGACACCAAGACTTCATCTTTCTTAATCCTTTAAAATCAAATGAAAGGGTTTGGCCAAGAAAGAAATGTTTCGTCCTCTGTGTCTCTGCCCTGTTCTGCCCACAGGTGGATAAACACAAAGAGAACCTGGCAGCAATCATGATTACGTACCCATCCACCAATGGTGTGTTTGAGGAGAATGTTGGTGACGTGTGTGACCTGATCCACCAACACGGAGGACAGGTCTACCTGGATGGGGCAAATATGAATGCCCAGGTAGGCAATACGAGAGGGGCCCCTGAGAAAATGGTTAAAGAAAAAAATGTTTCTTTTCTCTTTTTGATAGTTGGCTTAAAACTGAATTAAGAACTGAGGTTGACTTTATGTCAAACAAAGTGCCGAAATGTCGCGAAGATAACAGATGCTAAGTTGCTGATGGGGGATTCTGGGGAGGAGGTGAAAAGGTTGAAAGGAGGCAGGGAATGACTGAATGTCTTCAGCTAGTCGCAGGGGAAGAAAGTCACCTGCCCCCCTTCCTGAGGGAATAAAGACCCAGTTCAGGCCACCGATGGATGCTGGTCTCCTATGGCCTTGGACAAGCCGTTAACCTGGCTTCACCATCAGTGTAAAGCAGCAGAGTAGTTCTGTCCCCGAAGGGCCAGACTTGACTACTGAGCGGCAGGCTGGGGGTTCTGTCCTGTGCACCTCTGAGGAAATGCCATACAGCACCACTGGGGCAGGGGCCTGGCATCTCTTTGAGAGTCTTCTCAACTTCTTTGTCACTTTCTATTGGTTTTTTATTTGTTTGTTTTACCATTCCAGACTCTTCCTGCTTGCTTTGCTTCTGTGTGCTTCCCTTTATAAGTTGTAATCCAGGGTTTGTCTATTGCTTCAATAGCATGAATGTACTCTTTAACTTTGGCCATATTCAAAATCATCCCTAATGCCAGCGTGGCAGGAATGCCTGTTGAATGTTGTGGCTGGTATCAAGATGGTCTCAGGGAAACTGCCAGCCTGCCTTCCTCTTGCTTGATTCAGCATTCTCTTGGGCGGCCCTCCAGCCCCTCCATTAGTGTGCCCAAAGGGTCCCTTTGGTCACGTGCATGATACCCAAAGGCAACCATGTGGGGGGAGGTAGAGCTGCTGTGTGGAAGGTGCCTGTTTCACCAGCAAGGTGGTACCACCTTTTCTTGTGCTAGGGGCACTTCCTTTCCTCCCTCTTGGAATGGATAATTAGGAATTGACTATATATTCAAATTGGTATTTTAAAATCTAAATTAGGCTAAATGATCGGTTGCTGTTTCCATAGGAACCACAAGCTGAGTGCCTATGGGATGCCAGGTTTTGACTACAGAACTCAGCCAGATTTGAGGCCGTCTGTGACCAGTGTGGCCTGCCTTTCCTCTGAAGGGAGAGCACCCTTCCAAGCTCTTGACATTTGTTTGGCTCTTTCCCTTTGTGATAGGTGGGAATCTGCCGCCCTGGAGACTTTGGGTCTGATGTCTCACACCTAAATCTTCACAAGACCTTCTGCATCCCCCATGGAGGGGGTGGCCCTGGCATGGGGCCCATCGGAGTGTGAGTTCTGGGCAGCTGGTTTTAGGGTGGCTGTGGAGACTGAGAAGGAAGGGATGGCCCCAGACTCACTCTTCTTCCCGGGGAGGTCTTCAAGCATCAGGGATGCTTCATGTGTAGTTGCCTGCAGGGACTGGGGAGCAGTCAAAGGGGTACTTTTAGGGTAAGTCTGAAGAAGAGCATAATCAGACTTTATTAACCATACTGCTTGATCGGCCACACTAAGCTTCTAATTATGCACAGACATGGCAGGTTTATTAACAGCAATCAATAAGGAGCTCTCCTGGATCATCATGGTTCAGAACTGGAATATTAGCACCTGGAGGTGCCTCTCAGATTTTAACTGACTTCCAAGCAGCTTTCCTTTTTAAAATCAGCTGATGGTTACATTGGAAGTGAATTATCTAATAACAACAAAAAGAAATAGTAGAAAAGTGGTTGCCAGGACCTAGGGGGCTGGGAAAATGGGGAAAGGTTGGTAAAAGGGCAGAGAGTTTCAGCTTATTAGATAATAAACTCCGAGGATCTACTGAAAAGCAAGGTGACTATAGCTAATAACCCTGTATTGTATATTTGAGATTTGCTAAGAGTTGAACTTAAATGTTCTCACACACACAAAAGTAAATTACATGTAAGGTGTCAAACACTTCGCAGCCTGAATTCTGATTATTTCTGAGATAAGTAATGAGGAAACAAACCTTATTACTGGAAAGAACTGGATGAAATTAGAGTAAGACTAAAGGAGTATCTCATAGCTGTTGGTAACTTTTTACACTGAAATTAAATCATCTTGTGAAAATGAGGCTGAGCACCTGTTTGTTGAGCTTTGTCAGTCTTCCAAAATTGTGCCAGAGGGGCCAGCCTTCAGGGATGCTGGGAGCCCCAGAGCCTTGGCTGTGGGGGAGGTGGGGGAGTTGTATCACATGCTAGCCTCTGTATGGCCCCGTGGGGCTCCTTCTCAGCAACCCCCTTGTAGATCCCTTAGGTGCATGGGCCTGGGATGGCCCCACATCCTGGGGAACCCATGACTCTGCGACCTAACTCATGGCTGCCCGCCATTGTCGAACCCTCTGCCGCAGTTCTCGGTGAGCTGCCTGGGACGCTGATGGCTGGTGAGCCATGCTTTCCAAGGAGGAGGAAGGACGGGACACTTCCTGGACATCTGCTTCTTCACAGGTGTCACGTCCCGTCCCCTGCTAGGAAGAGAGCTTCCTGGGAGGGCCCAGCACTTGCTTGTTTGGTTGCACTGTGTCTTTTTACATCTTCTAAATTCGTACTTAAAAAAATGCAGGAAGAAGCATCTTGCCCCTTTTCTGCCCAATCATCCCATCATGTCAGTAAAAGCAAGCGAGGATACCCGGCCCATGGGCACTGTCAGCGCTGCCCCATGGGGCTCCAGCTCCATCTTGCCCATTTCATGGGCGTACATAAAGGTGAGGCCTGTGAATGTCTGTTAGGTGGGTGGGGGATGTTATTTGTGGGTAGGAAACTGAGGCTGCAGATTCATTCTTGACCTAAAAATGAAGAAATCCACGAGCTGAGATGTGGTTCAGTAAAGACTGAACTGGGTAGATGAAACCTTCTCAAGGAGATCAGCTAAAATTCATTTCATCTCTGCTTCATTTTGCTATTTCCTTGGCCTTCTCACACTGGGTTTAACTTCAGAGAAACTGACATGCCAGATAGATTTTTCCAGACAGAGTTAAGTTCAGTGAGTCATATGGGTGTTCTGGCCACATCATTTGGTTTCCTATAGGATTTGTGTGGCCCCTTGCAAGTTAAATACAGTGCATGTAATAATCATCACACTTGGTTGAGATCCTGGGATGACTTTTAGGAATATATGTCACTTTGCTGGAGAAGTTTTATTTCTTGGGATCCCAGAAGATAGGATGAAAAGTAGCAGAAATTTGATTAATTGGGAGTTTCTTTGCCCTTCAGAGTCTATGGAACTGCACTCTTGGGTCTAATTAAACTGTCAGAGAACAGGCTTCCTTCCTGTGTGTTTCTCAAAATACACAAGGGCCAGGGTTTATTTTACCCAGCTCTTGTTCCAACTGGACTGCCTACCTCTGGGTTGACAAGACTGCATAGGAGAGGAACACTTGTTCAGCTGAAAAGTAAAGCAGCTTCCCAAACTGGCTCCCCTCTTTAAAGGAAGGTTGACTTCTGGTGAAACAAAACCCTAAAACTCAACTATGAAAATTATGCTGGATGACTCCCTGGGGCTGGCTGTTATTCTTGAACAGTGTGGCATTTATGATTCTTAATGAAAACTTCCTGGGCAGCTAGAACAACAATTCTGTACCTCAGAGACTAAAACCTAAAAACTAAAGCTTTTAAAAATGATACTTGAGTTGTTTTGCAAATAGTACCAACAACAAAAACAGTCATAATAAAAGGTCTGCTACTTTGCAAACAATCTAATTCCCAGCTTCCTTTTGGTCCCTAGGTCCTGTAAACCTGGGTTATTTGCTTGGATGTATTTGGGTTAGAGATGATTTCCCACATACAGAAAATGCCCCAAGGCTGGTTTGGGCAATGCCGGGAACACCAGACAGAGCCTCAGTTTTAAAAAGGAAATAATAAAGTTGGGTTTAAGTTGCCTCTGACCTTGGGCTCTCTGGTTATTTTAGGCTGTTGTTGTTTCTTATCACCTGGACTCTAGAACTACCTTTTTCTCTCCCTGCTGCAGCCCATCTTGGTCACTCCCTATGGGACTGCTTAGATCCCCTAAGGGCCCAAGTCCTCTCCTGGCTTCCCTTTGCCTTCCCACAGGGTCTCACTAGCCCACACAGAATCCTCAGGGGATTCTCCCAAAATGCAAATGCCTAGGCCCCATCCCAGAGAGAATCAAGTTCAGCACATGTGGAGTAGGGCTGGGCCATCAAGCTGCTTGGTGACTCTGACACACAGGTTGAGACCCACTGGCTAAACCAAGTCCAAGTCCTTCCTAGCAAGGGTTCGAGCTTGCAAGAGATAGTTACAACCTGTTAGGCTCTATAGTAACTCCAGACTACAGCTATGTGCCTTCCCTTCCACACTGGTTTTTGCCATTTTTATCATCTGGAGCACCTTGTCCTTTCTCTCTGCTTATCCAAATTCTAGCTATTTTTAAGTTCCCACTCAAGTTCTAGCTCTTACTTTAGGAATGCTTCTTTGACCAGCCTGGCAAGAACTGTCCTCTCCTTTGGACTTTGGGGTACCCTATTTTATTGGATGCTGTCTCATTTGCTTTATATTAGTTAGGTATTTAATACCTTGTAAGCCTCCATCGTACATGAGGTATTCTGGGAAGAAAGTAGGCAATAAAAACTGGTGCAATTTCTATTTTAAGCTCTTTGCTGTTGGTGATGTTTACCACATATGATCACAGGGACTTATGAACCACTAGAAAAGGATAAGACTGAATCCAGTAGTTGTTAAACATAAATGGCCTTGACTATAGACAACTGGAAGACAAACCATACAAAACTAATTCAGTGGGGATTTGGACAAGCTCCCATGGGATTCCTGGCAATTAACAAGACATCTCAAATTCACAGCAAACAAAAACACCCCAAAGTAACTATAACCTAAAAAGGTATTTTTCTCTTTAGATAAACAGTAGTCAGTCGTCAATTGTGCCCTGTTGTAGACTTTGTTACTACAGTAAGAAATGTAAAATTACTGTTCAAAAGAGAAAACCAAAAATTACCTCAGGCTTAGGGAAGACTGACAGACGTCACTGGTAGGATTTTCTGTTCACTTGCAGTCCACAGGGCCATGTAGGTGACTTCCTCTGTGGGTGGGTTTGTCTGGGGTGTCTTTGGTTAGGTCCACTGGGTTTACCTGTCCCGTGATTGATGGCTCTTTTTCCCTCTGTTGCAGATGATGGGAGGCAAAGGCCTTAAACAGGCCACGGAAATTGCTATATTAAATGCCAACTACATGGCCAAGCGATTAGAAAAACACTACAGAGTCCTTTTCCGGGGTGCAAGAGGCAAGTATCGATGTTAGTCTACCATTACCTTGGTTTTTTCTTGGCAAAACCAAGTTTGATCTAGTAGATGTGATTTTCTGAAGTGGGTCGGAAACTTCTGTTTCTTAGCATATACCAGAGAAAAGCATAGAATAATGGGAAATAACTTCAATTTAGTGAACAGTTTTGCAAGGCTCTGCAATATACTTAATCTACACAGCCCAGGTCAACAAGAAGCCAATACTACCGAGAGATGTATACATATCACAGACTCATTTTCTCACAAACTACTATGGGAATGCCCCCAAAAGAGTGGATAATTCAGACATGGCAGAGGCAATGCAGAATAGCTGGGTGAGCCTTCTGGCAGGAGCCATCTGATAGGAGCCTGGAAGGAACAGTAGCAGAACCCCAGTAAACAGAGACACAGGAGCAAGTCAGAGGAAAAGGAGTTGTCTGGGTGATAGAAGTTTTGGGTGGGTGGAAAGATGAGACAGGAGGAGAGGGAGCTGATGAGGATGAGGTTGGAGAGGTTGCATGGGGCCTGGAAGGTCTTGGAAAGTTCTGGACTTTACTCTTGAGTCAGATGACAACCACAAAAGCCTTTTGAGCAGGGAATGACAGGTCTAAGAGAATGTTAACATCATTCAGACAGTGGCAAGGGATGTACATGCTATTAGAAATAGAATCAGTAGGACTTAGTTACTGATTAGTTGAGTGTGAAGAGAAATTTTAGGTAAGCCTCTTAGGCTTATAGAGGTACAATAGAAGGAATAATGGATGGAGGAGCACAGTTACCCTGGAGGTGACGGGAAGGGGTGACGCCAGGCAGACCTGCAGAGATCTATGGGCACAGAAGCTCAGAGACTTTTGGAAATCTTGGAAAAGGAAGCTCAAAGACCCAAGAAAAGAGTATTGAGAAACCAAAGCCAAACCCTTCAAGCAGACAGCAGTATTAGAGGGATGCAGCAGACGGGGCAGCTGGTGGGGGCACTCTGCCTGAGGCGTGGCCCCCGCATTTGTCACAGACCCCTCCCTGCTCATCTTTCCTGCTTCTGTTCTAGCCCCACCTCTTCCCTGAAGCCTCCCTTTCTCGGTGGAGAGAACTACTCCCTCCTCTTCACTCCCTCTGCCACTGAGGATTTCTCCCACTCAGTGTACTGTCTGGCTTTCTGTCAGACCTTGAGCTCCTGCAGGGTGGAGACTGACTGCCTCAGTCCTCGAGCTCCTGTACCTGGAATCTCGCCCAGCACAGCACCCGCATGGTCGACAAGCAGATGCCCTCTGTGTGGCACAACAGGAAGAGACAGACTGGACAGCAAGTGGCTGGTCTTGTGATACGAGTCTTTAAAAGAATCTTGGCCTTTAACAATTAGGAAGCCTTCAGTCACCTTTGCAAGCATTAAGGCAAAATGGCAAGGCAGAAGGGAGATGAAAATGGGCTGAGAAGCGAAGTGAAGGTGGGGAGAAGGGGGAAGTATTCTCGGGTTGGGGGAGTTCGGTAGTGAAGGGAGGCAGGAGCTGCTTCTCTAGGATGCCGTTTTGCTTTGTTTTTAGAAAGAAGAGAATGACTTTGTGCTACCAGGGGAAAAGGCTATGAAGAGGGGAGAGGGAAACTACAATAGAGGGAATGTTGGGGGAGGGGGGCGGAACAAAGTCACCTGGGAGGGGACAGGAGGGGAGGGCACCGAGAAGAGGGGAGACATGCAGCATGTTGGCTGTGGGCGCAGAATCAGAGAGCAGGCCTGATGGCACGTGGGGTAGACAGACAGTAGTCAGTGACCGGCATGCCCAGACGGTGGCCCACAGGAACAAGGCCCTGCTTTGGCTCTTGGTTTCTCTGACCCAAGTGGAGTGTATACCTACATCTGTGATCTTTAATTTAAAGCCTGGTTTTGCTTCATAAATATTATCCAAAGGCGTGGTTGTGGAGTTTGAAAATAGAAATGAATTAATAACCAGAAACTCTGGTTAGGAATGGTCCCTAGAAGAGTAGGAAAGAAAGCTGTGGGCAATATGTCTCTAAGCAACACAATAAAATGCTTCTTAAGTGGATATTAAAGAAGCTACAAGGGCTACTAATTAACTCAGATACAGTTCCTGCCCTGAAATGCATCCTGCTTATGTATTGGCCTTTAGGATTAGCTTAAGTATCTATTTTGTCTGATTAAATAAGTAAATTTGGAAAATAAAGTATTAGGAAGAAAATATAAGCAATCCATTATTCCTTCAAGCAGACATTGCCACTATTAATATTTTACTGTATTATTCCATCTCATCGTACTTTTAGAAAGGTTACAATTTAGAAATTCACTACACAGTATGAGACCATGTCACAAACAGTTTGTATCCTGTTTTTGAACTGTATATTGTACTGTGACTATATCCCCATGTCATTAAATGTTCTTTGAAAGTGGCTACATCAATTCTCCTGTATGGAAGTACCATGACTTAAGTTATTCTGCAGGGTTTCCCCCAGATGTTTGCATTTGTAACAATGCTGCAATGCATAGTCTTACTTAGATTTCTTTTTAAACATTTCTGATTATTTCCTTGGGTTAGAGTCATATAAGTGAAATTATCTCAGAGGATATAAATGCAGTTAAATTCTTGATACAGATGACCTAGTTGTCCTTCCAGAGACTTCACACCAACTTATTTCATAGTAACAGCATATGAGAGGGATCATTGTACCAGGGTCCAGTGAGCACCAAGTACAAGGCTGAAAAAAATACAGACCCAAACCAAAATATCTTTACCAGTTTGATGGGTGAGAAATGATTCCTTGCTTTAATTTACAGTTTACGTTTTTTTTCTAATTATTTTCTTAATATTCAAAACTTTTTTAATGGTTAACTTTGACAGCTTCATTGAGATAGAATTGCATACTGTACAAATCACCTACTTAAAATGTACAACTCTGGTTTTTAGTATGTTCACAGGGTTTTATATCTTTAAAGCAAGAATATGCTCTGGCTACCTGAGGGGGGCCGCACGCTAGGAGTGCAACAAGTGAATGAGCAAGTGTTTCTCAGGTGCCTACTGCGTGCTTAGTATTGAAGTGACTGCTTTGGGCAGAGGCTGTCCTGGTCTTAGGGGATTTGCAGTGCAAAAAGAGGGATGAAATTTCCATTTGTTTTGACGTTTTATTCCAGAATTAAATAATGAATCATAGATCTCATCTCACACAGAAATAGATTAGTGATTACAGACTTTATTATCAATTCCAAAGTTCATACAACTAAAAATTGTCTCATGTTTGGTCTGGTAAGCACATTCAGTTTACAATTTGAGGATTAGTATTTTAGGGCCTAAAAAAATTATCATTGTACCTCCTCAGGGCCCAAAATAGAAATGTTCTTAATAAACACACTGTACTCCAGAATGTCTAATGGCAATAGTAGAAAACCGTTATTCATCTTAATCGTATTTACCAGCTCTAAAGATGACTCTGGAATTACAGATGACTATGAGGCAATGATTTTAATGAGCTCCAGGCTTCCCTTTATGAACTGTTTCTTTAAAAGGTTCAAAAATACCAGCTAAACCGTTAAAGCTGGTTTTGTGAAGCAAGGAAGTGACAGGCAAGAATTGGGACAGGGGAATAGCAGTAGTATTTGTTCCTCTAGGATGAGGAAAGAAAGCAATTGCCTCAGGTAAGATATTTTTAAAGGTGGAATCAAAAAATTCACAGATGTCTACTCCTATGGGAGGCTAAGCTCACTGATCTTCATGGAGTTCCTGTCGGTGGAGTAGACAACTTTGTTAGTATCCCAATGTTTTGTTTTCATTTCTTAAATGCCTAACCCTTTTCATATTAGACAAACCTAATTCTGCCTGGAAATTCCTGTCTCTGAAGCGGTTTCCCAGTGGCCTTAATGGGTAGACATGGGCCTAAGGGTCTGCACCTTCACATCCCTGGCCAGAAGTGACCCTCCTGAGACTAGGGATCCTGCCTACCCGACATCATTCTCAGGGTAACAGGAGTTTTGCTTCTGTTATTGTGGTCCCTGGATTGCACCTGAAACACTTGACCAAGTGTTGATTGTCCATCCAAGCTTTCTAGAGTAATTAGCTGGTGAATTCCATTTATTTCTAGGCACTTACTGTGAGGATTCAGGGTAAGTAAGGTCTGGTCCCTGCTCTCAAGGAGGGCTCTAAGAAGCCAAGTTTTTCTGTAGCCTGTTTTCATGTTGTCTTCAGTCTCAGAAGACAGTGAACATGTGGGGGACTCAGAGGAGGGGCATGATCCATGCTTAGGGCCAGGCCGCTTTTATTTTGCTTTTCCTGCATCTCATCCCTTCCTCCCCTTGCTACTTTACTAGGTATCCTTTCAGACTCTCAGCTACAGTCATGGTTAGGCCTAGCAGACACCTACACAGTAAAAACTAAAACTTGTGCTGATCAGAAATTGTTTATACAATTTCTACTTCAAACTACCCTGACTCACCATATGCCATAGAAGGTTTGTATATCTTTTCTCCTTAAATACTGCAAACAAAGATGAACATCTCAGGATCTGGCCTCTGATAGCCACCAAGTTTAAATTTCACCCCTTTCAGGGCTCAAATACAGAGGGAGATGCTGAAATTCCACTAGTCTCTATTTGAGCACATCAGAGAATGGGTTTAGAAAATAACATCTGAACCTCATTTTGAAAATGGAGCTCTTCCCAAACCACTTGGCTGTGGTGGGAGCCTCTGCAGATGAAGTCTTGGTATTAACAGCGCTGGGCTGAGCTGGGCTTGATGGAGCCTCGCAGCTATTACTGGACCTCTGCTTAGGAGCCTCTGCTCTCTGCCCGCCAGCAAAGCAACTCCTCCCCACCTTTGAGTGTCCCTCTCCTCTTCCTCTCCTGCCAGCTGAGTGTCCTTCACAGCAGTGAGCTTCATTAACTTCTTCCTCTTGTCATTGTCACAGTGCTGGGGTGGCTGTCAGAGGCTCAGAGAAGAAAGGTCAAAGTTGAATCTGGGCTCCAAAATGGGGTAGCAGAGGGCGGCATTTAGGATTTCTGCAATTAATGGTTGAAGAAAACTTAAATGTCTTAATTTTCCCCTACACATTCCAACTTACTCATTATAAAAGTCATCCTTTTTAGGCAGTTTTTTCCCTGAATTTATCTATGAATACAGCATTCTACTTTTGAATCATACTCTTTACAAATTTAATCCCCATCACTGTTAGAAAGTGTGTTTTAAAAATATGCAGTGACAGTATGTTAAAGTCTTAGGCTCTATACTTTTATTTTCAAACAAAACTAATTCTTTTGAAGGTATTTATTCCATAAGAAGCAGAGCAGTCACAGGCTATCTTCAGAGGCTGTTAATGACTGGAGCTATTCTTCCCAGGCTTGAGGAGCTAATGTCTTCTCCACTATAAATAGGTGCATTGTTTGCTAAGAGTCAGGAAAGTGGGTTAAGAACAAGGAATACATTATTGTCTCTTGATAGATACTTTCCTCAAAGGAAATTCATCAGTTGTGTGGGAGATGGAATTTGGGAAGCCCCTGGGAATGTTGTTCTATTTACAAAACTGCTGACTGATTTGATGGTTTATTCTTGATGGTTCAACAGCTCATTTTGGAGAGATGGCAGCCTGGGCCTAGAGAAGCAATCAGTTTACCAACTAGAACAAAGTGAACAGACCCTCCACAGAGACTGAGCCTCATCAATTCCTTGCCACTTGTGGTATACTGTTTGACAGCCCATTTCTGTCTGAAGCCTGAAACCAAAATTTCAAAAGCCCCTTTGAAGAATCACATAACATTCTATGCCTTATGGATATGTTTAATCCATACTTACATAAACACAAAAGAAATAGCTATTTGATTTTGAGTGCACAGTTGCTGAATAGGTAATCAATGGATCTTTACTTTAAAATTTTTAGTATTTTTATAAAAGGACCAGCTCTGTGATGATCTGTTAACTGTTAGAAGTAGATTTTAGGGGACAAATAGTCTCATCCCCAGGAACCTGTCTAATGCAATGCCTTGGCACTGAGGCCCCACCTCCCATCAACCTTCTGGCTCACACTGGCTTGACAAGTTAAAATGTTATTATTTGTAGTAAAAGCAGATGAAGTCTTTGTTGCCAACTGCAACCTTACTGAGTGCCTGCCCATGGCTTGCTTTTTGGTCTTAACATGTTGATATGCATTAAAAAGCTGGTTTATTTGTTCATTTGCTTTGGTAAAACAGTAAGGTGATGCTATCTTGAGCTTGAAACAATTTTCCTGAACAGGTTATGTGGCTCATGAATTTATTTTGGATACAAGACCCTTCAAAAAATCTGCAAATATTGAGGCTGTGGATGTGGCCAAGAGGCTTCAGGATTATGGTGAGTAGCCCCTTGTACAGGAACTTACACTTTTGACATTCATTTAGCTGCCCATGCTGGCTATGGACCACTTCCTTGAGGCACAAACTGAATAAAATATCAGGCACTACAGTAAAGTGATCTACAAGCTAAATGGGGAGCCATGGGTTCTAGGCAACTTTCAAAGTGACAGAGAAAAACTTTCCCTTATTGTTGTCGGGCAGCTGGGGAGGTCTCTCCCTGTGCACTAGGTAAAGCCTCAACTTGGCCAGGGGAAGGTTCCTGACTCTGAAGGGGAAAAAATTCTTGAGCAGGTCAGTGTAGGTAAGGAAGGAATTCATTAAAGTGAGAGTAGCAGTGAATGGCAGTTGCCTTGGAGGCAGAAGAGAGCAGGAAGAGCAGAGGAAAATCCATTAACTCCTGCTCGGCATAGGATAGATCCCTTGCCAACTCCTGAAGCCAGGGTCACCTGGCATCCAGTGTCAGCTTGGATCTGCACAGTGTGGGAACTAAGTCCCTACCACCCCAGGATTTGGGGGAGCTTCAGAGCACTGGATGCGTGAAATTATGTTCTGAGAACTTCCAAAAGCAAAGAAAGGAGATTTTTGGGCAGGCTACTAACAAGCACAATCATACAGCTGCAGTCCTGTTGGGGTCACCCAGGCGGCGGTAACTTGCAAGCCCCAATCAGAGGTCTCAGTAGCCCCTCCCTACTCGTCTGGAGTAGAACGGAGTGAAGACTTGTGCTTTCTAAGTTTAGAAAATAGAATGAATAGCAAAGTAACAAAGACACAACTGGAAGAGTAGAGACAAAACACAGTAAGTTGAGCAGCGATGAGGTAAGGCAGGGACATGGGACAATCATCATGATTAATTTTAACTGCCTATGATTGAAACGTGCCAAGATATCAACAGTATAGTAAGAACGGGAGGGACTTCATCTTAAGGTTAAGATTTCATTTTAATAACCAGGGAGTTAGAAGGTAAGATTCCTAAACATGTTCTTTGGTAATAGGCCAACAACCTATCCTCAGGCAGGGCAAGCAGTCCTAACTGCTGTGCTCCCAGTGCTTGAGGGAAACCACTATCTTGGAGAAGATCGTGATCAATGAATTCCTTGTGTTAAGTTTATTTCACAAAGTATCTAGAGAACTGACTGTGGATGGTGACATCATGTCTCTCACTGGAGAGAGACATTATGAGACCACATGTCAAGCCTCTGCCCTCCTCCCTTCTACCCGTTACCCTATTCTTGAAAGCCTTAAAAGACAGAATCCTAAGCCCTTCAGTGTGCCTCCTGTTGGAGGTTGCTCGCACTCCCATCTGAGTGTGTACTGTCTTATATCAAATAAACTTTGTTGCATAAGTCAGTTACACTTCTCTGAACTCTTTCCCATGACAAAGACAAGAACTCTCCAACCTCCACCCACAGTGGTAAATGTCTTTTGTCACTTCGCTATTTCATTCGGCTTTCTAGATTTAAGCACAAGTCTTCACTTTCACTGTTCTACTCCAGACAAGTAGGAAGGGGCTACTGAGATCTCTGATTGCGGCTTGCAAGTTCCCACTGCCTGGGTGACCCCAACAGGACTGCAGCTGTTCAACCGTGCTCGTTAGTAGCCTACCCAAAAGTCTCCTCTTTTTGCTTTGGGAAGTTCTCAACATAATTTCACCACATCCAGTGCTCTGAGGTTCCCCCAAATCCTGGGGTGATAGAGACTTAGTTCCCACTGTGCAGATCCAAGTGGACACTGAACGCCAGATAACCCTGGCTTCAGGAGTTGGCAAGGGATCTGCCCTATGCCGAGCGGGAGTTCAATGAGCTCCCCTTTCCTCCCTGAGTTCTTGCTCTCTGCTGCCTATACGGCTGCTGCCATTCACTACCACTCTCACTTCCGTACCTGCTCGAGAATTCTTTCTCCGAGTAAGGAACCCTCCCCCATACTGGGTGAGGTTTCACCTAGTGCACAGGGAGAGACCTCCTCAGACACAACTGCCTAACAACAAGGTTTTATTTCAGGCAAAGTATACACTTGAATAAAGGGGAGTGCAGGCAACCTCATAGAGGAGGTGTGCCTAAGGGCTTAAGATTCTGTGTTTTAAGGTTTTCAAAAACAAGGCAAAGGGTATAAGTGGGGGGAATAAGCTTGACATGTGGTCTCATAATGTTTATGTCTGGTGAGAGCCATGATGTCACTGTCCAGTCAGTCCTCTAGATATTCTGTAAGATAAACTTAACACAAGGAATTTACTGATCCTGTTCTTCTCCAAGATAGTGGTTTCCCTCAAGCACTGGGAGCACAGCAGTTAGGACTGCTTGCCCTGCCTGAGGATAGGTTGTTGGCTGATTACCAAAGAACATGTTAGAAATCTTACCTCTTAACTCTCTGGTTTTTAAAATAGAATCTTAGCCTTAACATGGAGTCCCTCCTGTTCTTAATATACTGTTTATATCTTGGCATTTTTCATCATAGGCAGGAAATGATGCTTGTCCCATGTCCCCTCCCTACCTCATTATGACTGCCTTGATACTGTCCTTTGATATTAAATCATGTATCTTGAATCCACTGGCAGCCAAGATGTCTTTATAGTTAACAAAATTAAAAATACCAAAGAAAATGATTGCTGCTCTCTGCCCATATTTCTGGTAAAATTTTCTTCATATCCCACTCCTGTTAAACAGAGAGGTCCAGAGAGAAGGGTAAGTTGGTGTAATGGTGAAGGAAGAGCAGCAAGGAACCCATAAAAGTATGAGAGACAAATGGCATTTGAGCATTATAACCACCTCAGTCACAGTGGAGCTATTTCAGCTGCTTCTAGAAGGAAGGAATAGATGCATGTTGTTTTCAGAGACGATGCAGTTCTTTGAAGGACTTTGAGAGACACTTTGTATTAGTGGATGTCTGCTCATCATGGCCCTTAAAATACATTTTCCTAGTAACATTAGCAGCAATATCAAAGACCTTTCAATGGATGTGGACTCCTGTCTTCATTTGAATGACTTTTAATAAGCTGAGTGAAAACTTTGATAGTTTTACCACTGCACCATAATGGAGTCCCAAATGTGTGACTCACTCCTCTCCTGAATACATGGTCTGTGTTCTGTAGTTAAACCGGTAAGTGGCAAAGCCAGAGAAAGGTTTCATAATGAAATTAGCAATTACCTCCTCAAAATCTCCTTTTGGCTGCTTCTGTAACCTGACTCAACCTCCTGGCTAATGGCTGACTGATGGCTGATTCAGGTTTCCCTCCTGGCATGTGTTGTCCACACCACACACCTGACTGCAGCAGCATTCCAGGGAAGGAGAACAATAGTGTTCACTGAAGTTACTGCCCAGTATTTCCAAGTCCTATTCTATCCCCAACCTTGACATTATTTTCATTATTTTGATGTTTGATAGAGACTGCTACACTTACCCTAAGCACAGAATTGTCCAGGTGCTTGACACATAGTAGGCACTCAAAACATAATGTATTTAGTTAAGTGAGAAAATGAATGAATGAATGGCTAAGGGAAAAAAAATAAAGACTGAAAATGACAACACAGATTCCAGGTCTTAATCACACTTAACTGAATCAGATTTTCTAGGAGAGAGGCCAAGTAATCCACATTCAACAAGCATCTCATGGATGAGTCTTATTTGGGAAGTGTGGGGCACACTGCCTTGGGGCAGAGGTTTCCACACTTAACTAATGATCAGAATCACCTGGGGAGTTTTTACGACTCATTGATTTCTGGGCCTTACCTTGGACTTCGTGAATCAGGATAGGGGTCCAGGAATCTGTTTCCAAGATAAGATAGTTACAGATATGGGAACCACTATAGCAGAATGTTGAGCTGAATTTCTTCACATATGGAACTGAGGTTGGACTTACTGGGTAATGAGATCAGCTTGCTGTTTTTTAAAAAATATCCCTTTTTGGTTTGGGCGACACAGTTGTATGCATCTATCAGAACTTATTAAATGGAACACAAGATTTGTGCATTTCACTGCATGTAAATTTTACCACAAAAATGTGAGCAGATGTGAATTCTAGTTGATATGCATGTGTAAGTGTTTAAGGAAAAAGTGTACTGATGACTGCAACATACTTTGAAATGCACCCAAAATGCACCCAAAATAAGACGGATGGATGAATCAATGTGTGATAAAGCAGAGCATCATCGTAGAATCTAGATGGAAGATATATGGGTGTTCACAATACAGTCCTTTCAACTTGTCAGCATGTCTGAAAATATTTATTATACAGTGTTGAGGAGACAGTTACTTAAAGCATGTGGGCATGACTCTAAAGCACACTGTGTAATGATGCACACCAGGATTTGGGAACTAGGGATCTTTAAGTTTCACAGAAAAAGTGTAAGAAATGGGAAAAAGTTTTTTGCTTTTGTCTAGGAAATCTCTCTTGACCATGTATTTTATCTATTCATCTAACATGTATATATGTGTGTGTGTGTGTGTGTGTGTGTGTGTGTATATATATACACACACACACTTTAGTAGCTTTTTCCACTTATTTCTGAATGTTCACCCAATTAACAAATATATATTTACATATTTTTTAATGTAAGGTTGCATATTTATTGGATGGATACCCTGTAAAATTTGCTTAAATGAGCCTGTTGCTGGATGTTAGGTTATTTTCTAAGTTTTTTGTCCATAAACAGTGCTGAGATGAATCTCCAGATTTGTATGTTAGCAAATTCACCCAATTTCCTTAAGATAAAATATAGAAGGGGAGGGTCTCTTCTTCCAGACTGGGGAGGTCAAAGTTAGTGACACAAGTTACCTTGTTCACTTGCAGGATTTCATGCCCCTACCATGTCCTGGCCGGTGGCAGGGACTCTTATGGTTGAACCCACTGAGTCTGAAGATAAGGCAGAGCTGGATAGATTCTGTGATGCCATGATCAGCATTCGGCAGGAAATTTCTGACATTGAAGAGGGCCGTATAGACCCCAGGGTCAATCCATTAAAGGTGCGTAGGTACCGGTACTTTACCCAAATTGTTCCCTAGAGTAGAAAATGATGTCTGAACAGTGTGAACTCTCATCATAAGATGATACTCTTGCCTAGAATAAGACCATTCTTTTGAGATGATGATGCACTCATTACTTGGAAGTTTAAATCTTCCTGAACAACATACTAGTTGTTACTCAAGTATAACGTGGGTATTTTCCAATGCCTTAATTTTGTTTATGTAATTGTCCTGTGGTTGTGGGAGCTATACATCACACATGCACCCATCTGGTTGCCAGGAAGGGAGCAGAGGCTTAGGGACTCTATCTAGTTGGGGAAGTCTTATCATTCTGTCTAATGAACTCTGATTTACATTAAAATTTTTACCTCACAAATTCTGGATAAAGACAAGCTCCAGGTATTGGAGCAGTTACTTCTTAGAATAACCATTCTGGTACTTGGCCTGAATGTTTTACAATGTTTATGGCCTATTTTGGAGAAAAATTTGTTAGGCATTACCCTGCCTCTTCCAAAACATGTTTATATCTGGTCAGAACCCCAGGTCTCTTTTTAGGTCTAGACATTAAGCTGGGGGATCACGAACTGAGAATACTGTGAAGGCTGCGGTTGTGTAGCTAGGGCTCCAAGTCAGAGAACAAGTCTGAGACGCTTAGGAAAATTCCGGCAAGTTCCAGAACTGCCCAGCTGAAGGTGGAGTGCAGGGACCAGTAGCTGGCAGAAAAGGCAGACGCCTTGCTTAAATCGAGTTTGATAGGGTAATGGAGGAATATAATATGAATCATTCTTACTATCATTCTTTCTTTTCTCTGGATAATGCTGATTCAGGATTTAGGCTATTTTTCAGAATCACGATAGACATCTAAAGAACATAATACTGAGTTACAAAAGCAAGTGAAAAATAGTACACGTAAGATTTTAAAATGTCCCAGCATATGCTATATGTTGCTTATTAATACATGTAATCATAGTATAAGTACACAATGAGAATGGTGAACATCAAATTTCAGATAATGATTATCACTGTGCAGGAGGGCAAACAATGAGATGGAGTGAGGATATACCAGCAGTTTCAACTGTTTAAAAGGTCAAGCAAATGTGACAAAACGCTGATTATATGGTAGATGGGCTTATTTTATTACCATAACTTTGATATTTCACAGTAAAAAATTTCCTACCAAAATTTCCTTACCCCCAAATTGAAACAAAACAGTAATGGACTTGTACCAGATCTTAATGGTTGAAATTATATATGGGACAAAAAAGCAGTGTTCTGCTCTGATCCCTCTCCCCTTTGCCTGTCTCAGATGTCTCCACATTCCCTGACCTGTGTCACATCCTCCCACTGGGATCGGCCGTATTCCAGAGAGGTGGCAGCATTCCCACTTGTAAGTTCCCCTCTGCAGCTGAATGTGCCAGCTGGCAGAGTGGTCGTGTGCGTATGAGGAGCCATCACCCATGTGGAGGGGCTCCCACTCTTGCAGGTTCCTCATTATAGTAACGATATATGGGACACCTTGTAAAATGTACATCATGACAAGGGATGTAGTACAGGAATTGACCTTAGAGCTGTGAGGTCACACAGTATCAACCACATGCCCACGAATTCAAAGGGCTTACAGTGTTGGAAGACCTCAAGTGGACCAATGTGTTCTCTACCGTCATCCAACAGGGAAATGGCCCCAAATACAGTGTTTCTTCCCTTTGTGATATTTTAAAATTAAAGTATCATTGATATACAATTTTATGTTGGTTTCAAATATATAACATAGGGGTCAACAGTTACCCATATTAATAAATCCTCACCCCCTCTAGTGTGGTTACTGTCTATCAACATGTTACAGATACACTGTTTATATTCTCCATGCTCCATGCTATACTACCATCCCCATGACCAACTTATATTGTCCTTTGTGATTCTTATATGAAGGTGGTGATGCTCTGCAGACTGGTTGGTGGGGTGGAAAGAAGGGTTAAAAATTGGGTTTTGGGGGATAGTAATGAAAGGTTAGCTTTTAGTTTATATTTGAGAGCTTGTTGGTTAGGAGTATCTTAGGCTTTGAGGATATCACTGCAATCTCTTCTCAGGGGAAACCTCTCAGAATATGTCCATCTTTTGTGCCTTTTAGCCCTTTGTGAAACCAGAGAACAAATTCTGGCCAACCATTGCCCGGATTGATGACATCTATGGAGATCAGCACCTGGTTTGTACATGCCCACCTATGGAGGCTTATGAGTCCCCATTTTCTGAACAGAAGAGAGCTTCTTCTTAGTCTCTCTCCATTCCTTAAGTTCAGTGACTGATATGAAGCCTCTTTCTGGAGCATTTGATAAACAGGAAATATTTCATCTTCCACCCCAGGTTCAAGTAAAGGTTTTATATACTGTGTATATTTTTAAAGTCTGTCAAGGTAAATGTTATTACAATTTAGCATAGTGAGTGGAAACTCATCTTTGAAACACTGATTTGCTTTGGTGACTCTGCTTCCACACGTAGCAGTTGATGTTCAAGTTGCCTTGGTTGGGAGCCATTTATTTTTTTGCATAGAAAATGTTGGGTGTGTAGGAACTTTAACTTTCAATATAGCAAGTTTGCAGATGTTATACAGACTATGCTGGTGAGTCAATAGACATATTTTCGTTCCAAATAAGTCCTTGTGGACTGTCCCATCTGTGGGAAATCCCAGGGCAAATGTTTACATTTTTGTATACACTGAAGAAATCTTTTTCCTCTAACTAATTTGCATAATCTGTAATAGCATTTGAGTGTTTTCTTCTTTTTCCATGTTTGGTCATTTTTATGTGCAATTATTAGTATCCTAATAAAAACATTTCAATTTGAAGAAGGTCAATTTTTCAATCTGACTCCTTTGTTCCTTAAGTTCACAGGAATTTCAAGGGTAATGAAATGCCTAAGCCAATAGCTGTTGTTACATTATCAGTTTTGCCTTTGACTGATTACGGACAGTTTGTATGTCTCCATTAGAAGTGAAAGCCACTTTGGCCCTTTTTAACCTCTCCTTTAACAAAAGTCCAGAGGTAAGAAGCCAAAGGCTAGTGTTCCTTCAGTCTTCATCCTTAGGTCCTAAGATAGCTGCTGTATATCCAGGCATCACATTCCCATTCTAGAAAGGAAGAAGGAGAAAAGAAAAAGACAAAAAAGGCCGATTCCATCCAAGGTGGCTTCTTTTGAAATGTGTGGTTTTTGTCTGCTTCACTAGACTAAGTTCCCTGAGAGTAGAGGCCATATTGCACTCAACATTGGGTTTCCAGTGCTGACACAGGGTTTTTCACAGAATGTATGAGTTGAATCAATAAAGGAATGATCCTTGATCTCAAAGATTCTGTCACAGAAACCAGTATTTATAATGCCTGCTGTGAAAAGTTCTGTAACACTTACAACAAAGTGCCAGACCTTGAAAACAGGGCCTCTGGACGGGTTTTTTGTAAGATGCCCACCACACCCCATCTTTTTATTGTGGAATATACATACACATAAAATTGACCATTTTAACCATTTAAAGTTATTCAATTCAGTGAAATTAAGTACTTACAAAATTCTGTAGAATATGCTTTTTGAACAGTTTTAAAGATGAGGGGTGTGAGGTATACACACATCCTATGAATCAGGCATCCCTCCTGCTTTTAAACAACGCTGTGATGGGCCACTTCTGGAGCAGTCCTCACCTTACAGCTATGTGTGCTAAAAGGCAAGGGGCCTGGCCCAATCTAAATACCCCATGAAAACTAGCTACTGATAGGGGCCGTGTTTTCCAGTGACAAAACCGGTGCCTTCAGTCCAGATGTAGGCGCCACTTTTCGGTGCAAAAAGTCACCTGAGACAGTGGTTTAGAAGCTGAGGTATTGGTACTTTTAGAGGCCTGCAGGGTTCCATGACAGATAATCAACCAGGGTCAGGGATGTTTCCTAGGACAGGGCTTTCAAACCTCAGAGTGTCTAATAGATCACTAGAAGGCTTGTTAAAACAGAATGCTGGGGAAGAGGCTGTTCCAAGATGGTGGTGTAGAAAAATGCCTAGGCCCACCTCCTCCCACATGCACACTGAATCTATGTCTATATACAGAGCAGTTTATCCCAAGGAAGAATGGAGGCCCGAGTGAATACCTTCTGCACAAGATAAAAAAATGTCAGGCTGAGATGGAGACATAGTAACAGAGGTAGCCCCACACGAACCACAGCCTTACAGCAGGGAATGATATCTTCGAGCTACCAGAATGCAGACTCAGCTGTCCAGGAGCAGAAAAAAAGCTGCCAGTTGGAGGGTTTAAACCTGGCTGTCAAATGGCAGGGGAACTGCCAGAACTCTCTCCAAGATTAGAGTTGCTGTTGAGCACCACTTTTTACATTCCCCACACTTCACAGTGTGGACAGGAGCATGGTCAGGATGAATATACCAGCTCCAGATGTGACAGAGGCAGCCTTCCATCCCCAGCTGCCCCATTTGGATGGCCCAGACAGGTGTCAACTCAGGAGATTGCTGGATTGCATCCATCTACCCCTAGCCACCCCATTATCACGACCCCAGGTGGCACCAACCTTGGAGAGGGATAGTGTTCCTCTGCCTGTAGTCACCCTGCCAAAGAGGACACAACTTGTTGCCCATCTGGACTATGCCCCTTTGACATCAACAATCCTGACAGGCAACCACACAGGAGAGCCCCAGCCCTGGGTCATGCTTGTCTCGCTCTCATTCAGCCTCCAGGCAGCCAAAACCACCAGGCACATGCAGTCTGCCAAGGTTCCTTCCTACACAAGGCCAATAATACATCAAGACTAGGAGAGGAAGCCCTTTCAACTAATTCATAGAATAAAGCACAAGAAGTCAAACAAAATGAGGAGACAGAGGAATATGCTCCAAATGACAGAACAAGACAAAACCACACACAAATACACATAACTAAATGAAATGGAGTTAATCTACTTAATAAAGAGTTCAAAACAATGGTTATGAAAATGCTCACTGGACTTGAGAGAAGAATGGATGAGCTCAGGGAGGATGTCAACAAAGACAGAAAATCTAAAGAACCAATCAGAGATGAACACAAGAAATGAAGTGGAAAATACACTAGTAGATGCAGAGCAACTTGGAAGAGAGAATAATGGAAAGCACTCAAATTGAATAGCACAAAGAAAAAAGAATAAAAAGAAATGAGGATAAGTTCTTTGAGACAACATCAAATGCCTTAATATTCACATTACAACATTACACGAGTCCTAGAAGAAGAGAGGGAGAAAGGGGTGAAAAACTTACTTAAAGAAATAATAGCTGAAAACTTCCCTAACCTAGGGAAGGAAACAGACATTCAGATTCAATAAACTCAGAGAGTCCCAAAAAAGATGAACCCAAGAAAGTCCATACCAAGACACACAATAATTAAAATGCCAAAGATCAAAGACAAAGAATATTAAAAACAGCTAGGGAAATGCAATGTGTTACTTACAAGAGAAACTTCTTTTTCAGCAGAAGCTCTACAGGCCAGAAAAAGTATACTCCCACCCATCAAGGTTATCCTTCAGAATTGAAGGGGAAATAAAAAGGGCTTCTCAGATAAACACAGATTCAAGGAGTTCACTACCACTAAAACAACTTTATAAGAAATGTTCAGGGGACTTCATTAAGAGAAAATAAAAGGCTATAACTAGATTATAAAATTAAAAATTTCACTGGTACAGCAAACAGATAGCAAAGATAGTAGACCAATCGCTTTTAAGTTAAAAGACTTAAAAGACAAAAGTAAAAATCAACCATTTCTAAAAATTAGTAAAGGAAATAAATAAAAGATGCTAAGGAAGACATCATACAAAAAACACGGAGGAGAGTGAGTTAAAAATGTATTGCCATTAGAATGCCTCAAAGTTTTGAGGCATTAAACTTTGGGCTTCAGCAACCAGACTGCTACATATGTAAGACATCATATATAAACTGTGTGGTAACCAGAAACTAAAAACCTCTAATGAATACACAAAAAATAAAGAGAAAGAATACAACCACACCATTAAAAAGGTCATCATGCACAATGGGAGAGAGCAAGAGAACAAAAAAGGACCAGAGAAAAAAATGAGAAAAACCACCAGAAAATATTTAACAAAATGGCAATAAGTACATACCTATCAATAATTACCTTGAATGTAAATGGTCAATTGCTCCAACCAAAAGACAAAGGGTGACTGAGTGGACAAAAAAAAAAAAAATAAGGACCATCTATGTGCTGCCTACAAGAAACTCACTTGAGACCTAGACACACACAGACTGAAATTGAAGGGTTGAAAACAACATTCCATGCAAATAGGAAAAAAAAAAGCTGCACAGTACTTATTTACATCAGACAAAATAGACCTTAAAAAAAAAAAAGACTATAAAAAACAAAGGACATTATACAAGGATTAAGAGCTCAATACAGCAAGAAGAAACAACAATTATAAATATCAAATCCCCCTCCCCCGAGCAGAGGAGTACCTATACATACAGCAAACATTAACAGACATGAAGGGAAAAATTGACAGTAATACAACAGTAGTAGTGGACTTTAACACCCCACTTACATCAATGGATAGATAACCCAGACGGAAAATCAGTAAGGAAACAGTGGCTTTAAATGACGCATTAGATCAAATGAACTTTACAGATACATATAGGACTTTGCATCCCGAAACAGCAGAATACTCATTCTTTTCAAGCACACATGGAACATTATCCAGGATAGATCACATGTTGGGCCACAAAACAAGTGTTAATGAATTTAGGAAGACTGAAACCATACCACTGCATCTTTCTGACAACAATATGAAACTGGAAATCAGTAACAGGAAAAAATTAAAAAAATAAAAAACACAAACATGTGGAGGTTAAACAATGTTATTAAATGACCAATGGGTCAATGAAAAAAATTAAAGAGGAAATAAATACATGGAGAATAATGAAAATAGAAACATAACAATGCAAAATCTTTGGGATGCAGTAAAAACAGTTCTAAGAGGGAAGTGGCATTATACATCTACCTCAAGAAACAAGAAAAACCTCAATCTAACCTGACACCTAAAGGAACTAGAAAAGAAACAAATTCCAAAGTTAGTAGAAGGAAGGAAATAATAAAAATAACAGCAGAAATAAATGAAGTAGGGACTACAGAAACTATATATAAGACCAATGAAATTTTTAGAAGATAAAAACAAAAGTGACAAGCTAGACTAATCAAGAAAAAAAGGGGGGGACACAATTTCAGAAATGAAAAAGGAGAAGTTACAACTGATACCAGAGAAATGAAATTATAAAAGATTATTATGAAAAATTATATACCAACAAGTTGGACAACCTAGAAATGGGAAAATTCCTGGCAACACACAATCTCTCAAGACTGAACCAGGAAGAAACAGAACATCTGAACAAAAGACTAGTAATGAAGTTCAGGCAGTAATAAAACAAAAGCAGAAACCAAAAATTAAAAAAACCCAACTCTTAGCCAAACAAAGTCCAGAACCAGAAGGCTTCACAGGAGAATTATACGAAACATTTAGAGTTAACACCTATTCCTCTCAAACTATTCCAAAAACTGAAGAGTAAGGAAAGCTCCCAAATTCGTTCTACAAGGCCATCATCACCCTGATACCCAAACCAAAGACTACAAAGAAAAATTACAGACCAATATCCCTGGTGAACATACATGTAAAAATCCTCAACAAAATATTAGCAAACCAAATTAAAAAATACATTGAAAGGATCACTCACCATGACCAAGTGGGATTTAGTCCAGAGATGCAAGGAGGGTTCAATATCTGTGAATCAATCAATGCGATACACCATATTAACAGAAGGAAAGATTAATTAATCATTATGATCTCAACAGATGCTGAAAAAACATCTGACAAAATTCAGCATCCATTCATCATAAAAACTCACAACAAAGTAGGTATAGAGGGAACATACCTGAGCATAATGAAAGCCACAAAGGGCAAACCCACAGGTACATCTTACTCAATAGTGTAAAGATAAAAACTTTTCCTCTAAGATCAGGAACAGAATGAGGCGCACTCTCACCACACAGTACTGGAAGTCCTAGCCAAGCAGTCACACACAAAAAAGAAATAAAAAGCATCTGAATTGGTAAGGAAGAAATAAAATTGTCACTATTTACAGATGACATGATACTATATATAGAAAACCTTAAAGACGACACCAAAAAACGACTAAAATTAATGAATTTAGTAAAATCACAGGATACAAAATTAATATACAGAAATCTGTTGTGCTTCTATATACATATAATGAACCAACAGAAAAAGAAATTAAGAAATCATTTCTATTTACAATTGTATCAAAAAAAGTAAAATGCCTAGGAGTAAATTTAACCAAGAAGGCAAAAGACCTGTACCCTGAAAACTGTAAGACATTGATGAAATTGAAGATACAAATACATGGAAAGCTGTTCCATGTTCATGAATATGTATTAATATTGTTAAGATGGCCATACTACACCCAAAGCTATCTACAGATTGAATGCAACCTCTACCAAAATACCAATGGTACTCTTCACTGACCTCTAGAGGAAATAATCCTAAAATGTGTGTGAAACCACAAAAAAATCAATAGCCCAAGCAATCTTGAGAAACAACAACAGGGCTGGGGTTATCACACTCCTTTATTTCAAACTACAGTGCAAAGCTATAGTAATCAAAACAGTATGGTACAGGACCAATGAAACAGAATGGAGAGCACTGAAATAAACCCACACCTACAGGGTCAATTAATAAATGACAAAGGAGGCAAGAATATACAGTGGGTAAAAGACAATATCTTCAATAAATGGTGCTGGGAAGAGAAAAAAACATAGACATTAAACTCTTGCACATTGGCCTTAGCAATTTTTTTCTGGATATATCTCCCCAGGCAAGGGAAACCAAAGTGAAAATGAACAAATGAGACTGCATCAAGCTAAACAGCTTCTGCCCAGCAAAGGAAACCAACAAAATGAAAAGGCAATCTACTGTATAGAATATATTTGCCAATGATATATCTGATAAGGGGCTAATGTCCAAAATGTATAAAGAACTCATATAACTCAACAACAAAAAACCAGGTAATCCAATTAAAAAGTGGGCAGGGGACCTGAAGAGGCCTTTTTTTTACAGAAGACATTCAGATGGCCAACAGACGTATGAAAAGATGCTCAATATCACTAATCACCAAGGAAATGGAAATCAAAACCACAATGAGATATCACTTCATACCAGTCAGTGGTTAATTATCAACAGGCCAACAAATTAGGTGTTGGTGAGGATGTGGAGAAAAGGAAACCCTTGTACACTGCTTTAGGGATTGCAAATTGGTACAGCCACCGTGGAAAACTGTATGGAAGGTTCTCAAGGAACTAAAAATAGAGTTACCATAGGACCCATAAATTCCACTTCTGGGAATTTGCTTAAGAAAACATAACCACATATCCAAAAAGATAAATGCACTCCTATACTTACTGCAGCATTATTTAACAGCCAACATATGGAGACAATCTAAATATCCACTGATAGATGAACAGATAAAAAAGATGTGGTATATATATATATATATATGTGTGTGTATATATACACACACACACACACACACACACACACACACACACAATGGAAATATCACTCAGCCATAAAAAAGAATCAAATCTTTCAATTTACAACAACCTGGATGGATCTAGAGGTTATTATACTAAGTGAAATGTCAGACAGAGAAAGACAAATACTGTATGATTTCACTTATATGTGGAATCTGAAAAACAAAACAAAACTGAGATAGACTCAAACAGAGATCACACTCGTGGTTATCACAGAGGGGGAGGTATGGGATGGGTCAAATTGGTCAAGGGGGGAAAATTAGTGAGAATGTTTGATATCTTGATTTGGATGATGGTTAGTTTGTTAAACACATGTCAAAATTCATTAAGTTATATACTAAGATCTGTGCATTTTATTGTATGCACATCAACAGAAAAAAATGTTAATGATCAATACTGGATGAGCTAGAAACAAGATGGTAAGTTTTAATTTGTAATTTTTCATATTTTAAAACAAAAACCTAATAGCATAGTGCATAGCATAGACTACTTTCCTTCCCCTGGCTTGAGTTTGTTTCTTTATAATAAAAGGGTAATAATACCTTCTTTGTTGGGTTGTTGGAAAGTTTTAATATCACTTAGTAGAGTGTCTGACATGTAAGTGCTTAATAAATGTTCAGTTCCTCTCACATAGAATCCCCTTATTGTTAAGCCTATTTTAGTAGATTAAAAACCTGTGTTTGAAAGACTTGGGGGACTTTGAGTCCCCCCACAAGATGAAAGATATTCCACCCAATTCCTGATGCTGAATATAACTAAAAGCCCTGGATGAAACACATAAAACAACTATCAAAAGACTCTGAAAGGTAGAAAAAAGATGGCCTGGCTAGGCACTTTAGAAGTTGAAGAATGACCTGGCAGTAAATTTCCTGGGGGTTTTTCTTTTGCTTGCTTTTAACCTTCTTTTGACTTAGGCGCAAGGAAGGGAAGCCTATAACCCGAAAACATCAATGGGCACAGATAAAGAGGGGGAAAAAAAAGCCTACTCTCACAAATCAAAGGAATGGGAAATAGCAAACTGTAGGGAAAAAAACCAACAGAACACAGGACATTTGATTGTATCTGTCCTACTCATCCCCCAGGCACTAGATGTGGCCAAGACTAAGGGGAGGAGCTTTGTGAACCATCCTTGTGCTGTACTGAGTGACCAGCTGCAAAGAGGCAGCACTGTAAAACATCCCAATCAAATACTGGGGGAGGATTACTGGGAGAGTTGGAGAAAGGGTTCTAATCTGTGTATGAAGACCTGGGCAGATCCTCAAGCAGTCAATGCATAAAACTGATTATAATCAACAGAGCAAAATGAACTATGAGTAGACTACTGTCCAGGTGTCAGACTGGCTTCTGGGTACCACCCAAATACAGACAGACAGACCCAAATAACAGAGCAAAGACTTAGGAAATTAAATTGACATTGAACCACATAAGTGGGCCAGGAAACACAAACTAAACAGTTTGACTGCTTTGTAAAATAGAAGACTTAAATAGAACAAGAGTCTTATAATCCTCAAAATGTCAGGAATACATGCAAAATTACTCATCATATCAGAACAAGGAAGATTCAATTTGAATAAGAGATTTATAGAAGACCCAAATAGAAACTTTAGGGCTGAAATATATAGTAACCAAAAAACACCCCCAAAAAAATAAAAAAACAACTTGATGGGCTCACTGGAAGAAACATAACACAGGAAAGAATCAGTGAAACTGAAGATAGATCAGTAAGAATTATCTAACCTAAACAACAGAGAATGTATATCGAATACAAATGAACAGAACCTAAAAGACTTGGGGACAATAACAAAGATCTAACATTCATGTCACTGGAGTTTCAGAAGAAGAAGACAAAGAGTGCTGGGCTGAAACCGTATTTAAAGAAATAATAGCTGGGAACATCAAATTTGACAGAAGATATAATTTGTATTCAAGAAACTGAGTGAACCCAAAGCAAGACAAACCCAAAGAAACCTATGCTTAGACATATCACAGTCAAATTTTTGAAAACTGAAGACAAAGAAAAAAAAATTTAAAGCCAGGGAAAAACACCTCATCACCCACAGGGGAGGACAATATAAATAACACCAGATTTCTTATCAGAAATCATGGAGGCCAGAAGGAAGTGGCAAGGTATTTTCAAGTTCCAGAAAAACTGCCAACCAGAATTCTATATCCTGTCAAAATATCCCTTAGAGATAAAGATGAAATAGACAGGCTTGGATGAGGGAAAACAAAGAGAAGTTGTCACCAGCAGATATGATTTAAAAGCTTTTCTGTAATAAATTCCTTCTGGCAGAAAGGAAATAATGGAGAGAAACTTGGAAAATCAAGTCTGGAAAGAGCAATGGAAAGGAAAAATATCTGACTAAATGTAATAAATTATTCTCCTCTGGAGTTTTAAAAATTATGTTTAATAATAAAATCATAATCCATAAAATTAAATAATTGATAATATCAGACATCATCAAAATAAAAACCTTTTTCCCTAAGAAATATTAAGAGAATGAAAACACAAATCACATATGGGAAAAAATATGTGCAAAGCACATATCTGACAAAGAACTAGTATTCAGAATATATAAAGAATTCTAAACCAAACAGTAAGAAACAATAATCCAATTCCTAATAGGTGAAAAACTCAGTAGATACTTCATGGATATAAAAAATGGCAAGTAAGCACATGGAAGAGTGATTAATTCATTAGCTATTATGGAAATGCAAAGTAAAGCTATGCTTGAGATACAACTACACATCTATCAGAATGGCTAAAATATAAATTGACAGTAACAAGTACTGGCAAGAACATAGAACAACTAGATCTCTGAGGAATATAAAATGGCTTAGCCACTTTGAAAACCAATTTATCAATTTCTTATAAACATTCACCTACCACACAACCTAGAATTATGCCACTGGGTATTTTAGAAATGAAAACTTTATGTTCACACAAAAAAACCTGTATATGAATATTCAGCTTTGTAGGCAAAAACTAGAAACTACCCAAAAGTCCTTCAATGAATTAATATAAGATGAAACAGGAAAAGTAATCAGTAATAGAATGAAAACTATTGATATATGAAAAAACTTAGGTGGACCTCAAGGTTATCAAGCTATGGGAAAAAAAGCCAATCTCAAAGTCACGTACTACATATTGCCATTTATGTAACATTCTTGAAATGAGTAATGGAGCACAGATTAGTGACTGTCAGAAGTTAGGGTTACTGGGAGGGTAGCATGAAGCAATTTTTTTGTGATGATGGAACAGCTGAGTGTATAATTGTGATGGTAGTTATAGGAATCTACATACATGTGATAAAATCTCACAAAAGTAGCACATACAGCAACAAGTTCATGTAAAAACTGGTAAAAGCTGAGTAAGACCTATAGTTACTACTACTGTAGAAAAGTCAGCTTCCTGGTTTGGGTGACCTATGGTTACAAAAGATGTTATTATTGGGGGAAGCTAAGTAAAGAGTACACAGAACTCTACTATTTTTGGAGCTTGTCATTATTTTATAGTTAAAAATATAATATAAAAATAAAGTTTCAGAGATATGTGAGTTGAGGACATTCTACTTTATGAAACTGAAGTACTTTATAAGGACTTAACAGATTTGGTAAGATCACATGTTTGTGAGACT
Organism: Manis javanica; assembly: GCF_040802235.1. NCBI lineage: Eukaryota > Metazoa > Chordata > Mammalia > Pholidota > Manidae > Manis > Manis javanica. Next base: position 60,404,624 of record NC_133157.1, read on the forward strand.
TTTTTGTTAAATATCTGTGACACAAATTAAAAGTTTATGTAAGGGTGGTTGGTGGGGAAGGCTGCTTTAGTGGTAGATGTAAGCACAAAAGCTCATGCAAGTTTTACTATGACTTCTTAGTCGACAGGTAATTTTAAACTTTAAAGTAGTTGAACAATCTAATCTAGATCACCGTTTTCCACAAAAGCCTGTCACATAAAGGGTGGATGTGTATGGGAAGTGAAAGGTACCTCAGAAATTTTCTGATTCTATCTGGTAGAGATCCAGTTAGAAGTTGCTTGGAGACAAAACATCCAGGTGATTCCTGTGCTTTCCAGCAGTATCATTTCTCATCTATGACAGACTCATCAGAGATTTTTTTTTAAATCCTATATTTTCTCAAGGAGAGAATGCTATCAGTAAGTTAAATTCTTGGCTATGATAGGGAAAGAATAGTTTCAGAAATAGAGTGAATTCAAGGCTAGGCTATTAGATTTCAACTGAACCTATCAATTGTGTGATTTTGTCCAAACTGGAGCACTTTAAAGGGGAAAAGTGAGTGGTATTCATAATCATTTGGGAGCAACAATAACTTGGGTCTGTGCTGGGCAAACTGACACTTAGGGCTACCTATCTGTATTAGTCATCTTTTGTTGTATAACAAATTATCCCAAAGTTCAGTGATTAAAACATTCATTATTGCAGTTCTTACGGGTCTGGAATTCAGAAGTGGCTTAGCTGGTACCTCTGACTCAGGGTTTTTCAACTGCAATAAAAGAGCTGAAGTCATTCTCAAGGTTTGATTGGCAGAGAGGAAAATCCATTTCCAGGCTCACTACTATGGCTTCAGGACCTTACTGGCTATTAGCTGGAGACATCAGTTTCTTGCCAGATGGGCCTCTCCACAAGGTAGCTCAAACTGTAAAAGCTGGCTTCTCTCCGAATGAGCAAGAGAGAGTGGCCAGAGTGGAATACACAGTATTTTTAACCTTATTTTGTATGTGACATTCCATCACTTCTGTTGTTTTCTATTCATTACCAGAGAACCACTAACTCCAGCCCACACACAGAGGGAAGAGAATGCAAGATGTGAGGAAAGTCACCAGGGACCACCTTGGAGATCGCCTGCCATACTAAACCAGTTCACTGATAGCTCCGAGTCCACTGGTTTGAGTATCAAAGAATTTAGTTTTAAAATAGTGATAATTCTAGTTCCAAATTACACACACAGAGCCTAATAAAAAAATTCAGTTCCTTGTCAACTAGTAGACTGAGAAATTTAGGAATGCTTCTAGCCATCAGGGTAGGCTAGGTCATGTTAACTCAGAAACTTTAAGGTCTTAAAGGTTTTCTTATTCATGTTACATGTCCATCACAAGCTGGCTGGAGGATCTGTACCGTATCAACTCTGGGACCCAGGGTGATGGAAAAGCTGTATCTGGGTGCTACTAGTCTTCATGGAAGGGTAAAAGAAAATTCTGGAAGGCAATGAAATGCTCTGCCTAGGAAAGCATTTGTGACAGCATTTGTCACAACTAATGGTCATGTGGCCTTAGCCAACTACAAGGAGGGTAGGATATACAATCCTAACATATTCATTTGAGCCAGAAATACCTGATGAACAGTACAAGTGACTACCACAGTCATTCTGGTCATTAGATTTTCAATGCACTCGTTTCCTAGAGAAACTATGCACCCTCTAGCATGGTTACCTTGAAAAGGATAAAGCAAAGTGTTAGTGAGAACATCTCATACAGAACTCTCATACACTACGGCAAGAATGTAAAATAGTATTAACTACTTTGGAAATGTCTCTTCATTGTTCTGGAGTAAATACCAATAAAATTGATGGGTTGTATGGTAAGTCCATACTTAATGTTCTAAGAAATTATTGCATTATTTTCCAAAGACTTACACACAGGCTTACAGCAGCTTTATTTATAAAAGCAAAATCCTATAAACTACTCAAATGTACACCAGCAGATGAATAAACAAACTGTGGGCTATCCATATACAATGGAGTACTCAGTAATATGTTCAAGTTTTGGTAGTGCCCATTCTGTTTTGTCTGTTGCATTTTCTTTTTATAGTCACGTTTATTTCCAAGAATTTTAGTCTCAAATTACTCTTCACACTACAGCTTGTTCTTAACGCAGTGCAACTTCATACCTGAGGATATAGTGTAAAACTCTCATTCTTGCATTCATTTTTTTTCAATAGTAGTCATTTGGTCTGCTAGTGTGGTCCTTTAACTACCTCTTGATTCTTGTGTTCAGTGACTAGTGTTTAATACCCCCCATCATGTAGTGTCTGATTAACTCAGGTTATTAAGTATCAGTCCCTGTGGGATTTAGAGTCCAGTCAGCAGACAGTAGACAAACAGGGATAACTCTTCCCAGCCTAAGCTGGTGGTGAGTATCAAGCTCAGTTCCCTCAAGTCAGGTAGACAGTCATGAGCTCTATCTTTCAGATAGGAATGGGAAAAGGTTTGGTACCAAATGGGCAAAGAAATAGTACACAGTGGGCCAGTCAGACCAGATCTTGGTCCAACTCTCCTAAGTAGGATCTATGCTGAAATCCAAAACTTTTAAGTTTACATAGGCGGGCCTCCTCCCCCTTTTTACTGCAATATAGTTGACATACATTATATTGGTTTCTGTTGTATAACACAGTGATTTGACAACTGTATATATTACAAAATACTCACAAGTGTAGCTGCTGTCTGTCAGCAAAGATATCACAATATCATTGACTGTATTTCCATCCCTGTGGCTATTTTATAACTGAATATCTATGCTTTATCCTCTATTTCACTCATCCCCTAGACCTCTTCCCTGTGGCAACCACCAGACTGTTCTCTGTTTATGAGTGTACTTTTGTTTTTAAATTCCACATATAAGTGAAATCATATGGTATTTGTTTCTCTCCAACTTATTTCACTTAGGCCTAATACCTTCTAGGTCCATCCAGGTTGTCACAAATGTTAAGATTTTGTCCTTTTTTATGGCTATATTCCATTGTATATATGCACCACATCCTCTTTATCCATTCATCTATCATAGGACTCTTAGGTTACTTTCATATCTTGGCTATTGTAAATAATGCTGCAATAAACATAGGAGTGCATTTATCTTTTCAGATTAGTGATTTTGTTTTCTTCAGGTAAATTTGCAGAAGTGTAATTGCTGGGTCACATGGTGTTTCTTAGTTTTTTGAGAAACCTCCAAACAGCTTTCCACAGTGACTACACCAATTTACATTCCCACCAACAGTGTACGAGAGTTCTCTTCTCCACTTCACCACCAACATGTTTCCTGCCTTGCTGATGACATTGGCTACTCTCACTGATGTGAGGTGGTATCTCGTTTTGGTTTTGATTTCCATTTCCCTGGTGATTAGTATGTTGAGCATCCTTTCATGTGTCTGTTGGCCATCTGTACGTCTTTGGCAAAATGTCTCTTCAGGTCCTCTGTACATTTTAAATCAGATTTTTTTTGGTGTTGAGTTGTATAAATTCTTCATATATTGAATATTAGCCCCTTATCAGGTATGTGTATCAATTGAAAATCTCTTCCATTCAGAAAGCTTCCTTTCTGCTTTGTTGATGGTTTCCTTTGCTGTACAGAAGCTTTTTAGTTTAATGTGTTCCCACTAGTTTATTTTTGCTTTTGTTTCCCTTGCCTGGGGAGATGTATCCAGAAAAAAATTGCTAAGGCCAATATCTAAGAGTTTAATGCCTAAGCTTTCTTCTAGGAGTTTTATGGTTTCATGTCTTATACTTAGGTCTTTAATCCATTTTCAGTTAATTTTTGTGTATGGTGTAAGGCAGAACCCTTTTCTGTTAGCCACATTGTCACAAGGTTGAGAGAGCTTAGGGTGTTCTGGATCTCCAGCTTCACAGAATTTCCCTAACTATTCTTAAACATACAAGTATGCACATATTTCTTGAATGAACCATATTATTTAGAAGTGAGCTCTAACACTAAAGGCCCTGCCTACTTCAATTAGAAAAAATAAGAAAAAAATCCTATCCATCTGAAAGTGGCTGAGCACTCAACAGTAAGTAAGCACTGTAACCTACTATAAGTAACATGATCCAATAAAAAGCTAATCTTTCAAATTTAAGCTTAACAGACTACCAGATGCTATGTACAACCTGAAGGACCACATCATCATCTATGAAGAAGTCTTGCCCATCCCCCCAATGAAAAAAATCTATACCTGATCATGCTTGAATTCTATCAATTTACAGAAAATGAAGAGGAACAAGTTAAACCATACCACAAGGTTACAGTCAGCAAAAACTGCCAGAAAAGCTGCAGAACAATTTCAACACAAAAAATTCAAAAGGAGGGAAAAAAGGTATCTATAGATTAGAAGATAGCAATTAAAAACAATATATGATCCTTATTTGGATCCTGATAGAACTAAAAATATCTATGTATGACATTTGAGACAATAAAAATTCAGTTACTAGGTATCTGATGATTTAAGTACTGTTGACTTTATTTTTTTAACATGTGTGATGATGGTATTGTGATTATGTTTTCTAAAAATCTGTTTCTTTTAGATAAAAACTGAAATATTTATGTAAAAAAAAACCCTGAAGTCTTATTTTAAAGAGTTTAAAAGCAACATACAATTAGTTAGCTTTGGGCCACTCTTGAAACTTCTCAACATGTTAAGCTGTAATCAATCATCTTTCTTTCCTAGTCTATCATACTATAAAGTTTTGACAATATATAGCCGAAATGGGGGAATCACTTATTTTGCTAATAAAAGAAGTAGAGCCAAGTCAGTTCAAACAGCTGGTACTGGGATATATTCCCCACCCTCTAGCAGAGATATGGGCAATGCCAGAGGGATTACAACACTAGATGATGCAATTTAACAATTCATTTTCAATCTAAAAAGGCCCTATTTAAATTCGATTCTTCAAAATAAAAATGATTCCATCATCTGTAACTAGCCCTACATGACAATCGCTCAAATCACTATACTATAAGCATTTGCCAGAACTTGATTTTGATTTTAAATGAATGCAGGAAAAGCCCTGAAACAAGTTTGGCTTATATTCAAATGTGAGAGCCTATATATATGGTCAGAAGTAAAGACTGCCAAGTTTGGTCTCAGATTACCTAAATTGATAGCACAGCTCTGCCAGTTCCTTGGTATATGAACTCTGCAAGTTTCTTAACCTGTGTGCCTTTGATGCTTGTCCATAATATGGGGATAATGGTACCTGCCTCATAGAGTTGTCAGGAGGATTAAATTAATACACATAAAAATGTACAGGTGACTCATACAAAGCAAATACTCAATAAATATTGGTTATATGTATGGTTCTGAGTTCAGAATTAGGAAGACTGTTGATCATAATTGAAACTTCTCTGATGTAAATATAACAATACAGTTTCAGAGAGTAGAATGTTTCGAAACATTCTCATGTCAGTGAACTAAGCCGCAGCACTGATTATGCTGAAACTGAATATAAGCTGAAGTTGTTACAGATAAAAGAACAGTCACTAAGTTATTTTGAAAATTTCTTTTACTAAAATTAAAAAAAAAAAACGAAACTGGGGGTGAAATTTCCCTTAAAAGATTTCATACTAGTTCTCGTCACTCAAGATCGACAGTAAAAAACTCTGCATAAGGTCTGTTTTAATGAAAACACACAATGAAATACTCTGCAAATGACTTAAAAATAAAAGTTATATGCCAGACAAATGTAAAAAAGTGAAGCAAGATGAGCTATTTTTCTGGTCATAAAATATTTATTAAGGTATACTTTAGGGAATATAGTGAATATAAAATTTAGGATCACAATATGAAGCAATTTCAGTCCTCTCGAAAGTCAGCCCAGCCCTCAATGCTCTGTAGATGTAAAACCACTGGTGAGACTCACTAAAAGCAGTTTGACTAGTACAGAAGAGGCTTTTCATGAACATTTACAACTAGATCATGTGAATACCTCTTTTAAGTGCAAAACCACACCACATTACACTAATGCAGCAACAATGCATTCATATTGTTCTCATTAGTCATTAGTAGTCAACTTGGATAAAACACCAGAAAAAAGAACAATGGGAGCTCACAAAATGGGCTAAAAATGGACCTGTCCTTGCAAAACACACTGTAATGGGAGCAGACATTAAAAATGTTTTATGCACACTACAGAAACCACGTTCATTCCAACAATCTCAAGTACCATTTCCTTTTCTGTAAAATCAAATTACATGAACCAGGCACAACTAATATTTGGGAGGCAGTGTGTAGCTAAAATTTCATTTAACTAATTATTCAATGATTTATAAAATCCCCATAAATCTTTTCTGTCCTGAGGTAGTTGCAAAATAAATCATAACTTGGATACCAACTAGAGCTGAGGCTTTGACTTTTTACTCATTAAAACTAGTTGTTACTGACAGGAACTACCTTTTGATATTTAAAAGACAGTTGAGAAATGGGCCTCTTAATACACACACAAGATGATGGCTACATAGGAAAGAGGATTAGCTGCTTCAGAACATGAGAGATATGGTCCACCATTGCTTCCACCCTCCCCGCCCCCACCCCCAGCCATTTCAGATTCTTTATTGTCCAAAAAGCCACCAGGAGCAACACAGTAGAAGTAGACAAGTCATCGTCCTTTGCTGTAGCCAGGGAAGAAAAGGTCAAGTAGAGTCTGCAGAATCTCATTGGGAATCATGATGTAATTCTGGCCAAGATCATGCCGGCAAGCAGGGCAGGAGAAAACTTGAGCCTTAAAGGAGCGCTGTAAGCAATCCTAAGGCAAAACCAAAAAACAAACAAACAAAGCACGCCGAATTTCATCGGAGGGTAATGCGTGTAAGGAAAGTTCTCAACAACTTAGGCTTTTAAAAGGAATTACAAACTTACTGTTTAGCAACAAGAGAAACATGAAAGATGAACAACTGTGAAAGCCTAAATGTGCGCTATGAAAACTAGCTTGCAGACGTAGCTTTTGTTCCACCTCTAGCGCATACTGTGAGACTTCATTCAGGTAAATGACTTCACTGTTGTGCATTTAATTTCCTATCCAGTAAAACAAGGGTGTTAGAATTATGTGTGGTTCCCACTAACCTCATCTTCTAGGTTGGGTTTTAATCCTGTTTTTCCCTGATAGAGCACTGAAGAAAAAAAATTCAGGACTCCTCTGCTTAGAACTCAGTTAAATATTTCATCAAATCAGTTAACGTATGTGTCTTCCAAAAGTATATTTATATAATATATTTAGTTAAACTAAATATATTATAGAGTTAACTGACTCATGGTCAGGCACAAACACATAAGGTGGAAGGGTTGTTTCCATTTTACAAAGAAACTAGTTCAGAAGTTAGGTTAGGGCACACAATAATCAGCAAGTAGTAAAGCAAGATCCCAACCTTGATTTGACTAAAAGTCAAATTTTCCTTTTATACCACACTGATAACACAATATTCAACTCCCTCTGGGCATGTGTTTAAGATTTCATTAAGTACATGGAAGCATTTCAGTTTCCACTGTAATATATGAAACAAACATAAGCTTTAAGAGAAAACAGCAGCAACATTTTACTTTCTTGTCCATTTCTACCCCTCCTCAACAATCCCAAACATGATAGAGTACCTGAACTGTACATATTTATTATTACTATATTTATTATTACTACAGGATTAAAATATGCATTTACCAGCAAGATATAATTAAATGTTGTGTAACTGGCAAGGTTCCATAATATTCTGTTTCATGGGAAAATGCCTCTTCACATGCTAAAAACAGGTTTAGAAGTCACTCTGCTTTACAGCCCAACAAGGGAAGGTGAGAAAGGAATTTTACTTACTTTACAGACATTGTGAAGACAATCTGTTGTCACAGGCTGGAAAACTAGCTCCTGGCAGCAGACACACATAAAAGATTGTTCCAATTTTTTCAGAAAATTCTAGAATGGTACCCAAGGAAAAGGAAAAAAGATTAGTATTTCATAATATCTTAATGAAATTCTAGGTGTTGAGAAAAAACTGTCTTAGTCACATTTAAGTAGCAACTGTATCGAACGTATTGCAGAAACTGAAGAAACCCACTCCAAGATAGACACATTAGTTTAATATCTTAGATTTTGGTTGAAAAGGTTGTGAAGTCAAAATATATGGCATTAAAAAGTGAAAGGCCCCCTTAACCTTGCATTTCAGATTACTGTTTTGCACATAAAAAAAAAATCATGGACAATTTGTCTCAAGATCATTACATATAGAATTTTTTCCCCAAAAAGCTGCATGGTATCCCAGTATGTGAACATGTATAACTTTTGCTGTGATGAGATTTCATTACGTGCTTTTTAAGCCAAAAAAATAAAAATAAATAAAAGCAGTGGACAATAATACTCTGTAGTACCTAAGACCCCAAACAATCATTATATTTATTTTCTTAGGATTAACTTCTGTGGTATTTTGCCTCAATCGAAAATTTCCATATTTTTCTGATAATGTTTATTCAAATTGGGAGTAAATTATTAAAGGTAAAGCAATCTAAAGCAAACATGATCAAATGGGTACTCTGTACTCTTCAAAAACCATTACTGGTTCCATTTTACCCAAGTTGTTTCTTTTAAACTAAAAAGAGATACTCACAGGATAATTCTCCAGTTATTTTTAGTAGTAGGTGAGTATATTTTTTTGTTCTTTATGTTAATAGAGAAAGAATTTACAATAATTTGAAGTAAAAACAAAATCAAAGATCCCATTTCAAAGTTATATCTTGATACTAATTTGTTTATGAATATGTATTATAAAAGTCAAGTGAATTATCAACAAAGTATTATGCATCACATTAAGAAAATAACAGGAGATGTGGAAAAACTCAAACCTTAAGGCTGGTTACTCTCTCCCTGACAAACTACTTTGTTAATGACCTTTCCCCACTTACTCCACAGTACTTTTAATATTAGTGTATCAACTACAGATATTTTGAGTTCCTACAATGTGCTATGGCACTCTATGTAGTGGTGATGAAAAAGTAAAAATCTCTGCTCTCTTGGAACTTTGTATTCCTTTAGGAGAGGAGAATTAAAAAAAAAATTCAATTTCAGTGGTAATAACCGAGGAAACAAAACAAAACAATAGAGTGGCTTTTTTTTTTTAGAAAGGGTTGCCAGGGAAGGCCTTTTTGTGGAGTGTAATACTTTTGCAGACTTACAGGATATGAAAGAGAGAGCCACATGAATATGTAATGGAGAACAGAGTATGTGTGTAAAGGCCTAGGAGCAGGAACAAGCTGAATGTGTTGAAATAGCACAGAGGTCACTGCAGATGAAGCAGTTTGGGCCTGAGAGAGTAGCAAGAGGAGACTGCAGAAGTAGGTAGGAACACAAGATCACACTGAGCCTTGGGAAGGTATTTGGCTATAAATGTACATACATGTAATATATGCATTTATTTAAAAGTCACCATTACCAACACTTGATTTTTCTGGCTTAATAAACGTGTTCCTGGCTTATCTGAAGAGAATGTGCCCAAAACCTGCCCAGGGTATAAACATCTGAAGTAAATCACTGCAGCAAGGCCAGTCAGCTGACCATCGCACAGGAGGTCCTGCCACCAATGAGGACGACTGGTTTTGTCTCTTTCCTATTTGAGTACTATCAATTGGTGACTTTATTTCATATAAAAGTCACACTACATAAGAGATTGGAAAATCAACTAATAAACTTGATTTGCACATACTTGCCAAGTCTCACAGAGTTCAACCACTTTGATAATATTTATTATTGATAGTCAGGATATATATATTAAAAGTCTGACATCAAAGGCAGATACACATGACCACGCCGGACAGCAGCTCTGCAAAAGAGAACTTTAATGTTTACACAGGTGGCCTTTTCCTTCACCTCTACCTGCTACTTTTTCTTGTTACCATTAATCTATAATTACATGAGCAACATTATGGTTACTAGACTTCCCCCTTCAAGTCCCCCCCCCACATACCCCATTACAGTCACTGTCCATCAGCATTGTAAGATGCTATAGAATCACTACTTGTCTTCTCTGTGTTGTACAGCCCTCCCTGACACCCCCCCCCAACATTATGTCCGCTAATAGTAATGCCCCTTTTTCCCCCTTGTCTCTTGCTTTCCACCCATCCTCTCCAGTCCCTTTCCCTTTGGTAACTGTCAGTCCATTCTTGGGTTCTCTGAGTCTGCTGCTGTTTTTGTTCCTTCAGTTTTTTTCTTTGTTCTTATACTCCATATATGAGTGAAATCATCTGATACTTGTCTTTTTCCACCTGGCTTATTTCATTGAGCATAATACCCTCTAGCTCCATCCACTTTGTTGCAAATGGTAGGATTTGTTTTCTTCTTATGGCTGAATAATATTCCATTGTGTATATGGTACCACATCTTCTTTATCCATTCATCTACTGATGGACACTTAGGTTGCTTCCATTTCTTGGCTATTGTAAATAGTGCTGCAATAAACATAGGGGTGCATCATATGTCTTTTTCAAACTGGGCTGCTGCATTCTTAAGAGTAAATTCCTAGGAGTGGAATTCCTGGGTCAAATGGTATTTCTATTTTGAGTTTTTTGAGGAACCTCCATACTGCTTTCCACAATGGTTGAACTAATTTACATTTCCACCAGCAGTGTAGGAGGGTTCCCCCCCTTTCTCCACATCCTCGCCAACAGCATTTGTTGTTTGTCTTTTGGATGGTGGCCATCCTTACTGGTATGAGGTGTTATCTCGTGATTTTAATTTGCATTTCTCTGATGATTAGCTATGTGGAGCATCTTTTCATATGCCTGTTGGCCATTTGAATTTCTTCTTTGGAGAAGTGTTTGTTCAGATCTTCTGCCTATTTTTTAATTGGATCATTTGCTTTTTGTTTGTTGAGGCGTGTGAGCTCTTTGTATATTTTGGATGTCAACCCTTTATTGGATATGTCATTTATGAATATATTCTCCCATACTGTAGGATGTCTTTTTGTCCTATTGATGGTATCCTTTGCTGTACAGAAGCTTTTCAGCTTGATATAGTACCACTTGTTCATTTTTGCTTACCTGCTACTTTTGTTTCCAGCCTACCCATAGCTGGACTCATCTGAGTTACCCCTAACCAGCTGTATCCCTTCCAGCCATAGAATAACTAGACTGTGATCAGCAAATACTTGCTCTACCTTACTTGCTGCTCTAAGAGAAGATGACTCACCAGAGCTAGACTCACCTTATGCTGGGTCTCTTGGCTAAAAAGCAAGTTAACATTTCTAACAGAGCAAAATCACTTTCCTTCTGTCCTCCAAACAGGGAAGCCGCATTCTACCAAGGATAATTCAACAGACTACATTTATAAGCAAAGGAAATGATGACTCCAAAATACATCCAAAGGGAAGCTGATAAAACCTCACCCATTTCTAAAACCGTATCAGGAAGATCCTTCCTTAATAATGTGACTTTTTCTCAAAAAGCACACAAAACTCTGATAATTCCCTCTAAATCTGGATAGAAAGCACAGATAGATATTCATCAACCCCATTTCAGACACACAAGAAGTCCTAGCTTATGCACTGAGAAAAATACAAGGAACACTGGAAAAAAGAAATTACTAAGAGATGACAAGATGGAATTTCAAGAGAATCTTAGAGCCATCCACAATAGCTGCGTATCATAGTACTTTGGAGAGAAAGACATCAGCAAAGTAACTATATTACACATGGCAAGAGGTTAATATCTAATAAAAAAGAAGATTCAAACTTATAAGCAAAATTAAAGACAATAAAAGCCAGTGAGCAAAGAATGAACAAAAATCTCCAGCTTTTGGGATTTGGTAAGAAAACATCACTTGCAAAAACAGCTTAACCCAAATTCCCATATTGGTTAACCTTGTAATTCCTTTTCACTTTAGAATTTTATGATTACCATAAAAATCCAGAAATGTGAAGTATTTAATTAAATAAATTAGCCCTGGTTTCTTTTACACCTTGACTGAACACATAAGCACTGAAAACTATGAATTTTTTTTTTACTTATGCTATTACATAACTTTGAACTATAACAAAAAATTTCCTGTGAGTTTTAGATTAAGTTGAGTATGTTCCACAGCTGAAAATTCTTCCCATGAATAGCACCTCAACATAAATTATTAAGTTTAGGCATAGAGAAGTCAAAAACCAGTATCTAAGAGTCCTAAAATCAATTTAAAAGCATTTCAGTATTGTCTCAGATTATTCCTGAAAGGTGGAGACCACTGGATGAGAAGATTGGATAAAAAGATCAAGTTTTGACTGACTTTGATTAACAAATGATATTCTCCATCATTTGCTAATATTAGAACATTATTATTTAAAAAAAGAAAGAAAGAAAGAAAAAGCTTTACATACTGGTCCTTCCACAAGAGATGCAAGTACTTCATCCCACAGCTTCTGGTTTTGATGATCTTCTCTAATTAGATGTTGTTGTTGAGGGGTTAGTTGGAAAGCCTCAACTGCTCCTGATGAATCTGTTGCTTTGAATACTTTGGAAGCACTTGGACAATCATCTAGATTTATTTAAAAATACATCAGCAGACTTACAGGTGATTCTAAGCAGAACTATGAAACAAAAGAGTTAACTGGCACTGGTAAGGTAAAGCACGAAGGTAACCTGCATAAAGCAGCATCTAATTTCCCCTGGAGTGTAGGATCTGTATTTGCTATTTTTTGGCTCTGGTACTAATAAAATACAACAACCCCTCCCCTGCACCTGACCCCACCCCCACCAAAAAAAAAAACCCTTCATTTTCTTTTCATTTTGTGTGGGTTTCTCAATTCATTCTCTTAATATTTCCCTTTTTAGAAACTATGTTATTAGGATTTATGTTCAGCAATCATTACCTACCATCTGTAGCTGGTCTTTTTGAGGCTCCATTGGCCTGCTTCTTTGACTGTCCTTTAGTCTTCTTCCCTTCCTTATCTGAAGGGTAACCTACTGGATACTGATGGGGGGAAAAAGTACAAATATATTTAAGTTTCACAGAGAAGGGAGGTTCTAGATCCTGGTAAGAAATTTAAAAAGGGGTTTGGGGATGAGCCTATACTTTCCCTAAGTGGACTTTAAAGGAAATAGACATTTAAAGAAACAAAATTCAAAAGACAGAAGACTATTAAACTCCTAAACTCAGTGTAAGCCATTTGGTTTTAAATGTTAAGATATTCCATTTTATAATACAATGATCTTAGTTTCAGATTAAAAGGAGAGGTAAGTTTTCAAGAGTTGTGACTAGGTAGCTTAACAAATTTGAGGAAGAAAGTAGAACCCTGATATGAAGGAAAGTGAAGGTCAACCACCGTGCGCATACAGATGAGATGACACTAAACTGTGGGGCCAATCTTAACACACACACAAAAAAGAAGAAATCCAAAACATTAAGGGCCAAATTTCTTATCTCCTAAAATTAGAAGACCTAAAACCAATAAAATGATTGAACTGTTTAACAACCAAAGGTTAGACTAACAAATAAATTCTACCTATTATCCTTGTGTTTTACTGGCTACCCCTTTTTTCTCTTGGTATGCTTTGTGATAACACTCATATTTAAAGCTTAATGTTTCAGGCCTCATCAATGATATTATCATCTCAACCTAATAATAGGGCTTATCTGCTTCTGCTCAGTTTTAAATGTAATCTACACAGAACATTGCTCTGCTGAACATTGGATCTGAGAAAAATCTTTTCAAAATGTGTCAACAACAACTTTTAAAAATATTTAGTTATAAAAAATTATCTTGGCAGTTATTTCAGCAGCTGATGGATTTCATTTGTTTCAATTTCATGAGTTTAAAAAGAAAACAAAAATAGAAACAGACTTGCACTAGAAGACACACACTCACCTGCCTGGGTGGCCAGACACTTGCCCATAGTTCAGCCCCTACACATGCAGTGTGGGCAGAGCCAGGGAAATGACAAAGCTGGTAGTCTTTACGGGAAGCACAACAATGTGGAATGATGGAGGATGAACTCAAACCATGCTCTGAAGTCAGTGTCAGGGACAAAGTCCAGGGTGAACAGGCAGTGAAGGGGGAATGTAGCCATATCATCCATTATGCACACAAAGCCAACAAAGTCTTACATGGGTTAATAGCTGAGCATGGGCAAAGGGGGGGGGGAGGGAAGGCAAAGCACTAAAGGTGGTGACAGGACAGGGAAGCAGCTTTGAGGGGGAAGAGAGAAAAGGGGTGAGGAAAAGTGAGAAGGGTAGAAAGCAGACCACTATTATAAGCCACCTCCCCCCTCTTCCCCTGCCAGAGATACAACCCCCTGTGCCCTCTAGGAGAAACTTCCCTTCTTAAGGTCTCCTATACCTAAATTTACATATCCCTTTCCCTCATACATTAAGGCATTTCCAAACTGACTTGGAAATATTTTACGTTGCATTGACAAACCCTGCTTTTCCCAGGCATAATTCTTGGTCTTATGGCATTTTGACACCTAGGTTACTACCTTTTTTACTTCTTTTCCTTCTGCATACTTGCATGATCTCATTCCTCACTGCTTACAGTCCACTGATCAACTGCTGTGGGTTATATCCAGTATTAAGGGATGAGACAGTATAGAGGTGTACATTTTATGAACACGCAAGTAGCCTAGACAAATGTAATCTAACCTGTAAACGTAGACATAGTCTCCTTGACCGTTCTATTCCTTCTGAGGTCCAAGGAGCAGGTTCAACATCATCTCTTCTTAAAAGATAGCGCCAGACCAAGAATCCATGGCTTGATGAAATCTCTGGCCAGTATTTCACCACCTAAATCATAATATTTCAGCGCTGGTTTGAGATTTAAAGTTTAGATTTATTCATACTGTCATATTAGTGGTCTAAGTAAATTTGGTAAAAGTAAACACAACTTAAAAGATACTTGCTGTGTTTTAAGAACAGTATGTAATATTCACTAAAATATTGTTTAACCTTATTTCCTAATTAAAATAGTTCCCAGAAGTACAGATAGCTACATATTTTAAATAGTAATAAGATTATGATCAATAATTAGTAATTTTGCATAATAGTAGGTAGGAGATGGCGGCAGTAGATGCCTCCATTTTTGAACAAAGAATATAACATTTTAAAAATAAAAATGTGCTCTGCTTTGCAAATCTATTGCAGTTAAAATCATTCTGAAAGATATGCAAGAATCAATATGTGCAATGGCCAAGTTATTTAAATAACTTTATCAAGAGAACATATATTTATAAAAAGCTTAATCCAAAATGTAAATCTGCCCTTGGGGACTTCAAATAAACCTTAAAAGAAAAGTATCAAAGTTAAGATAAGACCTTGCTTGTGCATCTGTTATATTTCCAGAAAAAGTAGAAATACTTAAGATGGTCTACTGATTCCTTTAGCCCACCCCCAGTAGCACAGTTCCCTGTGGCAACCCTGCCTTGAAAGCCCAGGAAGAATGACTAACAAGATGTCATGCCAGATAGAGCACCTTATAAATGCCATCATATCTGTTGCCTTCTTCAGGAGCATATTTGCTGATCTTCCTCCCTTTAAAACTGCGTATCACTCTGACAGGCTTACCAGCTCTCCAATTCCGAGACTCTGCTCCAATTTTATCATCCAATGGAGCATCACAGTTTAGGGCCAATGCCCTAAAAAATAAAACAAAGTCTTTATACCAAGTAATCTTTCTCTAAGTATATAATCGCATTATTAGCTCAATTAAAAGGTAAATTATGCCTTACCTGATGCTTAAGATTCTATGATTCTTTCCATATTATTCCAGATAATAGGATTATGCTTTCCCCCACCAGCAGAGAAGACAAATCAGTTTTCTGATGTCACCCCCAAGCCAGGGGATTGGTTCTCAGATAGCCTGTAGGGTTCTTCTGAAAGTAATAACATCTGTGCCACGTATAATAGAAAACAACTAGAAATACACGGAATTTTCTTTAAATAACGTTTGTTGAGGGAAGGGAGAAAATCGGAAAACTAAAGCAAGTGATTGTTGTAGTAGTTATTTTTGATAAAGGAGTGAGGTAATGGCTGGAATAATGCAGAAAGAAATCCAAAAAATAAATTTCAAGCAAGGTACAAATGACCTACCTAGGTTTACTTTCCTTATTCCAGACAATACGATTCTTTAATGTTTAGAAGCTATGAAGAACAAGTTCAATATGAGAATATCCTTGAAAGACCTCCAGTAAAAAGCAAGCTTAAATAAAACTGAAGCGCTTAAATAAAACTGAAGCATTCAAATGCCTATGCTAAATCACAACAATAAAGGTTTTTGGCTGCTCAAAATCACTACATTTTACTAATTACACATGAAACAAGGAGGAACACTGAGCTGGAAGCAGTGCCTGATTTAACTGAAGCCTCCTTAGTGGTGTACTCAGTAGTAATTAATCAGTAAGGTTATTAGATGTTAGAAGACCTTTCTTGAGGGAACTTAGTACTGCCAAACAAAACAAAACCCAAACTGGAATCTATTTAAAGTTAGTATTTTTCCTTCCCAAGACACCTACTTCCTACCTTAAACAAAAAGAAAACACTGAGAACATGTAAGGGAGGGTTAAAAACAAAAAAAGACAACCTCCACAGCCTCCCCTCCCCACAATCTGGTAAAATCAGGTATGATACAAAATACTTTTTCAGGGTATATAGTTCTTTTTATAAATAAGGCTCAAATTTAAAAAAATGACTCTAAACAACCAATCTACTGAAATCTCTTGATCATAATTTTTATATTGCAAAAGTAAGTAAGTATTTCATTAAAAAAAAACTTTTATAGGTGTGATCAAAGATAACCGTACAAAGTTTCTTTTTTATCTCAAAGAGAGATGCAGTAAGACTGGGAAATAGAAGATAATACAGCCATCAACCCTACGGATGGTTTTACCTCTGATTTATGGAATACCTACTGAGAGCCAGGATAAGAAGTACTATCTTCACATTAATGAATAGAATGCTTTGGTACTCACAGGTACCTTTAGTCATAACAACTGCCATGGCTAACTGGCATTATGAACCCACTTCTAGCTTCACATAAGCATGCAGGCTTTTCATGAATGTGAAGAGTCCAAGAGGATGAAATTAGGCAAAACAACAAAGCTGTCCAAAGCTCATTGAGTTCAGTTGCCTCTAACTGCCCTGATCAAAGACGCCCACGTTACCTTACTGCCCTCCTGAGTTACAGCTGAGAAGAAATAGGAACAAACTTCTCAATAGCAAGAAGCAGCTGTCAAACTATCTCTTAGGAGAACAGCAAATATGAACTGGAAAATATACTAGTTAGGAAAGAGTATCGTGTCAGTCAGTACTAAGGGCCTTCTACCTCAGTTTTCAAGTTTATAAAACATATAGGCACCTTTCTTTGCCTAAGAGGTCTTTAGAGTCACAGGTCATACCCACAGTTTAATGTATAAATTAACTGAATGGATGTTACAGTCTCGATGAAAAGTCAATCCTAAATTGTTTTGAGTATTTCATTTTCACTACCTTCCTTTTAATACATTTTTATGACCTGTTAATTATTTTCTAATGAGACTGTAACATATGGTAAATAGGCTATATTCACTACATTCTTCAAAAACTTGAAAAGGATCTACCATTTACCTTTACAAGTACCGCTAATTATAAAAGTTTCATTCAAGCAAAATAATCTACTATTAAAGGGAAAATACAGTTGTCCAATTTGACAACTTCAAAAGCTCTTTTGCAAACTCAAGATACATTTTCATTGACAAAAACACATCAAAATATTTCTAACTCTTTTTAAGATCATTCCTTCTAAAGAGCTGCTTTCCTGCTAAAGAAAGATTGACTAGGGACTAGAACCTGCCTCAGGAATGTTTTCACCAGCAAATCTGACCTGTCTCCTCTGCTGGTTCTTCAGTAAAATAATCCTACTGTCAGAAATAATATAGAAGGAAGACATAAAAACAGATTCTAAGTAACTTGGTATATAACAAAGTCTTAAAATCATACTAGTATATTCTATACTTTTCAGAGTAATCAGAAATTAAGGGCATACTACTTAAAAACTCAGACTCAAACCTTACACTCAAAAAAGCAAAAAATACTCACTTTTAAGCAATAATCCACAAAACACCCTTAATAATAGAATATAAAAAATTTCAACTTTATGAAATGATTGTAAAATTATCAGTATGGTAAGTTATAATGTGATCACTGCTATCTGATGATTTGGGTTACTTAATCTATTATTATTAACATCTGCATGCATTTATCAAATAAAGCATTCTGAAGTTGTTAAATTTTCTTTTCTCATGGAAGTTGAAATGTCATTTACACTTCCACAGAATAAAGGTTAACACAAGGTGGCTCTTTTGTAATGCTTTATAAGCATTTAGTTAGACAAGGTCACTTCTGCAATTGAACATTCTTAAGTAACATTAAAAGACATCTTACTATAAATCCTAACAGCATCTTGAGTGCAGTTCCGAGTAAGTTATCTGACATTTCATTTATATGCATACACGTGGCTCCCAAACTTAACCCTATTGAGTCTCCTCTAAAAAGAAGTTTGTCACTTTAAAAGGTAAATCTATGTTGAGTAAAATATAACTTTGACCTTTGGTGAAATAGGTAAGCCACCTGGTCCTCAACTGCACTTAAATTTATAGGCTCCTTTCCTTCAAATGTTTCAACATGTTTTCAAATGCAAAGCATATACATTACAACTGGAAATTACATCATTTTAAAAATAACAAAATGAAGAAATGTTACAATGCTTGC
This sequence comes from Manis javanica, assembly GCF_040802235.1. Taxonomy (NCBI): domain Eukaryota; kingdom Metazoa; phylum Chordata; class Mammalia; order Pholidota; family Manidae; genus Manis; species Manis javanica. The sequence continues at coordinate 60,423,333 of NC_133157.1, forward strand.
AAAGTCATATGAGGTAATGAGATTTTAATTTTAGATCTTTAACTCTCAATTTAAGATTCTCCTCTGTAGTCTAAGCTACCAATTACAGTCCCATAACCAAACTGTGATACAAAGCCCAAATTCAAAATAGTCTTCACAAACTCTAACAACAAAGAGTACCTGTTCATGTTTGTTAATGTTTGATCAGCCGATGGTGCACCAATTCTTTTATTGCCAGCAAGATTTTTACCACCACTCCCAGTGTATGTGAATTCATCACCTCGGTCCTGAAGGAGAAGATTTTCAGCATTAACACACCTAAACCCAACGATAATTTCTTCGTTTACAGAACATTATTATGAATTAACATGTTCCCTCAAGATATATACCAAAATAAGGCAAAATTTAAACACAATCTTGTATGCACTATACCTTCAAGTTTTATCACTTGACCTAAAGATTTCATTTTAAAGTTACAGTTTCCAATACCTCCAAACATGGCTATTCTCATATTATATATCCAATAAAATAATCTATAAAATGTTAATGAAATAGGGCCTATATGGGCTGGGAATATTGTTTCATTTAATTCAATTTTATCAGAATACCTTTACCAATATTAGCTTGTAGGTTCTTTACCACTTAAATAAATACTCCATAACTGATTTTCCAACAGCAGTTTACACTGCACCCATGTTTGCTGCTAAATTTTAAGTTCAAAATCCTAACAGTATGCTAAGTGTTTGATATTTCATACTCTATGGGTTCACTCAAATTACATTCAGGTAAAATAATCGCTTAACATTAAAATGAAAGTTAGAAAAGAACTTGAAACTGTAAGTTGTATATCTCCTAGATGTGAAAAAAATATACTAAAGGAATATGTTACATAAACTAGCCTCACAAACACTGTAATTGTGGGAGTGTTGTAAAGTAAAAAGTAGTGGGGACTTGGAGAGCTATTTAATAGGGAAAGCCTAAGCTAAATATGTTTAAAACAGAAGAACAAAAACATTTCTGATTATTCTTCATGAGCAAAATAATCAAGTAAGAATAGTTTAAAAATTCTGTCATTAACTCATTTACACTTCAATCTTTACATCACCAAACACTTCTAATTATCATCAGGAAAAAAAGAATTGCCAGACTGTCAGAGCTCAGAATTTTCCTCTGGAAAAATAATCAGCCTAAATTTGTTGTATCTTCTAGCCCATGCTCCACTAAGCTGTACCTCTGAATTCTTGTTATATGGCCACAACTCCATAAATTATCTCATTTAATATCAATAACTTTATGATATAAAATCATGACACTATTTTTTCTATTTTACACATGGAGAAACTGAATTTTACTGGAGTTAAATAGATTTGGTCCACACAAATTTGAAAGCCCAGATCAAATACAATTGGCCAGGTGCTAAAAACATATGGCAAAGAGACTCTAATTTTCAGTTGGTTTGTCTTCTTACAGAGCCATAAAGAAAATTCTAGGGGCTGACTATAATAAACTGTATAGCATTCCTATTTCTGAAAAACACTTCAAGATCATAGCTTCAAAATATGCACATTAAAGGGGTACTCAAAGTATTAACCTGGGTATTTCCATTTTCAGTTTCCTTTGCCATACTAATGTAAATGTACTGCCAAATTTGCCTTTCATTAAGATGGCATGGTTTTCTACCTTGAAAACATACATTTGCAGCTTTCCATGGCTACTCTAAATCATTATGATATACCATGAAAGCAAGCAAATGAAAGAGAATGGGAAAAAATACCTGCAAAGTATATATTCAATAAACAGTAAAAAAACAAAAAACGCAATTAGAAAAAAGGTAAAAGACCTGAATAGACAGATAAACCACCATACCACCAAGAGTTTATACACATAGCAAATAGCAAATAAAACAAGTCCAACATCAGCCTTTAGGGAAATGTCATTAACCGCAATGAGATATCCCCACACACCCAGCAGAATGGCTATAACAAAGCACCACCACCAAATGCTGGCGAGGTTGCAAAACTGGATCACTCATACACTACTAATAGGAATGCAAGTGGCACCGTCTCTCTTGAAAACAGCTTGGCAGTTTCTTAAAAAATTAAACATGTTAATTACCATAAAATCCAGCAATTGCACTTTTAGGCCTTTATTCCAGAGAAATGAAGACTTGTTTACAAAAAAAACAACCTTTACACAAATGCTTACTGAAGCTTTATAATAGCCCCAAACCAAAACAACCCAGATATTCTTCAACATGTAAATGGTTAAACAAACTGCCACACACCTATATCATGGGCTATACTACTCAGCAATAAAAACTGAACTATTAATACATGCCACAATTTGAGAATTGTCAAGGGTTGGGGGAGCAGATATAGTAGACGTGGCTATAAAAAGGCAACAGGAAGGGACCCTAGTGGTAAAGGAAATGTTCAGTGTCCTGAATGTATCAGTCAATATCCTGTAGTAAAGTTTTGCAAGATGCTACCACTGTGGGAAAATGGGTAAAAGGCAGAGAGATCTCTATGGTATTTCTAATGTCGCATGTCAACCTGCAATTGTCCCAAAATCGTAAGTTTAATTTTAAAGCAATAGGCTCTGTAGAGAATGTATTTTCACTCCAATTATCAGTTACTACATGTCTATGTAAATCAAATCAGTACACGCAAAGATTAAAGACTGCCAATTGATTTACCCTGTAGCTTATATAGAACTGGCCACTTCAACATGAAAACCATGCTAAGAAGAGATGGTATTTGGTATACCCTACACAAACCTTCGGTATTTTAACGAATGACCATGACAGGTTCTAAAGAACAAGGTTGTATTAGAACTTACTACTTCATCCGCAAATCCACCAGCCAGGACAAGAGAATAAGCCCCATCATTACTTCGACCATGAATTCCACCCACATGGGGTCTATGGACACCCGCTTCGCTCACCTATGAAAGAAATAAGTCTCAAAATACCTTTGAACAGTTGATGAAATTATACTTACAAAATGCTTTCACATATTGTATTAGATCCTAAAAGCCTCCAACTAAGAACTGAGTGTCACCCAAAGGTCTATCTTCTACTCACTGACTTCACTTCTAACTATATATCCCTTAGGTACTGAGCTGATTGATGACTCTTAAAACTGCTTAGGCCTAGAATTCTGAGTTTCAAAATAATTAAATAATCCTATCTTATGTCTATTGGTAATTGCAGCTCAATTCAGGTAGAAAAGAATTTACTATCAGTGCTCTAGATCTCCCTTCTTATCTCATTTTTGATTATGGCACTGTTTGTTCCCTGGACAAGTCAAAATGGCAAGAGTTGTTTTAACCTCATTCTTTTCCTTCATTCTTCCATCCCTTTTGGCAACAATTACTGTTGACCTGATCTCCTAAATCTCCCGAACTTCCGCTGCTGTTAGACTCATGAATGCTTAAAACAGCCTTTTTCTCTACCTCCAGTTTTGTTCCTCCAAATCCATTCTATCCATCACAAACAGAATGATCCTTTAAAGAAAAAAATCTGCTTTGAATATTCAACTGCTTAAAATATATTAGATAGTCTTATAGTATATCAAGCCCAAATTAAAGATTACACATTAGTCTCTCTCAATCTGCTTCCTATGTTCTTTCCCAGCCTTATCTCCAGCTTCTCCTTCATGGAGCCCATATGTTTGAACCAAAACTACTCAACATTACCCAAATATGCTACTACCCATTTGCTTAGTTTACTCATGCTATTCTACTACTTCAATGGCCTACTGTTTTTTCCCCATACTTTTTCAATTCTGACTGAAACAATGCCACTTCTTCACATACTTAAAATTCCCTGAGAGAAATATACTAATTCATCTTTATCATGTAACTGTTCTTAGCAGAGGAAAGGAAGCTGAAATCCCAGCCCACCTAGTGGACTAGGGAAGAAGCACATCAGAAGCCAATGAGAAGCTGAGAAGAGCAACACAACCAGGATTTTGGCCTTGAACACATCAGGTCCTTCAGAAGACAGGACCACTCGATTCCCAACCTCATCAACCCTGATAAAAATAAATCTGTTCTGAGTCTTCCCCACTTCCTAAAAGGGCAATTCATCCTTCTAGTTACTCAGGCCAACAACCTCAAAATCATCCAAGACCTTATAAAGGGGGCTTTTAGAGTCTGAGTTTGGGAATGAATTAGTGACAAGTATACAAACAATGAACAAACAAAAAACAAGTCAATTAAAATACACTTTTTTTTGTATTTGGTTTTATTATATTGTATTTATTTATAGTATTTTTACTGTGTTTATAGATGCAGTCATAATGATATAAATCTTGAATACTGATTCAGCCAAAATTATGATATAACTATTCCAAGAATGGAAGAACAGACTGTGAGTGTTAAATTAAATGCTCATCTTCCATAGAAAAAAGTTAGTAAAACTAAAATATGAAGACAAAAGCAGTATAAGCCATGTTATTTAGAAATAAGGCAGTAAATCCAGAAGAAATAAAACTTTAAAGTGGATGTCTGAGGAAAAAAATGGAGATTAGAAGAGGGTAGGTTTTTAAAATATTAATCATATTCTAGTATTTAACTTTTCAAGATACATGCATGTATTATATTAATTTAAAAATGTTATCGGTGGTCTAAGCACCAGGGCCACTCAGCTCCTATTTAAAGCTCAGAATCCTGTGTTTGGAAACTGCTTTACCTAACAGGTTTTTTGTTTTCACATCAAGTTTTCCATGATAATAAAACTACCTTTCTGAAGAAGAAATTTCCTAAATACAGTAGTCTTCTTCAAAAGGAAAAAAGAAGTAATTTTATCCTTGGATTATCTGTTACTTCCTCTGAGCAATATCTTAACATTTTTACAAGAGGATAAGGCCCCCTCCCCCCCCAAAATACCTAAAGTGAGTTTTAGGAGTTCAATGACATTAAATGAGAACTTTACCACATGACCTAAAGAAAAAAATTTAGTATTTGAAGTATTAAATTCTTAACAAGAAAATTATTTAGAAAACTTAACAGTAATATTAACTGCTTTAATTCTAACAGAACAGTAAAACAAAGTGATGAAGAGGCAGAGCTGGTGCCTAATTCCATGTTTTTCTGTCAAGCAATGGGGACGTCTAAACATTCAACAGAAAATCTTTCATTCTAAAAACCGAATGCCATGTGATACTAGCTGGTTAGTCCATTTATGATCATTAGACAATAACATTGCTACAATTTGAACTATACCTGATTTTACCCTCTCAACTAAGCCATTATAAAACATACCTGAACCCTAAATCTCCAAGTTGATCCAACAGGAATCCCAGGAATAGGTCCATAATGATTAGAAGGAACAATAGTACATTCTCTAGTGCGACCAACACAAGCCATTCCCTGTAAGTTACAGAGCAAACTGTTTGAGAAATCAGTTACATTAAATCTTAAAGAAAGTCCTTAGTTCTGATAAAATGTGAATAAAATAGAAACCCAACTATTTATATGATTAACAGTATAACAATTTATATGACTAAATATATAATTAACAATTGTAATATAAAAGTTAAGAGTTTATGATGAAAAATAGTTGTTAATATTTCTGACAGTTAAAAGTATCATTTATACCATCACTGCTATTGGTATTGGAACTTTATAAGTTGCATTACAGTAATAAATGTTCTAATTGGGAAGAAAAGGAAACTTTCTTTACCCTGCCCCAGTCTCTCCGGCTTTCAGTACTAGCTGATGGCATCTTTGATTTCTTTTTACTCATCTTGAGTCTTTCACCAGCCTTTACAACCTCACTGGAATCAGTTTTACAGGAAGGACAATACCTTTAAAAGAAAAAAAGAAATTTTGGTAAAACCATATTAAAGCCAACAACAGAATTGTGGCCTTTCTAGGTTAGAACAAGTTTTATGATGTATTACTTGGTGTATATTATAGAGCTTCAGCTGGCATTTAAGTATTAAACTTCTCAAAAGATTTATATAGTTAGGAAAGGCAAAAAAAAAAAAAACCCATCATTCTTTTAAGAGAACTTAAAAGATTATTAATATAAAATCTCAAATTCAGTTCAAAAGCCACACAAAGCCATCCAGTTCAAATGCCACCATGAACCTTACCACTAACCCTGAGAACAGAAGTCATTCATTTTAAGTTATCATTAAAAGAAAACTAAAACAAGACGATTCTAGATTGACTCTAACAAGACGATTCTAGATTATCATCAAAAGAAAACTAAAACAAGACAATTCTAGATTGAGCTATGCAACTGATGAATCTCCTTGTTTAAACTCGTTACCAGAATTTTCAGTCAAAAATATATAGTCTATTACAAGCATACAGGATTCAAGGATGTTTGTTTATATTAGCCTTATCCACAGCTTAATTTTATTTCCCTGTACTTGCTTGTCCTTTAGCCTATTTGTAATTGGTCACACTAATGTAACCTGCATATCATTATAAGCTGCCTTAAATCAAATCTAAGAAGCAAAATATATCCATAGAATGACATGGGACTATTCTTGTGTCACCAAGGAATGGAAACTTTGGAAATATTCTAACAAAGATCTACTGTCCACTACCCCCATTATTAGGTGTATCTGTATTTTCCATTCATAATTATGTATTATATGTGGCCTTTAGAGCAATGACAATGCCTATCCCCACTAGTCAATTATGCCTACCTAATTATGAGATATCTTGGTTAGTACTATAGGAAAGAAAAATGTAAATAATTCAGTCCCTGAATCTGAGTAAGTTAGGCAGTGAAACACAGAGACAAATTCAAGATGAAATTATGTATGAAAAGGCAATAAATACTATCAAGTAAAACCCTTCTAATTAAAATCAGGAAAGCTTCCAGAAATTAAATTTGTTCTAATAAAGACTGTATTTTATCAGAGATCTATGGTTAAAGCAGGTATTATCTCTGTCTGAAAAGAAAATGAGTTCAGGGATTAAATATACAGACATGATTTCAAATAGTAAAGAAGATGATTTAAGATTAAGGAGTCCCAGGTGGAGTGAAGCATCTTGATATGAATGTAGAGATCCTCCACAGAGTAATCTAAGACAGTCTTCTTATTCTATCCTTCAAACATCCCTGGGCTTAATTCCTTCATCAGGTTTGTTCAGAACTTCCTACATGCAAGCCACTAATTTGGGGCTGGGGGAAAATGTTTATGATCAATATGCAGTAGTAAGAAGCCAGGGAAGGCATTCCAAAGAAATATTCTGCATGAAAGTCCTGAGGCCTAAGCAGAAATGGTATGCTTTGAAGAACATAAAGGGTATAGCTGAAGTTTAGTAAATGAGTAGGCACGGGACAGGTCATAGATGGCAAGCGCCTAAGCTTTTAAGTGAAATAGAAAGACATTAGGGAGTTTTAAACAGGACAGTAACCTGATTAAGGACTTAAAATCAGTGGTCTGCTAAGGATAAGGGATAGCTGGTAGGCAATGTCAAAGCAAGGAAACTAGTTAGGTGTTTATATAAAGTCCAGGGAAGAGATGGTGATTTGAACTGAGGGATGAGGGGACAGAAAGATTATGGAGAAGTGACAGTATCTGCTCATATATTATTAGATATAGAGTTTGTGAGGGGGGCAAAGAGGGAATCAAAGATGAAGTTTAGCTTTTTGGCCTGAACAAATCAAATGATTTTATGTGCTGAAGTTTAGGAGAGAAGTATTTTAGTGAGCATGTTTGTGGATATCAAGATCTCCACCCAACTAATTTTGTGATTCCGATCAAGTAAGCAGTTGAATGAAGGAATATAAAACTCAGGGGAGAAATTAGATCTGAAGATACAAATTCAGAACTATTAGTTTTGTATTTAAAGTCTCATGACTAGGTAAGGTCATCTAAGGAACAAGCAGCCAAGAGAGAAAACAAGTTTACGTAGTGCTTTGGGAAAGTCTGAAATCTGGCAAAGGAGAAAAAACTAACAAGAGACTAAGAAGAAAAGGCCAGTGAAGTAGGAGGAAAATTAGATCATATGGTATCAGACATAGAACCTATAAAAAGAGAGCAACTGAGCAATATGAGTAAGGAGAGGATTTAGAACTGACCATTGGGTTTGGCAACACAGAATGTTTCTGAGTTTAACATAAGCAGATACAGTGTAGTAGTAGGAAGGAAAGGCAGATTGGAGTGCTGAGGTATGAAAGGGAGGAGAGGAAATAGAAATAGTCTGTGGAGATAGTTCTTCAGAAGCTTTGTCATGAAGAGAACAGAAATGGGATAGGCAGCTGGTGGGAGAAATGGGATCAAGAGACAGGTTCGCGTGCGTGCGTGCGTGCGTGCGTGCGTGCGTGTGTGTGTGTGTGTGTGAACTCTAGAGAATCTAGGATACTACTGAGAATGATCCAGTAAGGCAATTTGGGAGAAGAATTAACTCCAGGACTGAAGTTCCTGAAAAGGCAAAAGAATATACAGAACTGTGAGAGCAGGTAGAAGGGTTTACATTTTAGAGAGGTGGGAACTTATCATCCACAAGAACAAACGAGAAGGAAAATATGAGACTTAAAAATATACTTCCTGGTGATAGTGAAATTTGGGCTGTGACCACGCAAGGTAGTTGTAGGGGGTAAAAGGAGAAATTATATTCCTTCCATTCTCTTCCCACCCCTACTAGAGGTTTTTTTTAACAGTTAGCAACCTTCCCAACAGGTGGGGAGAGACCAAAGGAACAGAAAACAAGTCTATCACTCATGATGATACCAGTTATCGAACTGTGATGTTACTGTTTCTGAGGATGTCATCCCTCAAACTTAAACCCTCCATGCTAGTACGACAACCCAGTTTAAAAAGAAAAAAATCCTTAATGGAACATTTAAAAGTTCATTATAATTTGGGGCACATTTTCCCCACGTTTTTGTAATTATTTCTTTTGTAACTAATACTAATCAGTAGATTTAACTTTGGTGCCTATTCTACTCATAGGATTAAGTACGATAATCCACATAAAGCACTTTGTTAGCATCTAGCATATGCAAGTATTTAGTAACTATTAAGAACTACAGAACATAATAGGTGCACCTAAAGTAGTAGGATCCACAAAAGCTTCCTAGATGAAGTCATACTTAAGTGAAAACCTGAAGTTAAGCAAAGAAGACAATGTTTCCAGGAAGAAAATGTGTCAAGTGTAAAAGCCTAGAGGACAGAAAGAATATGACTTAAGAAGCTGAAAGATAATCTGGCTAGAATGTACAGTATTGGGGAAATGGAAAAGGAAACCTATAAGAGATATAGCTGGGAAAATAACTTTAAAATATTGTGCAGGGCCCTGCAGGGCAACATACAACCTCTGAAAAAAGGAGTAACACAATTAGATTTGCATTTTTGAAAGAACAGGCTTCAGTATTGGAGCAGTGACCAGAGGGAATTAAAAAATGGAGCTAGAGACCAGCTCAGAAGCTGTTGTAATAATCAAATAAAGGTTATTAATGCCAAATAACCTTGGTTATAAAATTTTAAGCACTTTAATACACACTATGTAGCTTTCAAAATCTACCTCTGGTGTTTCAAATACGTCATTTCACATTCAATTCTTAACATGTTAAAAAAAAAAACCCTGATAATCATACCAGTATTCTTCTTCAGGGACCTTCTCCAAAGGTGGATTCAGGCAGTATATATGATAGGCCATGTTACATTCATCACATAGAAGCTGCATGTTGGGTTCCTGTTTTCCACCACATACACGACAGGAGCAGGAATGGCATTTCTTATCTGGGTCTCCACCACAAAAGTCACATTCAGGGTCATTTTTCCCTATTAAGAACAAAATTATAGCAAGCCCAGTCATATCATTTTTATATCTATAAACCTATAAAGGAAAGCATATGAAAATAAGCATACAGCTTTTTTAATGAAGAGAAAGGAACCTTAAGGAATTATCAAGTATGGGACTTTAAGAATAAATGCCTGACATGGGAAGACAGTATATACAGAGAAGACAATGATTCTATAGCATCTTAAAAAAAAAAAGAATAAATGCCTGAGCCTCACTCTAGGCTTATGAGTCAATATTTCAGGGATGAAGCCCAGGCATATGCAGGCATTAATTACCTGCAACCATGACAGTTATGTGTAATTTTGACTTAAAAATTCTTGTTGACTAGACCCACAGTTCCCCAAATGTGTACCAATATGCCCAGGGACTATGTAGTTAACTCACCGGGGCACCATATCTTCAAATTTTAAGGGAAATATAATATTCTGCCAAACAAAGTTATTTGAAACCAACTATTAAATAAATGGAACTGTTAGGTAACATTTATTTTTTTGATATTGAAGTATAGTTAATATACAATATTATATTGCTTTCAAGCATAGGTACTATCTATTCTGCATATTCAAACCTTCCTTGGGTGAGCAATAGGAAGGGGAGGGCTGTTAGGGATTAGCAAGCCCATTTTGATACCCATACATGCTCTTTTAGTAACAGAAGTGACATTTCTAATCTTGTAAATCCATTTAAAATTCTGGCAAGTAAAAGGTACCATTCATTGTGTTTGGCCCCCCTGCATTCCCACCCAAATCCAAACACCTTTTGCCAAAGTACTCCCTTATAATTTTAAAAATATACAACTGTACACAAAAAGTCTTAATGTTCATAATCCCAAAAGTTAAATTTAAATGCCAATGAAAAGAGGAATAGTTGGATAGATTTTAAGAAAAATAAATTTACAAGAAATTTAATACAGAGGTGGACAGGTATATTAAATTCAAAAAGGAAACTGGAGACTTAAAAGGAAATGAATTGTATAAATACACAAAGATGAATTATATAGGACCATGTCTAGAAGAATGACATATATTGCTAATGTGATGATCTGAGTTCTATATTGTTTGAATTTAGTTTTATACTCTCAATACATTGAGAAAATTCACATCAGAGCTGATCTAAGAATAAAAAGGAAATGGGAAGCACTACTTGACAAACGAGAACAAAGGAGAAGGCTGCTGCTGATTAGTACTTTCTGACTGATCACTGCCTACATTCTTGTCAACAAATGCAAGATTACAATTTTGTTTTACTTCTGCTAAGGTAGCTGTGACAACATGTAAGTAATGGACACACAAGAGATGTGAAATGCAAAAGGCATGTTAAGAATTTTGGTTTGGAGACTGATCTAATCAGTGGCAGTCTGGCTATGGCTATGAAATGGTTTTCTTATATACAAGTTCAAAGGTGAGTAGCTAAAAGATGATTAGCATTAGGCACAAGAGAGAAATACATGCATATAGATAATATACCATGAGTGGGAGAGAACAGACACGAGAAAAATCTAATCAACCTTGGTTTTGCATTGTGGTTTACTGAGAACTACTAAGTTACTTAACAGGTTTACACATCAAGTTGCCTTTATTTCTGGGATATAACCATACAAGTAGTCAAACTATGACTTAAAGTTAATTCAAATTTAAATATATTAGCACTGCAGCCTCAAAAAAAGAGAACGGCTTAAGACCATTCAATGTTAACATGAAAATCTACTTACTGGTATGTTAAAGGTTTTGTCCTAATCTTGCACAACTGTGGTAAGAGTTTAGGCAGGACCCTTTTAGTCTTAAGTATTTGTTTTCCAGAATATCCTAGATATTGACATGTGCCATAAAGCCAATGGATTGCTCCTCACAAAAAAATTCAGAATTAAGAGTATTAAGACACTAACCTATTTTGAAAGATAACTGAACCAACAATGAAAAGACCTAAAATCTAGTCATACTTGTTACCAGCTAGCTGTATTATATTAAGCAAATAAAATGTGTACAATGAAGAAGTAGGACTACATTCTTATAGTCCAATGATTATATAAAACTCATTTATTGCCTCCCAGAAATTCAAGGCTCAACCAGCATTATTCTTCTCAGGGTCTATGGAGATAAAAATGTCTCACTATTAAAGATGAATTCTGAATGGCCTTAAAACTGCTGAAATGGGTTTTTTTGTATGGACAGGGTCTGTAATAAGAGAAAACTGTAAAAAAAAAAAAAAAAGGCAATAAAATCACGAGAAAATATTTCTTTGAAAACAAATTTTATCATTTGAGAGAAATCCATTAAACAAATGACAACAAAGGAGATCAAAACCACTGTCTTGAAAATAAGTTTGTATGGTCTGGGGTTTTATACTTCCTCAAAAGTTTTTACTGGGCAGTTAAAATGCCAATCATGTACATATATGTTGTCTGAAGTCTTAAGAAAAATCCGTACTTAAAAACTTTCCATCTGCCAATGAAAGAGGATGGGCTCCAGGTCTTTCAATCTTGAAGATTTCATTTACAAATGTTATCTGGCAGTCATTTAATTTTCCTTCAGAACCCCTGTTTAAAAAAGGAAGAAAGGTTAATTTCTGCTAGCAAAATCTAAACCATATGCAAATAATTGAGCCATTTTGGAAGCTCACTGACCTTGGTCTATTTATAAATTGGGATTACAGCTATTCCAATCACTTGGAGTTATTGTTTGCAACAGAACAAAGTTGAATAGTGAGTAGTTATCAATATTCAAAGTTAAATGTTAACTTTAGTGTAATGTTAGGAAAAAAACTGGGGTACTTCACTTAGATTATCTGTCAAGAAGATACCTATCTTATAAACTTAAAATTTAATTTAAACAAAGATTTAAACATATTTCCAATAAACAGTCAATTTCTAGGCAAAAAGAACTCATTAAAAAGAAGTCTTTCAAATACTGAGCCACATTTTTCGTAGATGCAATTTATACCTGTCTGCATATGCTTCTAAGTTTCCTACTGTGTGCATTTATTATTTCCTTTTAATCTGTGAACCCTTGCTTTATATGTTTGAAGCTTATGTTACTGGATGCACACAGATTTATGATTCTTAAATCTTCTTACAAAATATCTCTATCTCTAGAAATACATTCTGTATCAAAAGTATTTAATTTTTTGGTTAGAATTTGCTTGATTTCTTCCATCTTTTCATCTTTTCGTTTAAAACATTTAATGTCAAATATACATAAATGCAGAAAACTGGATAAACGTACAGTTTAGCCAATCATAAGACACACATCTTTGTATTCCCCAACCATGACAGTAGACAGAACTATTTCAGAACCCCTTGACATGCTCCCTCCCAATCACATCCTCTTTTACTCACTTCCAAGACTTGTGTTTACCTTAATTTTCTTCAGTCTTACCACTTGTCTGCCTCCCTAAGCATAGGATATAAAGTTTTGCCTGTTTTAAAAGACTCTCATTTATAAATTCCTGTGATCTCTTTCTTCTCCGCAATTTGTTGAAGAACTCCCATCATTCGTTCTGTAATAAATTCCTATATCTTGACTTTGATATTTGCATTCCCAAAGTGTAGTGTTTTTCTGTTGTGTATATTTTTAGTAACTTGATGATTGGATCTGGAGTGGCGGTTTAAAAACCTTGGTTCACTGCCTGTTTTTGTGAAGGAAGTTTTACTGGAATATAGCTACACCTACTTGCTTATATATTCTCAATAGCTGGTTTTGTGCTACAACAGCAGAGTTGAGTAGTTGTGACAGTAGAGACCATCTGGCCACCGAAGTTAAACTACTTACAATCTGACCCATTACAGAACAAAATTGCCAGGCCTTGCATTAAGAAATATTTAATCAAATCCACGTTCATTTTTTGGTGGAACTATTTGTAGGTCTACTCCATCAGGAATAGTATAGTTGTCTTTTCCTATGATAACAGCAGCCACAGATGCTCAATGCCTAGATTTACTAATTCACCGGGGATTGGTAAATGTTGATATTCAAGTTCTATCTTTCCCTGCTCATTTACTTACTAGAATTCCAGAGAAACTTGACCTGTCAACTATTTGGTGACTCAGTGACAAATGTAGATTTTTTTTTTTAAAGAAACAGTTCTCTAACATCCTATGTAGATGACCAGTGAGCCTCTATATTACTAGGAATTCGCATATATATGTTTCAATCCACTGCAGCTATTTTCCATGTTGATGCTCAAATTGTCTTATTTTTGGCCCATGGGATCTTCAGTTGACTCCCAAATCTTTCTGACAATTATTTAGTCTTTGTGGGCTTCCTTGTTATTCTTAACACAAGATGTTCCAAGTTCATCTTGTACATTTTCTGCCTCTAGCCTGGAGTCCTAGTCCTATCTACAAGTAAGCCTGATTTCTTTAGGTGGAAATGTTATTTGAAGACCACAGTTTAGGCACTAGAAAATTACTACAACTGGATTGACCACTGTTTCTAGGTTTTTTTAGGGGACAGAGCTACAAAATGCAAACACACACATTAACACATGCACAAAATAACTCATGAGTTCATACAAATACTTTCTGTTCAAATTCAGGCTAAAGGGTAATTTTACTCTTTTAAAAAAACAATTACATATGCTTCTCCTTTTTCCTCCAGCAGAAAATTCTAGTTCTCAAAGACACTAGAAATATCTAAATTACAATGCTATGCTACTTCTTTATTTCACATTATCACCAGTTGTCATTATGATCACTGAGAATAGTTGAAATTTCTTCTATATTTCCCATGCATTAGTTATATCTACAATGTCAGACCACATAACCATTATATACTTTCTCTTTTGTATCTCCTTTAGTCCTGCTTCTAAATGTAGAAATATTTTTAATGTTTGTCACTATGTCAAATTCTCTTCCTTGATGGTATGAAGCTAGTTCTCTAGAAGATTCTCCAAAAGCATTCATGAGAATACCTAACCTAGTCCTATTAAGCTAGCGACAGTTTGTGGCCAGCCTTTACACTGAAGGCTAGTTTGGCTAGACTTTAAATCCTTGGCTCACCTTTTCTTGACTCATGAATGTCTTTTCTGGAAACTTTCCTTGTAAGGGTGCTATCCTGGTTTTTTCTTTTTCTTCAAATTTAGTATGGATTTTGACATCAACACTTTTCTTTTGCTTGTTTTTAATAAAATTAATTTCCTCAAACCTGTAGAGGGTGTAATTTCACTTACTTTTGCTAGTGCACAGCCATAGAGCTCTCTTAAGAGCTCACTCTGTTGTTGCTTTTTGGAGAAGTATTCAAAACTATGGGGGCTAGAATCTAATCTGACAGAAAGCAGATGCTGATGGTAGTGATAATGACTTTAATGGAACCCAGAGGAACTTTTTAAAGTGACGAAAATGTTTTGGATCTGGATTACAGTGGTGGCATGGGTATATACACTTGCCAATATTCGCTTAAAATATACATGTCACTTATATAAACTACGCTTCAAAGAGGTTTTTTTTCCCAAGACACTATGGAAGCTTACTTTCTTAAATCTCTTGGCTCATTCTCCTTAACTAATGCTTTTTTCTTTTATTATCCCTGTCCTACTAAATTTGAATTGTAGCCCCTGTAGTTTCTTCTCAAAATGGGGCTTTTTAGCATTACCTAATTTTGAGAGTTCATATGACTCTAATTCCCTTTTAGGCCTTACTGCAAACTGCTTGTACTCAACCAAACTGGGGTCCATACCCCTTCTAGCTTCAGTTGCTAAATTTATTATCTACTACTACATAACAAATCACCCTGAAACTCGCAGCTTAAAACAAAAATTACCTCATAATTTCTGTGGATCAGGAATTTGGGAGCAGCTTAGCTGGACAGTTCTGGCTCAAGATCTTTCAGGAGGTTTCACTCAAGCTGTTGACCAGGGTTGCAGTCTCATCTAAAAGCTCAAATGGGGAAAGACCAACAGGCTGTCTGAATCCCCACAACATGGTAGCAGGCTTTCCTCAGAGGAAATGCTCTTAGGGAGTCCAAAGTGGAAGCTTCAATGTTTTTATAACTGAACCTCAGAAGTGGTATACCATCTCTTCTGCCATATTCTGTTGGTCACACAGAGCAACCCTAGAAAATGTGGGAGGGAACTACACGAGGTTCTGTTTACTGGCGGGCAATCACTGGAGGTCAGTTTTGAAAGACGGCCACCATAGCTGTTATCTCAAAATAGCTTTGTGAGCTAATTTATTATTTTACAATTCTTGGATCCATCATATATCTGTGGTTAAGTTCTCTTTTCTCTTGCACACCGACTGATACCACAGGTCTTGTAGCTTTCAGTTGTTTATCCCACCAGCTCTTCTGTTATTTGTAGGGGATACCACATTACCCTGAAGGTTGTAGATGTTGCCCATTAGTTTTTAGATTAGATATTTTAGTTGCTCTGTATGTTCTTATAAGGACATCTAGAGAGATTAAAAAATCTATGCTGTTGTCATCCTGCTAGAAACCCATCCATCAATATATTTTCAAATTCTGTCACTTCAGGTTTAAAGAGTCTTTCATTAAGCAGCATCTGGGTGTTGTTTTTAATTCAGTCTCTTAATTTTTTTTGAAAACTACAGTATTTAGTTCACATGTAAGTTAATATAATGGTTGGTACATTTGGGTTTGTTTCTACCATTCTACTATAGGTTTTTTAATTTTACCTACCTTTTTTCTTTTATTTTGATTGCCTTCTTTTGGATTATTTTATTATTTCATTTTTACTCTATTAATTTGCCAATTTTATTAATTTTTAGTAGTTTTAAAGAGAATGTGCCATGCAAACCTAACAAATCAATCTACTTTAAACTTTACTTTCACCACTTTCTTGATCATATCAGTATCACACCTACATTTACCAACCCCTATTTTTTTATGGTTGTCATAATTTTATTCTATATATATTTTAAACTTCACTATTGTTTTAAACAGTTTAGTTACACTTACTCAAATAGTTGTCCTCCCTCTGTTACTGTATTTCCATATTTCTATTGGAGATTACCTACCTTCTGCTTAAAGAACCCCCCCTTTAGTATTTCTTTTAATGCAGATCTGTTGGTATTGAATTCTCCCAGGTTTGATTGGCTAATATTATTCTGACTATTTTTTTTTGTAGGATACTTTCATTAGAAATCTATTACTAAGTCAAGAATTTTTTAAATCAGTTTTTCACATGCCAATCTACTGCCTTCTTGCTTACACTGTTTCCAGTGAAAAGTCAGTCATCTTCCAATTGTTTTTTTCTTTAATTTTCAGCAGCCTTATTCCAATATGCCAGTGTGTGTTTTCTTTATATTTATCTTGCTTAGGGTTCACAGAACTTCTTCAACCTGAGCTGCTATCTTTTTATCAGATAGTTTCAGAAAATTCTAGCTATTATATTTCATATATTGCTTTCACACTACACTTTCCTTTTTGAGAACTACAAATAGATGTAATACATACCTTTTTATGAAGTCCCACATGTCTAGCTGTCTTTTCTGTGTTTCATTATTTTTTCCATGTTTCAGTTTGGATATTTTTCATTGACTTGGCTTTGAGTTTACTAATTCTATCTTCTGCTATGTCTTACCTGCTATTAAACCAATCTAATGAGGTCTTAGTTTCAGATACTATGTATTTCAGTTCTAGACTCTTCATGATTGTCTTACAGATTCTAATTCTCAGTTGAAATTCTTTTCATGTTTTTAGCATATTAATCATAATTAATATCCTTGTCTGACAACTTGAATTTTCAGTATCACCCATGGATCCATTTCTATTGTTAGTTCTTCATCTTCTGGTTGATTATGTGGCCCTGTCTTTTGGTAGCAAAGCCTTTTTGGCTCCGTAGTGGAAGTACACATAGAAAATTAAAGGCTTCAGATGTTATCTTACCTTAACGAAGGTCCAACATACATACCTTCTGCTTTGCAGATTCTGTGGTGGCTTAATATTTTGATGGGCAACTATGCTGAGGCTAGTTTACGGCTTTGGTAAGATTTAGTCTACTCGTCTGTCTTTAGCCATCCACAATTGTCAACTAAGATACTCTGTGGGACCAACTCTGCCAGTGATCCTAAAATCTATGTTTGTCTTCTTAGACTGGTAAAAATTCCACTCTGCTTTTTACTTAAGTTTTTAGCCTCCTGCCTAGCAGAAGCCCAGCATTTGGCAACTCCTGAGAGGAAAACGGGCCTTATGCTTGAGGCATCCCAAGTATCTGCCAAAAGCTCTGATTCTGTCCCCATCCTGCCCCCAATTACTCTCAACTAGATTTGAACTGTATCCACAATTAACAGAGTTTCCAGGGCAAAAAGCAACTACAAAAGCCAACGGCCTTCTACAGAGTTTCCCTTTCCAGAGTGATGAAGCCACAGATTACAAAGAAAGCATGTAAATACAGTCATTTCATTTCTTCAAAAAAAATAATAAATACCTTATTTCATTGACACTAATAAACCAGCAATTGTAAAATGCAGCACTTTATGCACTACAAAGAAGATACACCCTGCAATGGACAGTCTAAGAACCTTCAGATACGAATTCACACACTCTGTGTGGTCTAAAATGCCTAAGTTTTAGTGCTTCAAGTTAGACGGCAATCCAGGTTCTTAGCAGAAGCAAACTCAAATATCTAAAAGAACCCAACTTCAGTTAGTCCAATAGCAATTTTAAGACACATTTTAATTTCAGAGATGTTAATATGAAAAAAACTGGTAATCTCAGAATATATGAAATACTGTATTTATTGCATACCCACTGTAACTAGTGCCTAGAACAGGGCATGGCACAGAAGAGCAAAAAGTCAAGGTATTAACATTCCAGTGCTATGATAGGCAGAATAATGGGCCCCAAAAATGTCCATGCCCTAAGACCAGGAACCTGTGAATGTTTGCTTTATACGGCAGAAGGGACTTTGCAGACATGATTAAGTTAATGGCCATGAAGTGGGAAAATTATCCAGATAGGCCCAATGTAATCACAGGGAGCTTTAAAAGTGGAAGAGTAAGTGAGGGATGCAACATTGTTGACTCTGAAAAATGGGACATGGCACAGTAATCAAGACAATTTGGTACTGGCACAAGAACAGACCCATAGACCAATGGAACAGACTAGAGAGCCCTGATATAAACCCAACCATATATGGTCAATTAATATATGATAAAGGAGCCATGGACATACAATGGGGAAATGACAGCCTCTTCAACAGCTGGTGTTGGCAAAACTGGACAGCCACATGCAAGAAAATTAAACTGGATTATTGTTTAACCCCATACACAAAAGTAAACTCGAAATGGATTAAAGACTTGAATGTAAGTCATAAAACCATAAAACTCTTAGAAGACAACATAGGCAAACATCTCCTGAATATAAGCATGAACAACTTCTTCCTGAACACATCTCCTCGAGAAAGGGAAACAAAAGCAAAAATGAACTCATGGGACTACATCAAACTAAAAAGGTTTTGTACAGCAAAGGACATCAACAACAAAACAAAAAGGCATCCTACAGTATGGGAGAATATATTTGTAAATGACATATGCAACAAGGGTTAACATCCAAAATATATTAAGAACTTACACGCCTCAATACCCAAAAAGCAAATAACCTGATTAACAAAGGGGCAGAGGATATGAAGACACAGTTCTCCAAAGAAGAAATTCAGATAGCCAACAGACACATGAAAAGATGCTCCACATCACTAATCATTAGGGAAATGCAAATTAAAACCACAATGAGATATCACCTCACACCAGTAAGGATGGCCACCATCAAAAAGACTAAGAACAACAAATGCTGGCAAGGATGCAGAGAAAGGGGAACCCTCCTACACTGCTGGTGGGAATGTAAGCTAGTTTAACCATTGTGGAAAGCAATATGGAGGTTCCTCAAAAAACTAAAAATAGAAACACCATTTGACCCAGGAATCCCACTCCTTGGAATTTACCCAAAGAATACAACTTCTCAGATTCAAAAAGACATATGCACCCCTATGTTTATCGCAGCACTTTTTATAATAGCCAAGATATGGAAGCAACCTAAGTGTCCATCTGTAGATGAATGGATAAAGATGTGGTACATATATACAATGGAATACTATTTGGCCATAAGAAAGAAACAAATCCTACCATTTGCAACAACATGGATGGAGCTGGAAGACATTATGCTCAGTGAAATAAGCCAGGTGGAGGAAAGAGAAATGCCAAATGATTTCCCTCATTTGTGGGGTATAACAATGAAGCAAAACTGAAGGAACAAGATGGTAGCAGACTCACAGACTCCAAGAATGAACTAGTGGTCACCAAAGGAGGGAATGTGGGAGGGAGGGTGGGGAGGGAGGGAAAAGGGGACTGAGGGATATTATGTTTAGTACACATGGTGTGGGGGATCACGGGGAGAACAGTGTATCACAGAGAAGGGACATAGTGGATCTCTGGCAACTTGCTGCAGTGATGGACAGTGACTGCATTGGGGTATGAGTGGGGACTTGATAATATGGGTTAATGTAGTAACCACATTGTTTTTTCATGTGAAACCTTCATAAGTGTATATCAATCATACCTTAATAAAAATAATAATAATAAAAAAAAGAAAAGAATGGGCCATGGGCCAAGGAACTGGAAGGCCTGTAAAATCTGAAAAAGGCAAGGAAACAGATTTTCTTTGAGTCTTCAAAAAGGAACACATCCTTAGTGACATTTTTATTTAAACCCAGTAAAACCCATACAAGACTTCTGACCTACAAAACTATAAAATAATGAGTTTTATTGTTTGAGCCACTAAGTTTATGGTAATTTGTTGCAGCAACAATAAGGAAAGTAATACAAGTAGGGTGAGAGAGACAAATGTCAGGTGATAATCAACACTGTAAAGAAAAATAAGTCAGGGCAAGGGAGAATTCAAGGAATCGACAGATGGTATATGTGTGTGTGTGTATATATATATATATATATATATATATAAGATCTCACAAACAGTGATTAAGAAAGGCCTCTTTTGAAGGGATGTTTGAACAAAAAACTGAACAAGAGACAGGGCAAGCCAAATGTATACCTGTATGGCACAGACCAGGCTGAGGGAACAGCAAGTGCAAAGATCCTGAAATAGGAGCATGTTTATATGATTAAGCACCACAATGAAGCCAATATGGTTGGAATACATTACGCTTTGATTTATAACTCGATATACAAACCAAACTCGTATTCTGTTAAGAATGGTATATATATTCAGTGGTAAGAACATCACTAAATAGATTTCATGATAAACAAGTATGGATTAAATTAAGTAAATAAATAAAACTCTATAAAAATGACACTGAAAATAAACCAAGTACATCACAGTTTCAGTAAGGCAGATAAATAATTTTCTTGTTATAGAACTGAAATTCTACTTATGGATATTAAAGCTAGTATAATTTCATGTGGTATTAAATATAATATGCAGTATAATAGTAAGTATAAAAAGTATCTTGAAAAATGGATTTAAACCCTAAACTTATGTTTTGCATTTTCTTCAACCTAAAATAGAAACAGAAAAATAAAAACACCTAGAAAAATTTAGAAGACCTAAAATAGAAACAGAAAATGACAAACTAGAGTTTGATAACTAGAATTAGACAGTTTAAGCATATTCACTTTTCGGTACTCACAAATTAAAATTAGAAACAAGCATGAACTTTTAATTCCAAGTTCCCTTATCAAATCTCCAAAGCAGATTAAAAATCATGTCCTCTATTTGTTTCTTCCTTTGCACCTTCAATACAATAGAAGCTGAAGGTTAGTTCTTTGCAAAAGTCAAATAAAACTGTCAGTCAAATAAAACTAACAGTCCTCTGCTGAGATTGATTAGAAAGTCATAAACTAAATTCAGGAATAAAAAAGAACATTACAACTAAGACTGTATACATTAAAAAATGAGGTTACCAAATAAACTTAGGGCAAAAAAATTAAAATCAGTAAGTTCTCAGAAATACTATTTCAAGAAATAGAAAACCTCAATAGTCCTATGATCATTACAGAAATGGATTAAATTATAGAAAACCTTCCCACAAAGAAAACTCAGCCCCAGAGGACTTTACTGAGGAGTTCTAGCAAACATTCAAGGAGAGAACACAATACTCCACCGTAAGATAGAAAACAAATATTCCACTCAATTATTTTATAAAACCAGCATAACCTGTGAAGAACAGCAGAAAACTAACATGCACATTTTGCTCATTAACACAAATACAAAAAAAAATATCCTACCCAAAATATTATCAAATCAAATCCAGGACAGCATATCCACAAAATACCTGTATCAAACATTATAGTTACTGGTGAAATTTTGAAAGGTTTTTTTCTCGAAGATCAGGGGAAGAAAAGATGCCTGCTGTCACCATTTCAACAGTGTGCTAAAGGGCAGCTGATGAGTAAACATAAGAGAAAGAAGAAATCAAAGGAAAAGGCAAAATAAAAACATCAATTCATAGATGATGATTATAATCATAAATTTCCACAGAACAATCTACACGTAAATTAAGAACAAAGGCTACTTGTATACCACTAACAAAGAGAAAAATGAGGTAGAAATATAGTAAAAAATGTTAACCTAAGGCTAACAGGAGAACAGACACATAAGATGGGAACTCTCTGGAATTTTATCAGGTTGAACGATGTATTAGCCAACATTCAAATATTTTGAACCTACAAAACATTTCATATGGTTCAACCTAGGAAAAACATGAGAAAACTCATTAAAGACCTAAATAAATGGAGAGAAATCACACTTCATGGATTAGATTTAATGCAAAAATCTATCATATTTCCAATGGGTTTTTTATGCAGAAATTACAAAAATGACTGGAAAATTCAATGAAACTACACAGAGCTAAGAAAGCAGGAATTATTGAAGAACAAGATAAGACCTCTATCACATTATGAAAGTATGGAAATGATATAATGATACAGCGACCAACAGTACAGAACAGAGATCAAATGGATGAATCAAATAGAGATACTCACTATCAAGTGATATTTAAGATCAAAATGAGGGGAAAACGGGCTTTTCAATAAACAGTTCTAGGAAAAATGTTATCCATGTATCATGTTAAGTCAAATCCTTACCTCACACTGTACACAAAACCCACTTCGAGTGGACCCAAAAAAGGCAAAACTACAAAGCTTTTTAAGGTAATAATTGAGAGTATCTTTATGCTCTAGGTAGGAAAAAGTCCCCCTGCCAAACATTTTACTGACATAATTGATATAGCATTGTGTAAGTTTAAGGTGTACAACATAATGATTGTTATATGTATACACGACTAATGATACCACGAAAAGTTTATTCAACATTCATCACCTCACATAGTTATAATTTTTTCTTTTGATGAGAACTTTTAAGACCTACTCTCTTAGCAACTTTCAAATATACAATACAATATTGTTAGCTATCACCAGCATGCTAAACATTACATCACTGAAACTTAAAAATAACTGAAAGTTTGTACCTTTTGACCCAACCTTCACCCATTTTGCATCCCCCACTCCAATCCCAGGTTTCTTAAGCAAGACACAGAACATATAAGCACTAGGAAAAAAAGCTGGTAAATTCAGCTACTTAAAATTAAGAACACTATTCAAACATAAGAAAAGTTTACACATAGAATTGGAAAACACATTTTCTCCACAAACAACTGAAATGGTCAAGTGTCCACAATTAGAACTCTTAAAAAAAGACAAACCAATGAAAACCTACCCACTTAACAGCAAAACACCATGTTTAAAACAGAACCTCACAAAACCTACCCATGAAACATAAGAAAAGGTTCTCAACCTCATTAGTAGTCAGGCAAATGCAAATCAAAGCCACAATTATACACTCTCTCTTTTCTTATACACTTACCTAATTAGCAATAACTGAAAAATCTGATAAAATTAAGTGTGGATAGGAATGCACAGCAAAGGGAACTATCAGACTACTACGGGAGTACAACCTATTGTGACTACTTAAACATTTGGTCCTATCAAAACTGAAGATGCACAGGTTCTACAACCCAGCATTTCTACATCTGGACAAGATGCACCCTACAGAAACTAATGTACATGAGCAGGAGGGCACAAATAACAACGTCATGGAGCACTGTTTGTTACAGCCTCAAACTGTCTACAAATAGAATACATTTATAACTTCACTGATTATGTGCCAATCTTTCCAGTGATAGGAAAAGATTTCTAACCATGAAAAAATTCCCATCCACAAAATGCACTGGCTCCTTTTGGCTGCTGTGTTTCAAATATATCTAGCAAAAACTTAAAGGACAGTTTTGTGTTATTTTTTTTTTCATTTCATAAAGAATCGAAATGTTTTGTTTTTATTGGAAAAGCTGTCCATTTCTCAATTAGTCTTATTTCTCCTCTGTCTTAAATTAAGCATCCATACAGACATATTTTGCTTTATGGATAGCATGTTTTAGTGTTGGGATAGCTATCATGTAATTGTTCTCTCTAGCAAGTCAGCATTTGCCTATGTATAATTTCTACTCAATCTTAGTTCTAGTCCTTAAAGCCAGGGTGCTCCACTCTAACTACCTCAGAATCACTCAGGGAAGTATTTTTAGCCCAATGCTTTTTGTATTATCTCCTTCTATTGTATACACACGCTTTATTGTACTTCTTAACACTCAGTATTATAAGACTCCCTATATAATAAACAATTTATATAGATGCTTTCTCCTTTTCTTCATGATTTGTATCCATATTAGAATTTCAAATTGTTTGGAAGTCTGTAATTGAGTTACATCTTTAGCCTGGCAATAGAATTACACTTCTGTTTATAGAAAGTTTTGAAATTGTTTTCTAATATATAAGCTATATTAGCACCTCACAACATTGTTTATCTTAGGAGTCAGCAAAGTTTTTTAATGAAGTGTCAGAGTTATTAGATTTTCCAAGCCAGATACTCTCAGTTGCAACCACTCAACAATGATGTTGAGTACAAAAACAGCCATAGGAAATACACAAATGGTTGAGCATTACTGTATTCCAATAACTTTATTTTCATAAAAACAGGCTGCCAGTGGGCTGTAATTTACCGACCCCTGCTTTATATTAGCCATAAGCCAATACATTATCCCAGATGTTATCTCCATGTTATAATAGGTATCTATTTACCTAACATATTATATATATGTAATTCCTAATCTATTGGGTATTCATTATATGCAATATTATATAGTATTATATGTTATATATAATAATCCTATTAACCAGAATTTGACAAGAATATTAGTTTGGCTGCTTCTCTTATATGAAAGAAAACTGTAAGGGTTATTCTAGAATCCCCAATGACCTAAGAATTTATTCTAAAGACATGTACAAGAATGTACATACAAGGTTATTTACTTCAACATTTATAATAAAAAACTAGACTTTTAAAAAGTTAACGATTATTCATCCAATAAACTCTATTCAGAAAAATCAAACACTGAAAGATGGTGATGATATTATCCTAAGTGCAAAAAGGTGGCTATGAAACAATGCACTTGAGGTAAACACCAGAAGTATTTCTTAAAGGGTTAATGATGAAAACTGTTCAGTGATTTGGTATTTTGGGTGACATTTTACATTTTGAATTCTCTTCACTAAGCTTTTTTAAATTCTGTAACTTTAAGAAAATTACTATGAAGGAAAATTTCAGCTAGTCTTGCAAGTACAGCAGACAGCCGCCTAGGTAGACATTTGCTGCTATTACATTGGCATAGATTCTCAGTAACCATACCTTTTGAAATGCTTTTGTGTATTATTTGGTTTAATCTGTAAGAATTCTGAGACACATAAGAATTTCTCTAATAAAATAATTATTTCCAAGAGGTTTCCAAACAGTATCTTTAGCTTTAAAAGTAGCAATGGAGATGTAAGGGCAATTCTTCACAAAAATTCTGAATAAAAAATTTCCAAGAATTTATAACAATTCTTTTAGTATGTAAATTTCCATCTGTCATAACTTTCATCCTTTTTTACTAAGGAACATGTACTTAATACCTAAAAATTATATTCCTTGATTAATTCAGTATTTAAATGGCATCATTGGAGACTCTTACCCCAAGAAAATATTCACATGAAGTTCTTTTTTGGTCCTTGAGATTGTCTTCAAAGTAGTAATTTCTGCATCAAACCAAAATCCTCTATTACTAGGACTTTCCACATTGTAATTAACCATTACCACATCACCAACATTTAGTTCATTCCATTTCAAAGTAGTTCTAGCTCGTGGTCGAAGATCCTTTACATTTATTTCTACAGTACCACTTTCTGGATACCTGAGGAGAGAGAAAGAAGAATCATAGAACACTGCTTATCATTATTGCCCAAGAAGACTCAATTGATATGCAATATAAAAAGACATAATTATTCTTAATGGCACTTAAGGTAAATATTTATGATTTTAACTGCCAGAATAAACAATTCTTGCTAAAATCTCAACAAGAGATTCTTTGCTAGCTTGGGGGGTGGGGGAGGCCAGGTGGAACAGAGATTGGTAAAAACCCAAGTTCTTCTTGCTCCACATTTCTTAACCCAAGTTTAAAAATTACTTATATAGAACTAGATGCTGATCTCTTTTCTGAAATTAGAACCAGTTTGTGTTCTGTCATTTGCTTTATGCATTATTAAAAAACATGAAATTAGTAATGTTTCAATAGCCTCCATTTTTCCAAGAGGAAGGTAAAATTCTAGTGCTTAGATGTTGCCAGTCACTAATGGCAAAAAAACCCAAACACAATTTTATATGTATCACAAAGTGGAACCATATTAAAGAATTCTAGCAGAATCTTTATTTTATTCGTGTTTCTAAAAGTAAGCTTAACATAAATCTAGACTTGATCTGAACCTAAAGCTTTAGAAGGTTCTTCAAGTTTAGGCCTAACTTCTGGTATCAACAGGTCAAAGATAGCAATGTGTCAGTCCCTAGTGGTCTCTATAAAATTAAGATCTGTCACCTTTATGTATTACTTGGTAGTAGAGAGACAAAGAAACGAATAATAGCTGCTTCTGCTCTTGGAATGCACTATCTATTGGTTACACCAAACTACTACTATAGTAGTGGTTCTCAGAGTGTGGTCCCCAGATCAGCAGCATCAGCAGCATCTGGGAACATGTCAGAAATGCACTCTTGAGCTCCACTTTGGATCTGCTGAGTCAGAAACTGTGGTAATGAGGCCCAGCAATCTCTTTTCACAAATCCTCTCAGTTCTAAAGCATGCTCAAGTTTGATACCTCCTGTGCTATAGGACCACCACAATAATTAAATATCATACTTAAATGTGACAGCATCAACAAGGTAGAACTAAGGGAAGAGACCATTAATCCTTAACTAGCTTAGGGGACTGCTCAAATTTAAGTGGGTCTGAAGGTAGAAACAGCTCTAGCAGCTAGCCTTAGTTTTTCCGAATCAAAAAAAAAAGTACTATTCAAGCCTTAGATTCACATATTTAACTCATTTCAAACAAGTGGGTATTAATCCTGGGGGGGATTTTTAATCACCCAATTTAATCAAGTCTCTTCAAATTTTAGTTAATTGTAAAGACAAAAAGCTTCAGGATTAGCAAGGGGCCTCAGAGAATTTCTGGCCCATTTACCCTCTTTAGTGCCCCCAGTTCCCTTCTACCATAAGCCTTCCAAATAATCATGCAGTCTCTGCTTGAAGAGTAAGTAACGAGAGGGCAGTTTTTACCCTATGAAAAGCCATTCTGTTTTCACATGGCTCTGACACAGCAAAGGGAAGATACTTGAGACTGTATCAGATAAGCTTTGGAACCCATTCTCTGCCCAAGTTCAACAAATAAACCTATACTCTCTCTTCACGAAAGACCCTAATACTTTACAGTCTAAAAGTCCCTGCCACCCTCAATCTTCTAACTAAAAACATTTTAAATGATTTTCCTTCAACTTATATGACAAAGTATTGAATCCTTTATCTTTCTGGCATCTTCACTCAAAATATGTTCTATTTTCAGCTGCCTGAGTTTAAATTCTCATTTTAGCTTCTTGCTACTATATATCCTTGGGAAAGTTACTAAACCTCTGACCATTGCTCTTGTGTAGTATGTACCTAATGACAACTAACAGTACCTCATGTGATTGTTTTGAGAAC
Source organism: Manis javanica (assembly GCF_040802235.1). Lineage (NCBI taxonomy): Eukaryota > Metazoa > Chordata > Mammalia > Pholidota > Manidae > Manis > Manis javanica. The sequence goes on from NC_133157.1 coordinate 60,451,166, forward strand.
TAAAATAAGACTTGTGAAGTACTTAAAACAGTACAAGATGGGGTTAAGTAAATGTCAGCTTTTAGTATTTTGTCATTATAACACAGAAATCATCCTAAAGAAACTTACAGAGTTATGTCTATGACTCTACTCTTCTCCTATTTCAATCCCATTTTTTAATGGTCAAACCTAAATTTAGATGTCTCTAAGTCAACACAGCTGGTGTTGATACACTCATGTTATTTTACATTGGTTTGGTCAGAAAAATAACCAACATTTTCCCAAAGTTATAAAATGAAGAAGTCAAACTAGAACTTTTACAGTTTTTCTAATTCTAAAGCTGTAAATTTATTTTCTGCCTCTATCTTAAGGCCATATAGGATAGAAAATTATTCTTTTTAGATGCAATTCTTTAGTCAGCTGTAATGTGAAATTGTTTTGATATTACCATGTATTTCTGTATACTTAATTCTGCAAAAAAGTATATTTTAATGACAAAAAATTCTCCATTTATTTGCCTCAATTTGTCAAAATTAGATATGAAGAATGGAAATATTTTGGAGAAATTGACCAAAGTTTTTAAATTTATATATATATATAAAATGTTTACCAAAGATAAAGCAAAGTAAGTAATTTCATACATCAGAGCAAGGGAATTTAAGCTATGTTTGCCCTGGAACTAAATTTGTATTTCAGAACAAAATTATAGAAGTATTATGTATATATATTCTATATGCACACAGTAAACCGGGAAAAGTAATGCAAATGAAGTATATTTTTTCTAATTCTAGTGAAAGAGATATTAAGCCAACTGGTACATTAAAAAACATGGAAGGAGCACATAAAACTATTCTTATAAAAATCAAGAACATGCCAAGGGCACAAATATTACTATTCTTCTTTTCCTGGGCATCTTCTATGCATATCTTACCACCACAATTAGTGATACTTGAAAGCTCTACTCTAACCCCTCTCCAGATTCCTATGTCCAACTACATTTCTAGTACAGATGTCTCAGCACCTCAAATTCAAATCTTCCAAGATGGAATTCCCTAATCTACTGACACCCAGTATTCTCTAAAAGAACATTTTCATACTCCCAGAAACTTAGGCATTATCCCTGATTCTTCCTACAATGCCTTTATCCAGTTACTAATCCTCCTTATGCTGTATCTTTAGCATGACTGTATTCCCTTAGTGAAGACCTGCACTTTTTTAAGACTACTGTGAAGGCCCAATACATCTCCCTGTTTTCAGGGTCTCACCATACAATCCATATACTTCTGCCAAAGATTCTAAACACAGATCTACTTAAACTGCTCTGTGAAGTTTGGTAACAATCTGTTCATAGGCTGTGGGGAAACAGGTATTCTCATACACGGACGATGGGAATACAAAGTGGTACTGTCCTCTTATAACAGGGAATTTGGCAATACCCAGCAAAAATGCCTATATTTGCTTTTTGACCCAGGAATTCTACTTGTAGGAATCCATCCCAGACATAAATAACAAAAATCTCCATGAAAATACATATACACAAGGCTATTTATAGCTGGCACTATCTGTAATAGCAGGACTAGAAGTAATCAAATGTTTACAACAGGCAACTGCTTATAATAACATAGTAAATGATCCAGTAGAGTGTTATGATCCTATAAAAAAGGAATATGGTATCTACTTTGGAGTGGTATATATGGGGAGATACTTTAACTCAAAAAAAGCAAGAAGCAGTGTTTATAGTGTGCTACCTTCTACCTAATTAAAGTATGGAAATACAAGCATATATACATACACTTGTGTAGGTACAAATTAATATAGTTACTATAAAAAGAGGTAAATAGGGTAGAAGGAACTAGGATGGACATTGTTTCTCAATGTGCCTTATTTTAGAGATTTACCTATAGAACCATGTAATATTTCACAAAATTATGAAACAAAATTAACAAAAGGTGAGAAATCCCTAAAAATCAAAAGCAAAAATCATATTTTGGTGGCTTAACTACACAAAGAATTATTACAAGTGACTTGAAAATACACTGGATTAATTATACATCCCTAATGGGATTATTTCCTAAGGACATAAAAAGTAAAAAACAAACTTTCCAGTAATCATATTGTTTCTAGTATTAGTACTGCTAGTCTGAAACTACCATATGAGTAAGATACATCAAGTCAACAGTATTATTAGGAACCATAATTTTCAAGGTAAGAGAAAAATAATACAAAGGTTAAAGAGATTAAATTATAATGCTTTAACTCCAAATTTAATTTGAAAATATCAATGTAGACCTATGGTGTACTCAAGTATTTCCTAGTGTGTCCAACAAGAACTAGAAACATGATCAAAACAAGTAGCAGGGAGCAGCCCAGGCTGTGCACTCTAAACACCATCTGACTAAGAAGAACTTAGGTTCCTTGAAGAAATGCCTGAATCCAAACCTGGGCAGAAAACAGAAGAGCTTGTGACATCCTGCTATACCTGAATGCAAAGAAGCCCTCAAAAACCATTACGGCAGGTTCAACTTGAAAGAACCTCCACCAGCCAGAGATGGGACAATTTGGGAACTAGTAAGAATAGAGTTGGATTTTAACACTAGTTTTAGTCTATTACTTCATAATGGTACTTGAAAGTAAAAATCTCATTGGCCAACCTTTGGAGGATGCTAGAAAACTTACTCATTCTGAACACTGACATCAATAGTTTATTCTACCTTTCATATATGACCCAGATGGCTGTTAAATAGTTCTTCATGAAAGAATTATAACTGATAAATGAAAAACTAGAATGAGGTATCATTCTTTTTCTAACACTCGATGAAATAGTAGGTGTAGGTAAGATTAATGGATGCTTAAACCATTAAAAGCTGGAAGAAATTTCATAATGAATGGATCAAGCGGACAACACCCAAATCCTACCACAGTAAGAAAGAGTAGCAGGCATCATGTGCTTCCCAGTGCTATGCAATAGTAAATAAACACTACCTGTCAATCAGTCTAACCAAATAAAAGATTTTGAATCCAATCAAACCTATAGATGGAAGAATAAACTTTCAGGAAACTTATGTTAACAGAGGAATGTGTTAAATACGATTATAGGGATACAGTGAGTTCATAATGTGGGAAAACTGAGTAAACTGTCACTTGTACAAAGAGCAAGGGAAAAAAATAGTAGGGAGAATCTGTAAGTTGAGACTTAATCTGTCAACTAAATGCAGTGGGTAGATCTTGTTTTTGATCCTTATTTGAGCAACCTAAATATATTTTTTTAAAAGGACAATTAAGAAGTCTGAACATTAGTTATTTGATATTAAGGATTTCATGTGGGATTTTTTGTTTTATTTTTTAAAATGTGTTAGGGTCCCCCAAACCATTCCCAGTTTCAGTGATCTCGTAGGGGTACTATAGGAAGCATTCTCACAGGACAGCATATAGTTGTTTTCATGACCATGATTTACTACAGTGAAAGGATACAAAGCAAAATCAGCAAAGGCAAAAGACACATGGAGGGAAGTCCAGTGGAAAGCAGGCATAAGCTCAGAGTCCTCTCCTAGTGGAGTCACTCAATCTGGGCTTATTTCCTCCAGCAAAAAATTACAATAACATTTATGAAATATTATCTACCAGGAATGTTCAAGATTTTTACTGGGGGTGGGTCACATAAGCACTCAATGCCTAGCATACCAAAATTTCAGACTCCCAGAAGCAAGTGTTCAGCATGTATTATATTGTTTGCACAGTTTAGGCACAGTGATTTTTCTTTTTAATCAGGGAATCATGAGAATCCTTCTAAAAGCTAAGTTCCCAAACACCAGCCAAAGGTCAACCACACAGACCTTTTTAAGTACAGCAGTCTCAGGTCTGATGTTGGCTCTTTTCTACACACTTTAAAAAGAATCCTTTTAGCTATTTGTCAGTTGAATGCTGAGAAGACACCAAGATGAAGATGAACCTATGAAAGATAGGGAGAAAGAGTAGGATTAGGTAGCAAAAGCCCTTAATCATGATGCTGGTCTGCCACTTTAAAAGGAGAAGGGTTAGGCAGGAAAAGCATCAGAGTGCAGTTCAACTCAGTACAACCAGTCCACTGGAGTTCTGGTGCACAGACTGTCCACAGGGTTCTACACTGGGCAGAGCCTGCCAGGCCCTAGAACTACCGCCACTCTTCAGTCACCACTAGCAGATGCCAGGAGAGTGTGGTCTTGGCTCAAACACTGTGGCAGCTCTAAAAAGTAGTTACGAGCTAACTGCATTCATTCCCCGTATTAAAAAACCTACCATTAACTCCATTCTGCTACAGTTGTAAAACTCCATGTTCAGCCATTTCAGCTATACCACAGATCTTTAGGGTTTTTTTAGACCTTTTTTTTTTTTTAAAGACCTCTGTCCTACTCTAATCTGGACAGCTTGCTCTGAAGGCCTAAATCTGTCAGGCTAAGATCTCCTTCCATTACTTCCTGTGTTGAATCCTGTTTGCTGAATACCATTGTCTTCCTCTTTCTTGGTTTGCACTCTGAGTGAGATGGGAGTGACTAAAATGCTCTTTCACACAAATCAACCAGTCCTCTTGTTTCAGTTTTATTCCACAAGCCTATCTGGTGCACCCGAGGCCTGGACCTTGCAAAGGTTTTCAATGCCAAGCTACCTGCTTGGTGTTGGCTTCTCATCTTAGGTTTCAGCTTTCTCTGGTCTGCTAAGTTAGGTATCATTTAACCATTAGCTCCTTACCTTCCAAAAGTTTGTTGCTTTCTCTTCTGTGTCTTCTATTTCTATCCCATTTTTTAATCCTTGGGAGTTTATGCATTTATTTTTTTACTATCTTCTAGGAAGTTTTAAGGAGTGAAGACAAACATACATCTTAGTCTTCCATGTTAAAGTCTTTACTCACCTTTAACAGCTTCACTTTTTTCCTGCTCACCATATACCTCCTATCCTCTAGCCATATTAATCTACCTTCAGGTAACCCCATATTTCTTACTTCTTTATCCTTGATATCCTGTTGGTGTCCTTCAGAAATACAGAAATACTTCTATACCTTGTACTCTGAGCTCTAGGTACTCTAAAAGTCAGGTGTGCACATTTCTACCACAGCACTTGCACTGTAAAACAGTAAGTTTTCATTGAGGAATAGGCACCATGTTCATACTTTACTGTGTTTGTAATATACCAGGCCTACAAATATTTGGAAATATACAACCCATTAAATAGGGCAGTCTGCTTTTATTTAACTAAAACTCTTACTCACATATAAAAAGCTTAAACCACTATATTTCAAAAAGACCCCTTAATTCTGCTGTCTCTCGTCTTCCTTGAGGAGCCTTGACCTAGGCAGTTGAATGGTGACACAGAATTCAATGAAGAGATAGTAAGAAAAAGGGCTTTTTAAAGATTATGTTTTTGTTGTTCTTAAAAACAAAAAACCTTTGTTCAGCTCAACTAGTAATTATACCAGTACTCAAAAGAAAGTCTTCTTAAGTATAGGCAGTTCCCAATACAACATTCCCCCATCCCATGAGGTCTAATGTATGGTTGAAGATAACTGCCGCAAATTGTCTAAGCAGCTGGCTTCTTCCAGTAATTGCACTGAGGAGAACTGTGCAGAAAACTGTATGAAACATTTTGGAAGTGTTGGAATCCTGATCAACTTCTAAAACATGGCTCAAGGTATCTTCAAGAGAGATAGGAATGTATCTCTTCACCTTTGCTATGTTGAGGGCTAACATTGTACCTATGGAAGGCTGAACTAGGGTCCTCTTTTCTCTCATACTACATGACCTCCTGTTCTCAGAACCTTAAGTCAAAGTCTTACTCTAATGTAGGTATGTAAGATACATTATTCTTTGCATCCTTTAAAGTTTAAAATCATTTTGGTCTTATTAAGCCTGTGTTTTCAGATAAGCCTTTAATATCTCTAAGCTTAAGTTTTCCCAGTAACATTTTCATTACTCCAAACTCTCTAAATGTCTTTTAGAACTATCCTTAACTATGTAATATTTTAGCAAAACCAATTGTTTTCAATTGACAATCAAAACAATTATGAGTAAATCCCAGGGTATCAAGCTTCAGGGAATATCAACGTAAGCACTATTTTAAAAATACAGATTTATTATAAAAGGAAAACTACATTTTCTTAGTTTTGTAAGAAACCAATAATTTTAGTTGTAAGCTAAAAATTTTATAAGACTCAAAGTGTATTAAGCAAAGCAATATCACAAACCTTCCTGCAAAGCATGGCTTCCTGGGACAGTATGCTTAAATAAGGACACCATTCACCCGAAGGCACATTCTAGTTTAGCAAATCTTTAATGTCATACCAAATGCAAAAAGAAGGCATTTACTCTAATAACATTATTAAGTTTCATACCTTAAATGTAAATCTTACTCACAATTAATAACTTACTTGAAACTGTTTATGGTAGGACTTCACATATTACATGAAAGAAATCTTTTTTGTAGAACATTAACATTGGTGGATAACTCTTGATAGTGAAAAAATGTAATCATGTTAAATACCTATGCCAAAGATAAGTCTGTATTATTGAAGAGTACCTATCAAAATAACCGGATTTTATTAATGAGAAGCAGAAAGTTTGATCCTATTATTGGGTACTTTTCAAGGTTATCAGAAAAAAAAGTAGGTATTTACAGATCAGGAAACTGAAGCTGAAAGAATTCAAACAAAACAAAACAAAAAACTTACCAATAAATGAAAACTTATCATTCAAACCAAATCCTGATTTGAATGCCTTACCTGTTTTAGTCTACTAAGAGAACCACTGCTCTGTATCTATAACAGCCCCCTGGGGAACCTCTTTGAAAAGCAAATTCCTGCGCCCTACCTCAAGCCCACCCAATGCAAGGAGTGGGGTGGGGTTTGGTGTGCATCAGGAATCTGTATTTTGAACACCTTTCTTCTCGGTAAATTTGCAATGTTGCTGACCACTTTTTTGAGAAAAACTAGTGTAAAGGGATGATGTATAAATCTGAAAAGCCTGAAATCCACTAGTAACTGTAAAATCTTTTTTCTAAGCACTAAGTGATCTGAGAACAAGTAGAAGAGCAATGAAAGGTCACATACCTAACTGCTTTCACCCTCCTTTTGATTATCATTCATTCAGAGGGCTGTTAAGTCATAGAAAGTTAGAGGAAATATTATAAGTCTTTGATAAATATGCTAGTTATCAACCAAGAAGCAATGGGGCAGACTACTCACTGCACCAAGTTCTGAAACTAAACTTCTCAATCCAATTCCCTAAACTCAAGATCAATATGACACTGACATGACTAAAGAAAAATCTATTCCTTTTCACCCGTCAAAATCCAGAAATCACTATTCTGACTCTGCTCAAAACATTCTTGGGATTCCTTTAGAAATAGATCACTCCATCAACACACTCAAGAAAGTCAATTTTGTTACATTATAGGAAACTACTTTCATCTAAAAATACCATTTGATTTTATTCAAAATTGGCTCACTAACTTCTATTTACAGTAGCCATAATTAAGGCTACTCAAAAGCATGTACCACAGACTGAGAATAGCTTAGAAAATCTTAAAGAATTCTGGAAGCAATGACAACATTATCCTAAGGCATTTGCCAAATGAGCTTTTAATTACCTTCTAGCCTAGCATAAATTACCTTCCAAGCCCTAAATAATACTATGACAGTTCCATTTGATCTCAGTCCCCATGGTAAAGCCTTGACACTGTGTTAAAAGTAGTTTAACCTATTTGGTTTAAAAATCCTTTTAATATTAATGAGCTATGGAGTCTCCCCTGCAGAAAAAGGCACATGGATATTTATGGACAGGTAAAGAACCTTTGGTGTAACATATCTGTTCTGCAAAAATATAACTGGAGAGATTGACAAAAATTTCAAATTATGTTAACAACCCAATATTTCATATATATGTTTTGTAAAATTTTATAAGTATGCCTCTCTCAAAATGAGAGTTAATATGGTAAAGCAGTCTCTAAGAATGTACTTTTCTGCATTCAGAGCTATGACTCACTAGCATCCAACATTAGGCAAGTTACTTAACCTCTCTGAATCTGTTTGTTATTTCCACTTTACAAAGTATCTACACTACATTGCGTGTTTATGAGGATTACATGAAATAATCCAGGTAAAGTACTTGTATAGTGCCTGGCACATGTTATTTTAACAAGAGAACTGTTAGATTAAGCTACTATACTTTGAAAGGGTACTTTGGAATAATTCACTATAATATCAAAACAAAATATCTGTTTCTGAGATAAACTGACATTTCTATTTTAAATGTGAACATTATACAGCATGGAAGATCACAGTAATACTCATGTCATTATGCCAATATGTACTCATCTTTAAAGATTTCAACTCTGCCTAGCTTTGGACATTAATTATGCATTCTGAAGATATAAAAAAGAAATAAAATAACTTTCATAAGCATATTCCTTCTTTACATATGTACTTTCTTATTCAAACCACTAGGCGTTTCCTAGCCTACTTTTCTCTTTATGAAAAAAATTACCTAAAATTTATAAATCAAGATCTTTTAAAATTAGGCCATTACATTTAATAAAGCAATTAAAGAAAGCAAACCACCAAGAAGAACAGTATTCTCAAAATCACCATTTTAACTGGCCTATAACTAACTAAAGGGACATACTGAATCCTTAAGAAGCAAGAAGGTATCAGGGAAGATGATCAGATCTCATTCAACCCTATGTTAAATTTAGAAAGCTTGTCTTAGAAGGACTGACTGGTATATACTTAAGAGCCTAAATAAATAAGAAAACCAGGACTGGATCTCAGAACAAATATTCGACTATTACAGAGTATTTCCCCTCACTCAGTAATTTACCAATACATCATAATAGGTAAATTCCCCATAAACACATTATGGGCATTGCTTTCTATGCAAAGTTAGTTCAGATAAAGACTGCACAGTGGAAAATGGTCCCTCATTTAAAATCATTCAATCACTTAGCTTGAATGAAATACGATTTCTTTTAGAAAAAGACTTTAAACTCCAATAATTTTGTCTATATGGAAAATGGAAAACAAGCCATAAGCACCTAGACATGTCCTAAAATACAGATGAACATGCAGATTCCTCAGGTATTACATATCATCTGTTATAAAATACAGCTAACTCTATTTTATTTAACTGTCATATTAACCCCTTTCCCTCCATATTGCTCTTTAGCAGCAAGGTCCTGACAGTAACTGATATCAACTGATAGAACCACTATCAATGAGTGGTTCTCAAACTTGAGTGTGCAGCAGAATTACCACCCCAAGGACTTACAAAAACACACACTGCTGGGCCACCCCCAGAGATCAATTCATTACATCGGGAATGAATCTAAGAAATTTCATTTCTAGTAAGTGATGCTAAGGCTCCTGGCCAAGGACTGCACTTTGAGAATCATTTGTCTGTGGGAGTGGTTCCAACCGTAACTGCATATTAGAACACAAGAGAACTTTTGAAAAAACACCAGTCTGGAGGTCTCTCATATCAACAGTACCAGAAGTTCTAAGGGTAGATCCTAGGCACTGATATTTTTAAAAGCTTCCTAGACAACTAATGCTGTAGCCAGGGTTAAGGACCACTAGTCTAGTTAATTGAAATGCATCTAAACTACATCCACAGAGAACAAATGTTTCTTCATATAAAAGCAGGTAAGGATTTTAGCCTGCATCTTCTGATAAAAAACCCAATTAGGAGTAAAGATTAAATTCAGTATTGGGGCCTCAGTTGCTTACATAACTAGGGTTTAACTCAACGGAAGTATGTGGCTTTGTACTGTCTGCTTTAAACCCCAGGCAAAACCTAAAGCAAATCTTTAAGTCATACAAAATGGCTGACCTTTGAAGGCAATGGAAGCATAGGCTACGTACCAATATTGCAGACTGGTTAACTCTTAGGCTCTTGATTCAGGCCATTTAACAGATGTGACCTATGCTAAGTTACGTAATTAAGCCTTGGTCTCTTCATATGGGTATTAATAATACTAACATTACAATTATGCTAAAGATTACATGAGCATCCGTTGTAAGATGTTAGCTCAGTCTGGTACGCATGGTTTAATGTGATCTCAATCATTATAAGTTATGCCATAGATATTCTAACTTACCAGAAACCCTAAGGAAATGACTGTCCTTTTTCAAGTCTATTTCTTCACCTCCAGTCAACATCATTGCTTTTAATCACAAGAGCTTCAGGGTCTCTACTCTTACAAGACCAGTTTCAGCTTTGTGAATTTAGATGTTCAGTGCCCTTAAAATTGTTAAACTTTAGTATCTTAACAACAGGGAGGCTAATTTATTGGGATAAACTCACACTTCTAGAAATCTAGGGAAGAATACAGTTGACAAGCTTACTGGGAAATATGGGAGAATTTGATGTTCTTTTTTTAATTGACCACTTAATCACTGCATGATTTATAACTGCCTGTATTACCCTGACATCTGCTCACTTCGAAATCCTCTTCCTTTTTCTTTCTGTCCAAAATACTACTAAAAATAAAAGTTTCATTCAGGCATAGTCTCTCCCCAGTAATCACCATTTTGGAAGAAAAAAGGTAGCTCTCCTCACAGCCAAGTTGTGTATGCCTGCTGACAGGGTGCTTTAAAAAATCTTAAGGATCTCAGAATCCCTTGGAATCAAAATCTCGAGCCTAAATCTAATATTCCAAACTGCCAACTCTTTCTTCCGAAGTACTTACTAGGTTAGTTGAGTTCTAAAAATATGAGGCTCTTGCTAAGACAAGAGTGACGACAGAAGAGTGGTAGAGAATAGCGGTCAGGAAAAACCCCCAAAATACCTACTTTATATCAGTTACACTTTGATGGTAACTCCATGTCTGCTTTACATTATTTGCAGCAAGATGTGAATCATGAAGTTGACAAGACTAATCTAGGCCTTATGACTGACAAGCTACAAAATCTTCACAAGAAACTCTTAACAATTCAGTCTATGTTCATTAAGGAATCTACAGAAAACAGACCTTTAAAAACAACAAAACTCTTAAACCTTAAAACATTTTAGATAGGCCTCTTAACATAACCTGCTTTTTATGAACTTACAATGTTTGTATCTATAATTTTGAAAGGAAAAGTGGAAAAGATTAGGAAACCTGTGGTTTTATTTCTACTTTAAAACGATGTCTATTACTAGATTTTGTCTGGCTTTTTTTCATTTGCTTTTTGAAACCCTTCTACCTAATAAGTAACATTATAAATCTCTAAGACCTATCATTCCTCATAGATTAAAAATTGTTTTTAACTATGCTCTGACTGGAATATGGATTAAATATGCAAGAATATGCCTGTTTATCTTGTTCTGAGCCAGCAAATATTTTAGTGAAGTTAATTTCAAAGATGGAGTTCATCTGGTCTAGTAATATAGTAGATCTGTAGTTGACTATAAAAGTTAAACAGTGCCATTTTAAACTGACCAAAGCTGGCAGATCCCAAAATAACTCCTGAGGCAGTTCCCTGGTCTCGTGCACAATACCTCCTAGCCTTGGCTAAGTAACAGCTTGTTCAAATTGCACTGCTGCTCTCAATGTATGGATATATGATTAAGCAGATTATTTTCAACTTACTCTAGAGGGGGAAAATGAAGTTGGTCCATTGAGGGAATGATAGTACTTAATCAGTATCATAAATTGAATGGATTGATATCCTGTGAGTACTTAAAGCCTATTTAGTAAGTTTAAGTACAAACACCATGTGAGAAATACTACCTTGGAAGTATTTAGAGGAAAGAATCTCTAATTCTCCCTGTCTAAGGTTTAAGATAGTTAATGCTTATTTACTTGCTACTTCTCAGGGCAGACTATTCTTTACTCTTAGAGATATGTGACTTGGAGGAAGTTGATTATCCTGAAACTTACCTCCTATGTTGTACAGAACAGAACTTCCTTCTAGACAGAGCTTTTAAAACAGCTACCACATTCCAAGTCTTTTTAAGCTAAATACTTAGTTCTTTCAGCTACTTTTCACAATGGTTTTAGATTTTTACATTTTGGGTTCTACTCTGAAGATGTACCAGATCCAGCTGATACTGTTCTTAAGACATGGGAGATGGAAAACAATATTCCGAACAGGAATAACCAGCCTATTACAATAGTAGCATCACTGAGCTTGTTCTAGATACCTTACTTCTAATAAAACATCCTTACTTTGATTGTGGGCCAATCTACTGACTTACTCAGAGCTTACTTAATAATAATCTGTTAATACTACCAAGTCATATACTCCAAAAGCTCTCTTAAATGCATCCTCTATCCAAGGAAGTAAGAACTGGTTTAATAACTTATTGAAATCAACATGTACTTGACTATAGCTTTAACTTTTCTAATAACCATGAAGAGTGAAACTTTAAAAACACTGGTTATCATAATCATGTTGGGTCAAGAATCTTTCAAAGTACTTATACCAGCCTTTTGTTATTTGGTACTCTTATCCAGAATTTCATGTTTTACCTTTTTTTTTTTTTTGGTATCATTAATGCACAATTACATGAGCAACACTGTGGTTACTAGATTTCTCCCATTATCAACTCCCCACCACATATCCCATTACAGTCACTGTCATCTACTTTATCTTATATTTAATTTTATAGTTTTATTCTCTTTTAAAGATGTGACATTTACCTACTGCTAAGCTTCTTTTAGCTTTTCTCAAAGTTCAGCTATCAAATCTTTAAGTTGCCAATACTGAAACATTTAATTCCATCATATAAAATTACTTAGGAAGAGAAATCTTAGTCTTCTCATGCATGTTGGATTTAGACCCCCTTTTACTAACATTCATTCTAATCATGATGAATTTCTCCTTCATTAAAAAAAGTCAATCACAAGTTAAAGAAACTGTGATTTGTGCTTTAACATTACACCAAGCCCAGGCCTATCCTTAGAAAGTCTTAGTCAAAGACTAAGAACCCTTAAACTGTAAAAATCTAGTAAGCCTTAGTTCACTTCATGTTTAAAGCTTCTTACTCTATTTCTATGCCACACTAGCCATTCTGCATAGTATTTTTTATCAAATAATTCCTTTACTGGCCAGAATCAGGTCCCATGTAGCAGTTTTCCTAGTTATTTCCTCTATTCTCCAAGAAATAAAACTCCAAGCAAATCAAGAACTCTGTTTGTTTATAGCAAATATACAGAAAGCTAAGACTTACCTACTATAGTATCTTTTCTCTTTGCTATGGCATTCTTAAACTCAGAGACTGATTACCAACACATCAACTCCAATCCCCTTCTATCCCAGTCTTAATTTACCAATATTGCTAGTTCTGGCCAATTCCAGATCTCAATACTCATGCTATTTGTTGGTTCTATTACCATCTACTATGGTAAATAACAGTATGTGTCTCGTTTGAAGTAAGCCATGTTGGCAAGTTAGCTACAATCATAAGGAATATCAGAAAAGATTAAAGGGATCTACTTTTGACCCCTTTCCAGGTATCATGGAAATCTGAGCTGACACCAAGTCTTTTATATGATTTTGTGATAGGAAAACTCAAAACTAGTTTAGGATCTTTCAACCCTCATAAAAATTTGGTAGCATAACATTTTTCATACATATTAAGAGTAGTACTTGAGTGATGACTAAGTTCATTTAGTGTGTTGAATAAATACTAGTCCCAATAGTAACTCTGTACTAGAATTTTGTTAATAGGTAAAGAAAATGATAATATGGTCTAAGAGTCTAGGCTCTCAAGGGAAGTTCTTAATATTGTTTTCATGCGAACATTTAAAAACATTTCATTGAGGAAGGAGCACTGGGACAATTGCTGGGTAAGGGTTTTTTTTGGCAGTGGGTGGGGGTGATAAAAATTTCTAAAATTAGTCTGTGGTAATGCACAATCCTGTGAATACACCAGAACAATGAACTGCACCCTTTAAATGGGTAAATTTGTGTATGTTAATTATTTCAATAAGTTATTAAAAAGAATATTCCAACCTCCTTCTAATGGCTATTATATACTTTGTAAAATATTAAAATACATATCAAAAAGCCTAATATAAAAGAAAAGACAAAGAATAACCCTTACATACTAAATTAAACCAGGTATTAGCATGCCCCAAACAAACCACTTAGGAGCCAGAGATGACTGAGCACTAAGGAGACCTTATTATGTTACAACCACTAAACAAACAAACAGTAATAGACTGAACATGACCCCTAAATGATTTCTTTAGAAAGACTTATTTGAAAACAATCTTGAAATGGAAGGCTTTGCCTCTATAAACAAAAACATGAATGAAGTCCTCAATAGCATGAGCACTTACTCATCATACTCGATATGATAAATAATGTCTTCATCAGCAGCAACAGAGTCTGAATTAGATGTAGAGGGTACACTGTCCAATTTATTTGTGTTCTCTTTGGAATTATGATTTATATTTCCATTAGTCCTTTTACTAGAACTGCCATTCTTCAGTGGAGTTTTGCCACGTGACTGTCCATCAGAAGCTCTAGTAACACTATGTATACGTGCTTCAAACCAAGCACCAAGGCCGACATCTCTGGCATCCACCAGTTCATTTACCTAAAAAGAGTTTAAAGTTAGTTAATGAAGCTTAATTTCATCTACAGCTTCAGAAACCTTAATAAAATTTAAATTACTCTGACGGTTATTACATTTAATAATATTGGTAGCTACTCATATTTAAAGTTATTTCAATGTTTAGATCAAAACTATTCTTTTTGGATTATACTGTCAAATCTGTTATTTACAAATAAAGTTACTTTCCTCCCAGTTCCCTTCAGTGAAATAGCTGTATTCTTCAACTATTCCTTACCCATGTCTATGTTAGACTTTTTAAAACTGTAATCATGTACCCAACAGTTATACTGACAAGTACTCAATAAGAATGTCCCTAATGAAAAGCCAGGAGTTCAACATAGTATGACTGTGTTTTATTTAATTTGCTCCATTAATTTCTTCAGAATCCTTAAGATAGATTACACAGTCCAACCAGAAACCAGTGTAGTATTAAACAGAAAATAAACCTTAAAAATGAGGGAATTACACACATATACATAGGGAATAATCTAGTGAATCCATCTATACAAAATGGGGCAAGTTCCACTACCATTACTCACTAGTAAATGCATTACCTAGTACCTCAAAAAGCAAAAATAGAAAAGAACAAAGCTATAAGATGCAAAATGGATGTAGTCAAGTCTAGTGTGTGATACAGAATTAAACCATGCAATCTATAAAAAGGAAAACAGTATTAGAAAACAGGTATACAAGACAAGTTGAGAGGTACAATGAAGAAAAATTGGGGGGAAAATCCTCTCCTAAAAAATTTGAGTAAATTGGTCTAAAGGTCAAGGCTCTTTAAGGATCAATAACAGATCCTTCAGTTTTTTTAAGAGCCCTTAAAAACAAAAAAATGAAGTGACATCACTAGTACATAATCACTACCCAATCAAGCTAGCTTAGCTCTTCCTGAGGGGAAACACTTAAAGTATCCAACAGAATTCTGACAGATGGTATCGCTTGGAGAAGTATGTAATACAAGTTAAATATCCAAAAGCCACATATTACGCAAGGCTCCTTTACTTAGGTTTGTCTAACTCTAACAACCTTAATTAATAATTCCTATTTTACAAGGTAACGAACAAAGACTCTGACAAATTAACTTGAAACAAGTAAAAGCTAATGAAATGTAAAGCTAATTTGAAGACATCTTGACCTTGAAGCTTATCACTTGCCACTGTATCATGAAACTTAATGACAAGTCTTCAAAGTAGGAACTTTAAAAGTTACATGATGAACTAGAAATAAGGTATTAAAATATAAAAAGGTTTCAAACCATCCAGCTAACACAGAAGGTACTAGTACAGAAAAAACAAAAATGATTATCTATCATTACCAGAGTAAGTACAGTATTTGACCAAAGGCACTGTATGAAACAGCTTGAAAGACGTAAGGTTCAATGTAACACAGAACTGAAGAGTTTACCAGAAAAAAACAAAGGGGGAACCAGGCTAGACTGGGATGAGAGATGAGAGATGAGGCACAGTATACACTGCACAAAGTAATTCATGTTAAATGGACACGGGCTCTTCTGCAACAGTCATTGAAAAGTTTAAAGACATTTAGTTTCTAACAGGCCACTCTAAGTAAAACAAAAAATAGCCAATGTTAAGGCCTACCATATTTAGACTATATGGGAGAATAAACTGAGACTACTCTTTCACAGCAAATCAAAATGTTAGGTGGTTTCATATAGCAATATAATTATTATTCTAGGAGACTGGGCCTATAGTTGACACTAAATCAGCAAAAATACATTCAGCAATATAAACATTATGGAATAATAAGAGATACTGAATTTGCAAATATAAAAAACAAGCAGGCAGATCTAGTATCTGTATACCTCGACATCTGTCAATACAATTAGAGTTAACAAACAAGTCAATTTAAAAACACTGTCACTGCTTCGTATCACATGTAAGAGAAAACTTATTAGCTCACAAAGGTAGGACGCTCACAAAGGTAGGACGCTCACAAAGGTAGGACGTTGAGTAGAGTAACCCTGTGTTTGTAACTAGAAATAAAACTACTGTTTTTTATAATTAGCCAGAAGAGTGCAGCAAAACTATAAATTCTATTTGTTATGATTAACCACTCATGATACTGCATATAAACTGAGTGAAAAAGAATGCTTTTAAATTGAAAAGTAAAGTTTCTGCACATTATATAGATACATAAAGTCAGGCCAAATCTGAATGGGTCAAACTGCATGTAAGAGGTTAAAGGTCTTTTGTGAAACCTTTTTCACATGGTTCACAGGGTTTTGAATGTGGTTAAGAGGATTATGTAACTTGTATGATTAACATAACAATAGAGGATACTGCCATAGTAACTTCCTTAGCAATCCAGTTGAAATTAAGAACTGAAAATCATGTCCAAACCCATAAAATGCACACCACCAAGTAACTACAGACTTTGAATGATGCTGTGTAAATGAAAGAAGTATACTGATTCTAACAAATGCACTACTCTGGTGGAAGATGTTGATGAGAAAGGTTATGCATGTATGTGGTGGGGCAGGGGGCAGGGTACATAGGAAACCTCTGTACCTTCCATTCAATTCTCCATGAACCTAGAACTGCTCTGTGAAGTCCAATCTATTAAAAAGTAAAAATAAAGGGAAGAGTGAAACAGTAATTAGCCAGAAGACTGTAGCAAAAAGCAGGAAGGACAGAATATGGAACAAGAGGAAGACAGAATATACATGTGTTGGAAGACAGCCAAACGTATGTGTGGGTTGGAGGATGGTCTCAATTGCACCTGCAGGATTTTAATTTATGGAGGTGACTGAGTGACAATAAGGAGAGGTTTATGCCATAGAAAAGATTACTTACATTTTCCAAGAGAAGGAGGCATTCCATACAGGGTCATAACGGGGAAGTACCAAGTTTGGTCAGAAAACAAGGAACAAGGGAAAAACACTGCCCAAAAACTTCACTATGTTTTTCCATAAAAAAGGCAAAGCAGGGCAGGGAAAAGAGCTTAGCACTAGCTAGTCTGAATAACACTGGCAGGCTCTAGGATGATCTCTACTTATCTGGTACCTGACCTTGGGAAATATTGTTTGAGTTAGATAAAGGAGGTGGCTGGGTTGTGGATTCCAGCTGGTTTGTGTAAGAAAGACATGCTCACTGACAAGTTGTTTACTGTCTCTTCCTACCTGGCCCTGAAAAATGTAGTCTATCTTCACCAAGCAACTGCCCCCACCTCAAAGATGTCAAAACTTAATAAAAGATGGAGAAAAACAAAAACAATTAATGAGGTAGGAGTGTTTAGAGCTGAAAGCCATAAAGTGGAACAAACAAAATACCCCAATCACATAAATCTAAGCTTGAGGGCTGGTTTATTCATATAAAAAATATAGGTATATTTAAAGAAGAGTCTTCCATGTCCATATATTTGATATTTTTAAAAATCCAGAAATATGGAAAGCAAGGAGAAATCATTAATACCAATAGCAAATAATTGAGGATTTTACTATTTGCTGAATATACTTCTAAGCACTTTATATGTAGAAAACACCAGCTCTGCAGATAAACCTAGGTTTAAGTCCTTGTCTATGACCTACTAATTGTAACCTTGAGTGAGTTACTTAACCTGTCTTAGCCTCAGGTTCTCTGTTAAAGGTTAAAGAACTTGTTGAAGGGTAATAATAGGATAATGTTAATAAAAAGCAAATAAGTGATTACTACAGAAGTTTGGTTTGTAGTTACAACTAGGGAAGGAGTTATAATCAAGAGGGAGTACATGGAAGTTCCTGGGGCACTGCTATTCTATTTCTTAATTTGGGTGGTGTTTATGGATGTCAACCTCCTAAAATTAAGCTATTTTTTTGTATTGTCTATTACACTTAATAATCAAAAAGATTAAATATAAAGCACAGTTGCACCACAAAGACAGGAAATGCTAAAATATCTGTGATTTTTACCTAGTAGTTACTGATAATTTTCCTATTTCCTACAATGAGCATAAAACATGTGAAAAGTTTAACAGCGCCACATACTTAGCTAAACCCTGTATGCTTACTATCATCATTCCAATATTTAGGTCAGAATGACAGTCCTTTGAACAGTATGATCTTAGGTGAGTCACATAAAGCTTCCACATCCAAAAACCCAAATTAAAATAAACTTAGTTATCAAAAGTCCTCATTTCAGAATAACTTCCTGGAGTCAGTGTGATTCAAATAGCTGGACCAGCCTCCACCCAAACTTCCACATGCTCTCCAAATGTGACAGTGATAGCTAGTTTCCACAACACATGAAGCTGACCAAATGCTGCTCAAAGTTATCGAAGAGGGTAATGATGAGTAACAAACTTCAGATTATAAAATTTAGGCAAGAAGGAAGAAAAGCCCCCAAATTTGTGAGCTCACCCACAAAGCAATATTAATTACAGAAAGCCCTATGTACTTCTATAAAAGGAAAACGTTTGCGAGCAAAAGCAACATAGGTTAAGAATTCAAGATAAGGGCAAAAACAAACAAAAATATCTCCCAATATATAAGCAATCTAGAATTTAATGAAATTTAGATAGATTTATATTCAGATATTTGCTTGAAGGAAAACAGATAAAATTCAAAGAAAATTACAAACAAATCAATTCAAAAGTAGCTCCTAAGCATTTTTAGGTTAGCCCAAAAGAGTATCCAATAAATTCCATAAAGGCAGGGGGCAAGCAATATAATTTGTTTACCCTTCTCTGTCTCTAATACCTAGTATAAATATGTACTAGATATTCAAGTAGCCAATGGATGGTTAGCCAAAAATATAGTATATATGTAAAATATATATATATAAGGTTACCAATCAAAATTTCAAATTCCTAGGACAATTACTGAGCTTCACCAAAAGCAAATCTTGTTTGCCTCTTCAACTAACAACTAAGGTTAAATGCAGCTTGAACATACTCCTTTAAACAGCAGACTTTTGAGAGTTCAAGTGCCAGGTCCCAAGTGTGCTTCTAAATGAGGACAGGGAGACGATGTAAAACTTACTTGCCAAGTTTGTACAACTCCAAAGTGGCTGAATTAGAATTTGAAACCAAGCTGATGACAAAGCCAAAGTCCTTAACAACATCTATGCTATATATTAATATGAAACATAAAAGCTATTTTAAGGAAGTTGGGCACTATAAGTAGTTGATAGCCAAAGGACTAAACTGAAAACAAAAAGCAAAGATCTAAGAGAAGTAGCTTCTCATGATGCTCCTCTGAAATAGATTGGGGGGCAGGGCCATGGAAAGTTATTAAGTATACTAAAAAGAATTTAAATTAACCAGAACTGCTTCATCTTGATTAATCTCAAATCTGCAGATATATAAACTGGCCCCCCTATGAAAACAAATCCATACCTTCACTGACCTAAACAAATCAGGTCAAAAGTAGTAGCTTCTAAATTGCAGATCTTAAAAGAAGCTTAAAAAGTAATGTTGAGTTTTATATAGCTGCAGATGGTTAAAGAATGCTTTATCAAAACCCAAACAAACAATATCCTCCCACTCCCACAATAATAGGAGTATACAGAATGGACACAGAGAAAATAAAATATCCCTGTTGTAAATAAATGACAAACTGAAAAATAAGGGAGAAGAGACAAGTCTCCCATGTAGAAGAATTCCCAGTAATTTTTGTAGATACATCTGCCCTCAAGGAAGTAGCGTGTATAACTCCCCACTCCTTAGGTATGGGATGCATTAGGTGACTTCATCTCAAAGAATACAGAATGGAAAGGTGGAGGAGGGAACAGTAACTTCATTGTGAAGAAACCTAACAAAAATAGCTCAGCTAGGTGATTAAAATTCCTATCAACAGTGTTAAGTTACTACTGACATAAAACCTAGGTTATAATCAGTAAACAGAATGCTGATAATATGTGCCCTAGATATGGTAATGTGTTAAAAATGGCACTTCACCTCTGTGGTCTTCCGCCCCAAAACACATAAATCCAGTCTCATGAGGTAAACAGACAACTCCTAATAGGAGGACACTTGATACATCAACACCTGACCAGTACTCAAAACTGTCAAGGTCATCAAAAACAAAGTCTGAGAAACAGTCACAGCCAGGAGGACCCTAAGGAGACACAACTATGTAGTATAACACTAACATAAATGTAATGTGATATTTACTGTAGATGGAATTCTGGGGCAAGACATTACATAAAAGCTAAGGATATATGGTTCATTAATTACAACAAATGTACCATACTAATAGGTCAATAGGGCAAACTGGGTGTGGGATATATGGAAACTCTGTAGTATCTTCCCAGTTATGCTGTTATCTTAGTCTAACAGTTTTAGATTTACAAGTTTATTTAAAAAGTAACAATGTGAAAAATATCAACATAGAAAGTATTGGTAACTGAAAGAGGGATGAAAACAATGGGCGATGATGGAGACAATAATGGCAAATGGAATTTCATTGTTAACAATTCTGTCTGAACTGTGACTATTACACAAAGCACCGTTTTAATTTATCTGTTTTGGCCCTATCATGGAAGTTTATTCCCAGACTTTGTTTTGTTGTTGCAATTTTTGTTTCTTTTATTAAATGGTGGTAGCAAGAAAAGTAGGGGTATTTAAAAAGCCACCTTACTGATTGCTCATAATGCTCTAATATATCTTCTCAGCTTTTCCAGTTATCAGTAAGTAATAACTTTGCCTTCTCCAGTATTTAGATTTTGTTGTTCTCTTGCTTATCTGTGGTATCCTAGCACTTCTAGAAAGATGTTAAATAACAGTAGCATTAACTGGCTTCCTTGTCTGGCTCCTATCTTTAATGGGAATTGCTTCTGGCTTCCCCCCATTATTAACCATGATGCTCGGTGAGGTTTAAACTATTCATCTATTCCATCTGTTCCTCTTACTAAGGATTACAAACATAAAAACAAATGGACTCAAATTTTTAAATACAGAAAACATTTTAGATTGGATCATTTGTTTTCTTTGGTTTATTAACATAAATTATTATATTGGGGGTTGAGCAAAAGGGATAAAGACGGTCAACTGTATGTATGGTGATGGATAGTAACTACACTTGTGGTGATCACTTTGTGATGCATACAGATGTCAAATTATAAAGCTGTGTACCTGAAACTTGAATTAAAAAATAAAAAAGTCCAAATAATGAACTATCCCTGACAAACCTTACTTGGTCAAGGTATTATTTTCTTGTAATATATAGTCAAAATACCATTTGCTAAATATAACTTAGGTTTTACATCAGTATGTAGGGACACTGGTATGCTTTTTGTCATGTTTTAGTATCAGTGTTAAGCTAAATTTAAAAGCAATGAGAAAATTTCCTTTTATGTTGTGGGTCAATTAGGTAACAATTTCCTATTCTTTTACAGGTTTAAAGTAATTCATCAGGGTAGCCACCCAGGCAAGGTACTTCTGAGATACAGCTCTTTACCAATTTTCTTCATTCTTTCTATATATATGGATGTTTGTATTTTCCCATTGATCCAGAATCATCTCTGTATTTTCTTTAAAATTTTTCATTCTTGGCCTTGAAATGCTCAGAAAAATTGAATCTGGGCCCCAATTTATCCAACTAATAAGAATTAAGAAAACATACTTGTAAAGACAGGAAAGGATAAGGCAAAACTTGTCATTCAATTATTTCTACAAAATTAGAATTTGAAAAAGTTGGATACAAGGGTCAATAAATCAATAGCATGTATCACACATAAACAAACACATTGCAATTTTAAAAGATAACCACTTATAACAGCATCAAAAACAAAGCTACCAGAAAAAAAGAAGCTAATAGAAAACTAAGATGTCAAAGATCTAAATTAAGGGAGACATTTATCATTTCCATGAAGTGACTCAACATTCCTAAACTCATCTACAGATACAATCTCCAACCAAAATCCCACCACATCATTTACTTAGATGAGTTTTAACAAGCTAACTCTATAAATTTGGGAGAGAAGGGAAAGGAAGATATAAAACAGCCTACGAGGCTAGAGTTCTTGAACAGTATGGGCAGAGACAGACAGACCAATGGTACAACCTATAGAGCAGTTTGGCAGTACCCTGTGAGTGAACAACCAGCACTTTTAGATAAAAATGCCTAATGAAATTCTTGAACATGTGCACCAGGATATACACAGAAGGTTCAGAACAGCGCTGCGTATTTAAAACAGCTGAAACTGGGAACAGTCCAATCTATTATTAATCATGGATTAGATAAATATATTGTGCTATGTTAATAAAATGGAATAATAGTGAAAAATGAAATATAGCTAAAACGAAATATAGCTATCTGCATGAGAATCTCTCAAAGCTGAGAGAAAGTAAATTCCAATATACAAAACTCAAACACAGGAAAACCAAACCATACTGTTTAGAGATATATACATACCTAAGTAGCAACACTAAAGAAAATAATCAGAAAAATTAGAACAAGTAATTTACCTCATAAGGAGAGGGAAGATGTTCTCACATAGGGGCAACAAAGGAGGCTTCAAAAAGTAACTGGCATCATTCTACTTAATCTCATACAGGTGTTTGCTTTCTTCTTTAAGCTGTACATAATTTTATACATTCGTGTATGTATATTTCACAATTTTTTTTAAAGACTACTTTTTAAAGTATAACAGCACAATCTTTACTCTCAAATGAAAAAAAAAAATTTATTATCTGCAGCATCCCAAAGAGAACAGACATCTATCTGCACAGTCACACCTAACAAGTCTGAAGAAAACAACATACCTTATATAGTCCAATGCCAGGATCAATAAGAAAATCACGAGCTGATGTAGATGGCTGACTGGAAATTCCCACCCTTGGGATTTTCTTTACTTTAGGTGGACTTTTAGAACAGGGTTTGGCCTGTGTATCAGTCTGTTTAGATGTGCTAGGAAGATCAGGGTCTGAGCGAATTAGTAGCTGAATTATGTCATTCAGTCCAACATCATAGTCAAATAAAGTATATCCATTTTCCAACTAGAAAACAAGAAAAAGATTAAAATGCTTTTCTCAAAACTTGATCTTTCTGCATGTTTAGTTACCTACATATCCTGGTTAAATTATTAAAATTCATAGCACTGCAATTTATTGACCTTGAAACCACCCCTTATTAACTTTATGGCCTCTAATGTCAGTATCTTCTTGGAACTCAAATTCTTAAGAATCACTCCATATTAGCTCCTGAGAATACTGATAGTCACTGAAACCAAAAATGTATCATTGCTGCCTGTGACCTCACCACCTAGACAAAAAAACTAGATTTCTCACCAAGTTTTGTGTATTTTAATGAACAGTGCCTAAATCTACTGGGAAAAGAAAAGTTGAATTTTAAAATGAGTTGTTTTATGATCTTGTGTTCATAAAAACAGTAAGCTGTTTTATCTTTCTGAAGCACTGTAATTTCTCAAAAAATCAACCAGGAAAAAAATTCAAGCAGGAATAATTAAAATTCCTGATCATGCTATTCCGACTTGCCTAAAGTTCCCTCATTCTACCCATTTGTAAAGGTTATCCACTGTATCATAAAAAGTCTTCAGGACAAACAGTGAATAAATTAAATTATCTTGCAACTTACCCATATTGTTGCAATCTTGCAACAATTACCATAAATTGTTGAATTGTGTATCATACCCCATCCCCTCCACCCACAGGTTTAAGTTCTAATGCCAAGTATCTCAGAATGTGATCTTATTTGGAAACAGGGTCTCTGTAAAGATAATCAAGTTAAAAGTAGGTTGTGATTGGGATCCTTATAAAAAGTTTGAATTTGGACAGAGAGGCAAGCACAGAGAAGGAGACACAAAGAGAGAGAAGACAGCCACATCACTGGAGTGTTGTGTCTACAAGGCAAGGAATACCAGGGATTGCTAGCAAACACTAGAAGCAAAGGAAAGCAAGGAAGGATTCTCTGCTAGAGTCATCAGACGTAGTATGGCCATTGCTGACACCTTGTTTTCAGATTTACAGCCCCCAGAAGCTAAAGATTTTAGTTTAAGTCACCTATGTTTTGGTACTTTGTTACAGAAATCATAGGAATCTAATAGTCTCGTTTCTTTTATAATTAGCTGGACATTTCACCATGATAAAGAAAACTAAACTCCTTGAAAATCATAACTATCATCTCCCACAAAACATTACCAGTTTAAACACTGTTCATTTTTCCTCTTTGCATGGAACACCTATCACAATCCACAGTTCCCTAACACAGTAAAGCCATTATTTGGAGAGGGCCAAAGAGAATGAAAGTCTGTCTGAATGATTAACTTACTAATGTAGTTGGATAAGTAATTTTAATTCAAGTGGCAGAGAACACACCTAGCACAATTTTAAACATTATAGGTACGCCCATTTAAAATAGAACAAGTGACCGAGGAATTCACAAATTTCCCAGTGGGGGAATTAAACCATACAGTATCTGACAGGGTAGTTAATATTCTTACCCAAATGAGCCTAAGGGCGTCTCCCAAGTTGGTAAGAAGAAAAACCCTTATAGGGGCAGGGAGTTAATACTGATTACCTTATTAAAAAGGAAGAACTCCCTCTAATCCTGAACTCTTGGGCGAAAAAACTCAAGGAGCAACAAACTGTACATTCAGACCTTCAATTTAACATTTTCTAATAGTCCCCAACCCCCTCACCAAACAGTAAGAAAACACTAATTCTAGAACAGCTAAAGAAGCACACCTTGACTAAACATATAACTGTTGCACATTATGGCAAATATTTAAAAAATGGAAGTGTTCAAAGTGCAAAATAAAGATAAATTCTCTAAAATGCATGTTCACTGACCAAACATTGCCCAAAATGAAGGCAGCTGTTAAGGTGGCAAAATAACTGAAAATCCCAAGTGTATCATAAACCTTTTTCCATTCAAATTTGAGGCATGAGAGTCCGAACGACCTTAAGGATATTACATTCAACCCCTCTGACTAGTGTCTGTCAAGTGATTAGTCAGAGTAAACACAAACTGTTTCAAGCAGTACTTGGTTTGAAAGGAAAAGCAATGTCTGAAGTCAGAGTGGAACACTAAGCCTTCCAGGGCATGAGGCTATGTAACAGACATGAGGCCCCCATCAACATGTAACCACCTTTCCTCCAATTATTCATGCTTGCTCTGATTATCATTATTATCCAGATTATCTGGGTAAAATTCATAGGTACCCTTCCAGTTTTTCTAATATGCCCCTACCCCCACCAAATGATCATCTACTACACAGCAAGTTCCACACAGCTAGGCCATTGTGAAGAATGTTAGCATTATTTGTTGCTTGAAAAGTACTGAAGTTTTCCCAAATTTAATCCAAGTGTAGACTGAGTTACTTGTCACATAAATTATGCTGTGAGTGGGGAGAAAGGGATTGGGTCACTTAGAAATCACAAAAATCCATGAGTTTCAGGGATGTAACTATTCTCATCTATATACATCAATGTCTCACAGAAGAAAATGTTTCAGAACTACCATCCCAGAAGATGCGGCTACAGAATTCACAATACTATAGAGACAGGAATGGTTCTTTTCTTTTTTGACCGCACACTTGAATTTTTATTGAAGGAAGAAATTTCAGTTAACAGGAAGAACTCTAACAGTGATGCAAGGAAAACTAAACAACCAAACACCAAGTCACAGTAGTTCATAAGAAAGTGGGGAAGTCATTCCCCAGGGCTACTGACAGGGATACAGGTGGAGGGGCACTAATTTAATAACTTTCACACCATCTGTATTATACAATGCTACACACAATCCTTTATATAGGCAAACACTTTTACTTCGTATTCAGTGTGGAAAACAGTCGGTAGGCAGGGGGGTGGGGAGGCAACTATTCAGTTTTTCTTCAGCTCTGGTTCATACCCCATGTCTATTATCTATTGTAAGTTTATCCTGTCAGGGGTAAATAGGAAAGAATGAGAGGAGAGAATCTTTTCAAAGTAGAAAAAGCTCTGGATCCTCAAAGATTTAGAGAACCACCAATATAACTCTTCCGTAAATGGTATCTCAAGGGTGCCTCCAACTCAAGTTCCCAGAGAATAACCAAGTGAGGTTTTCCTACTCTAACCAGAATTTACAGCCCTGAACTGCTGCTTTCCATTCTGACCCTCAAAGGGGAGTCAATTACACAATTACACTGCTTCTCAAATTTAATTTGCATACAGATCACCTGGGGACCTTATTAAAATACAGATTCTACTTCAGTAAATTCTGATTCAAGGCTCCCAGGTTTAGCTAATGCTGCTGTGCTGGTCCTGCTGATCCAGGGACCACACTTTGAGTAAAAAAAAACTAGTAGGAGACTGACTATCCTTCAACATTCATTTTCAAACTGGTGT
This sequence comes from Manis javanica, assembly GCF_040802235.1. NCBI lineage: Eukaryota > Metazoa > Chordata > Mammalia > Pholidota > Manidae > Manis > Manis javanica. The sequence goes on from NC_133157.1 coordinate 60,477,997, forward strand.
TCATCAGAATCTCCCATGGGATCTTGTTAAATTCAACTACTTACAATTCTGGGACAAGCAGAGCATCTACAATAAATATCTACAAGTTATTCTGATACATACTGAAGCTTAAAAGCAGCAGACCTAACATACAAGGTAGGGAGTGGGAAAGGATTTACATCATAGACACTGTAAATCTGTCTTTATTTATGACATTTTCTAATAAGCATAAAGGCATTTTACAGGATAGGGGCACCCCTGTGATCCCAATCTGGTAGTTGCCTGCTATAGACACACGACCCAATGACAGGAGACTGTGGACTCCAAAGAGGAAGGGAGAATGAAGATAATAATGACTACCATAGCTACTTGTCAGCGTGTAAGAAGTTAACACAGCTGGAGCAGGGTCTTCCTCTGCCTCCAACTCAATGGGGCACCAAAGGTCCTTTCCTCATTCCTACTGGCTTATCACTGAGCTGAAGAAATCAAAGTGGTGAGTTATCAACTGTCCCATGGGAAGAAGTAAAAAGGTTGTTATCCTCAACAGTTTTCTGAACCTGGACCCACTTCCTGGTCTACTTAAAGTCTATTTGTCCTGAATTTAACCCAACCCCTACACCTTTTACTCAAGGCACAGCAAGTGCACATTTTCTGTCAGCACTGATAATTACACTTTAGGGGTGTTACACTTCAAAGAATGTACGGAAGTACATTCTCATGCTTCATTTTTCTTGTGGCTTACGTCACCAACATATCCCAGGATTTCATATACTATTTGTCCCAAGCTAGAAAATAAAATTAACATGCTTTTCATCTTTTACCAAAAGATAAACAGGTATTAGCCACTGGAGGCCCAGCAATATAAAGATACATAGTATTTAATACACATAAAATTACTCCAAAAGCAAAGTTTACAACTAAATCGAACGCCTGTTTTTACAAGTCAAACACTAAAGGGTCAGTATAAAACTGGCTGCAAACACATATCAAAGATGTTTTCACTTACTTAAAAAAAAAATAAAACTCCTGGCCTGCTCTTTCTCAGAGTGTAATCTTGTTACTCCGAAATTTCTGAGCAGTCATTGAAGGGTAAGCCTAGTGAGGGCAAGAAATATATTCCTTTCAAATCTTTTGTGGCTGTAAGAAAACGGCTACTTCTACCATGTCAAAGAGAGCAAACCACAGGACTGGAGCCAAATTGGTCTATCAACTGAAGGATTCAACTTTTTTAACGACTTAATTTTTTTTATAAGACAAGAAAAACAGGGTGCGTCTGGATCTCTAGGTACAGGCCATGAGAGACCTATGGGACAGGAAAAATCTTCAGTGGGCCAGGACATGTCCATACCACAGATAGGTATAGACAGAGATAATTAGACACCTTACCGCCAAAAATCACTTTTTTAGCCTTCGAATATGCACCGCTGGCTATATACTCCAATTGCTGGGTTAAAAGCCTGGGTAAGGAGATTATTAGAAAGTGAGCAGAGCAAAACAGTCCTCTGAGAATAACCCCCTGGCCGACACTGGGCAGTTCCCAGTGTTACATCAATCGCTCCTTCAGCTCAGGTCTCTAATCTTCCCCGAGAAAAAGATTCCAATTCTAGGAAAAGAGGTGAGGGAGGGGGATCAGTAGTTCTGGAAACCCTTCGAATATTTAATGTATACAAATCGCTTCCACAGTGAGGAGGCAGACCTAGGGTTCTTGTGTGTGAAAGGAAACAGTACGTAAGTTTCCCCCTCCTATCTGGGAGTGCGGAAGAGGCACGAAAGCAATGCAAGCGGTTACTCGAGTCAGCGCTGCCGCGAGCTAGAGCTACTGGCCCACCCCACCTTCACTGTGGCATGGCGGCCAGAGCCTGCTGCCCTCTCCACTCTCCAGGGGCCCAGAACTCGGCCGAGCGCGGGAAGTGAGGGAACACGAGCGCTCTGGCGGGCTGTGACTGCGGCTGCTGCCCAGCTGAAAGAGGGCAGCATGGTCTCCGCTCTCTATGCACCCCTGCCTCCAACCCAGCCAGGCGCACCTGCACTCGGGTCTGGAGGGAGCCCGCTGAGCCCCCTCGGTGGGTAAAGGGCCCGCACTCAGCCTCGCGTGCTGCCCACCTTAAGCGGATCCAGGTGCGCTCTGCACCAAGCCCTCCAGCCCATCCTGTCCACGCGTCCTGGAGGCGCCCCTCTGCCCTCGCCCCGGAACTCCCAAGGGGTACGGTGGGCGCGCCTCACCTGCTTGCCCCGGTAGAAGAGGCGCTGGCACTCGGGTCGCACGTCGAATAGTGCCCACACCCGCTCGCGCAGCTCCTCAATTGTGGCTTTGCGAGACACGTCCTCAATGGTGCGCGTCTGGGCGCCGTCTATAGTGCGAACCTGGATCCACATCTTGGCGCCGGGAGAGGGGGGCCGGCCCCGCTTTGTCTCCCCCAGCGTTTGCGGCGCCGCGCCCCGCCCGGCCCGCGCCGCCTCTCCGGCGGCCCCGGCTATCCGCTACCGGTGGGCGAGATCACACACAAACGAGGAAGACCGCCCAGACACCGGGCCCGACAGGCGGCGGCGACTCCTAGATCGCGCGCCTACCCAGCGGAGCTGAGTAGGAAGGAAACCGGAACCAGTCGGAAGCGCCACCGATGCCGCAACCCCCGCCTCACAAATAAGAAGCCTTGTCCGTGCCGCGCGTTGTTTACTTATAGAGCTCTAGCTTCCACATGGAGGTCACGGCGCCAACACGCATCTCGCGAGATCCACGCCGAGCTCCACCTTAAAGAGGAAGCAGCCGGGGAAGTGGATCTAGACGAGGGACCTAAAATGGAGAGGGCGGGGCGGAGAGACGGGAGGGCGGGGCTGCGGAGAGCTGTTCTTGCCCATCCGCCTGCACCTGGTCTCTGGACACGCCTTTAGTCTTCTGGTTTATGGGAGTTACAGGGCCTCCCACAACGGTTGTCGTATTTTTCCGTGTCTCGGGACCCTGAGGGCGAAGGACTCAAGGATGGTGAATACGTTCTGTGGCCTCAAAAACACCGAAAATGAGAAACTCTGACGTGCGCTTGTGTGATCATGAAAAGAAGGGTGCAGGCGGGCGCGGCCTACATTTTTGAGAAAGCACATAGGGAAATTGAGCCCGCTCCCCCGCGCCCAGTCGACCCGTACCCGCCACGCGGCCTGGCGGGGCCGACCGTGTCCGAAAGGCCCCATCGACCCTTCTATTCTGCGAACTCGTTTCCCGCCAGGCTCGAACGCTGCCTTCGTGCGTAAAAACCTGCTTCCTGGGGTTTCCCGCCGCTGGGCTGAGGTGGCTGGCGGCCCCAGGCCCACAGGCCGCTGGTCCTTCCGGTGTCACCCTCGGGCCCACTGCACTCACACCCAGACCTCAGGCTGCAAAAAGGGCCGCTCGCCTGAACCTGAGTTTCCATTTGTGGACCTTCCCAGTTACCGTGCTTTTGGCCTAAGGGATTGTAGGGAAATGGAAGACACTTTTAAAAGCTGCAGAACTACAACTCCGAAGAAAGAACTTCAAAGATCCTACTAGAACAAGTTCTCAGAAATAGGCCCAACGCAGCATTACCTAATAGTAGCCTTATTTAAAATGAAAATATGAAGAAAGCAAGCATACGAAAGTAGAATATATATATAAAAAACTTGGACTCCGTATTTGCCAAAAATCTGCAACTTGAATATTCAGACAGGTGCCGATTATTACCATAAAGGTAGAGCAGTGTTTTTGTATTAACCAAATTAATTAAGTACAGAGAAATCCACTACTATCATAAAAAAGATGTACCACCATAGGCATAGGAGAGACAAAAAAATGGAACACAAATATTTCAGGTCTCTGACCTTCCTGAAAGTTTTACATTCACTTAAATGCTTTAAATATAATTCCTCTTGTCTACCGATTTAATTAAGGAAAATTTTTAGTATCTATTATATACTAAATGAGATGATAGGGATAGGTAAAACATGCTTATACCCTGCCCCAATAAGGGATAGCTATTTGCTATTATAAAGATATAGTATGTAAGTATATTAAGAATTTATTTAATTTCCTGTGCAAAAAGAATTTACAATCTAGTTCAGGTAAGATTTAGGAAAATGAAAATTACATAAAGAATAGTTTAGTACTGAACAGTCTTCTGTTGATTAAAACATCAACTAAAGATGAGAGAAGGGAGACTAGAATGATCTGGGAGTTTAGGGATGGGGTACAACTTGACCTGAGTTGGATGATATATTGTAATGGGGGCACCATTTAAATGTTCAGTTCATGGGTTGAGATAGGCTTAATTTGTAATCCCAGTTTTGCTCTTTACACAAATGTGATCTTGGACAAATTATTTGCTTCAATTTCCTCAATGTAAAATGGTGTTTATAACATCTAATGAATGTCAAGTGTTTATCATAGTGCCTATCCCTTGGTAGTACTCAAGAAATTATTTTGTGCTGTTATTATGGAGAAGATTTAGATAAGCAGAGAATGCCCAGAGAGGAGAGAGTGCTTAAGCAAAGATGGGAGGTATGCATTTTTAGTAGGAAGAGATTTCATATCAAGGAAAGATTGACTAAAAAGAGAAGGGCAGAGTGTGAAGATTAGCATTCAAAGCAGTAGATTTTACAGCCTAGGGATAAATTAAGGTTTTTGAGGAGTCCACTGACATAATTAAATATACATTTGGAAAGACACCAGAAGGAATGTAGAAAGATGCCTTAGGGAAAAATTAAGGGACCTGGAAAGAAGGGGGAGATGTTCAGAAAACTTAGTGAAGCTAGGCAATTGTGTCCATTTTGCTGAGATCTGCGGCAGTGGTAAAGAGAAGGGTAGATTCCAGAGAATTCTAGAAAATCAAGCCTATCAGACTTGTACAGTGTGTGGATATGAGGGATGAGGACAATTGAATGCTGACAACAATTCCCAAGTTTCTAGTTTGGAAGACTTAAATGGATGGCTTGGGTAGATGGTGATACTCTTAACTGAGCTAGATTGAACTGAATTTAACTGAGATATCTGATAGCTGGAAATAAAAGTACAAAGTTTTGAAGTGAAATAGGAAAGTTCTGAAAGAGGGACTAGTCAATACCTGTGAGGCCATTCACCCTTCTTAATGTGGTGGAGGATCCTTGGGGGGAAAAAAAAAGACTACTGTCAAAACTGGGTATCTACTGGAACTGTATAGCATTTGTATTAATCTAGTCAATATGGATCCCAAAGGATTGGCAGGATAGGGTTTAGAGATGTGAGACCCAGAAAAGATATATTTATACTACGCAGACCAAATTAATTACATCTGGAAACATAAGGTTAGGTGTGTAGTAAGTTATTTAGGATATAAATAAGTAATTGCAAATAGTGATTCAATATGTAACAAAATACATCCTTCTGTGTTTCTCTAAGCAGCATATATGCTAATTAAGGTTTTCTCTTTCCCTACAATGCTGTTGTCTGCTTAGGCAGCTGCCCAGTTGTAAAAACAAGATAGAAATTGTCTGACAAAAACTACAATATTAAAAAAAAAAAAAACTACAATATTAGTCCTGACATACCATGCCTTAGTACCTGATATGTAGCTGAAACAAGTTTGATATGAACAGAGAAAGAAAGAGGAATTATTTACACGGATGAAGAACAAATATTAAGTTTATGCCATCAGTCATGATCCAATATCTCTTCAAGTCAAAAGACACAAAACAGAGATAAAAGATTGATTGCTGAACTAATTATTCTAAAATCTTACCACCCCTCAGAATATCCAGCTTCCTCAACTAATGTCCCAAAGTCAAGAACTTTTATATATATTTAAAAAGTGAATTTCAATCTTCCATCTGAAGCTATGATTAATGTCTTCTCTTCTGTACCTCTATGCTGATTGTCTTATTTTGCTCTGTCAGAGCCACTCTCTCCCTACCTGCTGTCCTAGAGTCCAAGTGCAGCAAGTAAATCAGCGGGGTTGGTGTTCCCAGGCTACCAACTGAGTTTGGCCAGTGGGGAGGAAGCACAGACAGGAAACTGCAGGACAGGAAGAGAATGAGGTCAGTATATTTATACTCCTGGCTTTCTCTCTGAAGAGTCACCTTCAGCTGTCTGTTGCCTTTCTTGGAAGTCACTACTTCTGTTAAAGAGGCCTATTGTACAATGACTCACTCATGTTCTGGTAACCTCTCTTCTTGTTGCTTTGGGTCTAGGGATTGTAACAGCTCTACAGTACTAGATTCATGCCATATTCCTTCAGTTCCCTATATACCATATACCTTGGTCTATGCACCCTTCTTATTGGTCCTTTAGAGAGAAAAATCACTAAAGTACCTTAACTGGAGGTTTTGTTACAATCGCTAGTGCTACCTTTAAAAGAACTACATGTTATAGAAGTGAACTGGAATTTCTATTGACTAAAAAGTATTTCATATTGTGGCTCACTACTTTGACTGTATTTTTAAAGGGTGTGCTATTTCTCTTTAATAGATTCACAGGTTTTTATTGTGAAAATCTAGAGATCATTCTGGTCTAACCACTTTAACTGAAGAGAAAATGGCTTGGGCAAGGACAATCAATGAGTGACAGTAGTAGAGCTTAAACACGTGGTGTCCTCTCTAGCCAGTGTTCTTTACCCTTCCTCAGCTGTCCCTCTTCTGTTGGAGGATTCCCCATTCACTATATATCCAGAGAATAATCCTGTCCTTCTTGTCGTGAGTGCCCCCTGGTACTTTGGAATACTTTATGGCTCAGGTAGGAGTAGAGACCTGGGATTCTCATTAGAGACTTTCAGTTTATCCCTGCTTTCAGTCACATGCCTTCTGCTGCCTTCTGAGATTGGTCCTTCCTATTGCTGAACTTTTCTGAAGGTCTTTGAATCAATTCAGCTCACATTTCCCCACTGAAGGCAGTTAGGTTTCAACTTCCTGATAATGGAGTCAATTTAGTGTTCAACTTTCAGTTACAACTTGCTCTGCAAAACAAATTTTAGAGCTTTAAAATAACAACAGTCATTTTACTGTCTCCCACAGCTTCTGTGGAACAGGAATTCTGAAATGGTTCAGTTAGGAAACCTGAGTGAGTTCTGACTCAGAATCTGTCATACCATTGCAATAAGGTGCAGCTAGAACTGGAAGAATGTGGACAAGAGCTACTGGGAGCTAGCTGGCACCTCTCTCTAAGAAGCCTCAGGACTTCTCCATGTGGTCTCTACTAATGTATGAACTACTGATACATGCCACAACAGGAATGAATCTCAAAATTATTATGTTGAGTAAATGAACCTAGGCACAAAATGCACATACTGTGTGATTCCATTTATATAAAGTTCAAGAGGATGCCAATATAATCCATAGTGTCAGAAGTCAACACTTTGGGGACTGGAGGAATTGTTGATGTTGACTGGAAGAGCATAAGAGAAACTTCTGAGTGATAGTAGTCTTTTATATTATCTGGATGATGGCCACAGGTGGGTTTATATATGGAAAATTTATTGAACTATATAATGTTGATGTGTTCACTTTATGTATATTAACTGTTTGTATCTATATTCACATACTTTTATATAGTAGACTTTTTATTTCTATCTATTGATGGTATAAGTGAAAATAAAAATCTCATACCCCTGTCCTCAGGGTTGATCAGTGCAGAAAAATTTAAAAACCTTCTGCTCTTCTTCTTCCTCTTTCAGATCAATTAGGGAAAAAGCCCAGTATAAGAATTTGATCTGGTCAAAAGTAAAGAAAGCTAAAGTTAAAAGCTGCTGCAAGTTCTGCAGTTAAGCACATTGATAAAAGGCTGGTGGTTGTTTTTTGGGAAAGATATGATAGTGTGTGTATACACATACATGTGTGTGAATCTGTATGCATGCATGAGTATGTATGTGTGCTTTGTACACACTTGTACATGTATGTGTGTACACGAGTGTGTATGTGTATGCATGCCTGTTTTCTACTAGAGTCCCATAGGAGGAGTTAGGAGGCATAGCTTTCAGTTTGGGGAGATGTTTAATTTCAGATAAACTGCTCTAGGTGGATGTGGGGCACGAGGCACAGAGCCTAGGCCTAATGCTTTCCTCCAGTGTTAGTGAACAGAATATTTCTAAAGTAGAATTAGAATATCACTGTGAAGGGAAAAGGAGGCTCTCTGGGTGAAATCTCAAGTGAACGCTGAAGGAGGGTAGTGGAAGCAAGTCTAGAAACTGGTGCTCACCTAAAAGGGGACCTTATTTCTGTCCTATTGGGCCTGTATCATCCACTTCTGTTTCTACATTGTAGTTCACTCTGGCTTTCCTCCAGTTCCTCAGAAAAGAATGGTACCTATTGGACAGCCTCATGTTAGTGGTGTTATGGGGACAGTGAGCAGGAAATTAAGAAACAAAGCAGCCTTCCCAACCTCACCTCTCCCTGAGGCCAGTGTAACTGGAACAATAGTCTGTAGAGAGGAAGGATGGTGATCCTAGAACACATATGGCCACCAGGAGTGAAGTGTACCAAACCTCACTTCGGACGTGGTGGTTAGGATCTGTGTGACAACAGAGAAGCTGCTCAGCATGGACAAATGCTGGAGGGGATGGGAGACCAAACTGCTGAGATGAGGCAGGGGTAGGAAAGGTTGGGGAGAGTGAGCAGACACTGAGCTCACAGTGTGGTTTAGGACCTTAAAGAGGTTGGGATCTTTCTTTGTTTCCTAGAGCTGCTGTAACAAATTACCACAGACTGTGTGGCTTACACAACAGAAATTTATTTTCTCACAGTCTGGAAGCTACAAGTTCAAAATCAAGGGGTCGGCAGGGTTGGTTTCTCCTGAGGCCTCTCTCCTTGCCTTGAAGACAGCTATCTTCTTGCGGTGTCCTCACATGTCTTTTCTCTGTATGTGTTCATCCCTGGTATCTCTCCGTCTTCTTATAAGAATATCAGTTACATTGGATTAGGATCTCATCCTTATGGCATTATTTAACCTTGATTACCTCTTTAAAGAAAGGCCCTATCTCCAAATACAGTCACATTCTGAGTTAGGATGAATTGCTATTAGAAAACTCCCAGAACTAATTCAGAAATTTTAAATGTACTTAAGCCAGGTAGAACTTCAGATTGTTAAGAGCTGAATGAATTATAATCACATTGAATATTAATCTTAGAAAATTCAATTATCTAAAACGTTTGTAAGATCATTGACAAATAAAAAATATAACTGCATAGGAAAAAGACACTGTGAGAAAAAATACAATGATCTGATCTTTCTTACTTTGCAAATTAAAAAAAACTTAATGAGATTTTTGAAGACCTCTTTCCTTTTAACAGATCATATTAAATCCTAAAATAGCCAAAGTAAAGAATTTTGATTTCTAAAGCTAGGTAGTAAAGATGAAATGGTTTCCTTAAAAAAGCAAAGAACCCAATAATTCAAATCAATAATTTCTAAACATATGTAGTAACACAAGAAAGAGTCTGTATACATAGACCTGAAGAGCTGGAAGCTATATGTAGGTTTTGTCTTAAGAATAGCTATTCATTTTAGAAAAAGAGGAGAGAATGTACTGAGACAAATCATTTTGAAAGATGATTGTTGTTATGATTTGGTTTTCCTACTTTTTAAATAAACATGGCACTGATGTGAGAGAAGCCTGTGGGGTTGCTTGGTTGGTGTGTCTGCAAATCTGGAGTGGCTCTTCAGTGCTGGCAAGTTTTGGGGTGCTTGTTCTCAGAAAATTCTCCCTATTTTGAAAGTTCAAACCCTTCATAAGGGTTTAAAATATGATATTGTGATCACTTAAAGTTATAGATATAAAAGATATTTTATATTTGTTTTTCAAAATACAAATTAGAAAAATTTACATTCCGTTCCTTTTCTCCACCCACTATAACCACAGACTTTATCCACTGTAAATACCTTAATTTTCCTGGAAACTCCAGCTTAGGTAAGTTTCTTTTGTTGATGCTGCTCAATGATGTTTTCTGAGAGAGAACAAAGGGTTATATACCTGTATTCCTGACTTTAATAGTTTCTACAATTACTTGTGAAAATCAAAAGAGAAAGTTACCCCCCCTCCTTTTTCCCTCTTCAGACACTGTTAAATGAATGCACTTCAGAAATCTCTAAAGTAATGATGAAAATCTATTGCAATATCCACATAAACCCTATTACAATGAGGACTTATCTAAAGATTCTGGTACCTTGTTTCATAGGAGAAAATCTAGAGAACAGTGTGGTAATTACAACTGAGTTATACAAAAGTAAATATGTTTTAATTTATTTAAACTGTATAAAAATCAGAATTGGTTGATTTTAAGAAACAAAAATTAATGTCTTTCTGAGCCCAAAACTTTTTCCATTTTACTTTTATTATCTTTGATATTTAGGCAATATATATTTATTGTAGAAAATAGAGATAAACAGAATGGAAAGAAAAATCATTTGAATTTCTATCATCTAGAGACAACCACTGTGAATTTTTTAAAATATAAATACTTATAGACATCTATATGTATATAACTTTAACACTTAATGGAGTAACTTGAACACTGGTTCCTTGTCACTATATATATAGATCTATTTTGATATTTTTGATGACTGCATTATATTCCATAAAATAGATAACATAGTTAGCAACTATCATTGATGGACATTTTGGAAGCTTCTAGTTTTGCTACTATAATCAATACCTACATGAAAACACATATAGACACACACATCTGTATCCATATCTATATATATTTCAATATCTATACCTAGATATCTTTTCTGTGAATATGATTTTTAATATTGAGGTACATACAATAAAATGCAAAAATATCAGTGTATAGCCTGATGCATTTTGACATTTGGATACACAGATAACCATTATCCAGATCAAGATACCAAACATTCTCACTAATTTTTTCTACCTTCACCTATTTCATCCCCTACTGTCCCTGCAACCAGCAGACTGTGTCTATGAGTCCATTTCTGTTTTGTTTTTTCATTTTTCTTTTCAGATATATATTTTTTGCACAATAAATGATGTTTCCTTAGAGTATGTTCTTAAATATATAATTACTGGGTTAAAGAACATGCATATTTTGACACACAAGCTCTTAGCCAAAGAGATAAAAGCTGGTAAATAGACCATTAATCAAAATAGCTGGTTAAAGAGGGAGCCATAAAAATATTATATACAATATATGTAATATATATAAACAAATACATATATCTTAAGCAGTTTATTTTAATGTTAGAAATATAAATACATATTGATTCAATAAATCAGATTAAATTAAAAATTCTTTTTAGGACTAAATAATTTGTTGTTATCAACAATGGGACCTTGATTAAAATTCCATGTAATCTTTGTTGAATAAGTGACATCCACAATGAATAGTTTAGGGTTTTTACTTTCACTTCTTTTAAGTTGGAGTAAGCTGAAAAAATTTATACTCCTTCCATCTTTTTTATCCTAATTTGATAACATTTATATATCTGTGGTGTGCCTTAAGAATCTATCCAAAACATACAAATTAGTTTTTCCTGAAACAACTCTTCTTTTCTTTTACATAATATTGATTAAATAACAAAATTATAAAATAAGTATAATCGGCATAAAATTTTTTTAAAAAACACTGACTCTTGGAGGCAGGTAGTTCAAAATGACAAGAGCAGATCAAAGAGTAGTCTAGTAGTCTACTGGTGAACAGGCCAATAACCAGCACTGAAATTGAATTGGTAATTTACAAACTACTTGAAAACAAAATCCCTTGACCAGATGGCTTCACTGCTAAATTTTATCAAACATTTAGTGAAGACCTAATACCCATCCTCCTTAAAGTTTTCCAAAAAGTAGAAGAGAAAGAAATAGTTCCAAACTCATTCTATGAGGCCAGCATCACTCTAATACCAAAACCAGGCAGACACCACAAAAAAAGAAAATTACCAATATCCCTGATGAACATAGATGCAAAAATACTCAACAAAATATTAGCAAACCAAATTCAAAAATACATCAAAAAGACCATCCATCATGATCAAGTGGGATTTATTCCAGGGATGCAAGGATGGTATAATATTAAAAAATCCATCAACATCATACACCACATCAACAAAAAAAAGGACAAAAATCACATGATCATCTCCATAGATGCTGAAAAAGCATTTGACAAAATTCAACATCCATTTATGATAAAAACTCTCAACAAAATGGGTATTATGGGCAAGTACCTCAACATAATAAAGGCCATATATGACAAATGCACAGCAAACATGACACTTAACAGTGAAAAGCTGGAAGCTTTTCCTTTAAGTTTGGGATCAAGACAGGATGCCCACTCTCCCAACTTTTATTCAACATAGTACTGGAGGTCCTAGCCATGACAGTCAGAAAACACAAAGATATAAAAGGCATCCAGATTGGTATGGAAGAATTTAAACTGTCACTGTTTGCAGATGACATGATATTGTACATAAAAAACCTAAAGAATCCACTCCAAAACTACTAGAACAAATAACTGAATTCAGCAAAGCTGCAGGATACAAAATTAATACACAGAAATCTGTTGCATTCCTATATACTAACGATGAACTAGCAGAAAGAGAAATCAGAAAAACAGTTGCATCAAAAAGAACAAAATACCTAGGAATAAACCTAACCAAGGAGGTGAAAGACCTATAGCCCAAAAACTGCAAGACACTCATGAGAGAAATTAAGGAAGACATCAATAAATGGAAATAGATCCTGTGCTCATGGATAGGAAGAATTAATATTGTCAAAATAGCCATCCTGCCTAAAGCAATCTACAGATTCAATGCAATCCCTATCAAAATATCAACAGCATTCTTTAATGAACTAGAACAAATAATTCTAAAATTCATATGGAACCAAAAAAGACCCTGAATAGCCTAATCAATCCTGAGAAGGAAGAATAAAGCTGGGGATATTATGCTCCCCAACTTCAAACTCTACTACAAAGCCACAGTAATCAAGACAATTAGGTACTGGCACAAGAACAGACCCATAGATCAGTGGAATAGAATAAAGAGCTCAGATATAATCCCACACATATATGGCCAATTAATATACAATAAAGGAGTCATGGATATACAGTGAGGAAATGATAGCCTCTTCAACAACTGGTGTTGGCAAAACTGGAAAGCTACATGTAAGAAAATGAAATTGGATTACTGTCTAACTCCATAAACAAAAGTAAACTCAAACTGGATCATTGACCTGAATGTAAGTCATGAAACTATAAAACTCTTAGAAGAAAACATAAACAAAACTCTCTTGAATATAAACATGAACAACTTTTTCCTAAACACATCTCCTTGGGCAAGGGAAACAAAAGCAAAAATGAACAAATGGGACTGCATCAAACTAAAAACCTTCTGTACATCAAAGAACACCATCAGTAGAACAAAAGGGCATCCTACAGTATGGGAGAATATATTCATAAATGACATATCCAATAAGAGATTAACATCCAAAATATATAAAGATCTCATACACCTCAACACCCAAAAAGCAAATAACCCAATTAAAAAATGGGTGGAGTATCTGAGCAGACACTTCTCCAAAGAAGAAATCCAGATGGTCAACAGGCACATGAAAGGATGCTCTGCATCACTAATTATCAGGGAAATGCAAATTAAAACCACGATGAGATATCACCTCACACCAGTTAGAATGGCCAACTCCAAAAGATAAGGAACAAAAAACACTGGCGAGGATGCAGAGAGAGGGGAACTCTCCTACACTGTTGGTGGGAATGTAAATTACACAGAAATTCACCATTGAAATTCACACAGAAGTTCAACCATTGTGGAAAGCAATATGGAAGTGCCTCACAAAACTAAAAATAGAAATATAATTTGATCCAGGCATTCCACTACTAGGAGTTTCTCAAAACAAATCCCAGATTCAAAAAGACATATGCACCCCTATATTTATCACAGCACTATCTACAATAGCCAAGATATGAAAGCAAACTAGGTGTCCATTAGAAGATGAATGGATAAAGATGTGGTACATATACACAATGGAATATTATTCAACCATAAGAAGAAGAAAAATCCTACCTTTGCAACAACATGGATGGAGCAAGAGGGTATTTATGCTAAGTGAAGTAAGCCAGGTGGAGAAAGACAAATATCAAATGATTTTACTCATTTGTGGATTATAACAACAAAGCAAAACTGAAGGAACAAAGCAGCAGCAGACTCACAGACTCCAAGAAGAGACTAGTGCTTATCAAGGGGAAAGGGGTGGGGAAGGGTGAGTTTGGAGGGAGGAAGAAGGGAATTAAAGGGCATTATGATTAACCCATGTAATGTGGGGGGGTCATGGGCAAGACAGTATAGAATGGAGAAGACAAGTAATGACTCCATAGTATCTTACTACATGGACAGACAGTAACTGCAAAGGGGGAGGGGGTAAGGACTTGATAATATGGGTGAATGTTGAAACCCCAATGTTGTTCATGTGAAACCACATTGTATATCAATGGTACTATAATATAAAGAATTCAGATTCTTGACACACCACTCTAGTAGATTCTGATTTGGGGCAAGTCCTCAGAATCTGCAAAATATCAACCAAACATTTCTTTCAGTCAAAATGCCAATTAACCCAAGGACCAGATTCTAGAATTCTCATTTGCCCAAACATTTGGTTTAGATAACAAACCCATCTAGGTAATTTCCTCTCTTTGATCCAACCTATTAATTCTAAATAAATGACTCTAAGGAAAGGATTTTCTTGGTCCAAGTTTTCTACCCTGGAGATTTTGACAATCTAGTAATTGTATTTCTTTTTAAAAATTTAAGCTAGATGTTTGAAAAGTCCAAATGCATCTTAGCAGTTGGAGGTAGAACCTATGAAGCACACCTGGTAGGTTTTTCATAGAGTTGGGTTAGGATTCAGAGGTAACTCAGATTCTTGACTGTTTATTTAACAATATCAGAGGGGCAACATCTCCTTTATTTTTATGCAAGTCAGCTGCCATTATACTGAATTTAAATAAACCTACATCCTAGACTAAATCAAGGAATTTGTTCTCTAAAACCACATGTCTAGTAAGTCAATGATACTAAAACCTGATTTTATAATAAGCAGAAGGTAATGCCCATTATCCCCTGAAACAATAACAACAACAAATACCCATTTCTCTTTGAACAATAGAAAGCCCGATTTAATTTACTGGCACCTTTAGAGTGGGGCTTCATTAATCTTGACTAAATTTGATTCTGATGTGACATTTGTACATGTGTGATGTGCCTTTAGAATCTATCCATAGCATTCAAATATAGCTACCCAGTGTCTTGCAGAGAAGAGTAGGGAGTTAAGGGATGTTAATTGGGGTTTCTTGCTGTTTTGTCAATGTTGAGGGTATGACAGTTGGCTGCAAAGGATGATTATCTTACTGGGGTGAATGTTTCTGAACTTTTCTTGCCCACCTTGGGCCTTATGACACTTGAATTAGCCTGAACAGTGAAGGCTACCCTGCTGGAGTCAATGGATGTCAGCAAGAAAATGTCCGGAGGTCAGGGTAGAGTTGAAATCTGAAGAGACTGCCTGTGGCTCTAGGAAGCTAAAGCAGGGGTCTTACTTTAAGTTGTCTGAGGCTTCCATCTGTGAGTCAGGCAGGAACTTTTAAAGGCTCCAGCCTTTTCAGAGTGGGACTATATGGACATGAGCATCAGTTGAAAGTCCTGGGCTCCACTAAAGAGGATATTTAGTAAGAGAGTCACTCTTGGGAACAAAGAATAGTGAAGTTTAACAGATAAAGGAACTGACATTTATTGAATGCTTTCTTATATACATCATCTCATTGAACATTATCATTGTCCCTCACAAAATTAAATAAATGAAATAAAAGACAAGTGTTACAGTAAAATGTACTAGCTTTATAAGCATGCTTTTGTCTCTATAGTATGGGATGTTCTAGACTAGAGAATTGACTGCTATTAAAGAGTGATATGTATCTGACACAGTAGTCCTTAGTTCATGGATGTACTGAAAAACTCTTTCCTTGCCCAAATTTTGGCTGTCTGAGACCCCTTTTTGACTAGGCCTCAATCTTGACCTATAAAGACTGCAGACTCTGAGCACAATTTCATTTAACTCCTCCTCCTCTATTAAGAGCATGGTTACTAATAGCTCAAGGCCACATACCTGGGATAATCAAGCAACCCTTAAGTTCTTGCTATGGGAAAGTTCAAGTCTGCCCAAATAATTTACTGTTTATTTTAGTCAACACCTGAAGATAGGACCGCTGTCTCCTAGTCTCTGTGGGAAGATAGGAGCCTAACTGATAAATACAGTATTTTCCCTTTATTTGTGGGCAGTACCTTCCAAGACCCCCAATGGATGACCAAAACTATGGATAGTATGGAACCCTATATATACTGTTTCTTCTCATATGTACATATCTATGATAAAGTTTAACTTTTCAATTAGGTACAGTAAGAGATTTAACAAAAATAACTAATAATAAAATAGAACTATAAAAAATATTGTAATACAAGTTAATGGAATTTGGTTCCTCCATGCTCCAACCTCTCTCTCTCTCTAAATATCTTAGTGTACCATATTCACCCTTCTGATAATAAAATTCCAACCTGGTAAGATGAAATGAGGTGAATGACATAGTCATTGTGATGTAATGTTAGGCTACTAATCACTTTCTACCAATATGTCAGAAGGAAGATCATTTGCTTCTGGACTGTAATTGACCATGGGCAAGTGAAACCATGGAAAGTGAAACCATAACCACAGATAATGGGGGAAGGACTGTACCAGTTAGCAATTTTTCATGACCTAGTCACATTGACCAACCTCCCTACCCACATTTTTTTGTGTGATTTTCTACTTCCCAGACTCTGTTGAACTCCTCCTTATTCTCTTTCTTTACTCCCTCCTAATCTCTAATCTAAGAGATTATTTACTAGAGCTGGCACTGACATTAATATTAGGAGACCCAAACACCATCGTGGTCTTCCAGTTAGAATGGGAACCAGATGGTAAATAGGATATTAGCCCATGTCCAACTCACAAGACCAGTCAGTCAACAGACTCGCCCTGTAGTTATTCACCACACAGGCCATGTGGGGTCTTTGAATATATAAATGGAGTAGGTATCAGCTGGAATAGATAATCAGAACTCCTATATGGGTTCCCTGCACTGTGTGGGTTAAGGGCCATTATTTTCAGAAAAGTCAAGTGGAAGTGCCAGAAACTGACCTTCCTCCCAGTCAAGAATATAAATCAGAAACAATGCTTCACCCCAGAGTGGATTGCAGTGATAAGCACCACTATCTTACTTGAAGGATGTGGAGGTGGTAGTCCCCATCATATTCCCTTTCAATTCACCTCTCCGCCCTTTCAAAACTAGCTAGATGATGATGGATGATGTTGGACCACCATACATCCAGTATGCTGACAGTTCCAGTCATGGCTGGTGGGCAGGATACAGTTATCTTTACAGAAGCACATCAATTTATCCTTTGGCATTTGCCAAGAGAGTATCAGTTGAATGAATTCTTTTCTTCTAATCCTTTCCAGTACGGCCTATCAAAATCTGTTTGCCTTTACATGACAGGAACAACATGGAGTTAATATTCTATGGGACAAACTTCCACTGATGGTAAAAAGCTGAAATATAAATTGCTTGTCCCTTAGAGGTTCCAAGGTGCAGTAATTTCCAATGCCTTTCTGGAGATATTCACATTACCAAACAAGTCCCTTTAAAGGTATAGCCAGCTTAGTAAATATGCAAAAGATTGTATTACCTTTTTCTCCTTCCTTGCCTCACTTTGTCTTTTTGGCTTATTCTTGCCTCTCTGGGACAGAATCTTCAATGAAGAATTAGCACAGAGTTTTGTTTCATGTTGCTCCTTAAGAAAATTGAGCTACGAAAATGGTGCTCCACACTCTCCTTACCCAATACCAGGTGGCTAAACTTAGAAAGAGAAACATAAATATATAGGTAAGCAGATGTGAGTTTTGAAAAACTGCTGCTTTCCACTATTTCCATGAAAATTAATGGAGAAGATGAAGTAAAAGTCAAATAGATTGCTTTTAGAAATTAACCACAGATTGTATTTAAAAATATTTTCACAACAGAAATATAAATTCTATTTACCTTTGTAATAAACAGCTAGCTATCTTAGACTATAAGTTAACTTACTTTTCCTTAGTAAAATTAATATTGCTTGGGGCTATAAACCTGAATATACATATAGCATCTGATAATTTTTATTTACATTTATCATTTAGTTTGTGTCAACAAGCCAGTATCCACGATCAGTTCTCTTAAGATCACAAGTACTAAAATTTTAATCTCTGCACCAGAATCCAAATATGATTAACATTCTAACTTTGAAAATATTGTAAAGAGATAGCCTTGACCATCAGTGATAAAGGTTGTGTTATAGCATTAGTTCACCAGAAGAATTGTGAAGTGCAGAGTTTAATCTGCAAACATCTGAGGCACTCAGTATATTAGAAGACTAGGAGCAAGTTCCTGGATTTTCATCAAAGCAGACATAAACAGAATCAGAAATGAGAAAGGCAAAATCACTACGGACACCACAGAGTTATGAGAGAATACTGTGAAAAATTACATGTTAACAAACTGGATAACCTAGAAGAAATGGACAATTTTCTAGAAAAATACAACCTTCCATGGCTGACCCAGGAAGAAACAGAAAATCTGAACAGACCAATTGCCAGCAACAAAATTGAATTGGTAATAAAAAAACTACCTAAGAACAAAAACCCTGTACAAGATGGTTTCACTGCTGAATTTTATCAAACATTTAGTGAACATGTAATACCCATCCTCCTTAAAGTTTTCCAAAAAGTAGAAAGGAGGGAATACTTCCAAACTCATTCTATGAGGCCAGCATCACTCTAATACCAAAACCTGGCAAAGACACCACAAAAAAGAAAATTACAGACCAATATCCCTGATGAACAGAGATGCAAAAATACTCAACAAAATATCAGCAAACTGAATCAAAAACACATCAAAAAGATTATCCATCATGATGAAGTAGGATTTATTCTAGGGATCCAAGGATGGTGCAATATTAAAAAATCCATCAACATCATCCACCACATCAACAAAAAGAAGGACAAAAACCACATAATCATCTCCATAGATGCCGAAAAAGCATTCAACAAAATTCAACATCCATTCATGATAAAAATTCTCAACAAATGGATATAGAGGGCAAATACCTCAATATATGACAAACTCACAGCCAACACCGTGCTTAACAGCGAGAAGCTGAAACATTTTCCTTTAAGATAGGGGACAAGACAAGGATGCCCACTCTCCCTACTTTTATTCAACATAGTTTTGGAGGTCCTAGCCATGGCAATCAGACAACAAAAAGAAGTGTGGGTTGCTCATCTCCTACCCTATAAGGTTCAGAAAGGCTTCTCAGGCTTTCATAAATAGCAACATCAAGGCAGAGATCAAAGGGCAAAGTAGACAAAAAAAAGAGTTCATTAGGCAAAGACAAGAGCCCCATTTGAAAGGAACACTTGGTCTGAATACCAAATCCACAGGGCCAGAGGTAGGCCTAAAGTTTGGGGTATGGAGAGTCAAGAGTTTGATATCGGAGGCAATGCAAACTTCAGAGGAAGAAGGAGAGTTCAGAGTGACAGCAGGCAAGGAATCAATGAGAGGATGTCCAGAATGGCTGATGTGAAGGTTTCTTAACCCTACTCCCCTTAACTTCCCATCCAGCCCCATCAGGAGAGTACCGTGATAGGCCCTGGCCAGAGTCTACACTGTGGTTGCAGTTGGAGGTGATTCCTACCACCATTTTTCTGACTCAAAAAAGCCTCTCCATGGTATTAAGTACAGAAGGGACCAACATACCAACCAGCAGACATCTAATACTTCTATGTGCTTTGGCTTCCCAGACCAGATTTTGGGGGCTTGGAGATAGTATATGAAGGTGATTAAAGGTCTAGATGGACAAGGTTTAGCAAGGATCAATGGAAGGCAGAAAGAATATGCAGGGATGAGAATAATGATATATAAGCTTCCATAATGCAAGTAAAGATTTTCAATATGCTAAGGAAAATATCTTCTAGTTTTGTGTAGGGTTGAGTGGAGCACATGCTCCATTGCTAGTGCTACCTCAGCCCAAAGGTCATTTGAAGGTAGCAGTGGTCACTGGTAGCCTGTGGCCTTTCTAGGTGCCAACCACTAGGGCCACCAGGGTGTTGTTAATGATCAGTAATTTAGGAATTTGGGGTACATAGTGGTATGGAAGGTATAAAAGCTAAGGAATAATATATCGTGGATGGTGGAGCAATGCAGTGAATTATTATATGAAACTTTTGTGGTGGCAAGGAATATTTGACCAGCCTAATAAGAAGTGTTTATGGGCTGGCACAAAGGCCCTTTGCTTGTGTTGGTGAATATAGGTAAAATTGTAATATTTCCAGAATCTCTTGCCTGGCCTTAGTACATCTCCATATCAATAGGTGTTTCCAAGAGGTGGAGAGAAGTAGTCCATCTCCATATGAATAGACAATTGTATGGGTGAAGGGGGGCATATCTGGACCCTGGAGGTTGGGTGCGGTCTCTTCTGCTGCAGCTGGGTTGAGAGCAATGAAGGACGACTGCTTATAAGAAATAAACGGGTTTGTCCCACTTTATCTCTCCCTTTGACTGATTTTGGTTTCAAAGATATTTTGCCCCAGGATCTTCCCCTGGAGTTATATCTGGCAGTAGTCAGCAGGACGTCTGAACACAAAATCTGTCTACATGGGTGTGACCCTTGGGTGGGTTGCCTCTAGGGATGGTGGAGAGACCCCAGTGGCTGCAGCTGTAGAGGGTGCAGATTCACTTGGGAGCCTCCTATCTGTGGGGCTTCCAATTGGGAACCTCTAGTGGGGAATTGGTCTAGAGTAAAGCACCTCCTAGAGAGGTGGGGCTGTGCCCAGAATTGAGGAAGAGTAGAGACACTGGAAGCTGCATAATTAGCCCTCTGTCAGATAGAAGATTGCTTAGAGGCCCTGAGTGGCCATATAGAAGCTGGGATTGTAGGATCTGTTTTCCTCGAGATTAGTGGAAAGTGTTATCGAGGAAGAGAGAGGAGAGAGATACTTCGGCATCGCTTGGAGGAGATGGGAAGTGACCTACGGGATGCCCTTAAGAAAGAGAGACAGTTATTGAGAAGATGGGTTGTGCTCCTGGAAGATATGTTAGCAGCAAGGGAGGAGGCAGCTGGAAAATCTGCATTGCAGGAGGCTGTGGAGAAGGGCAAGGAAAGAGTGGAGGCTTCAGCCCCAGAGGTAGAGGAAATGTCAGGAGAGGATGAGGGGTTATGGCCGAGGGCTGATCTGTTGCTGAGCCTACCGCCCAAGGCACCAGACCCTCCTGAATTAAAGGCCCACCCTGTTATAATTAAGAAAGTAAAAATGCAACAACTTCAGCCTCCTCAGGGGAAGGAGCTGCCCCATCCCCAGGTTATGGAGCTCTCCATATTCCACCCCTATATGTAAGATGAGCTAGTGGACATGAGCGTCCAGTATCAGCAGAAGCTGTCAGAACCTCTGACTAAATGGCTTCTGCATCTCTGGGATATGGGGGTGGAAAAGCATTGTTATGTCAGGTTCTGAAATGGGTATACTAACTCCCCTGACAACTCACCCTTCCCTCCAGCAGTGGTTGCAAAATGCCTGTCATGCCTCAGGGAATCAGACACTTCTGGATTGGCTGACAGCTGTCATCAGGCAGTTTGGCCTAATCAGGGAGATTTATCATATTTACACACCGGTAGGAAAAGGTATGCAGAGCTCCAGCAGGTGTTAGGGGAGTTGGACATGAAAAATATCACTTATAATATGGACCCCCAGGACTCCGATGAGGAGCTGTTCACCATAGGAATGAGAAATCTGGTGCTCCATACAGCTTCCTCATCTCTTTGGATCCCTAGTGACTATTCTTGCCCCCCACATACAGCAACCCATAAATGAGGCCACTTGTACTTAAACAGTTGTGAGGGAGGTTGAAACAATTAGAGCAGGGAAGGAAGTATGGGCTATGACTGAAAGGAGAGGTGCAGAGGGCCCCATCAAGGTCTCGAGGACCTAGATGTGGGTTGATTTGATAAAGGCTGGGGTGGTGAACGAAAAACTTGATGGGCAGCCCAATAGGATCTTGTTAGAACTGTGACACCAATTAAGGCCAGGGCAGCAGTCCAGCCGCTGAGGTCCAGGACACAGAAGCCAAAGTCAAAGCCCCATGTCTGGCGTGTGTCCCTGCAAGACTTCCTGAGGGACCACACTCAGGCTCCACCTGGGCCTTAACCTCCACAGGAGGATGATTGGGCATCATGGTTTGATGATGGGAGGGTCAAGGCCCCCACCTTGGGTGATGTGGTGGGGACCAGAGGCCACATGTAGAATTAGCAGTTCATTGGTCTCCTGTGAATGTACAATGTGTCCTGATGCTGGTGGAAACAAGCTGAATGTTCTCTGATTTATTGCAACCCCGAGCATTTTCCTAGGATCCCTGCTGTGATAGATGGCTATGGGGGAAGGCAATTAGAGTGAAGAAAGCCGAAATTCCATTGAGGGTAGGGTGTTTACCCCCAAAGGAGTATACTGTGTACATTTCTCCAATCCTGTAATATATTTTGGGGTAGGTATCTGGCAGGGCCTGTGGTTACAGACCATTGCAGGTGAGCTCAGACTGAGGGTACGTGTAGTAAAGGAAGTTCTGAGACCTACTAAGCACCCACCTGTAGCTCTGCCTGTACCTCAGCCAGTGACAAATACTAAGCAGTGTAAATTGCCTGGGTGACCCAAGGAAATTGGAGAAACTCTACAGGAGTTGGAGAAAGTGGGCATCATAAAGGACTCATAGTCCTTTTAATTCTCCAGTGTGGCCAGTGAAGAAGCTGGATGGCTCCTAGCATATGACCATGGACTACAAGGAATTGAATAATGTCACACTCCCTTTGCATGCTGCTGTCCCCTCTATAGGAGCCCTTAATGACACAATTATGAACTAAGGACATATCATTATATTATGGACCTTGTTAATGCTTTCTTCTCTATTGACATAGCACAGGAAAAGTCAGGAACAGTTTGCTTTCACATGGGAAGACTGGCAGTGGACATTCACTATCTTTCCATGGGGGTACCTCCACAGTCCCACCATTTGTTATGAATTTGTAGCCTAGGACTTGGCCATATGGAAAAAACTGAAAATGGTGTGACTGTATCACTACATTGATGATATTATGCTCATGTCTGATTCTCTTGCAGATTTAGAAATGGCAGTTCCTAGACTGCTGCAACATCTACAGGAGAAAGGATGGGCTGTGAACAGCAACAAAGTTCAGGGACCTAGTTTGTCTATAAAGTTTTTGGGGGTTGTCTGGTCAGATAAAACAAGTTATTCCTGAAGCAGTCATAGATAAGGTCCAGGCTCTCCCAACCCCTACCATTGTGGCTGTATTAGAGATTTTGTGTCTTTTGGGCTAATGAAGAGTGTTTATCTCACACTTGGCACAAATTCTGAAGCCCTTATACTGGTTGGTATGAAAGGGCATCAGGTGGGACTGGGATGATACATGTGCAGCTGCTTTTACTGCTGCTAAGTGGACAGTCAAGGCCATACAGGCCTTGAGTATAATGGACTCATCAAGGCCCTGTGAGCTAGATGTTCATGTAACCGAACATGGTTATGGATAGGATCTTTGGCAGCAGCTTGGACTGACACACCAACCTATTGGATTCTGGTCACAACTGTGGAAAAGAGCAGAGGTCCGGTACACCTTGATAGAGAAACAACTGGCTACTGTGTACCACACCTTGCTGGCTATGGAGTCCATCACTGGAACAGCTCTGACCAAGGTAAAACCACCTAACCCATCGTGGGGTGGGTTTGAGGCTGGACCCAAAGGCCATGGAGTGGCATGGCACAGATGCCTACACTGGCCAAATGGGGTGCATATTTACAGCAGTGTAGCACCCTCTCTACTAGTCCCTTAAATGGAGAGCTCCAGTGCTTATTTGGGCCAGTGATGTATACCAGTGGAAAGCAGGAAGAACTTGCTTTTGAGCCATTGGTATCTGAGAGTCCTTTTCAGGAGGGTAAAGCCCCTATACCTGAAGATGCTTGGTATATAGATGACTACAGTTGTGGGCATCCCCCAAAGTGGAGGGCTGTAGCTTTCCATCCTAAGACTGAGACAACATGGATGGAGGATAGAGAGGGGAAGAGCAACTAGTGGGCTGAGTTGTGGGCAGTATAGTTCATGATCACCCTCTAGGCACCCTCCCCACTAGTTGCCTGCACTGACAGCTGGGCTATCAGGGCTTGACCCTGTGGCTGCCAGTATGGTACCATGCTAACTGGATGGTTGTTCACTGGCCCCTTTGGGGGCAAGAGCATGGCAAGACCTATGGGCCCCTGGTCAGACTAAGACAGTTACCATGTGTCATATGACTGGCCATTTGCCTTTGGCATCCCCAGGGAATTATGAAGCAGACACACTGGTCCAGGCATGTGGGCTAGAAGGAAAGCCTGCCCCTGATGAAGCCCAATGGTTACATCAGTGTTTATTGCACACAGGGCAAAAGACAACATGGGCTGTAGCCCATCAGTGGGGCTTGCTGTTGACCTTTGAAGAAGTCAGAAGAACCCAGAAGGAGTGCCTTGAGTGCTCTAAGAGGGATTTACACCAAGTCCGGCAGCAACATGAGACAATAATAAAAGGGTTGATACTCGTGTCAGGTGGCAGATAGACCATATTGGGCCTCTGCCCATATCAGAAGGGTATTGGTATGCCGTGACTTGTATGGACACAACTACTGGCCTGTTGGTTGCTTTTCCTGCATGTCATGCAGATCAGCAAGCCACCAAAAGGGACCTATCTCTGGCTGCAGATGATTGAGAGAGATCAAGGCACCCACTTTACTTGACATGTGTTACAAGAATGGGTGCAGCAATCAGGAAGAAAGTGGAAGTTTCATATACCATATAACCCTATTGGGGCAGGCATAATAGAGAGGTATAATGGTTTGTTGAAATCTGGCCTAAAGTCAGACACCAATAGTCTATGGGGCTCATCAGTTTGTTTATAGACAGTGCTATGGCATTTGAATGAGAAGCCCTGACAAGGAGCCTTGGGCCCTATGGAGATGCTAACCCACATCACTGTCTCTCCTATACAACTGTATGTGCAAACAAAAAACGAGTTATTGAAGTCAGAATATGGCCAGCAGACCAACATCCTGCTGCTACCCCCAGCTGGGTTAAACCCTGGAGACCCTATTGAGTGGATGTGGCCCTGGACATTTTGATTGATGGACCAGTGATGACTGACCCTTCTTGCACCTTGGGGGAAATGCCTGGAAGCTGGTCTCATGTGTATTCCTGGAGTAACAACAGAGTGGCCCCCAAAGATCACAGTAGTGTTCCCAAAACATCCAGGAGGTAAGAGCATCTTACAGGGAAGTTTTGTTTTACGTTTATGGCCATTGCATGTACCTCCCATAGCCCTATATATTGACCCATCTGTAACTCTCACAGGGAGGGGGTGAAGGTCTTGTATACTAGACCAGGACAAGATCTCTTTCCTGCCACTGTCCTATCACAGGACCACTCTCTTGTATGCATCCTAACTGATAGACAAGATTTGCCTATCCTGGTGTCATTAAAACATGTATCTTACCACCTTTAAGGTATTTTCTTCTACATTCCCTGTGGCCTAGACCTGACCCCTGGCTGCAGCTGTCATGGGATGATTGCTCTAAACTCTGCTTACAATGCTCCAGTTTTCTTGCCCAAGGGCCATTGTGGAAGATGGGGAATGAGTAGATTGTAAAGTGAGATTTCCCGAGGCATGGGCTGTGGATAAAATTGCAATATTCCCAGAATCTCTTGCCTGGCCTTAATGCATCTCCATATCGATAGGTGTTTCCAAGGGGTGGAGAGAAGTAGTCCATCTCCATATCAATAGGTAATTGCATGGGCCTGCGAGGGCATATCTGGACTGGAGAGGTTGGGTGGGGCCTCTGCTGCTGCAGTGAGGTTGAGAGAGATGTGGGCCGACTACTTGTAAGAAATAAATGGGTTTCTCCTACTTTATTTTTCCCTTTGACTGGTTTCAGTTTCAAAGATATTTTGCCCTGGGGGCTACAGTGAGGCTTGAGGGACTGTTTTGTAGGACAGCTTCCTATTGCCTGGTTTTGTTGTATAATAAAGAATTTGGCTGATCTTTGTCCCTGGTTCCTTGGAGGCAGTCTCTAAATCCTTGGAATATCCTGAGTAATAGGAATGCCTTTGTTATTCATGGTGGAACCCTGGATGGTTTCAGGTTTGAAATTGGCCTTGCTGGAAAGTCTCAGTCAGGTGATTAGAGATTTGTGGCACAAATCCCCCTTTCCTCCCAGCCTCTGTAGAGGGAGTGGGTATTGTAGATTGACTTCAGTCATGTGGCCAATGATTCAATCAATCATACTTTTATAATGAAACCACAGTAAAAACTTTGGACACCCAAAGCATGGGTTTGTACTTCTGTGGTTGGTAATCATACACTTATGTCCCAGGAGGGTGATGCATCCTGGACACGGATGTTTCAGGTTTTCTCACAGATTTCTTTCTATGTGATGTCTCTTCATTTGGTCAATATGGATTTATATCCTTCATAATTAACTATAATCATAGGTTTATTTCTTTCCTGAGTTCTGGGAGTTAGTCTAGTTGATTATGGAACCTGAAGGGATAGTAAGAACCCCCAAAGAATTTAGCCAGTTGGTCATAAGTATAGGCAGCTTGAGTTACAATACAGGTTTCTAAGTCAATATTAGGATTATTTGAAGCCACTCTACCAAGTTAAACATTACAAAATAAAAAAGAGAGGGTAAATATATCATGTGAAGCCAAGCTTATTAGGAAGGAATCAATTTCACCAGGACTTTTTATAAAGTGTTCATAGCTTCTGATAAATAGCTATGCTTGCTCTTAAGTTGTGTGGTGGATGCATGGGTATTTGTTACATTACCATTTAATTTTTTTCCCCATGTGAATGTAAGCTCATGAAGGCAAGGATTTTTTCGTTTGGTCTGTTTTGTTCACTTCTGAATCCTTAGCACCTAAACTATGCTTGGGACATAATAGGTGCTCAATATTTGTTGAATAAGCAAATAAACTGTTTCATAATTAAAAAATAACAATATGGTAGGAACAGAAGATCCTCCTCTTCCCTGGCCAAGGTGCTAATGTTTCTCTAGTTTCCCCAGTGTTTCCCAAAGCTGCCCCTCCAACTGATAAATTTTCTGCTGGGAATAAGTGATTTGTCACCTTAAAAACCCAGGTGACTCTTTTCTTTTCCAGCATGGATATAAGACTAAGGAGTGTCTCACCTGTAGAGGATTTCCCCCAAGCAAGTTCACTCTGGATTCAGTGAGACCAAATAATGGAATGTTAGGGATAAAAGGATTTATACCAAGTTTTATTCTCACCATGGCAGGTGAAGGGCTGAAATCACATCTGCCGCTGGGGCAGTCTGCATGCAACAAGGATCTCTGTCTCTGCCTCCAGGCAGAGCCCTGGGCAGAGCTCCTTATATAGTAACATGACAATAATGGCTCATTGCCAATGGGTGTGGAAGCAGTAGCCTAGCAGTAGGCCAGTTACATCATCAAGCAGTTTAGGGTCAGGTGAGGATCCTGGCCATAGGAACTTCCATTTTCTCTGCACTCCATCCCTCCAGGAGTCTTGCCTCACAATCTATGTGCCCTCAATCTTCCACAGTGGTCCCTATGTGACAAAGCTGAGGCAGTAACCAGATTCCACAACAGCAACAGAAGATAACAACAACATACAGATAACAAACAAAAATTATAATCCTCAAACCTGAGGAGATTGATAGCTACCAAGTGGTCGTTCCACTTATATTCAAACCAGTTCTCCTCAGATGAGTTCATGATTTGCACTTTCCATGGGAGAAATCAATCTTCTGTGATGGTCCCTTTACAAGAAAGCTGGAACCTTGTAACAACAAAAATTGTAAGAATAATAGTTGTCTTCAAGCCTGAGGAGATCTATTGCCACCAAGTGGTCATTCCAGCTGTATTCAAATCAGTCCCAGTTCACGATTTGCACTTTCCACAGGAAGCCAGTAGTGGTACTGATAGGAAGCTCTATGCACCTCCAGCAAGTAGCAGTTTTTGCTGAGGTGTGTGCCCAATCCACAAAGACATTAGAGGAAATTAACCTTAAGCACAATAAGACATATGTTTTAATGACACTAACATAGGCAAATCTTGTCCATCAGGTAGGATGCATGATAGGTCTGTGGCAGGAAGGGGGTCCCATCCAGGTCTAGTATACCATACCTTTACACTTCTCCCTGTGGGAGTTACTGAGGGGTCTATGTATAGTGCTGCTGGAGGTGCATGCCCTGGCCATAAAGATAAAACTCCCCAGTAAGATGCTCTTACCTTCTGGCCATTTAGGGTACACTATCATGATCTTTGGGGACCACTCTGCCATTACTCCAAGAATACATAGGAGGCTAACCTCTAGGCCTTGTCCCCAAGGTGCCAGGAGGGCCAGCCTTCACAGGTCCATGTGTTGAGACCTCCAAGGCCACGTCTACTGAATGGAGTCTCTGTGGTTTATTGCAGTTGGTGCTCATAGCAAGGTACTATTCTGGTGGCCAAAGCCCAGCTTCAATGATTCCTTTTTGATTTGTACTTGCAGTTGTATAGGGGAGGCAGCAATGTGTGTCAGCATGTTTATGGACTCATTGCCCTTTTCAGGGCTTTTCATTCAAATACCATAGCACTGTCCATAAGCAGACTGAGCATCCCCATAGACTATTGGTGTCTGGCTTCAGGCCAGATTTTAACAAACCATTGTACCTTTCTATCATGCCTGCCCCAGTAGGATTATATGGTATATGAAACTTCCACTTTATCCCTAATTGTTGCACCCATTCTTGTAGTGCATACCCAGTAAAATGGGTGACATTATCACTCTTAATTACCTGTGGTTGGCCATAGGCTGCAAAGAGATGCTCAAGGCCTCTTTTGGTCATTTGCTGGTCTACACAAGGTACAGGAAAAGCAACCAGAAGTCCAGTTGCTATATCTATACCAGTTATGACATACTGATACCCCTCTGACATGGGCAGAGGCCCAATATAGTCTATCTTCCACCTGATGAGGGGCATTGGCCCCTTAACTATTGTCCCATGTTGCTGTGGGACTTGGTGTAAATCCCTTTTAGAGCATGCAATGCGCTTCTGCTGGGCTCTGCTGACTTCTTCAAAGATCAAAGTCAGGCCTTGCTGACAGGCTACAGCCCACATTGTCTTCTGCCCTGCATGCAACAAACTTTGATGTAACCATCAGGCCACATCAGAGGCAGGCTTTCCTTTTAGCCAATGCACCTGGGCCAATTCATCTGCTTCATTGTTTCCTGGGGATGCCAGCAGCAAATGGCCTGTCACATGAGTCACATGATATACTGTAACTGTTTTAGTCTGACTGGATGCCCATAAGTCTTGCCAAAATTCTTGCCCCCAAAAGGGTAGGTGACCAACCAACTGACATGGTATCATGTCAGTAGCCACAGAGTCCAGTCTCAATAGACAGCCCAAATGTCAGTGCAGACAACTACTTGGGAGGGTTCCTGGGTGACCATGAGCCACATTGCCCACAACTCTGTCTGTTGACTGCTCTCACCATCTTCCATCCATATTGTCTCAGTCTTAGGATGGAAATCTACAGCCCTCCATTTCGGGGGCTGCCCATGGCCAGAGCCATCTCTGTACTGTGCATCTTCAGGCAGGGCCTCTTCCCTCCCTATAAGGGTTTTCTGCTACTAATGGCTCCAAAGCAAATTCTTCCTGCCTTTCAGTGGTATATGTCACCGGCCCCAGTAAGTGTTGGAGTTCTTTACTCAAGGGGCTAGTAGAGAGGGCACTAATCTGCTCTAGGTATGTACCCCAGTTGGCCGGCATAGCCATTTGTGCCACACCACTCTGCAGCTTTTGGGTCCAGTCTTATACCCACCCAACAATGGGATAGGTGATTGTTACCTTTATTGGGGCTGCTCCAGTGATGAGCTCCATAGCCAGCAAGGCACGGTACATGGCAGCTAATTGTTTCTCTATTAAGGTGTACCTTTCCAGAGTTGTGACCAGAATCCAATAGGTTGGCAAGTTCATTCAAGCCACTGCCAGAAACCCCAGCCATAACTGTCTTTAGTCACATGAACATTCAGCTCACATGGCCTTGATGGGTCTATCATACTCAAAGCCTGCACAGCTGTGAATAACATTTTGCAGTGATATTAATGACCTGCCAAGGGTCAGGCAAAGCTACGGGTGGGTGTCTAGCATTCCCCTCAGAACTGCCTTTCCCACATGTATTCTCAGTCTGAACTTACCTGCAGTGGTTTGCAACCATAGGCCCTGCAGGATATTTATCCCTAAAATATATCTGGGGATGGGAGAGATATACACAGTGTATGCCTTTGGGGATAAACCCCCTATTCCCAACAGAATTCGGGCTTGTTTCACTCTGATAACCTTACCCCTGTATCCATCTATAACAGCAGGAGTCCCAGGAAACCACTCAGGACTTGGCAGTGTTAGGGTCCAGGA
The DNA here is from genome assembly GCF_040802235.1 of Manis javanica. Taxonomy (NCBI): domain Eukaryota; kingdom Metazoa; phylum Chordata; class Mammalia; order Pholidota; family Manidae; genus Manis; species Manis javanica. The sequence goes on from NC_133157.1 coordinate 60,508,556, forward strand.
CTCCGGGGTTTCCCAGAGAACAAGACACACAGACATGGAGATGAAAATCCAAGCAAAGTCTTTATTCAGCCAGCAAGCTGGGGTCGACAGCACCTCCCCTGACACACAGGCCGAGTCCGAGCTGCCGACCCCCAAGCAACTTTAGGTATGGTTTATATGGGATTTCTACAGTCATTGCACCAGAGCCTGCACATTACCCCAACCAATGAATTTGAAACACATTCTATACTTTGGCCAATAAAATTGGAACAGGGACACACCAGGTGCCTGACCTTTGCACAAGCATTCCTATGTGACTTACCACGAGTTTTGACCCCAGGGGGGTCGTTTACTTCTAGTTATCTAACTTAGGGCAGGGTCCAGGAATGTTAGCCTCACGTAGTTTCTACGAAAACTGGGTGGCTCAGCCCTGTTCCCTGCATTCCTCTACATTCCCCCCTTTTCTTGATTAAACTGAGGAATCTTCCACAGTGGCATCCAGGGCCTGATATCTCTGTCGAAGGACCAGAAGTTGGACGGCGTTAACCCTTTCCCACACAAACCTAAGCAGCCTATTTACTATGCACGGACCAATCGTAAGCAATAACAGCAGGATGACCAGTGGCCCTGTAACAGCTGAGAGTAGGGTAGCGAACCAAGGTTTGTATTTGAACCAAGAGTCAAACCAGCTTTTGCTACTGTCATATTCTTTATGTCTCTTCTCTAGATCTTTCTTTAGTTTGGCCAGGGAATCTCTGACTGCACCTGTTTCGTCTACATAGAAGCAACACTCTTCCTTTAAGGCCACACACAGTCCACCTTCTTTTAGGAACAGGAGGTCCAAGCCCCTTCTGTTTTGTAGGACCACCTCAGCTAAGGAGGTAAGAGATTGTTCCAAGTCTGATATTGTCTGTCAAAGTTGTTCTAGGTCCCTGTCGACAGCCCGCCTCAGAGCTGTGAGCCCCTGTTCTCGAGTTACAAGGGCTGCGACCCCTGTGCCAGCCCCTGCCATCCCTAGGGAAAAAAGGGCTCCAATGGTCAAGGCGGTAATAACTTCCCTTTTTTCCCTGTGGGGGTTTGGCCATCCTTCCCAATAAGAAAGGAGGGTCTCATGAGAACGATATACTAGGCGTAGTAGAATGGCCACAAGTACACAAAACTCACTGTTAGCATTAAACACAGAGGTGGATATGGCCGGGGTGAGGCCTGTCTTTAAACAGAGCCACCAACCCGAGGAGGGTATAATCTACTTGTCCTGCTTCCATGTATTGTATGTGTAGGACGAGCATAACTGGCTCCGGACTATCAGGACTGAGCTTACACACGTTCCTGTGACTGAGACCTGAGCTATTGTAAGTCCCCTTGGCCTCCTGTCCCAATAAGTGGGATAGGAGTCGTTAATGGTGTAGAAGCCATTTATCCCGATTGCCTCATAGAAGGGGGGTGAACCTGGATAGCATAACCAACAGGGATCGGTGAGGGAGGGAGTGGTGCGGTTCAGAGTCTCTGCGAATGCCTGCACCATTTCCCATAAGGGGTTACCTAACCTGGAGAGACTCGAACCCGGTTTTCTTGCGGGCCCTGGAATTAGCTTCACTGATGTAGCTTCCTCGAGAGTCCATACGAAGGCACTTATCAGCAGGATCTCATTTATCTTTGGCTTAGGTGTATTTTCAGGGGATTCGCAGGATGCTGCTGCACTTTCTACTCTTCCTCGTGATCACCTGGGTTTTTGTGAGGCAGGATTTTCTGAACGTGGGTGTGATGCACCCAAGGAGCGATACCGTCAACCTTGAGAGCAGTGGGGGTGGTAAACAATACAACGTAAGGTCCCTTCTACCTGGGTTTAAGAGTCCTTACTTGGTGACTTTTGACTCATACCGTATCTCCTGGGACTATGCCATGTTCCGGGCTTGGAATTTTCCCGCCCTCGTAATATGCTCTGATCAGGGGCCAGATTTCCTGCTGCACTTTGGCAAGAGCTTGCAACACATTTAGATAGTCAGGGGCTGGGTTCTCTGCACCGGGAAGCTGCACTCGCCGAATTATGGGTGGAGGAGCCCCATACATTATCTCAAATGGAGTTAAACCATGTACATAGGGGGAGTTCCGAGCGCGGAAGATGGCTAAGGGAAGGAGGGTCACCCAGTCCCCGCCAGTCTCCAATACCAATTTAGAAAGGGTCTTCTTTACGGTCCGATTCATTCTTTTTACCTGCCCAGAGCTTTGTGGGTTATAAGCACAGTGTAACTTCCAATCTATTCCCAAAGCTCGGGCTAATCCTTGCAGGATTTTGCTTACGAAAGCTGGGCTGTTATCAGAACCTATAGCTTCAGGGACCCCATACCTGGGGATGATTTCCTCAATTAATCTTTTTGCTACTACCTGGCTAGTCTCATGCTTGGTTGGAAAAGCCTCTACCCACCCAGAGAAGGTATCTACCATAACTAGCAAATACTTATATCCATACTTTCCTGGTTTTACTTTGGTGAAGTCTATTTCCCAGTTCCAACCTGGAGCCCTCCCCCTTTCCCGGGTACCTGCCGGGTGCAGCCCTCTTGGGGCTGGTCTTAGCATTGCACAGCTACCGCGTTCTTTTGTGATCTGACGAGCTGCCTCATTTTGGTGGGGAAACACTAACTGCGCAGACTGAAAAAGGCTGAGCAGCTTTTTCCAGCCTAGATGGGTGGACTTATGCAGATTAGCAAGCATGTACTGTCCTAATGCTTCTGGCAGGATCAACTTACCTTTTTGGTCTCTATTCCAGTTTCCCTCCCCAGACACTTCTCTCGATACTTGTTTCCTAATCTACTCAAGATTTTGGGGGGAATACTCAGGTTTGGGTGGCAAGGCGAGCAGTTCAGGTATGGGTATTTCGAGGGCTGCAAGTACAAGGGAGTCCGAGAGGGCTGCCCTCTTGGCTTCCGCATCAGCATGGCTGTTGCCGATGGCCTCAGGTGTCTTCCTTGATTGGTGGCCCGGTACATGTATAACTGCTACTGCTTTGGGTTTTTCGACAGCAGCTAGTAGTCTTTGGACTTCTTGCAGATTCCTCAGTCCCTTCCCTTCTGCAGAACGGAATCCTCTTTCTCGGTAGATGGCACCGTGGACATGGACAGTGCCAAAGGCATATCTGCTATCTGTGTAAATGTTGGCCTGCTTGCCTTCTGCTCTTTCCAGGGCCTCAGCGAGAGCAATAAGTTCCACCTTCTGTGCTGAGGTGCCAGGGGGCAGAGCTGCGCTCCAGACAACTTCCCCTTCATGGGTTACTACTGCTGCCCCTGCTCTCCTGACCCCCTCCTGCACAAAGCTGCTCCCATCGGTATACCAATTTAGCTCACAGTTTGGTAACGGTGTGTCTTTCAGGTCTGCTCACACCTGGATAATTTCAGAAAGGATGTCTCTACAGTCTTGGGTGGGGGTCAACAGATCTGGGTCTGGCAGAAGGGTGGCAGGATTTAGGGTTACCGGGTCAGAGAAGGCGATTCATGGAGAATCTAGTAGGAGCCCTTGGTAGTGGGTGAGTCTTGCGTTCATCATCTATTTTCCTGGAGGATGCCTGAGGATCCCCTCTACAGTATGTGAGGCTGTTACTCTCAGGTTCTGGCCAAAAGTCAGCTTGTCTGCCTCCTTTACCAGTAGAGCGATAGCTGCTAGGATATGCAGACAAGGTGGCCACCCGGAGGCCACTGGGTCTAGCTGCTTGGACAAATAGGCCACAGGTCTTTTCCACGGGCCCAGCTGCTGAGCCAGGACTCCTTTAGCCACTTTCTTCTTTTCATCTATTAACAGGATAAAGGGTTTTTCTGGGTCTGGCAGAGATAGGGCGGGGGCCTGGAGGAGAGCTTCTTTTAGTCTGTCAAAAGCCTCTTGTTGTTCTTGAGTCCATTGCCAGCCCGTCCCTTCTTTGGTCACTTCATATAGTGGTCGGGCTATTTCTGCATACCCTGGAATCCAGAGCTTGCAAAACCCAGCTGAGCCAAGAAATTCCCTCACTCCCTGGGGTGAGGAAGGGATGGGGATAGTCAGGATAGTTTGTTTCATGGCCTGCGTTAGCCACCTGGCCCCATTAGATATTTTGTACCCCAAGTAGACCACTGACCTCTGACAGATGTGGGCTTTCTTGGCGCTGGCTCGATATCCCAGTTCGCCCACTTCAGCTAGCAAGTTCCCCATGGCTTCTTCACACTCTTTACAGGTTTCCGTGGCCAGTAACAGGTCATCCACATACTGCAGCAGTGTCACACGGGGGTGGCTCTTGTGAAAGGGCTCCAGGTCCTGGCTTAGGGCTTCATTGAATAAGGTGGGAGAGTTCTTGAAGCCCTGTGGTAGTCTAGTCCAGGTAAGCTGCCTTTTTCTCCCCCCCTCCCCCCGGCTCTTGCCACTCAAAGGCAAACAAAGGCTGACTAACTTCAGAGAGTGGGATACTAAAGAAGGCATCTTTCAGGTCCAGAGTAGTATACCACACATGCGTAGGTGGCAGGTGGCTGAGTAGGGTGTAAGGTTTGGGCACTGTAGGATGGATGTCTTCTACCCTCTCATTGACCTTTCGCAAGTCCTGCACCAGTCTGTAATCCCTACTGCCAGGCTTTTTCACTGGAAGCAGGGGCGTATTCTATGCAGATTGGCAGGTTTTAAGGATTCCTGTCTCCAACAGTCTATGGATATGGGGTGCTATCCCCTTCCTAGCCTCTTCCGGCATTGGATATTGCCGGACCCGGATGGGTAGAGCCATGGCTTTGAGTTGAACAACGACTGGGGATAGATGTTTAGCGAGACCAATTCCTCCGGTCTCGGCCCATGTGGAAGGGAACTTCTGCAACCAAGAGTCCATTTCTCCCTGGATCCCCTTTTCTTGATCCACCTGAAACAGACGATGTTCGTCGGCCGGGGACAGAGTTAACACATGCGCCAGTTGTAGGGGCTGCCCTTCTTTGTCCATGATTTTTATCTCTTTGGGTTCAAAATGAATGCGCGCCCCCACCTTGGTTAGTAAGTCTCTACCTAACAATGGTGCGGGGCTCTCAGGTACGACCAGAAATGAGTGAGAGACCTGATGCCTTCCTAGGTCCACTTTTCTGCTAGTGGTCCAGGCACATTTCTTGGACCCTGTCGCTCCCTGGACTATACTTGTGCATCCTGGGTTCAGGGGACTGTGGGCCTGGTTGAGAACTGAATATTGTGCCCCAGTATCTACCATGAACCCAATGGGAGTCCCCTCCATGCACAGGGTTACCCAGGACTCGGGGAGGGGTGCTGAGCCCCATCCCTGTCAATCCTCCTCTCCTAGATGCAGGGTTTTAATGGGGTTCCCTCTTCCTTGTTCCCCCCTTTGGTGGCACTCCCTCTTCCAATGTCCATATCTCTTACACAGGGCGCATTGATCTCATCCTAGTCAGGATTGACGGGGTCCTGTTCCTCAAGGTGGCCTAGGGCCCTCCTTTACCCTGGCCAGGAATATCCTAGTCATCTCCTTCCTCTGCTTCTTGTTCTCCCTCTTTTGAAATTCTCTGTCTTCCTTCCTATTTTTTTCCTGCATTACCCATTTCTCTTTCTCAGCCTTTCCTCTCTATCCTCCGGAGTTTCCCTAGCATTGAAGACCTTCTCCGCCTGCTGCAGCAGTTCTCTAATAGAGATCTCCCCCAGGTCCTCCCGCTTGTGGAGTTTCCTCCAGATATCGGGGGCTGCCTGGTTGATGAATGAGAGGACTACAGCTGATCTATGTTCCTCTGCTTCCGGGTTTATGGGGGTATACTGCCTGTAAGCGTCAAACAGCCTTTCCAGATACACGCTGGGCTTTCCATTTTCCCCTGAACAATAGTTTTTACCTTAGCCAGGTTAGTGGGCCATCTGGCGGCTGCCCGGAGACCGGTCATCAGAGCCTGGTGGTAGAACTGGAGACGCTCCCTACCTTCTGCAGTCCCGAAGTCCCAATCCGGGCGCGTAAGTGAGAATGCCTCGTCGATGATGGACTGGAGGGTAGTGGGTCTTCCATTCTCTCCGAGGACATTTCTCCTGGCCTCATTGAGGATACGCTCTCACTCTTCCGTCGTGAAGAGAGTGCGGAGCAATTGCTGTAAGTCATCCCATGTGGGACGATGGGTAAACATAATGGACTCCACCAGACCTATAAGACACTTGGGGTCCTCTGAGAAGGGAGGGTTCTGAGTCCTCTAATTATAGAGGTCACTAGATGAAAAGGGCCAGTATTGATATTGTTGAGCGATGCCTCTACTGATGGCACGCACAGGCAGAACTGGTACTGCTCCTTCTGAGGTGGAGGAGGGAGCCTCCCCTTCTTGTTCCCTGGCCCCCCGAGGCCTTAACTGCATTCCTCCCACTCTACCTGGTGCCCAGCGTGGAGCCAGGGCGGGGGAGTGTGGGGAAGCTCTTTCCGGCCTCCTGCCTTCCTCTGCTGAAGAGTCTGGGGAAGCTGCAGCCGCCTGGTTCCCGCTGGATTCCCCAGCCTCGTTTTCTATCCTCCCGGCAGCTTCACCCCACTCCTCTGCATACGGGGGTGGCTGCTCAATCGGCAGAAGGGGGTAAAGAGGAGAACTGTCAGGGAGGACAGGTGGCGCACTCGGGTTTTTGGCCCTGTGATTAGGGGACTTTAAATCTTCCTGAGTAACTAGGACAGAGGCTCTTGGTGGGTCGGTGTGAGGTTTCTCCACCAAAAAGGGCCTCAGCCAGGAAGGGGAATTCTTAGCCAAATTTTCCCAAACAAGGATATAGGGAAGTTGGTCAGAGTGGCTCTCAGGGTTTGCCCGAGAGATAACGGCTTTGACCTTGTCAATAAGGTCCATGGAAAGAGACCCCTGGGTCAGCCAGCCTACTCCAAAGGAAGGCCACTCGGCTGAGCAAAAAGCATCGAGCCTACCTTTCTCGATGTTAAAACCTATATTCAGGGCCTGTTTCCTAACCTTCGGAAAGTGGGAAAGGATCAGACCTTTAGGAGTAGTCTGAGTCTGGCCCATAGTGAAAAATACGAGGAAGACAAGGGTAAAAGGTAGAGATGCCACTCTAACAAGATGACTGGTGTATGTGCTTGTGAACGGGTGCCTGTTGCACCATTTTTCTTCTGCGGGGGATGCGAATTTATCTGGGATTCACGGCTGTGACCCCCTTATCCTGTCAGGGGAGTCTTCTAGCGGCGGGCACCCTAATGGCTCTTAATTGCCTGACCCATGCCTGCGGGGAATGATTTAGTGGCAGAGAGGAGGAACGGAAAGAACAGGGAACCTTAGAACAGGGAGACTTAAAATAAAAAGTGCAGAAAGAAATATAAACCGAAACCAAAACACAATAAAACAATCAACGATAACACTAAGCACACACACCACATCTGATTGCACTCGTTCGGACTGGTCCTTCTTTCACTCTGGTGCGCACCACACTCAACACTTTCAGGATCCTCAAAAACTCCTGTGATTCTCCCGAAAGGCGTCCACTCAGACTGCCGCAGGGTGACGAGCTCGATCCCTTCCTCCTTGGGCACCGGGTTCCTGCCGATCGGACTTGCTTTCCTAAGGCCGAGTCACTCGGACCGTAGGGCCAGGATTAGTCACCTGGACTTCACCCAGGGTCACTAACCCGGGGGCCGGGACTACCAACCTGGACTTTCTCACTTGGGGTCACTAACCCGAGACCATACACAGGATGGTGACTCCTGCTTTATAATGGATTTATGCAGACACGAGGGGGTGACCCTTGAATTACACCGCCCCATCCGGACAATTAGACCTTGCCTCCAGCCGTCCTTTGTTCTCAGAGAAGCCACACGGATCCTGGACGAGCCCCCAAAACGTTAGGGTCCAAGACTCCGGGGTTTCCCAGAGAACAAGACACACGGACACGGAGATGAAAATCCAAGCAAAGTCTTTATTCAGCCAGCAAGCTGGGGTCGACAGCACCTCCCCTGACACACAGGCTGAGTCCGAGCTGCCGACCCCCAGGCAACTTTAGGTATGGTTTATATGGGATTTCTACAGTCATTGCACCAGAGCCTGCACATTACCCCCAACCAATGAATTTGAAACACATTCTATACTTTGGCCAATAAAATTGGAACAGGGACACACCAGGTGCCTGACCTTTGCACAAGCATTCCTATGTGACTTATCATGAGTTTTGACCCCAGGGGGGTCATTTAATTCTAGTTATCTAACTTAGGGCAGGGTCCAGGAATGTTAGCCTCACGTAGTTTCTACGAAAACTGGGTGGCTCAGCCCTGTTCCCTGCATTCCTCTACAGCAGCATGGGAGTAACTGCCAATAGTGTGGCTGTACCATTAAATGGATGGTATCATGCTTACTTCTGACTCTCTTACAGGCCTAGAAAGTACAGTACCTAGACTGCTGCAACATCTACAGGAGAAAGGATGGGCTGTGAACAGCACCAACGTTCAGGGACCTGGTTTGTGAGTCAAATTCTTGGGGATTGTCTAGTTGGGTGAGACTAATGTTATCCCAGAAGAGTCATAGATAAAACCCAAATCTTCCATACCCCTACAACTGTGGTATTATTACAAGAGTTTTTGGATTTTTTAGGCTACTGGAAAGTGTTTATCCTGCACTTATCTCATAGTTGGGAGGATTCACTGCAAACCAAAAAAATATAGACTAATTTACTGTCTTGGGAGGGATATTTCAGTGGGCTGCCCTATAGATGGGGAGACACTTGGGTATTCCCCAGTGGGCATGTGGTCCAAGGTGGCTTGCCTCCTAGAGGACTGGGCCCCTCCCAGGACTGAGGAGAGGTGGTGATGATGCCTGAGGCAGTAGAGGAGACCTTCTGCAAAATAGGGAGTTCCTTAAAGAAATAGAGTGCCCATGAGGCAGTGGGAACTCTGGGTTGTCTACTCCTCACAGTGTTAGGAAGGGCCATAAAGGAGAAGAATGTGCTCCTGTGAGAAGCACAAGAGGTAAAGGTCATGAAGAAAGAAGAAAATTAATTGACAATTGAGATATGTCACTGCAAGGTGCCATGGAGATGGTAAAGGATGTAACAGAGGAGGCGTTTTGCAGAATGAGAGAGGTCCATCAGCCCCAGAAATGGTGGAATGGCTGGGGGAGAACAAGGAAGTAGAGGTTGTACCAGAGGCATCAACCCCTCGTCTATTGAAATCCTGCCCTGTTTGTAGTCAAGAAAATAAAGAAACAGCAACCACAGATTCCTCTGGGAGAGGTGTAGCCTCCTTCCCATGTCGTGGAGCACTGTATGTTCTGCCCCTATACACAGGCAAAGCTACTGGTTTCAGCAGAAACTCTCAGAGTCCGTATCAACCTGGCTCCAGTGCCTTTGGGATGTAGAGGTGGATGGGATCATTATGTCTAGATCAGAGATGGGAAAACTGGCTTCTCTGACAACTCATCCTGACAGCTACACCAAGTGTCTTGCCTGTGGGAGATTGTCCCTGGGCAAGTTCACTCTGGATCCAGTGACCAAATAACAATAACAGAACATTAAGGGTAAAAGTGTTTATACCAAGCTTTATTCTCACAGTGGCAGATCAAGTGCTGGAATCATATCTGCTTCTGGGGCAGTCTGTGTGCAGCAAGCACATCTCCATTTCTGCCTCTGGGCAGAGCTTTCTACATAGTAGCACCAACAATAATGGCTTATTGCTAAGGGTGTGTAAGCATTAGCCTAGCAGTAGGCCAATCACATCATCAAGTAATTTAGGGTCATGTGAGGATCCTGGCCATAGGAACTTTCATTTTCCCTACAAGGAGTATCAGAGATTATTTCTGTGGTGGTTAACTTTTGGCATTACAGCCCAGCTCACCTTCACTTCTTTAATTTGTATTCTACCCTCAGCTTTGGCTATTGGGTGACTTTAGGTGTCTACATGGCAACTCTCTGCACATTTTCTCTGATCTCCTTTCATCAGATCACCTTCTGTGCTTCAATGTGTTAAAAAAAAAAAAACCCCAAAACCAAAACCCCACATCTATATTATCATATAGATCAGTTTCATCTGATTGACTTTCTAGCTCTTAGTTTTAATGTTCTAGAAAGAAAGTTTGGCTCAGCCAAGTCTATGAATTATTAGGTAACCATTTCTTCTCCAAATAGCTGCAAGTTATTGGGAATGAGAGAGAAAGGAGGAGAGCCTCCTTGGAGAGGTTAGCATGATGTTGGATGCATCAGTTTTGATGGTATGGGTCTGAGGCCATGTAGCCAGGATTACAGTAGAAGTGACCAAAACCATCAACTTCCAGGAGAACCCATTTCTCTTCTTGAAGTGGTCAATTATTTGGGTGATAGTATAGATAAATTATACTATAATTATAGATAAAAATATTTAAGTTACCTGATGAGCTCTCAGAAATTGCCAGACATTTTGACTGTTTTAGGTATCTGCTTAGTAATTTCTGAGTAATCACCAGGTGCCATGATAATGTGTTCATGGTAGCTAGCTAAGGTGTACCATCTGGAGTACATTCTACCACTTGTCACTTGCTTATTTAAATTTGGCTCTAGGTACTGGAAGTTATGGTCTATCAAGCCTCACACCAGAAGATCTGGTCAGCAAGAGTGGGACATAGTCTCAGATGGTGACTGCATTGAGGGCCTAGAAGTTTTGACAGAGTGGCACTTATCTTTTTCTCTTACATTAGAGTTCATGGGGAAGAAGTGAAATTCTATGGCCCAGATGCAACTTACCTCATACCATAATAGAATCAACAAATGGGATCGACAGCCCCTTGATGGGTAGGGCCATCAAGCACATTGCCTAGTACTAACAGAAGGCCTACACAATTCTGGGTCAGTGGTCACTGCTCACCTCTCTGTAGTCCATGTAAGCCATGAGAATAGGTATGTGATATAGTTTCTCTCAAATCTGGAACTTAGAAGTAAAGTAGCTTCCACAAGTTCCTGGTGAATTTCTCTGGGAATGATGCTAGCAATATGCTGGGGTATGTATGATGCTAATGAGCAATGCCTTGGTACTCTATTCCTAACCTTGTCAGCTGCATGGGGTATGTAATCTGTTGGAATTAGAACTTTCAAACCTTGTCTTTACCTTCCTCTCCAACCCTTTCATCATATGGGCAATGGAAGACCAACAAAACTGATAGCCTCGCAATTTTGTTCAAATAACATTTCAACTAGTAGTTATCAGGAGTTGGGCCAGACATAGGGATGGAGCATCTTTGAGGATTTACATATTCCAGGAACTAATTAAAAGTTGTATCCTGAGGTGGCCACTATAAATTAAATAGACTTAAGCTATGCTACAAAATCCAGATAGGGTTGGATGAAAAGTAATGAAATTATGAAGGCAGACAGGCTAGCAAATGATGGGAAGCAATGCATAGGATGGATAGACACAAATGAAAGATAGAAATATGCAGGAGACCTTTGGTTTAGAGTCCACATGCTCATGGAGGCATTTTATTTGATGTCCATGGCTATTGGTGAAGATATACTGGAATTCAATAAAAGAACCAAAGCAAAAAAATGTGGAGCTCCAGTTAACATTGTTAGTATATCCTTGTCAACTGACAAACCTATCCATCCCTCTCTCCGATGCAGTTGTTTCCTAAGTCTGGGAGAGTCTACCTCTTAATACTTCTCATTCTGTTTCTATGGTGACCAGAGTGATCTATCTAAAACAACAGCTTTGACTTAAGTATCTTCAATGCCTTCCCATATCCTACAGAATTAAATCTAATGTGTAAGATAGCATATAAGACTATTTCTGATCATGCCCCTGCTTATTTCTCCATCCTCCTCTCTTGCTACTTTCCCTCTCTTTCCAAATGACTTATTAGTATTCCTTGGAACATGCCATTCTATTACATTCCTTCATGACTTAGTTCCTCTGGATATTGTCTGGAATGGTCTACTCTTGTCTGTCTGGCAAATTTCTGCTAGTCCTGTAACATTTCTGCCTCTCTGAATGCTTTCTGACCTAACAAGGCAGAGTTGAACACCCTTTCTTCACAGACTTCCTCTATTTTAGTACTTACTTCAGAAAATCTGTTTGTAGAGGGCATGGACTCTGTCTAACTAATGCCTGTGCCTTCAGAGCCTGGCACAGTGCCTGACACATAGTAGGGTCTCAAATTATCTTTGAATAGGGAAGTAAAATGCTTTGTTTAAAAGCCAGGGGAACTTGTAAACCAGTTCATGTTGTTGTTGTTGATAATCTCTTGGATCCAATATTTGATGTCCAAAGTATGTGATACTGATTCCTTCATTAATTCAACAAGTACTTATTGAACATGTACCCTAAGCCAGGAATGAGAATACAATGACAAACAAAAATAGATATGCTCTTTACTGCTCTCAGTTAAGGATTTTTTTGGGGAAACTATTACTGCATTTGTATGAGTTATTAAATAAAATAGAACATATTCTGGGTTTGGCCAATGATGTCAGTCTGATTTTCCCTTTCAAGGATTTCTGCAGTATGGGGTCAAATCCTTTGCCTGTTGGACTGCTTTGGTTTCATGCTTGCTGCAAGTTTGTCTCTAGTTTTTCAGTATAGAAAACCATTTTGGGTAATAAACACAACAAATTAAAAAAGAAACATGTAAAACAGTTGAACATCTTGTTTTAATTCAAGAAAAACTTTGTTTTTAGAAATCTGTAGAGGTTTGGAATACATCAGTTACTATATTTACTAAGTGCTTTTACATTAATAGTGGTATTTGGTTTTGTTTATAAAACCAAAGGAATATAGAAAGAGCATTCAAGAATCAACAAAACAGAATCATCTTCTTAGGCTGGAGGGACTACTTTAAACCAGTGAGATATTATCAATATATACCCAAGTAAATAAAGCTCCTAGTTCTCCTGCTGAAAGCCAGTAAGACATAAACTTCTACTTCAGACAATGTGATGGGAGGAATAAAGAAGCTGCCAGATCCTGGCAGGTTGAAAATGGAAAAGGAAAAAACAGAAAACAAAAAACAAAAGCCATCAAAGCTCCTGTGAAAAACAAATATGAGAAAATTCAAACAAACCCAAACTAGGTTCCTACAGGTTCCTACTATTCTGAAATCCCGTGGGGTCAGCTATAAACAAGGACAGACTTGGAATCCAGGCAGCCAGTGATGTGTAAATCAGTTAGGTCCATTCAAAAGCATAACAGCATTATATGGAATGGGCATGCTGTGTTAAATGTTGCTTATGACAAGAGTTTATCCTTCAAAGCAAACACAAGGCAAAATAAAGTTGCAATTTCAGCTTGAGTCCAAAGTAGTTAAAGATCTCCTAAAATGAAGCTAAATTTACTTGGCTTAATTAGGAGCTCTAAAAAAAATTAAGTTTTGTAAAAGTTATAGTATTATGTAACAATTAGTCTACCAATATTCTTTCCCCTCTCTGAGGGTCTCAGAGAAAAATGACAGTCTTGATCATCTTCTAAAAATAAAAACAATTGTATATCAAGCAGAGCTTTCAAGGTTCCTTGTGAGATTTAAGGACAAGGAAATGGGGAGGGAATAGAATTACAGATTATCTCATACCTTTACCCCATTCTGAACTGAAGCCTACTTTGGCCTTCTGATAGACTAGTTTTCCAAAAAAGAGTTTGGGCTTTGACCTAAGATCCCTCTGGAGCCATTCTTCTGACCATTTAAATGGAACCCCAAACACTGGCATGGTGATACATTTCATCTACAAACTTTAGTGTAAAATAACTGGGTACAAAACACTGGATTCTCTGTCTCAACAGCAGCAAATATCTGTGTACAAAATGGGCATTACTTTTCTCAAAACCTGATTCTGCCCATTTCCTATGTCAAGTTTGCCATTGTGACTTGGTTGCTTGTTTTTGATGAACAGAGTTGCAGTTATGAAGAGGGAAGGGAGTTCTTGCACTGGTCAGGTGGCCAGGCAAGGTTACCAAGGGACTTACTGGAGCTCCAGAAAAGGGAGCAGGTTATCCTCATTCTTTCTAACCAGATAATGTCCATTCCCAAGAACTGAATCATTCCCACTTCCTGAAACCGGGAGTGGGTCTTCCCCACTCTCTGCTGAAGAAGAAGGCAATCACTGCCAAGCTCTCTGCCACCTGCGACTCTGGACTTGCTTGTCACCATTAGACCTTGAAAGGATCTTAATGTGGCTGACTTCTTCATGTCTGCAACTTCCTGCAGATGGGAGAGCCCATGGTGGACAGGGCAGCTGATGTCTTCTGTTTCACATAGGCATTGGAGATCTGAACATTGTGCCAGCTCTTGGACAGATTCTCAGTCCCACCCAGGCTATGTGGCCCAACTTCCTTCTAAGCTCCATTCCGCCCCTCTCTTTGACTGCCAGCGCATGGTGTACAGTTACAATTTCCATCTCCAATTTAGTGAACTCAGATTTGAGCTTCTTTTGCTCAGCTTCTGTGAGATCCTCTGGTTCAGCAGTTAGGTGGGATTCATATACACCTGCAGAGGTCTCTGCTATGGCGCCTGGCATGAACTGAGAAAGAAGATCTGCATTAAGAGAGTCCAAGTCCAAGTTTTGGTAGAGAGAGTCAAACTCATGGCCAGCTGAGATATAATCCTTGTCATTAGAGTTGAAATCTAGGCCCACAGGTTCAGACTCTTGGCTGGTGGTGTAGAGCTCTCTGGCGGGACAGATCTGTATCTTGACCTGTGAAATGCGTGTGTTAGCTGGTGGGAAGAAGTCCTGGCATGTGGATGCCTCTGTCTGCAGGGTCCACTCCCAGGTGGGGGTAGGTAGCTCAGACCAGGTCGAGGTTTCAGAGGTGGGACATCTGACCTGAAGGCTTCAGTTGCAGAACCCAGGCCCAGCCTTGGTGCATCCTTCCCATGCAGCGGTGTTTGGGACAACAACCCCGTGAGGTAGGCAGTACTGCAATTATTATCAGAGAGGAAGTTTCCCTCCTACCACAGTAGATGACAGGTCCTGGCCTTGAAACTAAGTCTGATTCTCCTTACAGATGTCTTTCCATCACACCAACCATTTTTAAACCCTTTGGACTAACAGAATTTATGAAAAATTCCAATATATAAAATAAAAACTTCCCCAAAGTGGGGCAGGGAGTCTAAAACTCCTGCCTGGCATTTTCTCTTCCTAGGTTCCCAAACGATCCCCAAGAAACAACTAGAACCACTTATAAAGTGGATTTGAAGGCTCCTCAGAACTCTTTAGTCCAATAGTGACTAACAAACTCCCATGGCAAGAGGTATCAACTGTGCCAGAGGCTTGGGATAGTGGAACTAGAGAGTGAGTTTGACCAGTCACAATTGTCTGTTATTTTTGTGGGGAGAAGAAGGGAGAATGAATAAATCTATAATAGTTGTGTGAAATTTAAGTTTAATAAAAGCAAAGACTATTGTACTGTGAGAATTTAGGAGAGAGAGAATTAGATACCAAATGGACAGTGAATGGGTTTTCAATATTGCAGTTGGATTTTTGTTTCCAACCATCTACTCAAATTTCTGAAAGAATGTCTGCCCACTAACATGGTTATCCATTGTGTGAGCAGTCTGCACAGTAAAGTGGAAGTAGTTTAATAGGGTCTGTTAGGATGTCAACCCACCATATCCCTTATTTCTACTCACAACTTATAACTTATACAGTGAAAAAATCACGACTTTAATCCAGTGAGGACAGATGGTCAGATTTCACTTAGTTCATTGGCTGCCCATTCCCAGGGAACAGCCTTGAGCAAGTCCTAGATTCTAGTGATTTTGCTGGATAGTCTGGTAGTTCTTGCAAGCTTAATCTTGTGGAACGTGATATGATGTAATCCTTTGCAAATTTCAGCAATTTGCAACACTCATGCATGTGTGGCTACAGTGACATCTAGCTGGGCTTCCATACCAACTTCAGATCTCCTTTGGGTTTATATTCAATAACCCTTTCACATAACTCAGTAGTGTTTTTTATTATCTTGCCATCAATATGTGCCTCCTCAGCTTAAAATATAAGGATTATTCCTGCTGGAAACATGAAGACTGATGAGGGATTTAGCTATGTGTATAAATACCTAAAAAGGGCAGCAAGGGCTGCCTAAAACCATTTTGTTTCAGAGGATGGGCTTTTCCTCCATTACCTGTGGAGATACTACTGGTTTCAGGAATTCTCTGACTCTAAACCAGAATTCCTCTTTCAAAACTGAGCATGAAGGGTAAAGAAGTCTCTGCATTTAAGCTAAATAACATGGAACACCAACTGTCCCTTCAAAGTTGACATTCTAAATCACCAATTTGGTGATTTGAATTTGGACTTGATCATTCTTCTCTGAATTGTTCCTGCCACCAACCTCACTGACTATTTTCTTGTTTCCATGCGTCCTCTCTCTTCAATTCAAAGTATGAAATTCTTCATTAAGCTTTGATTCCTTTTGGTAGAGTAATGATTCCCCTCAAAGCAAAATTGACCTGACCTCTTTCAGCACTTCATTTCCAGATCCCAAATAAAAAAATGGCCTCTGGAAGAGGTCCTCCTAGCTAGCAATGTTCTGACCTCTTGAGTAGACCTCAACAAATAGGTAACACGGTGGAACAATTAATTTGTGAGGCTTATGCATAACCCCATACAAAACAACACTTATACTTTGAAAACATACTTTATCAAATGAAACTTAACTTATGTGATTCTAACCACTTGTTTGAATAAACTGTTCCTTTAAGGTGTAAAATACCAAACTATTGTCACAATGGTTTTAGAATTTCATGTCTTTAGACAATGAAATCATATGTATCATATAGGAAGACTCACAAACCTGTTCATCTAAAACTGAAAGCTTTATGATGCAATTTAAGCACTAAAAATAGCCAATATATATGATTCAGTAACTTACGAAAAAAGAGCTTGAGAATGGTTTTTAATCCTACAGTGGTTTGCTATCTTTTTGTTTCCAAGGAAGATGTTATTGACCCATTTTTAGTAAAGAATGAATTTTAAGTTATTTCTCTAGAAAGAGCAATGGTTATACACCAATCCTTTTAAGTGTAACAAATGCCACTGCAAAATGATGGAGTTTTTTTTTTTAATGTTTAGAAGCTTATATGCTATGTTTTATAAATAAATTATTGAAACTTGAATGTAGAAGCAAAGCCATACCCTTCACCAGGTCTGGAAGTGAGAATGTAGTATTTGATACTTGAGTTTAGAAATGATTAGGGGCTTGTACTAGTGCTGGCAGTTTTAGCCATTTGATTTCTTTTGTTATAGTAGATAAATATAGAGCTTCCTGATTACATCAATTTATAAAATAATCCACACTGGTGGTTCAGATCACTTCTAAAGAACCAACAACTCACCCTGTAGTCCAGTCATTTGCATTGCTAGATTAAACCATAGTGAGTTTTATTTCTATTATTAGAAACAAAATAGGGCTTTATTTCTATTATTACAGAGCTACTACCATGAACATTTTGTGCATTTTAGCTGAATACCAGGAAAAAATCTTTAAATATTTAATTGAGCCTGAAAATAAGGCATATAGTTAAGTCCTAATCCAGTCAGAATGTTTCAAGAGTAGGAGGAGAAAATTGGTAGTTAGGCTTTTCTTGTGGAAAGCCAGAATATTATACTTTATTTCAGTTTGCAAGTTATTTTTACTACCTCACATCATAACCCAGCTTCATCAATAATATATGCAGTGAGTCACCTCTCAATAGATATTCCCCAGCATGAACTGGTATATTTGTTGCAATTTACAGCTGCGGGTGTTATTGTTAGCAATCCTCATATTTCAGTAGTTGAACTGATCTTCATTTAGGACTAAAATGACATTTCTTTCTAGCAGCCCTCCTACGTAGACTAATTAGTTTTTAAAAAGATACATAATATGGTATATTATAGGATAATTTTTCTCTCTGAAGCCCAAACATATACTATCAGGATATTAAATTTGAAGCTTATTACTGTCATTCACTCTCTTTGGTGTTATATATAATTGTGGCAGGAGTCCCTGGGGTTATAAAATTAAAATTCAGAATCTGATTGATCTGAAGCACCAATTCCTCATCCCCACAAGTGTCCATTTGCATGAGTTGATATGTATGGGATGAAAGGACTTGTTAGAAGGAATTTTGTGTACAGATCCTCAGAGGTACAAGAAGAGGGAGATGAAGAGATGAAGAGAAAGGAAAGGAAAATGATCAAAAGATGTAGGAATGTCCTTAGATTAAAAATGAAGATTCTCCTTGTTGGAAACATGGAACTTGTATGTATAAAGGCCTACAAAGGGTAGCAAAGCCTCCTTAAACATTACATTTTGTTCCAGAGAATGGACTTTTCCTTCCATGCTTGCAGAAACACTAGTGGTTCAGGAATTCTCCCAGACTGTGATCCCAAAACTGTCCTCTTAATGCTGAAAATGAAGGATGACGAAGCCCATGAACTAAATTAAATAAAGGGCAATATGGCAGACTTCAGGGGGAATTTTACAATGGATGATGTTTGCATTCCCTTTTTTATTTGGGTGAGGAAGGTTGACAGGAAGAGATTCTCCTTTCCCAGAAGTAGTTTTGACCTTTGTTTTTTTTTAATGTTGGAGGACAGCTTGCTGAACGGCAAGTCCTAGGGGCAACAGTGGGGAGTCATCTAAGAGAAAAATGTGGGCAAATCTGGCACATGAGCCAGAAAAGATTTGGTCAGTTATTGGCTGGTTAGTGTAGGTCATCTGTGCTCTGCCAGGGTACTGACGGCTTGGCAAGTTTTTCTAGTCAGAATCTTAGAAATTAAGAGGATGCCTTAAAAGAGTGCAGAGGACTGTGAAAAGACAAGATTGACACTTGCTTCTCACTGTCACCCTCCTCCCCAGCCAAAATACTTCCTGGATTACATGGAGTTTCAACAAAAGTGCAGACTGCTGCTAAAATGTCTGCAGGGGGCCCAGATTACTTGACCCCTAACTAAGCAGGAAAATATATTTGGAGGATGTTTAGAATTTGAGTACCAGGAAATTTACCTTCCCTCAAATGACTGAGCACAGAGTGGACATCTACAGAGAGGACAGAGCAGAAGCACGTTGGAAGGGCTGGACCCAAGTATATAAGACTCCCAGAAGTAACTGGGGAGACTTGGGGGGTTGCTGAAGTCCTGAAGCTTGGCACTAAAGGTTTAGAACCAGAAAAACGTGGGTGTGAAAGCAGTTTGACTCACTTGTATCCATAGACTGCAGAGGCCTGGGGACAATCAAGCTATTAATAGAAAACTCACCATTTTTAAAGGTTATGAACATTGTGGTAAATTTGCTATAACATGAAAAACCTAAGGCCTAGATTTTACTCCCTAGTTGCTTAGCTATTCTTGTCTTAAAACTGTCATGCCTGCTATGGCAACAGCATAATTACTTCATTTCCTCAATTCTGAGACACAATCAATTGTGAGATGTATCTTTGTTTAATAAGAGGTTTCTAGGAGGAAAACCCTGCTATATTAAGTTATACATTGATTTTAAGATGCAGTCCCAGTTTTAGAGACATTAAAGTGCCACAAAGTGCATCTTAATTGAAGAAATAAAGTAGTAATGCAGCAAGCTACAAATGCTAATGGTTCTGCTTGATTCTTCTACTGGAATTTAGAATGGACCTTCATTTGCACTGGTTCCTCTTTCCTTTCTGAAATAAAGGATAGAGGGGAAACTAGCATTTATTAAATATCTGTTATAATAATAATAAAAAATAATGTAGACATCTAATGGTTTTGACTGCTTGGTATGTGTCAAGAATTGTTCTAAGTGCTTTCCATGTGTTATTTCATTTAATCATCATCATAATCTTGATAGGTAAGTATTAGAAATACCATAAATCTCTGTGAGACTCAGTTTTCCCATTTTTGCAGATCAGGAAACTTAGATGAACAGAGAGTAATTTATCTGAGGTCACATAGTTATTAAGTGGCAAACTTGGGATATTAATCTATAATCCTAGGGATGTTTAGGGTTTTTTATTAAACTGATTTTTTACTTTTCATTATTTCTTACAAATTCTGAAATATATCATGCATAAAAAAGGAAATATATGTAACTTTAAAAAATTATAAATATAAATAACTGCATACTCACCACTCAACTAAGAAATATTATTTCAGTATTTTTAAAGCTCACTATATGTCCTTTTCATTTTCTTTCCTTCCCCCAGTTAACCTCTACTCCAAACTTTGGGGTGACCATTTCTTTTTTTCTTTTTAAGTTTTTACCAGCTATGTATGTGTATATGAACAATATATTACTTAGTTTTGCTTGTTTGAGGATTTTATTTATTTATTATTGAGGTATGATTGATGTATTGCATTGTATTAGTTTCAGATGTACATATAATGATTTGATATTTGTATACATTGCAAAATGATCACCATAGTAAATCTAGTTAATATCTTTCACCATTTTTGAACTTTATATATCATACCTTATGTATTATTCTGTGACTTGCCCATTGTTTTTAAGATTCATCCTTGTTAGTGGTATTGCTATAGTTCATTCATTTTTCACTCCTATATAGCAGTTCAGGTATGCATATACCACAATATATTTATAGCGTGCAGTTTATCTATGAAAGTTGTTACTGAAACTCTGAGTGACTTGAAGGTCAGTTTCTCTGGTGCACCACCCCAGGCTTCAGGCCTGTCTGAATTATATTTCTGTACATACACTTAATGTTTTCCTGTACACATGATTTCATATTTGTTCATAATAGACTTTTTCCTTCCTGAAATGCATCCTGAAACATATTTGAGGTGTTATCCCTCCAGCCTCATGTCTTCCATCATGCATTTTATATCCTAGGCATGCTAAATTACTACAGTTCTGAAAACTGCAAGTTCACCATGCTCTCTTGCCTCTTTGCTCATGTTGCTCTTTCTGTCTGGAATGCTTATTCCTGGCTAACAATTGCCAACCTATCAGGAGTTGTCTGGCTACAAAAGCCTTCCTCCACTACATTCTAGTTTGGGGCTTCTCCCTGAGCTAACAAATTGGGCTTCCTGCTGTCATCTCAGGGTTTAGTAAGAGTTGGTTTTTCAAAGAGTCCAATATATTACTGAACAAAATCACATAGTTGTACTTGATGCCTGGAAAGACTGTATAAAAGGTCTGTTTTGTATAATTGTACTATAATGGTCAGGAAACATGGAAATACCACTTAGAATTGTCACTACTCAACTTTTAAAATGTCCTTAGGTTGGGGGTAGGGCACAAATCACATCCTTGATAGTAAAAAAAAGATATAAATACATGCTATTTTCATTTGCTTTACGGATTTTTTGGCTAGATTCCAGAGCCCTTTTTCCAAGAGCAACAAGGTAAAACCCCCCTTCCTTGCCTGGAGTTAGATCTCTGCCAAGGGACAGAAAATGGTTTCCTCTTTGTGTTTCTTTACCTATTAGACATCTCATCAAGAAATATCTCAAGGGGTGGATGTAGATGGGAAGTAAAAATCAAATTAGTTGGTTACACTTTAAAAAATAACTTTTTGATTTTTTAATAGTTTTAGATTTAGATAAAAGTTGCAAAGAAAATACAGAGAATTGCTATATTCCTCTCAACTGATTTTCCCTCTTATTAGTATCTTACATTACCGTGCTCCATTCATTTCATCTAAGGAACCAACCAATATTAGTATATTACTATTAATCAAATCCACAGTTCGGATTAACTAGCTATTCCTTAATGTCCTTTTACTATTCCAGGTTCCCACCTACAATAACACATTACATTTATTTCTTAGTGTCTTTTTAGCCTCCTCTGCTCTATGACAGTTTTTCAGACTTAACCTTGTTTTTGATGACCTTGACAGTTTTGAGTAGTGTTGGCCAAGTATTTTGTAGAATGCCTATCAATTTGAGGTTACCTGATGTTTTCCTCATGGTTACACAGGGGTTATGGATTTGGAGGATGATGACCACAAAGGAGAGTGCCATCTCATCACATATCAAGAATATCAATATGACTTATCACTGAGTTTTCAAACGTTTTGTATCTGTAGTTAAATGGCTGGGTGATGAGAGCATAGATGTTGGAGTCAGAAGATTGAATTCAGATCATAGCTCTGTCATTTATTAGTGTGTGATTTAGGAAAGTTACTTAATCTATTCCTTAGTTTCCTCATCTGTAAAGTGAGGATAATAATAGTGTCTACATCTTTAAATTAGTAAGTATATGAAAAACACTTAGAGCAGTGTCTGGAATAGAGGAAGTAGAATATAAGTTTTGATTATTGTTGATATTATTGACTAACAGGAGTTGTGTGTTTCTATTATGTATGTCTTCCTGTTTCTTTTTAACTCAGAAGATTACATTGTTGGTGTTTAGTGATTTAAAAAAAAGGTCACAGACTGTCGCGCGCCCCGTCCTCGCCGGCAAGAACAGCACGCAACAACAGCAGGATTCTTCTGCAGAAAGCTTTATTCTTCAGCTCTTTGTGAAACAAATGAGTTGGGCAGGACCTAGAGGGGAAGGAGAGGCTTGCTTACTTATATAGTTCTCATGCTCTGACCTGGTTGGTGTGGCTCCATATGCCTTATTAGCATAACAATTTGGTGGGTCTCATTGGTCCTTATGCCAAGGCACAATTAGCATGTAGTTTAGTGGTATGGGATGATTTGTCATTAGGAAGTTCGGGGCCTTCCGGCTGCCCTGCATTGGGCGCTATTTTCTGAGCGCGGCTGCCAACATCTCCCCCTTTTTTGTCTAACAGAAGCTCAAGGCGGAACTTGCCAGCAGAGGCGGAGACAGAGGCCTGACCTCCATCATACTTCCTGATGCCCCCTTTTTGGAGAGGGGTTCTGGGCATCTACCCCTATGCAGTCAGGCATGCCTCTCAGAGGGGTCCAAGACCTCTTGCAGTGCTTTGCCTCGCATCCTCTGGCTGGCGTTGGGACCGCTTGGTACAAAGGGTTTGGACCTTTTTTCTCAACCCTCTTGCACCATGAGCTTCTTAAAGAAAGCTGTGATTAAGCATTGAGGTACTCGGGCCTGGTGCAGTGCCACATGGGCTCAGGGTGCAAGAGCTACCTCAAGCTAAAGCTGAGCTTCCTTCTTAAGCATATTGAGCCACACTTGGGGAGAGGCGCCAACGTCTATCGCCATTAGGGCTTGAGCAAAGATCACCTTGTCCTGCTTATGTTGGTTGCGGAGTCTGCATAACAACCAGAGTAGGAGCATGAGACCTCCAAGCATGAACACGCCCATCCCAGCCATGCCCGCCCACTCCTTGACGTGGGAGAGAGCTCTGAGGAACCAGGAAGAGAGTCCTTCCGCTACGGAGATATCTAGACGGGTGGAGTTGATGTGGATAATTTCTCGCCGCAGCTCTTCTAGTGTCCCATCGAAGTCTTGGGACCAGTTTCCTGAAAGATACTGGGACAGGTCTCGTGACAGATTAGCTGCCCGTGTAAAATTTTCATATTGAATGCTAGTGATGCAGAGGGCACGATATTTCCGCTCACATCCCAATTGGGCCATTTGCCAGAGCACCTCCATTTGTTCCTCCACGAGATCTATGCGTTGATTGAGGATCGTTATTCCTCCTTTCAGTTTGCCATCAAGTGTGGACTGTTGGTCCAGGGCAGAAGCTACTGAGGCTGCAAGGTTATTGAGCTCTGTAGCCGATTTGATGGAGGTGTCTAAAGCTATACCAGCGGCGGTGGCTGCGACCGCGGTCGCGGAGATCAGGAGCACTATGGCGGCTGTAACGCCGAAATCGCGCCTTTCTCGAAACAGAGTCATGGTGTTGGGGGCGTCTACGGGAACAGGGACCCAACGGGGGATGCGGACTACCAAAGCATTGGTAAAGTTACGCGCATCCCAACACTGAGACAGAAAGCAGGTTTCATTGGAGCAGGAGTCAAAGCTACTATTGGATAAGATAAACAGAAATGGGGGGTATACGCATACTGGAGAAGGTGGAAAAAGGGAATTAGGTGACTCTGGACCTGATTTTGCTGAACACGTGTAGTTCTCGTTGTTATGGGTCATGGTCATGTTCCAGTGTGCGCGCGTGTGGTTGTTCTCGCACCAAAAGGTGATATTTTTTACACCGATTCCCCCACCCTGGAGGGCGGAAAAGGGGGAGAGGTCGGTACACGAGCCATTGACTCCACACAGCATCCATTTATGGAAGGGGTTCATGCTCAGCTGCTGATGAAACTCACCTTCGAGCACCTTTACTGGCCACCAAGCCTCATTGGCTGGCCGTCCCTCCATATCTGGGGAGATGGTAAACTCCTGCCTCTCAGTTGCCCACGTTACTACAGTTGACTGACAGTCAGTCCAGGGCCACAGCTCTCCCTCATAGTCGCCCACACAATGGGGAGGCATATTTGGGTTGACGAGGCCTGTCGGTGGAATTGTTCCTGGGAGAGTGTACAAATGTGCCATTGATCCAGAGAACCATCTGGTGGATAGTCATGTTCTTATAGGGCGGGCTCCCTTCCTTATTAGGCCCTTCAAATTTAGCTGACATAACGGGGAGGCCACTGGCCTCTAGAATTATGTCACTGAACCATCCGTATTTCCTCTGTTTCAGGGAGATACAGCCAGCTAGATTCTGAGTGGTGAAGCATAATGACCCATTAGTTACGAAGGATCGGTTTTCTCCCAACGGGGCTGTTAGGGTGTCCTTTTCTAGGTAGGGCAAGTTCATACTAGAGTTGGTGGTGAAAAAGCAGGGAAAAACGGCTGCATTGAAACGGACAGGCATAGGCTTAGGAAAGGCAGACAGGATTCCCCATCTCAATACTCCCTGAGTCGGGGTCTCCAGTGTCAGGAGCAGGGTCAGGAGGTACAGCGAAGTCATCTCCTTTGTTTAGGACTTTCCTCGTTAGGCGCTCCGGGATCCAGAAGGGATTTTCTTGACCCTGGGGGAAAACACACACAGCTCCCCTGGATCTGATTATGATTGGATCCGGGCCCTTCCATTGGTTAGATAACATGTCCTTCCATTTTACTAGTTCTTGTGGGTCTTTTGGCCACTGATTATGGCGATCCGCTGCTGTATGGCCTTGAGCATCCAGATTCAAAAAATTTATAGTGAAAAGTACTAGGGCTGTGGCAGTTTTTGGTGTGGGGGGTATATCCTCAATTCCCCCTTTTTGTTTAAGTAAATAGGATTTGAGCGTGCGGTTCGCGCATTCCACAATCCCTTGACCCTGTGGGTTGTAGGGAAGGCCAGTGATGTGTTTGATCCCCATACGTTGACAAAATTGAGCAAATTTTGTAGAGGTATAGGCTGGGCCATTATCTGTTTTCAGGATTTGTGGTAAGCCCCATGTGCTCCAAGCTTCAAGACAGTGCTAGATGACATGGGAAGCTCTCTCTCCTGACAATGGGGAGGCAAAGATGACTCCTGAACAAGTATCCACGGATACGTGTACGTATTTAAGTTTCCCAAAAGGTGAAAAATGCGTCACATCCATTTGCCAAACTTGTAAAGGCCTAATACCTCTGGGGTTGATCCCAACATGAGGTGTGAGAAGGAAGCTGCAGCAATGTTGGCAGCTAAGGACAATGTTCCTAGCTTCAGCCCTGGTTATGCTAAACCGCTTGCGCAGCGTTTCGGCAGTGACATGAAATTGTGTGTGGAATTTTGAAGCTGTGGTGATAGGGTCTAGCAGGGGAAAAGCTATGCTTCTGGTTGCGAGGTCTGCCAAGTGGTTGCCTTGGGTCATAGGCCCGGGAAGGCCTGAATGTGCTCTGATATGAGTTATATACAAAGGAGATTGCCTATGAAGTAGTGCTGATTGTATCTGTTTGAACAAAGTGGCTACTGGGCTGGACGCTTTGATTAGCCCGGCCACTTCTAGAGATTTGACTGCATTAACTACATAACAGGAGTCAGACACAATATTTAAAGGTTCAGGAAAGATTTGTAGGACCTCTAAGACTATGCGACATTCCACTATTTGTGGAGTGTCAGGCGTGTAGCCTTTTGTCACAACTTTGCCATCATGGACATAGGCACCTGTGCCTGTCTTAGACCCGTCCGTGTAAACTGTTTTTCCATGAGGCAGCGGGGTTAGGCTAGTGACCCGAGGGAATACTAGGAGATGATTTTTGGCGAAGTTGATGAGGGGATGTTTAGGGAAATGATTATCAAAGGTTCCTGAGAAACTGTAAGCAAGTATGGCCCAATCATCGTTCATAGCACATAATACTTGTATCTGTTCTACGCTGTAAGGGGTTATAATTTAGGCTGGAGCCTCTCCGAAATGTGTCATGGAGGTTTTTACTCCTCTCAAAGCAAGTTTGGCCACGGCTGCTGGATAGTACTCTATTGTCCTAGCCTGAGAGGCTTGGGGATGAATCCAGATCAGTGGGCCGTGCTGCCATAAGACTGCTGTTGGCAGCTCTGGGGTGGGAAGGACACACAACTCAAAGGGTTCATTCAATTGAACCCTATTTAGCTGTGCTGTCATCAAAGCCTGTTCCACTTTGCGAATGGCTTGTAATGCCTCAGGTGTGAGGGAGCGCGGTGACGTTAGTTGTGGGTCTCCTTCTAGGATTTTAAACAGTGGTGTCAACTCAGTGGTGGGTATCTTTAAGTATGGGCGCAACCAATTAATATCCCCTAGGAGTTTTTGGAAGTCATTCAAATTTCGCAACTGATTATGTCTTATCTCAAGCTTTTGGGGGCAAATTACATCTGTGTAAATGGTTGCTCCTAGGAATTTGCTAACACTAGATTTTTGGACCTTCTCGCTTGCTATATTCAGTCTCCAATTTTCTAGGGATCTAGTGAGATCTATATATGCTTCTTCTATTTCCGCTGGTTGTGGGGAGCAAAGAAGGATGTCATCCATGTAATGGATGATCTTTAGCGTGGGATAGGTCTTACGAATTGGGTCTAGCGCCCGCTGAACATACAGTTGACATATGGTGGGACTATTTGCCATTCCTTGAGGGAGGACCTTCCACTGAAATCTGGCATCGGGTTGTTCATGGTTAATAGCTGGCAAAGTAAAAGCAAATCTTTCCCTGTCCTTGGAGCTTAGAGGTATAGAAAAGAAACAATCTTTAATATCTATTATGAGCACTTTCCATTCTTTGGGTAAGGCAGAGAGGAGTGGCAGTCCCCGTTGTACGGGTCCAAGCATTCTCATTTGAGCATTTACTGCTCTCAGATCATGAAGCAACCTCCATGATCCTGACTTTTTCCTGATTACAAATATGGGTGTGTTCCATGGGGACACAGAGGGTTCTAGGTGTCCCACTTGGAGCTGCTCTTGCACTAAGCAATGAGCTGCTTCTAATTTTTCAGAGGATAGGGGCCACTGAGGAACCCATACGGCCTCCTCTGTGAGCCAAGGTATGGGCATGGCATCTTCAATGGCCCCTATGAAAAACCCAGGCCGTGACGGTCATTCTTTACTTTGGGCAGGATGGGCTCTATGCGTCCCTGTTGGTGTTTCCCCAGCCCCTTGCCAGGGATGTATCCCATGTCCATCATCATGCCTTGGGCGGGGGTGGAGTATTCATTAATGAGTTTGAGGCCTAAGTCTCTCATGACATCCCTCCCCCATAAATTGACCGGTAGAGGGAGTACATAAGGGGTGACTGTACCCTCTTGTCCTTCAGGGGCTCGCCATTTCAATGGTTTGGCACTAATTGAAGGGCTTGACTCATATCCTAAACCTTGTAATGAATGTGAGGATTGGGTCACAGGCCACTTGGAGGGCCACCAGGTTGCAGAGATAATACTTTTATCTGCTCCAGTGTCTAGGATTCCCTCAAAGCTCTTTCCCTCTATTTGAAGAGTTAATTTTGGTCTGTCTGCTAAATCTAATACTATGAAGGCTGAATCCCAGTCAGAGGAGCCGAAGCCCCTTTCTCCCCTCTCCGTGTTGGTAGCAGGATAATTGGCGTGGAGACTAGGTAAAACTAAGAGCTGGGCTATGCGGTCTCCCGGGGATATAGGATAGATTCCTCTGGGAGCCGAACACATGATTTTTACCTGTCCTTCATAATCTTGATCTATAACTCCGGGATGAACTACCAGGCCTTTCAATGCAGCAGAAGAGCGCCCTAGGAGTAACCCAATGGTATTTGGTGGTAGGGGGCCTTTAAAGTCTGAAGGGATAGGCTGAACTCCCATCTGTGGAGTCAACACTATTCTGGTGGTGGCACGGATGTCCAATCCCGCGGAACCTGAAGTGGCTCTCCTTGTTGTTCCCGAATGACACTTGCGTGCTGGTTGCCCCATATATTTGCGGGCCCTGGTGACGGGGGCCCCTCTGGGCGTTTTTTGGCAGTTCTAAGGGTTTCCCTTCTATATCTTTAATAGACCGGCACTCATTGGCCCAATGCCTGCCTTTCTTACACTTAGGGCACAACCCAGGGGTCTTTTGGGTTGTTTGCTCTGAAACTGGGCTCTTGCATTCTCTCTTTATATGCCCTAATTTCCCGCATTGAAAGCATTTGATACTTCTGTTAGTGATCCTGGCTTGTTTGTGGCTCTGTAATATGGCCGCGGCTAGGCCCGCATTGGTGAGTGGCCCTCCTATTTCTCTACAGGCTTTCAACCAGGTGTGTATCCCTTTTTGTTTCCAGGGTGTTATCGCCTGTCTGCATTCCTTGGTACATTGTTCAAATACTAATTGCTCCACTAGGGGCATTGCTTGTTCCTGATCTCCAAATATTCTGCCTACGGCCTCCATCATACGAGCGACAAAGTCAGAAAATGGCTCGCTCGGCCCTTGAATAATTTTTGTCAAATTGCCGGACACTTCTCCTTTGTTGGTGAGGGCTTTCCATGCCTTGGCGGCGCACGTGTTTATTTGTGCCTATACCTGTAAGGGGAAGGCGGTCTGGTTGGCTACCCACTGTCCTTGGCCCGTCAGCATATCATATGACCACGCAGGCTGTCCTTCGGCCGCGTTTGCGCGTGCCTGGGTCATACTGATATCATGCCACAATGCCTTCCATTCTATGTATTGCCCCATACTAGAAAGGCATGCCTTAGTTACATATTGCCAGTCTGCGGGTGTCATGGCTGTCTCTGTTAATCTCTCAACTTGTGCTATGGTATAGTTGGCACTGACCCCATACGCTCGGACGGATTCCGCTAAGTCTTTAACTTGTTTATGACTCAGGGGTTGGTGAGAGCGTACACCGTTATCCTCAAATACAGGAAACATTTGTCTAATTGCCTGAAGAGTATCTGGGTGGCAAAAGGAGAGTGCGCCACTCACGTAAGGTGGCGGGGCAACGGGCGTCGGGGGACACCCTACTTTCATTTTTTCCTTGGTCCGCTTTTCAACTTTGCTGGTTCCCTTACTTCTGCACTCTGCGGTTTTATTTTCTTCCCCTTCCTCTGCGGACGTTAATTCCTCCTCAGATTCCCTATTGGAGAGTTGGAGGTCCCTCAACTCTTTCCAGGGGTATTTACTATTTTCTCCGAGGCGATCGTCACTCGCTTCTCGGGGCTCTTTTGCTTTTGCCCTAGGCGGGCTTTCTCCCTCACTCTGGGGTTTCTTTACTTTCGTTTTTGTGGCCTTTTTTCGGCCGCGCGCGCTCTCTGTTTCCTGTTCCGTTTCTGACATGCTCTCTTGGATATCTGTCAATGCTCTCTGACCTTCTTTTATTACCTTTTCACATCTCTCATCTTGCAGACAAGCTCTAATCGGTTTCCAGAGGGGCCTGGTGCCTCCCCTCAGGCTACCCTCCTCCTCCTCTCTATCAAGATCTTTCCCCAGTTTGTCCCAGCTCAGGATTGAGAGGGACCCTGAACAAATGAACCAGGGGGCCACACGGTCTATCTCCTTCACAAAAGATCCTAAGACTTTGCTGGAGACCTTCAAGTTTCGCTCTTTGAGAGCTGTCTGCAGCGCCGTGACTAATGACGGTGCATTCCCCATGGTGCCTCCTTATTTACAGAGAACCATCAACCATTATCCTAAAAAGCAGGGGCCTCTCGGAACTTACCCCTCCGGGCTTTCTTCTGACCTGCAGTTCTGAATCCTCTCCAGATGTCTGAAGGGTCCTCCCTGTGCCGGTGATGTTCTGGTCCCCGGGTTTCGGCACCACTTGTCGCGCACCCCGTCCTCGCCGGCAAGAACAGTACGCAACAACAGCAGGATTCTTCTGCAGAAAGCTTTATTCTTCAGCTCTTTGTGAAACAAATGAGTTGGGCAGGACCTAGAGGGGAAGGAGAGGCTTGCTTATATAGTTCTCATGCTCTGACCTGGTTGGTGCGGCTCCATATGCCTTATTAGCATAACAATTTGGTGGGTCTCATTGGTCCTTATGCCAAGGCGCAATTAGCATGTAGTTTAGTGGTATGGGATGATTTGTCATTAGGAAGTTCGGGGCCTTCCAGCTGCCCTGCATTGGGCGCTATTTTCTGAGCGCGGCTGCCAACAACAGACAACTTGGGTTTTAAACTTTGAACACCGGAAGATCTTTGTCTTACTGTTTCTTGGAGTTTTGAATTATGCCTAAAATATTGTACTTTCCCTTAAACTTTGCTGTGTCTGTCAATGAGAATGTCTTGCAGAACATTCCTTTACCTGTTTTCATTATAATTTTGTGTATATAATTCAGTTATTTGGCCTGTGCTATAATCACTTACAATTTGTAAATTCTCTCCAGAATGCTGGCTCTTTTAGCCATTGATCCACTGGTATCTATCTGGTTCTCCAGGCCTTGAATGCAATGCTGATTAATAATATAGGAAAAAGAGTTACTATTGTTTTCTTCCCTTTGACCCAAGCAAAAGAATCCCAAAGTGGTTTTAGCATTTATTGGTATTACAAATGAAGGTTTAATAATGTTCACTACATAGTTAATGGTTGATCTTATCACCACCAAAAAGGGAAGAGAATTGCATTTACAAATCTGTATGTCAGCTTTCTACATTTTCCAGTTTTCTATTTACAATTCTAAGTGATAATTTTGAATACTGATTCTGAATATTAAAATATATTCTTTTGCTGTTGGGATTTTGAAAATTTCATTTGAAACTGCAACATGTTTTATGCAAATCAAAATATACATATTTTAAAATATTTTTGTCTAATGAATTATTTTTTTCATGGAAATGGTATCATGCTGGCTGTTAGTCTATTTTCTTTTTGCTTTGTTTCTTGCTTATTTTAGTCAGTAGAATAGAAGCATTTATAGAGAGTCTGTGTGTGTGTATGTGTCTGTATGTGTGTGCATGAGTGCATATGTGTGCAAGTGGATGCCCAGCATGGTCATGTTCATGCATTGGATCAACAAAGAGAACTTCTACATTTACTTTTAGTAGCAGAAGACATTTTTACTGAATACTTAGTATGAACCACACACTCTTTTAAACACTTCACGTGTTTTATCTCATTTGATTATTAAAATAATCCTATGAAGTTATTATTATTGTTCCCATTTTTACAGTTGAAGAAACTGAGACAGAGAAGGGTTAAGTAACTTGCCCAAATTCACAGAGCTAATAAGTGGCAGAGCTGGAATTCAAACCTAGGTCTATCGGACTCCAAAGTCCATTCTTATTACCACTGCATGTTCCCTGGAACATCCCCATTATACTATTTTTCTTTTGAGATATAGCATATATAATTCTCATAATGTCTTTGTATGTAAGAATATATCCTTCTAGACTTAATTTTAAAAATTGGTATGTAACTGCATAAAATGGCCAAATCTTGAGTGTATAACCCAAGGTTCTTGTATATAGGTACCCACCCATTTAACTACCCTGAGATCAAGACATGGAGTATTTCTAACATTGCAGAAGACTGTCTCAAACTCCTTTCCAACCACAGCCATGACACACACAAGTAGTTGCTAATCTGGCCTCTATCAACATACATTTTGCCTGTTCTTTATAGCCTATCAATGGAATCATACAACAAACACTTTTTTTGTGTGTGACTTCTTTTATTTAAAATTATGTCTGAGATTTACGTGTTTATTTGTTATGCATCTTTTTTGCTACATATAATATCCTTGTAAAGCTAAATTTCCCTCTGCCTGTAAAAGTAACACATTTTCAAAGCAGAGAATTTGGAAAATAGGAAATAACACAGAATGGAAAATAAAAATGACTGGTGACTTCATTAACCAGAGATAATTATTGCTAAAGCTTTTGATTATATCCTGCCAGGCATTTTTTCTTCTATGCGTATATGATACTAGATTTGGATTATATATACATGTAGGGAAGGCCCTTCACCGCTTTCCCTACTGTTCTAGGGACAGCTGTCTGCTGCTTCACCCCAAATACGTTGCGCCTTGTATGGAACCAGGTATGTCTGGCCTTGAAAAACCTGAAAACACAGCATGTTGTACCCATGAAAAAAAGAGCTAAATAAGGGCCTTGAAGGCTAGACACCTGGCCATGAAGGCCACATGCATGCTCATCTTCAATACTTATGTAACCATAAATTAGCACTGTAGCAGTATAAAAAGTACAACTTTATGCAAAATAAAGTGGCGTCTTTGGAGCACCCTCCATGACGACTCCTGCTGCCTTCTTTGCTCTTCGCATTGCCCCAAAACCTCAAAGGCAATCCCCGGACCCCAACATGGAAATGGTACCACCATTTCCTGTTTTATGACCTGTTATTTTCTCTAATTAGTTTATCATGAATATTTTCCTTGTCATTAAACATACATTCATTACAATGATTTTAAAATATTTTTAAAAGCATTTTTATTAAAAAAAATTTTTTTTGGTGGTGATGAGGGAATATGTAAAACAGTTACAAGGCACAAAATTCAAAAGATACAGAAAGGTAGGCAATGAAAAGTGTCTCTTCTATTCTTATCCTAGTCACTACCACCCCTGTCCTCCATCCCATCCCCCTCTAGGATCCAGTGTTACCAATTTCCAGTGTACTCTTCTAGTGCTCTTCTTTGTGTGTGTGTTTGTGTGTGTGTGTGTGTGTGTGTGTATATATAGAAACACACACATATATGTGGGTAAAATTGCAGTATTTCGAGAATCTCTCTTTAGTGTATCTCCATACAGTGGGTATTTCCAGCGTGTGTAGAGAAGTAGCCCATCTCCATATCAATAGGTGATTACAAAGGGCCAGTGAGGGCATATCTGGACCAGAAAGGTTGGGTGGGGCCTCTTCTTTTGCAGCCAGATTGCTAGAGACACAGGAGAGCAGAAGTGGGTACTGTTCTCCCATTTTATTTCTCCCTTTGACTGATTTTGGTTTCAAAGGTATTTTACCCCAGGATTTTCCCCCTGGAGTTACAATATATATATATACACACATGTTATTTTTCCTCCTTCTTATGCGCTAATGTTAGCATAGTACACTTTTTTGCCCCTTGCTTTCTTTACTTAAGTTTCTTGGAGGTTGTAACTCCAGGGGCAAAATCCCAGGGCAAAATACCTTTGAAACTGAAATCACTCAAAGGGAGAAATAAAGTGGGAGAAACCCATTTATTTCTTGGAAGCAGTCCAGTTCTGCTCTCCCGTGTTTCTCCTGACCTTGCTCTTGTAATTACCTATTGACATGGAGATGTACTACTTCTCTCCAACTCTAGGATAAATCTATTGATATGGAGATGAACTAAGGGCAGGTGAGAGATTCTGAAAATTCTGTATTTTTACCTACAGAGTTATTCTACATAAGTTATCAAGAGATTCCTTGTCCTTTAACATATGATAAAATGTTTACATTACTCATTAATTGAAATACAGAGTACAGTTACACCAAGAGACCATTTTTCATCTGACTGGCAAAAAAAAATAACATTCTATATTGTCAAGAGCATAGGAAATAATAATAATACTCAAGCATTATTCTAAACATATAACTGGTAATAAATTCTTCAGACCTCACAGAAACCTTATGAAGTAGGTTCTGTTTTTATGTCCATTTTACACAGGAGACTGATCATAGAGAGTTTAAATAATTACCCAGGGCACTCTTATACAATGCTGGGGGACAGTAAACTGATAATCTCTATGGCAAGAAATTAGATAACAGCTATCAAAATTATGCATTTGCTCTTTGACCAGAATAGCACTTCTTGGAATTTATCTTATGTTCCCACATGTGATAAGTTACACATATTTATGTTTATTTTTTGTAGCAATGTTTATAGTAGGAAAGTGTCAAGAGCTGAGCTGGAGAGCTGAGTGCCAAATGAAAGTAACAGTCAAGTAGTATAAGCAAGACGCTAACCAAGAGAAAGTAGCAGGCTCCCTCAGTGTTCATTCTTCCCCATGGAACAGCACCCAGTGAGGGTCAGGTGGATCAGTGCAAATGTGAGAATTTTCACTGCAAAGGGAGCCCTGAACAAAAGGCTCCTGCCATTTATAGATCCAGGGGCTGGTGATGGAGTGGAGAAAGGGGTAGAAATGGAAAATTCGTACTCACTGAGAACTGAGTCAGTACTGGACAGAAGTGTCTTCAAGGTTTCCCCTCCCTCCTCATAAGAGTCTCAGCAGGGGTATCTGGGAAAGGTTCTTGATAGAAGCCTCCAAATGGAGGCACTTGGAATTGGAATGCAGATATGTGGAAGAGCACGATTGGCTGGGGGGCCTGAGTCTTTGACTACAACTGCCTCCTGAGACTACAGTGCACTAGCTGTGCACAAGTCTGGTGTGGAAGGGCAGCTTTTACCAAGAGATCTGTGTAATTGCTGGTGGTCAGTCCTGAGAAATGTAGATTTCTAGCCAGGAGTCAGACTCCTCCCTAAGATTAGAAGCAATTTAAATGTTCTTCAATAAGATATTGGTTGAAAAAATTGTGGTGAACCCATGTCTTACAATATTGCAGTAAAATGTGATTTTCAGTGGCAGCAGAGTCAGGATCCTATATGGAAAGAGATAATTTACTTACAATGAATAATTGAAGAAAGTTTATGAAGGGTTGAACAATAGTGCAGCAGCCAGAGCTAACAAGAAGGAAACCTGGCCTGAACTGGTGCAGAGGGGAATGGTTACAGAAACTCCTTGAGAACTCTGGTCTTTGGTAGAGGCACATAGTCACTGGCAGACTAAACATCCCAGCAGGGAGGTAGCAGGAAGAATAAGTACCTGGCCTCTCTTTCTACCCTTTGATCAGAACATCCATCTCTTGCTGATGCTTTCTATGTGCCAGACAACCTGAAGCCAGAGGGTCAGGGAACTTGTTCAATGCAGTCTGCAAAGATTAACCTTCCAGGGCACAGAATAGGGAGGAAAAGAGTGGAGACAGTGGAGAAAGGTGGAGATTGAAGCTGCAGAGGCAAACAAAACATCTAGCTCAGTGATATTTCATTGTATAAAGACCTAATTTTTCAAATCTGTAATCTATTGTTGAGCCTTTAGGTTACTTCCAGATTTACTTTTTGCTTATTATAAACATTCTTTTATTTAAATCTTTGCATGCCTATTCTTATTTCCATAAGATACAGCCTTAGAAGTAGAGTGCCTGGGCCACACTTTTAATATTTTTGATATATATAAGCTTCAGAAAAATTTCAACAATTTACCCTCTACCAACAGAATGTGTGTTTGTTTTCCCACATTCTCATTAACACTAGGTATTATCATTAGTCTTTGACAATTTAAC
The DNA here is from genome assembly GCF_040802235.1 of Manis javanica. Classification (NCBI taxonomy): domain Eukaryota; kingdom Metazoa; phylum Chordata; class Mammalia; order Pholidota; family Manidae; genus Manis; species Manis javanica. Next base: position 60,543,971 of record NC_133157.1, read on the forward strand.
ATGGAAAAAATTACATTTTGCTCATTTAATTTATATTCATTTGATGACTAGTTGAACTAAAAATAAAAAGATCTTCATTTGCCATCTCTGGTTTTTTTTGTTAGGTTATCTCCCTGTTTTAGTACAAAATCCTTGCACTTATTTGTGCCTAGTGCCCTTCAGTCCGTAGATCCTCTGTTTTACCCTCTCCAGAGAGTAAATCTTCAATATTTTGTACTGATTTCTGCATGGTTGCTTGACTTGAGCTGGGAGAGAGATAGGGGTGCCTAACTCCTTAACCAGGTTTTCAATGAATCTTCATGTTTTTCCCCCATTTTCATACAACTACCCTCCTTTTTCTACTTTCAGAGATACCTGGTGCTGCCAATTTCAGAGCCTTTTGTGATTATGCAGTATAATTTGCTGTGGTTCTTGAGTTCCTCCACTACCAGTTTAGGATTCAGATTTCTCAGGTCTTCCAAGTAAGTTACTGCTTTCCATCTTCCTCAGTTTTGTGGGTTTTTCTTGTATTCTGATCTCTTTGTTCTTATAGATAATGCTTTAAAAGTATGTAATCTCCTCTGTCATTTCCGTGAGTGTATTGTATGATGTGGAATTTTAACAGGAAGTCCCAAGCTGAATTTGTATCTTAAAGTTGAAAGTGTTTTACTGGGCTGTGTTAGGTTAGTAAATACTACAGATATCTCATGGACTCAGAAAGAAGATGACTGTTTAAGCTAGAGAGACTTGAAGCTGCCTCAGATCACTGTAAGGTATCCAATCATACCTTGGATTGGTCATATTTACCACCCTAAAAAATACTGTTGTTCTGTTAGCAAAGATGGAGGGAAGAATGGTGGGCAGGTTAGCTGTCAAATAGCTTTTGACATGCCATATCACACACTGGCATTGGAGATTCCCAACTCAGCAAGTCCTCTAAAATAATATCTAATGAAGAAGCTCACAGTGGGCAAGTGCCACCTGTGTACTCAGAGCTTCTAATTAGCTTTTTAGTTCCCCTCCCTTAACTATGAGAAGACAATCAAAGATTATCAGACATTTGAGGAAAGCTGTATACAAAAAAGAAAGACTTCAAAGCATGAAAACATAAAATAGCACTTGAAGAAAACAGGGACAAAGTAGGGAAAGAAAAGTTTTTAAAATAATCATCAATATTTTCAGAGACAGAAGATATTGTAACCTTGTTCTTGTATCTTACTGGTTTATGTTGGCCTTGTTTCTTTTTCCCTTGCTTCAAGAGCCAATGGATATTGTAATCATGAAACAAGCAGAGAACACTATAAAAGGAATAGTTAAGGAATAAAAAAGAACTCTTAGAAACTAAAAATATAATCACAAAAACAATAAACTCAGTAGAAGAACTAGGCAATGAAATTGAAGACATCTCTAAATATAGAGTAAAAAATTAAGGAAATGAAAACTAAGAAGGTAAAGAAAAAAACATTGGAGTGTTATTCTAATTTATCTAACAGCTGAATGTTAGAGACTACAAAAATAGAGAACTGAGAAAATAGGAGAAATTCATCAATGAAATAAGTCAAGAAAATTCCCTTAGAACTAAAGGACTAAGTTTCACTTTAACTTCATAAGGTACATCACTATGAAATTTCAGAACTCAAGAGCCAAAGAAAAGATTTGATAGAGAGAGGGAGAGAAGGAGGGAGGGAGGGAAGGAAAAAGAAAGGTGAAATATAACAAGTTAGGAATCAGAATGGCTTCTGATTTTTCAAAAGCAATCCCAGAATCTAGAAAGCCAAGGAGCAGTGCCTTTTAGATCTAACCTGGAATACTATATGTACCCAACAAAATTATCAACCAACTTTGAAGGCAGAACACAAATATTTTAATATATGCAAGGTGTCATATTTTATCTACTGTGAATCCTTTCCCAGGAAGTTACAAGAGGATATGCTACACCAAAACAAGGAAGAAGAAGAGATAGGGTTTATGAAGCAGGTGATACAGATGAGTTATGGGAATTCCTGGGAATGATGATGAAGGAAAATCCCAGGGTGAGTTATGTACTAAGGCACTGAGGGCAACTAGTCCAGACTGGAGCATTTCAGAAGGCTCTGGAAGAGGCTTCTTTAGGAAGATGTATTTGATAAATTACCTGATACATTTGAACATGCATTCCTAATTCAAATGAGAGAAACAAAGTCAAACCAGGAAGAAAGCTAGAAGTGGATTCAGACATAGGAGATAGTTTGAGCAGGGCAAAAAATATTAGCATAGGAGAGGTGCCACCTAATAAAAGGAAGGAGATTCCTTTGCTTCAAAAGCCAGATGGATATATGGTCTGAGTGGCACTTTTTGGTATTTGATTCCTGTATGGCTCATTTCTCTTCACTTATGATGTCAGAAGTGACTGCTGATGTCAAGGATATTACAATTATGGTTTTATCATCACTTTCCATTTTGACCAAAAACTCAAACCCCTAGGTCTTACATATTACAACAGGTTATAAATTGTGTCCTTTATATCTAGTTTGTTTCTCCAAACAGACTCAGCTTTTCTAAAATATTGTTGCAGCAACTGTGGGGTTTATGTAACATATGAACATCCAGGTGACAATAATATCTGCTGCGGTGACTTTAGGGTAATGAAATCTCTACTCTAGTTGTTATTTAGGAAATGCTATTATAACCTTGTTCTTGTATCTTACTGGTTTATGTTGGCCTTGTTCTTTTTCTGTGTCTGAATCTCTGGGGTTGATTTGCTCATTTGCTTGTATCGGGGACTTCATACTGATATCAACTACTTCTCAGTCTCTCTACCTGAAATCCCTTCCTTCAGGGCAGAGGCTTTAATAACTACAAGGAGATTTGTAGCCTCCTCTAAAAAATTATTTCACAGTCTCTATCTTTCTCCTTCTATCCTGTGTATTGCTCTGAGCTGTCCTACACAGGCAGGAGGGGTGTTAAGGCCCCTCACTTTTTGAAAAGAAAGAAACAGATTCCAGGTTAAAAAAGACTTTAGTGCATTGTCTTTGTCAGCTCAGGTTACTATAACAAAACACCATATATAAGGTTCTTAAACACCACCTCATTCCTCACAGTTCTGGAGGCTGGGAAGTTCAAGGTCAATGTGTCAGCAGATTTGATTTTTTGGTGAGAGCTTTCTTCCTGGCTTGCAGATGGCTGCCTTTTCCTTCTGTCCTCATATGATGGGGAGAAAAAGCTATGGTATCTCTTCTTCTTATAAGTATGCTAATACTATCATGGGGCCCCACCCTCATGACATCATCTAAACCTAATTACCTCCCAAAGACCTCACTGTCCAAAACCACAACATTGGGAGTTAGGGCTTCAACCTATGGATTTGGAGGGGACACAAACATTCAGTCCATAATAATGCATAGAAGCCATTACTTTTTTTTTCCTGTGAGCTTTATAAAAAATCTTGGCTGCAGCCACTTGTACATTTACTGATAGACTTTCACATGTGCTATTTATATAGCAGTGCTTCTTAAGCTTCACTGTACATACAGGTAACCTGGGGGAATTTTGTTGAAATGCAGATGATTCATATTCTGTGGTAGAATTTGAAAGTCTCTTTCTAACAATCTCCCGGGCAATCCTGATGTTGCTGGTGTAGGAAGCACACTTTGAATAGTAAGGATGTATATATACCACAAATACCCAGAAATATTTATGTAGAAATTTGGGAGAGAAAGGATTTGGGCTTTCCTTAAAGTTACTAGATAGCATGATTAAATGCAAATGCATAATTGCTGTCAATGTCTGTTCAGTATAGCTTAATATGTTAAGAATCATATTTAGTCTCAGGTAGTATGTTAGGTATTATAGATCATATACCTGGAAATTACTGTTGCTACCATTAGCCTAATTCTTTGTAGATATTAGAGACTGTCTTACTGAGATGGCAATGAGCAGGGATTATCTCCTTTTGGGAGGTATAAATGGAAGAAAGGACAGAACAGGGAGGATATTAGGATGGACAAGGATCAACAAAATTACTTGCTAAAGGCTCATTCCTTAAAAATGTCATTGAAAGTCCAACTAGTATTACTTAATCTTTAGGACATATAAGAATCACCTAGGATACTTGGGGACAGTGCAGGTTACTGGACCCTATGCCCTGAAGTCTTGATTCAGTAGGTATGGCAGTGGAATACAAGAGGCAAACATTTGTATTTTAAATAAGCACTGCAGGTGAATCCAAGGCATTTGGTCCCTGGACCATTATTTTGAGAACATTGCATTAGAAAGATTGGTAGTGGTCTCTAGAAAAAGAAACTAAAACAAAATTTATAAACACCATCAGGCAAATATTATTTCTATCTATTCTGACTGGAATCTTTTTGAGTTACTGTAAGAGAGAAATGGATATTCTGCTGATTAGCAGACAGGTCTGTCAAACACCTAACTGTAAACTAAGCAGGCCCAAACCCTGTATTAGGACTCTGAGGCAGGGCTGATGGCCACAATTTTTTTGAACATGGACTTCAGAGCTGATAGGAATCTTTCGAACTTTTTTGTCTATGACCTATAGTAGTAGATATTTTATATTATATTCCAGGAAAAACACACTTGCACAGATGCACTTATATAACACATATGCTTTATTTACTTCATCAAACAGTACTCTTAACAATCTGTGATGCACTCTGATATATATATATATTTTGTATTTAAATTTTTAAAAATTCTGTTCATGGAGAAGAGAGAACCAAGATGGCAGTGTGAGTAGAGCAGCAGAAATCTCCTCCCAAAACCATATATATTTTTGAAAATACAACAAATACAACTAATAATAAAAGAGACCAGAAGACACAGGACAACAGCCAGACCACATCCACACCTGTGAGAACCCAGCACCTCGCGAAGGGGGTAAGATACAAGCTGTGGCCCGGTGGGACCCGAGCGCCCCTCACCCCAGCTCCTGGTGGGAGGAGAGGAGTTGGAGCAGGGAGGGAGAGGGAGCCCAGGACTGCTAAATAGCCAGAGCCATCTGCACCAGAGTGCAGACACAGCACGTGCGTGGGGTGCTGGAAACTAGGGAAACAGGACAGTAAGACCTGTGAGTGGGTCCCCACAGCCGGTGCCCCGGGGACAAAGAAAAGCGAGTGCTTTTTGAAAGTCTTAAAGGGACAGGGACCCCACAGCTGGACGGAAGTGCCCGAGGAGACTTAGCCCAGCAGCTGGGAATCACGGGGAACTCTGGGCACCCAAACCCCCGCAGTGCAGCTTGGAGGCCCTCACTGCAATAAACAGCCTCCCGCCTGTTCCCCCTCCGACGCGGCTCCACCATATTGGAACACCAGCCTGAGGCAGGCCACGCCCACAGCAACTGCAGAGCTAAATAAACTCCATAGTGGCCAGGCAAGAATCAGAAGCCCCTTCTGCATGCAGCTGCCCAGCACAAGCCGCTAGAGGCTGCTGTTCTCCCAGGAGAGGAAGGCCATAAACTGGCAAGCAGGAACTTTCTCTTACCCAACACACACGCTAGCTCCCCACAAATATATCTATCGCCATGAAAAGGCAGAAAAAATTGATACAGACCAAGATCACAGAGGCAAACCCTGAGAAGGAGATAGACCTAACCAGTCTTCCTGAAAAAGAATTAAAAATAAAGTTCATCACCATGCTTATGGAGCTGCAGAGAAATAGAAATATGCAAAAGCTAAGAGATGAAGTCCGGAGGGAGATTACAGACATCCGGAGGGAGATTACAGAAATGAAACAATCTCTGGAAGGATTTATAAACAGAATGGATAAGATGCAAGAGGCCATTGATGGAATAGAAACCAGAGAACATGAACGCATAGAAGCTGACATAGAGAGAGATAAAAGGATCTCCAGGAATGAAACAATATTAAGATAACTGTGTGACCAATCCAAAACGAACAATATCTGCATTATAGGGATACCAGAAGAACAAGGGAGAGAAAAGAAATAGAAAGAGTATTTGAAGAAATAATTGCTGAAAACTTCCCCAAAATGAGGGAGGAAATAGTCGCTCAGACCACAGAGGTACACAGAACTCCCAACAGAAAGGACCCAAGGAGGACAACACCAAGACACATAATAATTAAAATGGCAAAGATCAAGGACAAGGACAGAGTTTTAAAGGCAGGTAGAGAGAGGAAAAAGGTCACCTACAAAGGAAAACCCATCAGGCTATCCTCAGACTTCTCAACACAAACCTTACAGGCCAGAAGAGAATGGCATGATATATTTAATGCAATGAAAAAGAAGGGCCTTGAACCAAGAATACTGTATCCAGCACGACTATCATTTAAATATGAAGGAGGGATTAAACAATTCCCAGACAAGCAAAAGTTGAGGGAATTTGCCTCCCACAAACCACCTCTACAGGGTATTTTAGAGGGACTGCTCTAGGTGGGAGCACTTCTAAGACTAAATAGATGTCACCAGAGAAAATAAAATCACAGCAAAGAAAGCAGACCAACCAAATACTAACTAAAGGCAAAAAATAAAATCAACTACCCACAAAAGCAGTTAAAGGAAGCACAAAAGAGCACAGAATAAAACAACCAACATATAAAGAACAGAGGAGGAGGAATAAGAAGGGAGAAAAATAAAGAATGACCAGACAGTGTTTAAAATAGCTCAATAAGTGAGTTAAGTTAGACAGTAGATACTAAAGAAGCTAACCTTGAACCTTTGGCAACCACGAATCTAAAGCCTGCAATGGCAATAAGTACATACTGTAAAGGAGTGCAGAGAGCATTAAGAGTCAGGAAAAAGAACTAATAAAACTTAGCTAAACCTTAACAGCAGACCATTCCAAAATAGTAAGAGATTCAATATCTAAACTTAGAGAGAGACCAGATCAAAGGAAGAGAGAGCGAGAGGCCAGCCAAGGGCTATTTGAATCCTAGTTTACTAAATCCCCATGGTTTACAACCCTGATATCCACCCTGGCAGGGCCCTTGCTTATTTTTATACTGCTTCTCACTTTAGGTCCCTGTATCTTAAACCGGCTAATAGCCTTTGTTAGGGAAAGAGTGAGTGCTGTTCAGGTGCTAATGCTGAGACCGCAGTATCATTCACTCACACAGCAGGAAGAAACAAACATTCCATGATTGGAATGGTCAAAGGAAAGTGGGGAAATGTAGAATCTAAGCATTAGTAAGATTAGTAAATTAGCATAAGCATAGCCATCTTAGAAACCTAGAAACCATTTTCTGAGAGTGTGACTCAGAGGAAAAAAAAAACAAAAAAAAAACAAACCCTGGGCCTGGGTAAGGCCTTGAAAAACAAGTTAATCATGAGCACCGGGTGGTGGGCAGCTGTGACCCTTGGTCAGCTAACCTTGGTCAGTTAATCTTACATACCAAGCTTATCGTGCAGAACCTCCCTAACCATTGAGGAGTAGTCTTACCCTGCCCTTGCTTAACCCCAGGATATATGTCTTGCAAGAATAATGTATAGTTATAGAAAATTGCTATGAGTTAAGTGCTTTGAAATTGCTATATAAACCCTTGGCTCTGAGTGCTCGGGGTCCTTGTTGAGACCCGCTGCATCGGGCTGACTTGGACCTCAGCTAGCTGGCTGAATAAAGACTTTGCTTGAATTTACATCTCTATGCCTGTGTAGTTTGTTCTCTGGGGAAGCCTCGGAAGCCTGGACCCTAACACATACCTTTCAATAATCACTCTAAATGTTAATGGACTGAATGCACCAATCAAAAGACACAGAATAATAGAATGGATAAAAAAGTGAGACCCATCTTTATGCTGCTTATAAGAGACTCACCTCAAACTCAAAGACTATAGGAACAAAGAAAGACTGAAGGAACCAAACAGCAGCAGAATCATAGAACGTAAGAATGGACTAACAGTTACCAAAGGGAAAGGGACTGGGGAGAAAGGGAGGGATGGGAGGGATAAGGGTGGGGAAAAAGAAAGGGGGTATTACGATTAGCATGTATAATGTGGGGGGGCTTGGGGAGGGCTGTGCAACACAGAGAAGACAAGTAGTGATTCTACAACATCTTACTACGCTGATGGACAGTACTGTAACGGGGTTTGTGGGGGGGATTTGGTGAAGGGGGGACCCTAGTAAACATAATATTCTTCATGTAATTGTAGATTAATTACAACAAAATTAATAAATTAATTTTAAAAATTCTGTTCATGACCCATTAAATTGATTGTATGACAAGTGTTACAGCTTGCTACTTGAGAAACACCAATCTAGTGAAATAACTTTATTTCACAAATGAGAAGTTTGGAGAGGTAAAACTTGTCCCAAATCACCCAGCTGTGAATAGAAGAATTCAGAGCTAGAACTCAGATCTTAGACTTTTAAAACAATTATCTATCCAACAGGGCTGTTAGTCCAGGGAAAGGAAATCCTGGGGTAAAATACCTCTAAGACCAAAATCAGTCAAAAGGACAAATAAAGTTTAAAATCCGCTTATTGCTTACAAACTGCAGTCTGGGCCCTTCTCTCTTTCCTGCTCCAGCAGAAGCAAAACCGGCCCTCCCCTCACCTCTCAGGTACACATAAGCCCACCATTGTCCTGGTAATTACCCACTGATATGGAGATGAACTTCTCTCCACCCCTGAGGAACGATGCAAAAGCACTAAAGCAACACTTCTTTCAAACTCTGAATGCCTATTGATATGCAGATGTACTAAAGCCAGGTGAGATAATTCTGGAAATGTTACAATTTTACTCACAATGGCCTACTTTATATCAAAGTATTTGTTCTATTGCGCTTAACCTGTTTTCCCTCAGGACAAAATGATCTATTTATATCTACTAGATTGCCAGTCTATCTAGTTGAAACATTTTGAAGGGTACAAATGTCTTTTCCCTAAATGAACCACTAGATGGTACTGTAAACTCTTTTGATAGTAGATTATTCAACTGAGCCAAGGTGAATTCTGGTATGTATTATATTTGCGCCTTTATCTTATGCTTGATAGGATGGTATTTCTCTGTGGATAAGCTGAGCTTTATGCCCATCCTGAAGAAACTGTTTTGCATGATTTTGCAACCAGGATACATTTGTTATATGGTATTTCTTCTTCATCTGAAGAGAGATTTAGAAAAAGAAGCACATAAGTACTTCCAATATCCCCCAAAAGGCCCTCTTGTTTTGCATTCAGTATATTTTTCTTTTTCATGTTTGTATTTTACAGACTTTAAATAATTTTTTTCTGTTGTATGGACTTTAAGTAATTGTTTTCTGTTATTTCTAATATTCCAGATTGAAAGTTTAATTTCTTTTAGAGTGGCAAATCTATGTGGGCCCTTTTGGGTTTGGAATAAGTGAACAAAAACCCCAGACAACTTTAATTTTATAATCTCCTAAGAAAGAAAATGTATATTCTGCTTAAAATATTTTCTTCTGTGATGGCAGCAAGGTTGGCAGTGATCGATGCATGTACTAGGAGCTTCTGAGGGAAGTGAGCATGAAGACAATACTGTTTCAGGTTTAAGCAGGCTGAACAGGGAAGCCCTTCCTCCCAGCTTAAGCTGGAAGAAAAAGAGAGAATCAAGTGATGGCTATCCTAGACTCTTAGTCCTCTATCCCTCTTTCTCCTACAAGTTCTTAGAAAAGATGAATTCAAGGACACAAGAAAAAGAGAAAATGATAAGAAGTATGATGGTTAATTTTACATGTCAATTTGGCTTGGCCATGGTGCCCAATTATTTGGTTAAACATTATTCTGGATATTTTTTGAGGGTATTTTTTGGATGAGGTCAACATTTAAATTGGTACACTTTGAGTAAAACAGATTGCCCTTTACAGTGTGGATGGGCAGGCCTTATCCAATCAGCTGAAAGCATTAATAGAACAAAGACTGACCCCTCCTAAGGAATAAAGAATTCTATCAGCAGACCGCCTTTGGACTCAAACTACAGTATGCTGGCCTACCAATCATATTTTGGATTTACCAAGCTTCCACAATTATATGAGCCAATTCCTTAAAATACATCTCTCTTTCTCTGTATACACACACACACACATTCATTGTTCTGTTGGTTCTCTGGGATAGGTAAGATAGGGGACCTCATAATGCTTAACCCAGCTTACATATCAAAAACTCAGTTAAAGAAAATGGAAAGGCAATTAGAGCACTGCTATTCTTTCCTCTGTTCCTCTCCCATAACCTCTCCAAAACCTTGTTAAATATAGGGACTGATTCTTTTTTCTGCACCATTGTACCATCAGTGCTTACCACAACTTTTGCTACATTCTAGGCCCTTGGTATATATTTTTTGGTTGAATAAATGAATGGTTAGGAGTCTTAATTGTACAACAACAGGGGAAATGACTGAAAGCTAAATGTCACAAGAGCATGAAAATATGTGACAAGTTTGGAGAATGATGAATAGTGCAAAGTTGAAGGTGTTTGGGTGTAGGATGGCTAGAAATAAATCTGAAAGTATAGCATGCTGAGAATTGGGACTTTCTCCTTGTGAGCAGCAGGCAGCCATCAGGAAGTTTTAAGAAAGGATAATATCAGTGTTTTCCCTCAGAATGATTCCCAGGATTTTCTGAAGTTTTATCAAAGCTCAGTCTTTTATTTTTGATTTATTGTGGCTCATATTATTTTGAATCCCAATGTATTCCTTTGCCTCTGACTGTTTTAAGTCTCATTAATTAACTTGTTTGCCCACTGACAAATTGATAAAAAGAACATGGGTCTTGGATCATTGTTGAATCCTGGGTTATCACTTAGAGGCTTTATGATCTTGAGCAACTGCTATACTTCTCAGAAGCGTGGTTTCTTCAACTCTAAATTTTGTGATAACCCAATGTTGAAATGTTGAAAGCCTTCTCTTTAAGATTAGGAACAAGAGGGGTCTGTCACCTGCTTTCTTTCAACATGTACTGATGGTCAAGCTAGTGTGATATGACAGGAAAAAAGAATAATATGTATAAAGATTGGAACGTTAGTCAATAGGCAAATTCTTAGAATAAGAAAGCTCTGCAAGTCTGTTTAGCAAAATATAAATATACTAAAAAGTCATTACATTTCTATGCAATTAGCAACAGAAAGTATAATTCAGTAAAATTTACAATAGCATTAAAAAATATTATATTCTAGGGAGAAACCTAGTAAGAAATGTCCAAGTAGTTTATGACAGAAATTACAAAACTTTATTGAAAGACATTAGAGAAGACCTATATAAAGAAATACACCTAGGGGGGGAAAAGATGGTGGTGTAAGAAGTGAGAGAGAAAGCTCCTCACAAAACCACATATAACACAAAAATACAGCAAATACAACTAATCCTGCAAGAGTGAACAGAAAAAAGACTGCAACAGATGGCTTACACCTGGAGAAAAGAGAAGACCTCATGAAAAAGGGTAAAGTAGCAAAGCTGCAATGTAGCTGGACCCAAACCCTCCTCTCATTCCAGCTCACCAGCGGGAGGAAGAGAAACAGAGTGGGGAGGGAGAACCCCACAAATGCTAACTACCCATCCCTAGAAATCTATTCTGGGAGCACAAACCCACATGACATGGTGCTATGGAGATTAGAGGTGTTGGAAAGCAAAGATGGGTGGAATACTCAGAGAGACTGAGATTCCAGGTGCTTATGGAGAACAGGTACCCCAAACCATCCACTCTGAGACAAAAGAAAGGTGGGTGCTTTGAAAGACTTTGCAGTAGCTAGAGGGCTGCTAAAGGGCCAAGGATTATACAGAGCTTGCTGCTCAGGAGAAAGGACAGGTGGACGAAATCATCCTGGCACATTCAGCCCGGCAGGTTGGGAACTTTCAGGAACTTCAGGTGCTCCATCACCTTGGCTGGTGATGGAGCGCCAAGGCCCCCCACTGCAATATGCAGCTTGCCGCTCCTTCCTCCCAGCTGGCACTGGATTGCAAACCTGCTACCCCCACTCCATCATGCCAGGCCAGCCAGAGGGTGGCTCTGCCTATGGAAGCTACAGGGGTGTAATGCAGTGGTTCCTTCATGGATGCTTGGCCAACTGGCCCTGGCAGTGGAGGCAGGTACTGTGACCAGTAAGTAAGAAAGAGCTCTTTCCTCCAGCAGGCACTGGTGCCACTGGCCAGATACTCCTGCCATCAAGCCAGGTGCTGGGCAGCTTCAGAGAGTAGAGCTCCTGGGTACTAGACAGTAATGCCTACACAAAGTTATTATTCCATATTATTCATTAGGAATATGAAGTGGCAAAAGAACCTTGTTCAAAGCAAAATCCCTCAAACACCAGAAAGAGGACTCAATGAAACTGAAATTACTAATCCTCTTGATAAAGTTTTCAAAATAAAAACCATAAACATGCCCTCAGAGTAACAGAAAAATATTCAAGACCCCAGGGATGATGTCAAGAGACAGAAACTTTGAACAATACAGTATCTGATATGAAACATACAATGGAGGGATTTAAAAGCAGATTAGATGAGATAAAGGAGATGGTAAATGAAACAGAAATTAGAGAACAGGAATACAAAGAGCTGAGATACATAGTGAAAAAAGGATTCTAGAATAATAACACAACTCTGTGACCAATCTAAATGGAAAAATATTAGCATTAAAAGGGTACTAGAAAAAGAAGAAGAGAGAAAAAGGGATAGAAAATGCCTCTGAGGAAATAATTGCTGAAAACTTTCCCAGTCTGGGGAAGGAAATCATTTCTTAGTCTATGGTTGTGCATGGATCTCCCAACACAAGGGACCCAAGAAAGATAACACCAAGACATATAATGACTAAATGGCAAAGGTAAAGGACAATAATAGAGTATTAAAATCAGTCAGAGAAAGAAAAAAGATCACATACAAAGGAAAACCCACCAGGATACCATGAAACTTATCAGCAGAAACCTTACAGGCCAGAAGGGAGCGGCATATGTTTAATGCAATAAAACAGAAGAGCCTTGAACCAAGAATACTCTACGCAGCAACATTGTCATTTCAGTTTGAAGAAGGGATTAAACAATTTCCAGATAAGCAAAAGTCGAGGGAACTTAAGTGCCACAAACCATGTCTACAGTGTATTTTAAAGGGACTTCTCTAGATGGAAGTGCTCCTAAGGCTAAATAGCTGTCACCAGTGAAAATAAAACTACAGTAAAGGAAGTAGACCAATTAACTACTAAGCAGATGCAAAATTAAATCAACTAACCACACAGTCAGTCAAGGAATACATAAAGAGTATACAATATGACACCTAATGTATAAAGAGTGGAGGAGGAAGAAAAAGGTGGGAGAAAAACAAGAACCTTAGATTGTGTTTGCAATAGCATAATAAGCAAGGTAAGTTAGACTGTTAGATAGTAAAGAAGCTGTCCTTAAACATTTGGTAACCACAAATCTGAATCCTGCAGTGGCAATAAGTACGTATCTGTTGACAATAACCCTAAATGTAAATGGACTGAATGCACCAATCGAAAGACATAGAGTAACAGAATGGATAAAAAGCAGGACCCATCTATACGCTGCCTACAAGAGACTCACTTCAAACCCAAAGCCATACACAGACTAAAAGTGAAGGGATGGAAAAAGATATTTCATGCAAATAATAGGGAGAAAAAAGACAGGAGTTCCAGTACTTGTACCAGACAAAATAGAACTCAAAACCAAGAAAGTAACAAGAGACAAAGAAGGACATTATATAATGATAAAGTTGTCAGTCCAACAAGAGGATATAACCATTATACATATGCACCCAACATAGTAGCACCTACATATGTGAATCAAATACTAACAGAATTAAAGGGGAAATAGAATGCAATGCAATCATTTTAGGAGACTTCAACACATCACTCACTCCAAAGGACAGATCAACTAGACAGATACACAGAGGCACTGAACAACACATTAGAGCAGATGAACCTAACAGACATCTACAGAACACTCCACCCGAAAACAGTAGGATAAATAATCTTCTCAAGTGCACAGGGAACATCGTCCAGAACTTATCACATACTAGACCACAAAAACAGTCTCAGTACCAACCAGCTTCTCAGAACACAACAATATGAACCTAGAAATAAATTATGCAAAAAAAACCCCACAAAAAAGCCCACAAATGCATGGAGGCTTAACAACATGCTCCTAAATAAACAATGGGTCAGTGACCAAACAAAAACAGAGCTCAAGCAATATATGGAGACAAATGACAACAATAATTCAACACCACAAAATCTGTGGGATGCAGGCAAGGCCATGCCAACAGGAAAGTATATTGCAATACAGGCCTACCCCAGGAAAGAAGAACAATCCTAAATGAACAGTCTAAACTCACAATTAGTGTAACTAGAAAAAGAAGACTAAATAAGGCCCAAAGTGAATAGAAGGAGGGACATAATAAAGATAAAAGCAGAAATAAATAAGATTGAGAAGAATAAAATACTGGAAAGAATTAATGAAACCAAAAACTGGTTCTTTGAGAAAATAAACAAAATAGATAAACCCTGAGCCAAACTTATCATGAAAAAAAGTGAGTGTGCACACATAAACAGAATCAGAAATGAGGAAGGAAAAGTCACTGTGGACACCACAGAAATACAAAGAAGTATTAGAGAATACTATGAAAAATTATATGTTAACAAATTAGATAATCTAGAAGAAATGGACAACTTTCTAGAAAAATACAAGCTACCAAGACTGACCAAGGAAGAAACAGAAAATCTCAATAGACCAATTACCTGCAATGAAATTGAATTGGTAATAAAAAAACTACCTAAGAACAAAACGCCTGGACCAGATGGCTGCATTGCTGAATTTTATCAAACATTTAGTGAACACCTAATACGCATCCTCTTAAAGTTTTCCAAAGAGTAGAAGAGGAGAAAATACTTCCAGACTCATTCTATGAGGCCAGCATCACTCTCATATCAAAACCAGGCAAAGACACCACAGAAAAAGAAAATTACAGACCAATATCCTTGATGAACATAGATGGAAAAATACTCAACAAAATATTAGCAAATCAAATTCATAAATACATCAAAAAGATCATCCATCATGATGAAGTAGGATTTATTCCAGGGATGCAAGATGGTACAATATTTGAAAATCTACCAACATCATATACCACATCAACAGAAAGAAGGACAAAAATCACATGATCATCACCATAGATGCTGAAAAAGTATTTGACAAAATTCAATATCCATTCTTGATAAAAATTCTCAACAAAATGGATATATAGGGCAAGTACCTCAATATAATAAAGGCCATGTATGACAAACCCACAGCCAACATCATACTTAACAGTGAAAAGCTGAATGCTTTTCATCTAAGATCAGGAACAAGACAAGGATGCACATTCTCCACGCTTTTATTCAACATAGTACTGGAGGTCCTAGCCATGGCAGTCAGAAAACACAAACAAATAAAAGGTGTCCAGATTGGTAAGCAAGAAGTTAAACTGTCACTGTATGCAGATGACATGATATTGTACATAAAAAACCCTAAAGAATCCACTCCAAAACTATTAGAACTAATAACTGAATTCAGCAAAGCTGCCGTATACAAAATTGATACACAAAATTAATATAATATTAATACAAAATTAATAACACAGACTTCTGTTGCTAACAATGAACTAGCTGAAAGAGAAATAATAATTCCTATATAATAATGATGAACTAGCTGAAACAAAAATGAAGAAAAAAATTCCATTTACAATTGCACCAGAAAGAATAAAATACCTAGGAATAAACCTAACCAAGGAGGTGAAGGACAACCTGAAAACTATAAAACACTTGTTAGAGAAATTAAGAAAGACACAATAAATGGAAATACATCCCATGCTCATCAATAGGAATAATTAATATTGTCAAAATAGCCATCCTGCCTAAAGCAATCTACAGATTCAATGCAATCCCTATCAAAATACCAACAACATTCTTCAGTGAACTAGAACAAATAGTTCTAAAATTCATATGGAACCACAAAAGACCCTGAATAGCCAAAGCAATCTTGAGAAGGAAGAATAAAGCTGGAGGGTTACCCTCCCCAACTTCAAGCTCTACTACAAAGCCACAGTATCCAAGACAATTTGGTACTGGGACAAGAACAGACCCACAGACCATTGGAAGAGACTAGAGAGCCCAGATATAAACCCACACATATATTGTCAATTAATATACAATAAAGGAGCCATGGATATACAATGGGGAGACAACAGCCTCTTCAACAACTGGTGTTGGCAATACTGGACAGCTCCTTGTAAAAGAATGAAACTGGATTATTGTCTAACTCCATACACAAAAGTAAACTCAAACTGGATCAAAAACCTGAATGTAAGTCATGGAACCATAAAACACTTAGAAGAAAACAGCAAAAAACCTCATCAATATATACATGAGCAACTTTTTCTTCACATCTCCTTGGGCAAGGAAACAAAAGCAAAAAAGAACAAATGGGACTACATCAAGCTAAAAAGTTTCTGTACAGCAAAGGACACCATCAGTAGACCAAAAAGGTACTCTGCAATATGGGAGAATATATTCATAAATGACATATCCAATAAGGGGTTAACATCCAAAATATATAAGGAACTCACATGCCTCAACACCCCAAGAGCAAATAACCCAATTAAAAAATTGTTGGAGGATCTGAACAGACAATTCTCCAAAGAAGAAAGTCAGAAGGCCAACAGGCACATGAAAAGATGCTCCATATCACTAATAATCAGGGAAATGCAAATTAAAATCACAATGAGATATCATCTCACACCAGTTAGGATTGTCAACATTGAAAAGACAAGGAACAACAAATGCTGGCAAGGATGGGGAGAAAGTGGAACCCTCCTACACTGCCGATGGAAATGTAAATTAGTTCAACCATTCTGGAAAGCCGTATGGTGATTCCTAAAAAACTAAAAATAGAAATACCATTTGACCCAGAATTCCACTCCTAGGAATTTACCTGAAGAAAACAAGATCACAGATTCAGAAAGACAAATACATCCCTATGTTTATTGCAGAACTATTTATAATAGCCAAGATACGGAAACAACCTAAGTGTCCATCAATAGATGAATGGATAGAGAAGATGTGATACATATGCACAATGGAATATTATTAAGCCATAAGAAGAAACAAATCCTACCATTTGTAACATGGATGGAACTATAGGTTATTCTGCTTAGTGAAATAAGCCAAGTGGAGAAAGACAAGTACCAAATGATTTCACTCATCTGTGGAGTATAACTACAAAGCACAGCTGCAGGAACAAAGCAGCAGCAGGCTCAGACTCCTAGAAAATACTAGATGTTAACAAAGGGAAAGAGGGTGGGGACGATGGGTGTGGGGAGGGAGGGAGAGAGGGATTGAGGGGTATTATGATTAGCATACATAATGTAGGTGGGTCACGGGGAAGGCAGTATAGCACAAAGACAAGTAGTGACTCTATAGCATCTTACTACACGATGGACAGTGACTGCAGTGGGGTGGAGGGGACTTGATAATATGGGTGAATGTAGTAATTGCAATATTGCTCATTTGAAACCTTCATAAACTTGTATATCAATGATAACTTAATTAAAAAAAGAAAAAACTATACCATGTTTATGGATTAGAAGACATATTATTGTAAATATTTCACTTATCCCAAGAAATTTACAGTTTCAATGTAATTCCAATCAAAATGCCCATTGTATATTTAAACCTGATGAGCCAATTGTAGAATTCATGTGAAAGAGCAAAGGACTAAGCATATACAAATCATTCCTGAATAAGTATAAGACTGGATACTTGTTTCACCAGAATACTAGATATCAAGGTTTATAAAGCTATTAATTCAAAAATAGATGAATAGAGAAGAAATAGATGTATGTACATAAAGAAACTTAAAGCAAATCAGTGGGGAAATGAATGAATGTTTTAAAAAATGATGCTGGGAAAATTGGTTATGTGGCAAAAATAAATTCTAGATGGATTAAGATTTAAACATGAAAATCAAAATTATGAATTGTTAGAAGCATTATAGAAAAATATCTTAATGATTTGGAGTAGGGAATGATTTCTTAAATAAGATGCAAAAAAAGCATAAACCATAAGGAAAAGATTCATAAATTCACTTATATTAAAATTAAGAATTTCTATTTATCAAAAAATAGTATAAAAAGTGAAAATACAAGGCACAAACTGGGAGAAGATATTTGCCACTGGTAAAACTGAGAAAAAAAGGTCAGTATCCAGGATATATACACAACATCTACATATCAGCTAGAAAAAAAACAGTGGAAATATGGGCAAAAACTTGAAAATGTATTACACAGAAAAAGAAAGCTGAATAGCCATTTAACTGATTTGGAAATGTCCTACCTCATTAACAGTTAAGGAAATGCATATTAAAACTGTAATGTAATACCATGTCACCTCACCCATGAGACTGGAAAAAATAAAAATCTCTAACAATGAAGAATATTGGTGAGAATATGAAGGAAGAGGAACACATAAAATGTGCGTGGTAATACAAATTGGTATAACCACTTTGGAAAAAAAATTAATAAAAATACTTTATCAGTCCCACACCTAGAGAAATTCTTGCACATTTGCACTGGGAGACATGTGGAAGGAGGATAGGAGTGCTTATAGCAGTGTGAACACAATTGTCCCCTGAGAACTAGTAAACCTCACTATTCATAAAAAAGAAGGATGGTATGACTACCTCAAATGTTATCTACCTCATCAACAGTGTCTGCCATACAGGAAGATTCAAAATAACTCAAATTATTTCTTAAACCCAAGAAATGAGAACATGGTTCATTATGTTCTTTCTTTTTTCCTTTCTCTTTAAAAATAATTCACAGATCTTTATGATGTGAACAATACTGTAAGAGAGGGATAATTTGCTGAATGATTTTCCTCTGCATATGGGACATCTTAGAATGGATGTATACAAGAATAGAGTTTAAAAACAATTTCAAGACCAACCTTGAAATCAATTTGTCATTCTCTAACTTGCACACCTGCTTTGGGTTAATTTTGAAGCTGACTTATACCCTAATAATATGAGGCCACTAGGTGCATGCAGAAGGGATAGTCAGTTGTTTCTATAGTAGTAACAGGCTAAATATCAGAGCATACTGCCTTTCTCATAGCTAGGCCTACTAGAGTAATAACTGAATACAGCACCTACTGTAGGGGTTGTTCATTCCCCATTCATAGAATCATAATGGTTTTCTAGTGCAGGCAGCAATGCCACGGTGAGTGTTTTCTCTCTGTAGCTCAAAGTTATGATCATATTTACCAGTGCCTTAAGAAAGCCTAATTTTACCAGCATCATTTGAATATTTGAATTTTACCCACCTTTCCTTAACCACCACTCAGATAGGAACTACTTTTCTTTCTTTCTTTTTTACAAGAGTAAGAAAGAAAGGAAATCCTGTGGTAAAGAAGAAGACTTGGGGCAGGAGAGGAGAACTCTATTTCATATTCTAGAGAAACAGAATACTGCTGACATTTTAGGTTGTCATGTTATGCATACAATAACTCCAAGAAAACAATGAAAGATTAAAGGGATCAGACACCCATAGCTTCTAGTCCTGGCTCCATCTCTTACTATTTAGGCTGTAATGCTATATAACGTTGAGAAAGCTGCTTAATCTTTCTAAGCCTTGGTTTCTTCATCTGTAAACTAGGCAAAGTAATAGAGCCACTTCACAGGACTGTTATGAAAATAATGATAATGCATGTAAAGCATGTAGCATAGCTCCTGGTAGGTGCACAATAACCCTTAAACTTGGGACTCTGGGTCCTGAGCTCAGTGATCCATTTCATTTGTTAAAGGTTGATTTGAAAATGTTTTCATAACAGAATAGTTTTTAAAAGGAGTCTCCATACTGCCAAGTTTATGCTAGAATTTAAGCTGCAACTAGCTTAAAACTACCACTAGCTTATTGGTAACTAACTCCAGAAGATACAATGATAAAATTGGTGTTTCACTGTGTAAGTCCAGGGAAAGAAAATCCCGGGGCAAAATACCTCTAAAAACTGAAATCAATCAAAGGGAGAAATAAAATTTTAAATCTGCTTATTGCTTATGAACTGCATTCCAGGGCTGTTTCTTTCCTGCTCCAGCAGAAGCAAAAACCAGCCCAACCCCTTACCTCTCAGGTACAGATAAGCCCTCCAGTTGCCCAGGTAATCACCCATTGATATGGAGATGAACTTCTCTTCATCCCTGAGGAATGATGTAAATGCACTAAAGACATACTTCTTTCCACCTCTGATGTCTATTGATATGCAGATGTACTAAAGCCAGGTGAGATATTCTGGAAATATTACAATTTTACCCACAGGCCACCCCTCTAGAAACCTCGCTTTGCAATTTTCTCATTCCCCTCTTCCAACCAAACTAATGACATACAATAGCAACAGGAATAAAATTATAATAATCCTCAAGCCAGAGGATTCAACCTATGCAGATTAAGTAAATGTACTTCACAGCAAAATTTCTCACTAAGCACAAAATATGTTTCTACATTTGTTTACTCATTCCTAAGAACCATGCCAGATTACTGACAAAATTTTACCGAACATTAGACAAAGTCAGGCCTCTCTTTAAGCATTTTTTTCTTGACAACAGCAACACAATCATGATAATTCTCAAGCCAGAGGATTCAGTGAGGTTCAAAGTTCCATGCAGATTAAGTCCAAAACTCATCCATTTCAGCCATCATGCAGCAGCTGCAGGTAGGGGGTGCATCCATGACCCAAGGACTGTAGAAGCAAATACCATGATTTGGGGGACCATTTTGCTATTATTCCAGGAATATACAGGAGGCCAGCTTCCAGACCTTTCCCCCAAGGTACCAGAAGAGCCAGCCATCACCAGTCCATGTGTCGAAATGTCCAGGGCCATGTCCATTTCTTTCCTAATTGCTGCACCCATCCTTGCAATGCATGTCCAATAAAGTGAATGCCTTGATAGCTCTCAATCACTGGAGACCAGCCCTAGGCTGCAAAGAGATGCTCTAGGCCCCTCTTGGTGGTTTGCTGATCTGCACAACGTGCAGGGCGCTCCTTCTGGGCTCGGCTGACTTCTTCAGAGGTCAATGGCAACCCCCACCAGTGGGCCCACATTGTCTTTTGCCCTGCATACAACAAACGCTGATGTAGCATTGGGCCACATCAGAGGCAAACTTTCTTTCTAGCCAGCACACCTGGGTTAATGCACCTGCTTCATCATTCCCTGGGGATGCCAAAGGCAAATGGCCAGTCACATGATATATGGTAGGTATCTTTGCCACACCAGTCCGTGGCCTTTGGGTTCAGTCTCTCACCCACCCCGTGATGGGATAGGTGGTTATTACCTTCGTCAGAGCTGTTCTGGTGATGGGCTCTGTAACCAGCAAGGTATGGTGCACAGCATCCAGTTGCTTCTCTATCAAGGTGACCTGGACCTCTGCTCCTTTCCATAGTTGTGACCAGGCTCCGGTCGGCAGCAGGAGCAGCAATATAATGTGGTACTCTGGAAAAGACTTTATCAAGACCTCAAACATTAATGAGGCCATTAATAGCTGTGTGAGGGCAAAATGAAGATATGACCAAAAATACTGAGGTTTATAATTTTCTTAGATGTGTTTTGACAAAATTTAGTTATAATCCTGGAATGAAGCTACAGGTAAGAACAGAATAAAGCTAACTTGTCCTAGTTATAGATCACTGTGTGTCCCGGTAGGAAGATACAAAACCAGGTAGAACACATGCCTTGTGGTATGTACACACTTGTATGGGAGATAAATCATACATACATACAATGTTAGGCAGAATACAATGAAATTTGTCACCACAATTAGCTAGAGCCATTCATAAAGGCTTGAAAAGATAATGGAGACAGCTGGATTTTGAAGGAAGCATAGGAATGGCATTGATGAAAACGAAGCAAGAGGATTTTTCAGTGAAAAAAATAGGCTGGTAGGAATGAATGTTCCAAGTAGAGGAAAAGAGGAATAGGAAAGAGGCATCATGATATAAACAGGGAAGAAAAAAATGGAAGTTTTAAGGTAAGAAGACCTGTGCTCCAGGCACATCTTTCTTCTAGATAGCTGTATGCCTTTAAGCAAGAATTTTAGCTTATTTGGTTTCAGTTTCCTCATGTTTAATAATAATGATAAAAGTAACAGCTAACATTCATTGCATTCTTACTATATTTTAGGCACAGTGCTAAGCATTA
This sequence comes from Manis javanica, assembly GCF_040802235.1. Taxonomy (NCBI): domain Eukaryota; kingdom Metazoa; phylum Chordata; class Mammalia; order Pholidota; family Manidae; genus Manis; species Manis javanica. The sequence goes on from NC_133157.1 coordinate 60,566,081, forward strand.
TTTCATCTAATTAGTGCAAAGAAGTTTGTATTTTTATTTCCATATTTTAGATGAAAGTGGAACTTTGAGAAGTTAAATAATTTGCTCAAGCTCATCAAACTAGGAAAATAGCAGAGCTAGGTTTTAACCCATGCATGCTGATTTCAGAGCCCAATGTCCTTATTGCCATTTTCCTGTACTGCCTCCTGAAAAGATGGAGCAATAAGAATAGACAATCTTGCCTCAAAGATTCCATCATTTCAATGGTTTCACAAATTTCAAGTGATTCCATCATTTTTATTCTGATCAAGGAATATGCATGAAAATTGGGTAGGCAAGTAGGATGGTTAGGGTGCTACAGTTTAATTCTAGTATTGTCTGGAGTTAGGCCAACTTTACAAGGGCACAGTCAGTCCTCCACAAGTCTGTCCTCACTTCAGACACCAGATACAAGCTTGAGAATTTCCAGGACACGCATACTTCTGACCAACTGGCTACAAATTTTGGGGTTTCCACTACTCCCTCATTTTTAATAATTTGCTAGGACAACTCACAAAACTCAGGAAGGTGCTATATTATGATAACAATTTCATTATAGCAAATTTCCCACCCCAAAACAAGACACAAACTAGGACACCCAAAAGAAGAGATGTGTAGGGAGAAGTCTGGGAGGGTCTCAAATGAAAAGCTTTTGTGTCCTGCCCAGTGGAGTCAGTACACATCAGCCTTCCAGCTCACTAATATATAACAATTTGCATAGACTACTGTCACTTCAGGGAACTGAACTTGGATGTCTAAAGTTTATTGGGGTTTCATTACATAGGGATGATTGATTGAATTACTGGACAGGAAATTGAACTATATTTTCAGTTCATTCCCTTCCCTTGAGATCATGCTGGTATGTGGCTCAAAGCCCTAACCCTCTGATCACATAGTATGGTGTGGCCATCCCCATCCTGAGTAGGGATTACCATCTAGGGACCCACAATGAGTCACCTCATTAGCATAAATTATCAAGTAAATTTCCAAGGATTTGGAGGGTGCCTCCCAGGAACCAAGGACAACAGTCAGCCAAATCTCACATTACTTTTAAATTTATTACTACTTTTTTAATGTTAACCTTAAAAATAAGTTATTTTACCAGCAAAAATGGGTTTATTTGGAATAGCAGAGAATTGAAATTTGGGACAGGTAAGCTACAGCAAAGCCATAGACAAATTCAGAGAACAAAGGAGAGATTTGCTCTTTTATAGAGGACAGGGTATAGTAGGGAGGGCTGTTATAAGCAAAAAGTCCATTGACTGGAAGTTCCACATATTGTGGCTTCTTATTGGCTGAGTTGTGATAGTCTCTCGTTGGCTGGGTTGTTATGGGGGCAGTGGAAAGTGGAAACCTTCCTTCCTCCTGCATGGTAGTAAAGTAGCTAAAGCAGTATAGATTTGGAAAGCCCATGTCTCTTCCAGCTGTTCTTCTGGGTGAAAGGAAAGAAGCAAAACACAGCAGCAATTTACCGGAGAATTCCGCTTTATTAGGGAAAGGTGCTGGATTATATAGGAAGGGGCATGGGGTGATTGTGGTGTTACTTCTATGAGACTGGTGGCTATTGGCTAGGTGCTGGGATTGGGAGGGGGGCGAGAGGTGATTGGGCTTCAGGTGGCCCCGGCGGGAACTGAGGACCCCAAAGAGAAGCCGGAAGTTCGCCATCTTACTGGTGGGGGCCCTTCATTCCCCCCTTTCTCCTCTCTGGGGTTGTGGATGTTGCTTTCTCTCTGACTGCTTCCTGCTGAACGGGGGCAGAGAAGGGAGTGAGGGCTTGAGGATTGGGAGGAAAGGTGATAGGACTCCCCACAGTAAGGACGGGTAGATGTGGACTTCTTCAGGTTGGAAATCAATGAAGATTCCCTGTAACCATAGGTCGAGGACCTGTTGATTCCAATGATGCCAAGAGGATATGGGTGTCAGGAGCCAGGCGTCTGCGGCCATTGTTTCCAGGAACAGTTTCCAGCAGAGAGAGGGGTCTATCTCAGCGTGTGGTGAGGAGGTTATGTGAGGGTGAGGGATCTTCTGTGGCCAGAAGCTGGTAGTTCCTGAGTAAAAGCTGGTTGAAAGCTTGATTAGAGATTTTTCCAACTTGGGATTTGATGAACTTTATTATACAGGGTAAGAAGAGACAGGCAAGAAGAATGATTATTATGGGGCCTGCAATGGGCCAGAGCCAGGTAAGGAGGGGGTTTGTTAGTATTGAAGACAATGGGTTGGAATTGGAAGCAGAGTGGAGGCTGGAGGCAAGGTCGGTGAGTTTGGTAATGTCAGTTTCCACAATGCCGGATTCGTTGATGTAATAGCAGCACTCCTCTTAAAGGAAGATGCAGGTGCCGCCCTTCTTGGCTGTAAGCAGATCTAAGGCCCGCCGGTTTTGAAGGGTGACTTGAGCTAGCGAAGTGACCTGTCTTTGGAGAGAGGCTAGGGAATCGGCAGTGGATGTCAGGGCTCCCTCAAGTTTGGCGTTGAGATATTTAATTGCCCATAGAGAGTGACTCAAGGCCTCTCCCGAAAACCCTGCCTCAATGGCTGAGGTGGTCAAAGAGATACCGACCATGATGGGAGGAAAGCAGCCCTTTTTGTGCGCGAGGGCAAGGGAGGTTGAAGCTCAAGAAATTCTGCCATGCTGTAAAGTGTAAACTGTGGGATTAGGGTGACGAGAATGCAGGGTGTATCGGAGTTGGGAGGCAGTGAGTTGAAAAGACTGCCATTACACCAAAAGAAGTGTCCCGGTTGCGTAAAAGTCTTAGAGCCAGAGCTAGGGGTGTAGATAGAGAGGCAGTGAAGTGCGCTGGAGTGGGGTGGAGTTGGGCTTACACAGTGGTGGATGGTGGGATTATCTGCGTATTCTGGTTCTCATAGGGGTATGTCTGCCAGGGGGCAGAGGGGTTGTCCTTCTGCATGGAAGGAGTAGTTGGAAATAATAAGGGGCACGGTGGCCAGCAGTGGGCGCTGTAGTGATGCACACAAGAAACAATTGGTGGTGTTAAGGGTGTGGTTGAGAAAGATAGTGGTGTCTTGAATGAGCTGTAACCAAGAGTAGGAGGAATAAGAAGATGAAGAGGCGCCGTCAAGAGTTTGGATAATGACTTTTTTGGAATGTCTGATATCTGATGCAACGAGAGATCTGGGAGTGAGAGGGAACATACTCTCGAGAGATATGAAGGGTACCGTGGGGGGTCGAGGACCCCCCGTAGTAAACTGAGGCTGTGACTCCAGCAGCCCATCGAGAGTCCCAGGGATCTGGGATTGATAAGGAGAATGAGCCGTTGGGATATTTCATGAAACGGTTGGAGGAGTAATACTGTGGAGTTACTCATGTAGTGAATGGCACAAGACCAGTAGGGACATCTCCCGTAGGTGTCTGGCCATTGCCTGCAATAGGCTTGTCTTCGGTCATAGAGGAAGCAGAGGTAGGGAGAATAAGGGTAGTTGCTAGTGAACACTTCGGTGGAGGGAGGAAAGTGGAGGTATAAAGGCTCAGAGCAGCCTTTCAGAGGGCAGTCTGATGTGGCAATGAGGGCAGTAACTTTTGTTTGATGCTGTGTGTAAGTCTGTCTGACTTTGAATCGCCATACAAAGGAGGCTGGGGTGGCGGGGAAGACAATAGGAATGAGGAAAAAAAGCGAGAGAGCAGTAAAGGAGGAAAAAGTCATGATTCGGGTATGGATGGCAAAGGGGGTGAACGGGATTTTGGAGGAAAGAGGACAGTAAGGTCAGGAGTCTGGAGGGAGGGAGAGTCTGTAAACTTTTGTAGGTTAAGAGATCTTTTAGGTGATGTGGGGACAGAATGGTAAGGGGCGCCCTGAATGTCAGTTTATGAGCTTCTTTCTGCAAGAGCTGTCTAGCGGCTAATGCTCGTAGGCAGGGGGCCCATCCCTGAACTGTGGGGTCTAATTGCTTGGAGAGATAAGCTACTGGGGCAAAGGATGGGCCATAATATTGGCCTAGGACTCCTAGAGCTTGACTGGACCTCTCATGAATGTATAATGAGAAGGGTTTTGACAAATCAGGGAGATGGAGAGCTGGGGCTTCCACAAGGGCTCGACGGAGCTTAATGAAGGAGTGTCGGGGTGAGGAGGATAATGGTTCTTCAGGGGGGCCCTTGCTGAGGTCGTATAGGGGTCTTGCTAACAGGGAGAGGTTAGGGATCTACGCTCTAAAATATTCAGCCAGGCTTAGAAAGGAAAGGATTTCTGTTTTGGTTTTGGGAATGGGCAGGTCACAGAGGAGCTGTTTTCTGTCTAAGGTAATGGACTTTCTTTGTTGAGATAGGAGGAATCTGAGGTAAGTGACAGAAGGGGAAGAGATTTGAGCTTTGACGGGGGATACTCGGTAACCTCTGGAAGCTAAAAGGTTCAGTAGAGAGGCAGTGTCAAGATGAGACTGTTCTCACGAGGGACTGCAGAGTAGAAGATTGTCCACGTATTGTAATAAGGTGGACTCGGAATGATCATGATTAAACTGTTTGAGATCCTGAGCTAGGACCTGTCTAAAAATATGGGGACTATCTCGGAAGCCTTGTGGCAAAACTGTCCAAGTGAGTTGTTCAGAATGTTTTGTGTATGGGTCCGTCCAGGTGAAGATGAAAAAATCTTGGGAGGAGGGGTCTAGAGGGATAGAAAAATGCATCCTTGAGATTTAGGACTGAGAAGTGGGATGCCGAGGCAGGGATCTGCAATAAAAGGGTGTATGGATTTGGAACTAAGGGATGGATAGGGACAATGGCCATGTTGATGAGGCAAAGGTCTTGGACGAGGCGGAAAGATCCGTTGGTTTTTTTAACAGCTAATATGGGGGTATTAAATGGGGAGTGAGTGGGTCTGAGGTAATTTTTGTTTAAGAGATCTTGAATGATGGGTTAGAGGCTTATGAGGGCTGAAGTGGTTAGGGGATATTGAGCCTGACAGATATACTGAGAGGGGTCACGTAATTTGATAGAGGCAGGAGGACACAGAGCTATGGAGGGGCTTGTAATGTCCCAAACTTTGGGATTTACAGGGTTTATGAGGGCGGAACTGGAGCTTTCATTGGGTAGAGGGGGGTCGTTGGCTATGAGGGCCATCAGAAAGGGAGTACTGGGGGCTGTGGGAGTGGATATAGTTATGAAAACGTGGAGGAGGGAAAGGATGTCTTGTCTTAGTAAAGGGATGGGACATTGGGGCATAACTAGGAAGGAGTGGGAGAAAAGTATGGGATTGTCTTGGATTGTGCATAAAGGGGGGGGGGTTTAATGGGAAAATATGTTTACTTCCTACCCCGACTACAGGAGTAATGGCAGGCGTGGTAGGGCCCCGGTATTCTCGCAAGACTGAGAAGGTGGCTCTTGTATCTAGGAGGAAGGAGATGGGGCGACCGTCTTCTATTGAAGTAACACTGGGCTCCTGTTTGGTGATGGAAATGGTCAGGCGAGAAGCCCCTGGTTCCCGTCAGTCTTCTTCTGCCAGCCCCACTACGGCGGGTTTAGGATGGGGGTTGTTTGTCCAGCCTCCCCTTCGGGTGGCTGGGCAATCAGACCCCCAGTGGCCCTTTTTGTGGCATCTGGGGAATGGGGTGGTAGGAGATCTGGGGGAGGGGCACGCCCTTGACAAATGTCGTTCTTGTCCTCACTTGAAACAAGCTCCTGGGGGGCGCTTGTTTGTAGAAGGGCGCCCAGGTTGTGGTTTTATCAGCTGGGCTAACATTTGGAAATTGGCCTGATCAGCCTTTTGTTTACGGCGTTCTCTCTCCTCCTCTCGGTTATGGAAGACTTTAAAGGCCACTGTTAGCATCTCAGTCTGTGGGGTAGCGGGGACCTGTTCTAACTTTTTGAGTTTAGCTTTAATGTCAGGGTAGCTTTGAGCTAGGAAGTATGTCATAAGGACATGTCTTCTGTCAGGCGTTTCTGGGTCTAGGCTGGTATACTGTAATAGGGCTTGAGTGAGTCTGTCTAAGCTACATCCCGGGGGGGGGGGCGATAATTTTGGGAGGCCTTCGGGACCGAGTTTGAGGGGGACTGAAGGGTTCTGGCTCAGTCTGGGGAGTGATGCGGTCCAGCCGCGCCTAGTCGAGCAGGTCCTGAAGTGCGGAAGGGGGGCAAAGAAAATAAAGAAAGAAAGAAAGAACTGGGAGGGCTGACGCTCCCATGCGTCACCAGCCAGCAGCCCAGCTGCTTACCTCTGCCGCTCCAGTTGGGCTTAAACTCACAACTCTGAGGTTAAGAGTCCCATGCTCTGCCAACTGAGCTACAGCAGGGCTCCTGTTAGTTACTTATGGAATGCATAAACAGAATGTTCTTTGTTTTCCATTCTTGCTACATTGGCGAGTAGGGGAAGGGCATAGCTAGAAGCAGGGCCGGTGTTTCTACACATCTTCAAGGTCTCCCTATTTTCAGAGTGAGGAGTCTTGGCTCATCTTCGAGGACAAGATATGTTTTTGTGGACAGATGATAACTTCCAAGGACTGCACCTGTTGTTCTCAAGCTTGTGCTTTCTCATGCTGCGTTCGGGGAAGGTGCTTTCTTATTCTGCTTACAAATATGTGAGAAGACAAAGGCAGTCTCTAACAGGGGAGAAACAGGTGATGAGGGCAAAGACGGACGAGGCCCCAGGGACTTAGTTAAATGGGGGCTGAAAGCCTCAGGCTTAATCCGCAGGGGACGAAGGTGGAGGAGGTGAGATGGGGGAGGAGATGGTGGGGGAGGAAGGGAGAAAGGCTGTTGTAGGAGTAGAAGGGGAAGGGAGTGAATGGGAGGCTTCCGTGGGGGCAGCGGCTTGCAGGCTAGGAGAACTTGGTGGGGAGCGGGGGGAGGAGGAGGCGGAAAGCTTCGATATAGGGAATCTCCTTCCATTTTTTCAGGCGCTGTTAGTAGTTGAAGAGATCGCGAGTGATGTTAGGATCAAGAGTTCCCCCTGTGGGCCATTGGTTGTTATTGTCTAGGGGGTATGTCGGCCAATCTTGGGAGCAGAATTTACGGAGAAGTTTTGGTTTTATATCAGGTGTCAGGGATAGGGTAGCCAGATGCTTAAGCAGGCATTCAAGAGGTGAACTTTCAGGGAGGGATGAGGAGGCTCCCATGGCTAAAGGACAGAGAAGGAGACAAACAGGGGAAGACAAACAGAAATCCTCGGACCGGAGGCAGACGGCAAGGAGACAAAGGGCGTCCCCGATGATCCTTGGTGGTCTGCGGAAACTCGTATATGAGTTGGAATTTCTTAGGAAGTGTGGGTCGTCACCCAGACTTCCCTAAGAAGGCAGAGTGCCAGAGTCACGAGGTACCTAGCGCTAGGAATTTTTGGCGGACCGAACGGATTTCGGCAGACAGAATGGAAGGACGAAGGGGGAAAAGGGAGCGTTCTCATCCACAAAGGAGTCACCTCGTTTATGGCTGTTGGAGGAGGGGCCTGAGGGCCTGTCGCAGCTGTGAAGGCCTGAGGCGGGATTTATGGCTGTTGGAGGGAGTCCTGAGGGTCTGCAGCAGCTGTGAAGGCCGGAGGTGGCAATTTATGGCTGTTGGGAAGGGGACTTGAGGGTCTGCTGTAGCCACGAAGGCCGGAGGTAGTGATTTATGGCTGTTGGGAGGGGGACCTGAGGGTCTGCTGCAGCCGTGAAGGCCGGAGGTGGCGATTTATGGCTGTTGGGAGGGGGGCCTGAGGGTCTGCAGCAGCTGTGAAGGCCGGAGGTGGGGAGAGTTCCCTCCTCGTCCCTGAGCATCAGGTCTTTGCCGGATGATCATGATCAATGGCACTGCGATAGCTCAGGGAAGAGTGGCCCACTCTGGGGGAAAACTTACCTAAAGGCCAGAGAGGAGTGGTGAGTGTGATGAACCAGCGCCGGAAAAAGAGGATGAGGGCAAGCTGCTGCTGGTGTCCGGGGGAAGACGGGGCCCAGTTGGGGTGTCCCGTCTCCCGGGTTTCGGCACCAGTGAAAGGAAAGGAGCGACACACAGCAGCAATTTACTGGAGAATTCTGCTTTATTAGGGAAAGGTGCTGGGTTATATAGGAAGGGGCATGGGGTGATTGTGGTGTTACTTCTACGAGACTGGTGGCTATTGGCTAGGTGCTGGGATTTGGAGTGGGGGCGAGAGGTGATTGGGCTTCAGGTGGCGCTGGAGGGAACCGAGGACCCCGAAGAGAAGCCAGAAGTTCGCCATCTTACTGGTGGGGGCCCTTCACTGGGGTCTGCAATTGAGGGATGCTGAGAGCTTTCCCTGCTGCCCTCCTGATGTCATGTCAGTGAGTTTTCCCTTTATTAATTTTCTCTTGTATATTTATATAAATATGTAAATACATAAATATTTATATAAATACATATTAAAAGAAATATATAAATATTGTATATTTGTATCTCCCATTCATATTTTAACCATTCTGAAATAAAATCCTATTTTAACAAGTTTTAATAGCTTATGCATCTGCTGGTCTGCATTCCAAAGTGCAATGGTTTTCAGAAACCATTTATAGCTAGACAGAGCTAGTTAGTGTGAACAGAAGAAAAGCTGACCACCATACTGGGGAACACCAAAAAGATTTCTGAGGCCTGAGTGTAAGATAAATTCTAGCTGAAATAAGCAGGCAAAGAGAGGCAACAAAGGGCCAGGTAATTTATTTGAATGCCCCCGGGTTAGGTTCCACGGCCTGGGGGTCACAGCCCGGGGAAGTCACACGAAATTAGACAGGTAGGAGTTTTTATGCAAGTTAGGGGGAGGCAGAGCTTAGATTTACAGCAGAGCGAGGATTGGCTAGCCTAAGGCACATTTTTCAGGTTGGGGGGGGCAGCAGCTGGGGACTTTGGCCCGTCATCAGTGTCTGACATGCTCCCTCCTCCCCCCAGTGCCTTCAACCTTACACTGAGTATTGAAGGTTTCATAAACTCTGAGAGTCTTAAAATGGCCACCCATGAAAACTTAAACTTTCTAATTCTATACTACTATTTGTTAAATAAGTCAAAAGCTAACTAATTGGCATCCACATTCCTAATAAATAAAGAGAGAATGTTTGCCCTTCCTCTTAATTTCATTTGGCATGGATGTATATCAGCCACCGCCCCCTTTTCTTTGCATCACATATCTTATGTAATTGAAATGTATCCCTTTGAAATTCTGTCTTTCTTGCCTATTTACTCAAGGATATAAAACCTTTGTATGACTTGGGTTCTTTGGGATACCTTTCCTACCTCACCCATAGGAGTTATTTCTTCCCAGGCTTATAGATCCTATGTTTGGCTCAAATAAAATTGTGTCTTTATTTTCAAGGTAATTTTGTGAATTTTTTGTCGACAGTAGTGACTCTTATTTTCAAAACAAAAATGAGGTAAATAGGCTAAAGGTGCAATTTCAAAATGGCAATAGAAGAGTGGCATAAATAGAGGGAAATATAATGGGAGCGCTTCTTTCTAGTAGAATTATTTTGTCAAATTGAACAATTTTCTAGAAACCAAATAAGAAATCCTGTCCTTTGTATAATATTTTCATGAAACATTTTATACAGTTAACCAAGCATCTTCACTTATCTTATTTGAGACATACACAGATTTTATAAGGTAAAATGTGTTATCTCCATTTACAAACTATACAAACAAAGTAAAGAAAAGCAATGTTACCAAGCCAAGCTGGGCCCTTATCTGCCTACCTTAGAAAATGAATCACTGGAGAGAGAGAGAGAGAGAAAGTTTTATTGTCAAGGTGCCTAACAAGGACACAGGAAGCAGGGCTCAAATCTGTCTCTCTGACCTCAGGTGGAGTGCAGAATTTACACAGGTTTATGCATATTTAACTGGGGCTGGTGAAATTAACAGTTGGGCAAGACTTTCCTGCTGGGACCTGTGTAGCAGGTTAACAAGTTACTATATACACTGTCTGTTCAAATATGGCAACTAAACTCTGCTGGGCAGTTTAGTAGGGTGATGCAGGAGAGGTAAGTTTAGGTCATCTGAAACTGTTTCTGAGCAGGTTCAGGTGAGGGTCTATGGGCTTGACCAACTTGAACCTGTCTGTTCTAAATAATATTGGCTCCACAGGTCTGGCAAGCCAATTCCTGATTTCTTTGCTTAGAAAAGACAGCTCAGAAAGTGGTAATAAATTTTAACAATGCAGTTGTTGCAGAGATAGGTTCTTGGTCTTGTGAGAAGGGATTCAAGAATGATGCAAAAGCAGTTGAGCTTTAATTTATTGAAAAAAAAGAGTTTAAAGAAAAGTTACATGCTCAAAAGTTGGGCATGGGCAGACCCCAGAGGAATTTGCACAAGGAGACAATAGTGAGCTTTTTTATGTAAAGGGAGATGATTATTCACTAAGTGGGAATAGGTTTCAAAGGGAGCAGGTGGAGTCTTCTTGGAGTCTGGGCTTACTCCACCCTCATGTCAAGTGGGGCAGTTTTATGACTGTATTTGATTCTCATCAGTAGTATCATGGCAATCATCCCCTGCAAGGGGGTTAACACCACAGTGCTAATATATGGTAATGAGAATATAATGAGATTTAGGGTGAGGTTTCCTTCATCTTGGAGCTAGTGGGTTTCAGCTGGTCTGTTATTTACATTCTCACTGCAGGCACCTCAGAACAGCTTCCACTGAATGTGTAGAACATAAACAACCAGTCCAATGTAAACAATGGCTAGCTGAAGTCCCCTCTACTCCCTCCTGTCTGGCTATCTGCCTGCCCTAACATAGTGAGTAACAGGGACAGGAAGTGACTTTTGGCCTTTTAATACAAAGGCCATTGTTTCAAGTCCAAATTAACCTTGTGGTGTATGGTTTAGGAGCGCCCAAAGTGGTTAATGATTTGCTCCTGGGACTTAGTAGGTTGAGCAGGGAATCCTGTTTTTCAGATCCTAATATTGCTTTTATAATATTACAGTACATTTTGTAAATAAAGGTGCTGCTACTGATGTCTCAATAATATTCCTGTGGGTAAAGTTGCAATATTTCGGCAATCTCTTACCTGGCTTTAGGCCATCTCCATATCAATAGGTGTTTCCAAGGGGTGAAGAGAAGTAGTTCATCTCCATGTCAATAGGTAATTACAAGGGCGAGGAGGGCTTATCTGGACCAGAGAGGTTGGGTGGAGCTTTCTTCTTCTGCAGCGAGGTTAAAAGAGATGCAAAAAGACTGCTTGTAGAAAATAAAAGGGCTTCTCCCACTTTATTTCTCCCTCTGATTGATTTTGGTTTCAAAGGTATTTTGCCCCAGGGTTTTTCCCCCAGAGTTATGTCTGACGGTAGTTGGCAGGACCTCTGAATCCGAAATCTGTCTACATGGGTGCAACCCTTGGGTGGGCTGCCCCTAGAGATAGATGGTGGGGAGATGCTCAGAACCCCCTCTGTGGATAGTGCGGAAGCCCCAGTGGCTGCAGCAGCAAAGGGTGCAGCTTCACTTGGGAACCCACTATCTGTGGGGCTTCCAACTGGGGAGCCCCTAGTGAGGAATTGGTCTAGAGTAAAGCACCTCCTAGAGGGGTGGAGCCTTCCCCAAAATTGGGGAAGAGTGGAGATACTGGAAGCTGTGGAATAACCCTCCATGGGATAGTAGACTGTTTAAAGGCCCTGAGTGGCTGTGTGGCTGCTGGGATTGTGGTATGGTTGTTTCTCGAGATAGTGGAAAGGGTTATTGAGGAGAGAGACACACTTCAGCGTTGCTTGGAGGAGCTGGCGATGACCTACAGGATACTCTTAAGAAAGAGAGAGTTATTGAAGGGCCCCCACCCATAAGATGGCGAACTCACCCCTCGCCCCCACTAATCCCAGCACCTAGCCAATAGCCACCAGCCCCGTAGAAATGACACCTCAATCAGCTCATGCCCCTTCCTATATAACCCAGCACCTTTCCCTAATAAAGCGGAATTCTCTGGTGAATTGCTGCTGTGTGTCACTCCTTTCCTTTCAGTTATTGAGAAGACAGGTTGCACTACTGGAGATATGTTAGCAGCAATGGAGGAGGCAGACAGAGAATCCATGTTGCAGGAGGCTGTGGGGGAGGGGAAGGAAAGAGGAGTTCCTTCAGCCCCAGAGATGGTAGAGGTGTCAGGAGAGGATGAGGGGTTGTAGCCAAGGGCTGATCTGTTGCCGAGGCCACTGCCTAAGGCACCAGCCTCTCCTGTATTAAAGGCCCATCTGATTGTAATTAAGAAAGTAAAAATGCAACAACTGTGGGCTCCGTAGGGGGAGAAGTTGCCCCCTCCCCAGGTAGTGGAGCACTCCATGCTCTGCCCCTATACCCAGGATGAGCTGGTGGACATGAGCATCCAGGTTTGGCAGAAGCCATTGGAACCTCTGCCCACATGGCTTCTGTGTCGCTGGGATATGGGGGTGGAATATATTGTTATGTCCGGTTCTGAATTGGGTAGACTGGCTTCCTTAACAACTCACCCGTTCTCTCTGGCAGCAGTTGCAAGTGCCCATCATGCCCCAGGGAATCAGACACTTCTGGATTGACTGACAGCCATCCTCAGGGCAGTTTGGCCTAATCAGGGTGATTTTTACCATACTAACCTACTAGATGGAAAATGTATGCAGATATGGAGATGGACTACTCTTCACCCCTTGGAAACACCTATTGATAGGGAGATGCACTAAAGCCAGGCTAGAGATTTTGGAAATACTCCAATTTTTTTCACAGCCCACCCATCCAGAAATATCACCTTACAATCTACTCATTCCTCATCTTATGCAATGGCCCCTGTATGAGAAAACTGGAGCACTGTAACCAAACTAATAACATACAATAACAACAGCAATAAAACCATGATAATCCTCAAGCTAGAGGATTCAGCCAGGTTCAAATTCCTATGCAGATTAAGTCCATAGCTCACCCATTCCACAGGCAATCAGTAGCTGAACAGGTAGGGAGTTCAGGGCAATCATCAGGTGGCAGCTACAGCCATGGGAAGGGTCCAGACCACAGGGACTGTAGAAGAAAATAAACTTAAGGGAGGTAAGATACATGTTTTAATAACACCAGCATAGGCAAATCTTGTCCATCAGATAGGATGCATGCAAGAGAGTGGACCTGTGATAGAGCAGTAGCAGGAATGGGATCTCATCCTGTTCTAGTATACAAGATCTTCACCCCACTCCCTGTGGAAGTTACAAATGGGTTAATATATAGGGCTACAGGAAGTACATATACTGGCCATAAAGAAAAAACAAAAGTTCCCTGTAAGATGTTCTTACTTCCTGGCCATTTTGGGTATACTACCATGATCTTTGGGGGCTACTCTGCTATTACTCCAAGAACACACAGGACGCCAGCTTCCAGGCCTTTCCCCAGGGTACCAGAAGGGCCAGCCATTGCTGGTCCATGTGTTGAAATGTCTAGGGTCACATCCACTCAAAAGAGTCTCCAGGGTTTAGTGCAGTTGGGGCTGGCAGCAGGATATTGCTTAGCTGGCCATATTCTGGCTTCAATAACAACTCTTTGGTTTGGATATACAGTTGTATAGGAGAGGCAGCAATGTGGGTTTGCGTGTCCACAGGGCTCAAGGCTCCTTTTCGGGGCTTCTCATTAAAACACCATAGCACTGTCCAAAAATGAACTAATGAGCTCTGTAGACTATTGGTGTCCGACTTCAGGCCAGATTTCAGTAAACCATTGTACCTCTCTATCATGCCTGCCCTGGTACAGTTATATGGTACATGAAACTTCCACTTTATTCCTAATTGCTGCACCCATTCTTGTAGCACATGTCCAGTAAAGTGGGTGCCTTGATGACTCTCAAACACCTGCAGCTGACCATAGGATGCAAAGATACACTCTAGGCCCCTTTTGGTGGGATGCTGATCTGCATGACATGCAGAAAAAGCAACCAATAGTCCAGTAGCTGTGTCCATACAAGTCATGGCATATGATATCCTTCTGATATGGGCAGAGAACCCATGCAGTTTATCTGCCACTTGACAAGGGGTATCAGCCCCTTTACTATTGTCCCATGTTGCTTCAGGATCAGTATAAGTCCATCTTAGAGCACACAAAGCACTCCTTCTGGGCTCTCTGACTTCTCCTAAGGTCAATGGCAAGCTCCTCCGATGAACTCCAGTGCGGGAGTCCAGCTCCAGCCTAGGGATGGGATGCCCGAAGGTGCAGGACGGAGTTGGCGTATGGACAGACAGGACACAGAGTCAGATGGAGGTGGTCTCTCGACAAAGTGCCGATGACAACTTTATTTATACCATTTTGCACAAGGATATGATTATTTTTTATTATTCTGATGATTAATTAGTATAGGCAGTTGGTTAATAAGTATAGGCAAGCTTTATTCTTTCTTTTCCTTTCTAATCTATTCATGGTTGGTCAAGCATTAGACAGGTGATTGTTTTTCTGTTCCTTGACTGAAACTTTTCCTATCAACATGTACTCTATTGTATTTTACGTTTCTATGCAACGCAGTTTTTAAGTAGTGCATGTGACCGTAGGAGCGTGCAGTGACTGTGGAGTCTATCTGCTCATGGTGAAATACAGGTCACCTAGTGCCACAGTTAGCTAGGATTCTTTCCCACAAAAATATTCTTAGAGGGTTTAATAAATTTATAATCAATCTAAAATCATAAACTCATATCTTCACCTTATACTCCTTTATAGGGCACAGTAGGCAGCAAACTAAATTTCTTCTTCTTATCTACATTTCTCTTTCTTCTGTGTGGATACTAAAATCTCCCTAACATATGCTACACAGGTCTCCATGACTCCACTACTGCAGGGACTAAACAAGTTCTTACATGGTGAACAATGCAAGGGCATTCATATCATAGAAACTGTTTCTGTTTTAACTACAAACCTTAAACTATAAACAATCACGTCAAATATAATGTATGATTATTCATTTGATTTTTATACTTTATATGTGAATCTAATAAAATGTTAATGTAGTAGGTAAATGCAAGATAAAGATAGAAAGCATGATTTAGAACTGTAAGAAGGCAGGTGTAGATGATCAGCTTTGTGCTTACGGACCAGGTCTCAATCCAAGCTGAACAAGGGCAACAAAACATCCACAGGTGTAGAAGATTTCTCTCAAAACTAGGTGGGGGGGGGGTGAGGTTCTAAGCTTCACCTCTGTTGGCCCCCTTTTTCTCACCTGATGGCCCCCCTGCGACTGTGCCTGTCTTAGATTGTTCCTGCCTTGAGGAATCTTACCCGTCTCTGGCTAACCAGCCATCTTACGGGGCCATACAGGGAGATGTAAAGCTGGTAAGTGAGAGAGAAGTAATATTCTTTGAAAAGGTTAGTTTTTCACTTCTTTGCAGATTTATGCTCCAGGGCTTCTATGCCCAGCACTTGTTTTGAGGTATCTTTACTTCCTGGAAAATTATGGTACTTGGTAATTTCACGTATGAGGCACAAATTCTAGTAAAGGGCTGTAATTAGGAAAGAAGAAAAACAAACTATAGAAGTAGTAGAGGGAAGAAAATATGAGATGATTAATTAAGTGTCAACAGGGTTATTCTATTCAATATTTTCTCATGGCTCTATATCTATAAAACCTTCCATCACTAGTTTCACTAGCATTGTAAACAAGGGGGGCATTCTCAGTGGAAATGGGGTGGTCAATGTTTGACTAACTAACCACAAGTTTCAGTACTTTATGCCAAGATTGCCATTGGGCCCCTGCGTGTTCCATTCTTCAGGAGCACTGTCCTGAAAAGCTCCTGGGAAACTTATGTTCTCATCCTTTCCACACTGCTCAGCAAAAGTTAGTTAACCCTTAGCAAAAAATGCAGGTAAAAGCAAAGCCAATAGTATAATAGAAAAAGCAAAATCAAGGTGTGTAGTAGAGGGAGCCAGCTGCGAAAGCCCCTGCTTTGTGGGGTTCTCCTCCAGCCTGAGCTTCGCTACACAGCTTGAGTAGCACGGCTCCCAGCACTCCAGCCCACAGTGTCTTTTGCCCCCATGCAACAAATGCTGATGTAACCCTTAGGCTTCATCAGAGGCACGCTTATCTTCTAGCCCACACACTTGGGCCAGTGTATCTGCTTCATCATTCCCTGGGGATGCCAAAGGAAAATGGCTAGTCACATGATATATGATAACTGTCTTAGTCTGACCAGAAGCCCATAGGTCTTGCCACAACACTTGCCTCCAAAGGGGTTAGTGACCAACCATCCAGTTTGCATGGTACTATGTTGGTACCCACAGGTTCAAGCCCCATAGACAGCCCAGCTGTCAGTCCAGACAACTATGGGGGAAGGTTCCTCTGGGATTGCAAGCCATACTGCCCGCAACACAGCCCATTGTCTGCTCTTCCCCTCTCCATTCTCCATCCCTATTGTTTCAGTCTTAGGATGGGAAGTTACAGTCGTCCACTTCAGGGGCTTCCCATGACTGAAGCCATCTGTATACCAAGCATCTTTAGGTATAGGGGCTTTTTGCTCCTGAAAAGAGTTCTCAGCTATCAGTGAGTCAAAAGCAAGTTCTTCCTGCTTTCCACTGGTATAGGTCACTGGTCCTAATAAGCGTTGGAGTTCTCCACTTAAGGGTCTGGGAGAGGGCGCTACACTGCTGTAAATATGTGGCCCATCTGGCCAGTGTACGCATCTGTGCCACATCACTCCGTGGCCTTTGGGCCCAGTCTCACATCCACCCCGCACTGGGATAGGTGGTTGTTACCTTGGTCAGAGCTGTTCCGGTGATGCGCTCCATAGCCAGCAAGGTGTGGTACACAGCAGTCAGTTGTTTCTCTATCAAGGTGTACTGGACCTCTATTCCTTTCCACAGTTGTGACCAGGATCCAGTAGGTTGGCATGTCCATTCAAGCCACTGCCAAAGACCCTATCCATAACCACCTTTGGTTACATGAACATCTAGCTCACAGGGCCTTGATGAGTCCATTACACTCAAAGACTGTATGGCCTTGACTGCTTCCTTAGCAGTAGTAAAAGCACTAAAAGCAGCTGCACATGTTTCATCCCAGTCTCACCTGATGCCCTTTCATACCAACTGGTATAAGGGCTTCAGAATTTATGCCAAGTGTGAGATAAACACTCTCCAGTAGCCCAAATGACACAAAAACTCTTGTAATACTGCCACCGTAGCAGGGTAGGGAAAGCCTGGACCTTGTCTATAACTGCTTCAGGAATAACTTTAGATTTACCTGACCAGACAACCCCCAAGAATTTTACAGACAAACCAGGTCCCTGAACCTTGGTGCTGTTCACAGCCCATCCTTTCTCCTGTAGATGTTGCATCAGTCTAGGAATTGCCACATCTAAATCTGCAAGAGAATCAGATGTGTGTGAGCATAATATGATCAACATAGTGATTCAACTGCACCGTTTGTGGTTTCTTCTATGTGACCAAGTCCTGGGCTACAAGTACATGACAAATGGTGGGACTGTGCCAGTATCCCTATGGAAGGACAGTGAATGTCCACTGCCAGCCTTCCCACATGAAAGCAAACTGTTCCTGACTTTCCTGTGCTATGTCAATAGAGAAGAAAGCATTAGCAAGGTCTACAACATAATGATATGTTCCCAGCTCATGGTTGAGGGTGTCCAGAATGGCTGCTATAGAGGGGACAGCAGCATGCGAAGGGGGTGTGACTTTATTCAATTCCCTGTAGTCCACGGTCATATGCCAGGAGCCATCTTATTTTTCACAGGCTGCACTGGGGAATTAAAAGGATTATGAGTGGACTTTATCATGCCCACCCTCTCCAACTCCTGTAGAATTTCTCCAATTTCCTTGTGCCCCCAGGCAATTTACACTGCTTAGTATTTGTCACTCACCTAGGTATAGGTAGTTCTACAGGTGGATTCTTAGCATGTCCCCTCAAAACTGCTTCACTACATATACCCTCATGTACTTACCTGCAGTGGTCTGTAACCACAGGCTCTGCAGTTTATCCAAGTCCAAAGTATATTCCAGGATTGGAGAAATGTACACAGTATACTCCTTTGTGGGGAAATGTCTTATCCCAAATGGAATTTGGGCTTTCTTCACTCTAATTGCCTTACCCCCATAGCCATTCATCACATCAGGGGTCCCAGGAAAATGCTCAGGGTTGCCATAAATCAGAGAACATTCAGCTCCTGTGTCCACCAGTGCCAGGACTTGTTATACATTTACAGGAGACCAGTGAATTGCTAATTCTACATGTGGCCTCTGGTCCCCACCATGTCACCCATGGTGGGGTGTTGACCCTCCCATCAGTTGAACTGTGATGCCCTTTCAACCTCCTGTGGGGGTGAGGGCCCAGGGAAAGCCTGAGTGCTGTCCCTCAGGAAATCTTGCAGGGACACAGGGTGGACATAGGGCTTTGACTCTGGCTTCCATGTCCTGGACCTCAGCGGCTGGAACTGCTGCCCTGGCCTTAATTGGTGCCACAGTTCTAACAAGATCCTATTGGGCTGCCCATCAGGTTTTTCTTTCACTACCCCAGCCTTTATCAAATCAACCCACATCTGGGTCCTTGAGACCTTGACGGGGCCCTCTGCACCTCTCCTTTCAGTCATAGCCCATACTTCCTTCCCTGCTCTAATTGTTTCAACCTCCCTCACATCTGTTAAAGTACAAGTGGCCTCACTTATGGGTTGCTGTATGTGGGGGGCAAGAATAGTCACTAGGGACCCAAAGAGAGATGGGGAAGCTGTATGGAGCACCAGCTTTCTCATTCCTTTGGTGAACAATTCCTCATCAGGGCCCTGGAGGTCCATATTATAGCTGATATTTTTCATGCCCAACTCCCATGACACATGCTGGTGCTCTGCATATGTTCTCCAACTGGTGTGTAAATACGATAAATCTCCCTGATTATGCGAAACTGCCCTGATGGCTGCTGTCAGTCAATCCAGAAATGTTTGATTTCCTGAGTTGTGGTGGGCACTTTGCAACCACTGCCAGAGGGAAGGGTGAGTCATCAGGGAATCCCATCTACTCATTTCAGAACCTGGCATAACAGTGTTCTCCACTCCTATATCCCAAAGACGCAAAAGCCATGTAGGCAGAGATTCCAATGGCTTTTGCCAAAACCCGATGGTCATGTCCATCAGCTTATCCTGGGTATAGGGGCAGAGCATGGAGTGCTCCACAACCTGGGGAGGGTACTGCTCCTCCCCTTCAGGAGCCCACAGTTGTTAAGATGTTATCTTCTTAATTATAACCAGGCAGGCCTTTAATATAAGAGGGGTTGGTGCCTTGGGAGGTGGCCTTGGCAACAGTTCAGCCCTTGGCCCCTCCGTCATTCTGCCCTGGTATCTCCTTTACCATCTCCAGGCTGAGGGCCCTGCTCCTTTTTTCCCTTCCCCCATGAACTTCTGCATCGCAGATTCTCCTGCTGCCTCCTTATTTGCTGCTAACATATCTTCCAGGAGCTTGACTTTTCTTCTCCATAACTGTCTGTCTCTTCAAGGGCATCCCATAGATCATCACCCAGCTCCTCCAAGTGACACTGAAGTGTGTCTCTCTCATCAATAACCCTTTCCACTATCTCGAGGAACAACCATACCACAATATTGGCTGCCACATGGCCACTCAGGGCCTCTAAGCAGTCTTTTATCTTACGGAGGGCTAATTCCACAGCTTCCAATGTCTCCACCCTTTCCCAGTTTTGGGAAGGACCCACCCAGACAGGAGGTGCTTTACCCTAGACCAGTTCCCCACTAGGGTCTCCCCATGTGAAAGCCCCATGGGTGCAGGGTTACTGGGTGAAGCCACACCCTCCACCACTGCAGGAGGGAAGGGTGTCATCACCCCCAACTGCAGCAGCCATTGGAGTCTCCCCACCATCCACAGGGGTTTCCAGGTATCTCTCCACCTTCAGGGGCAACCTGCCCAAGTGTCGTACCCATGAAGACAGATTTGGGGTTCAGAAGTCCTGCTGAATACTGTCAGGTGTAACTCTGGAGGGATAATATGTTCCCAGCCTGGGGCAAATAATCTTTGAAGCTGAAATCAGTCAAAGGGCAAAATAAAGTGGGAGAAGCCTGTTTATTGTGCACAAGCAGTCATCTACTTCTGCTCACCCAGGTCTCTCATGACCTGGCTTCAAAAGGACCCCACCAACCTTCTCTGGTCCATATATGCCCTCACCCACTACCTTGTGATCTATTGATATGGAGATGGACTAAAGCCCAGAGACAGATTCTGGAAATATTGCCATTTTACCCACAGGCAGGATGGCAGAGAGAACACACAGTGAGATTTGGTGATATTTCTCTTTACTTACCATTATTTTGAAGTTCAGGCATTCTGTCTTCAATTCATGCAATAGTGTAGTTTTGTGTAGGTTTATTTTCTCTTTTGTTCTTTATTGTACTTGGAGGAAATATTGTGAGATGAATACTTGTGTGGCCACCATCTGTCATCAGCTATCTCAAAATCCATAGTTACTGTCTTTTATCTGAAATAGTTTTTCAAAATATGTAATTATTTTATTAGAAATTTGTAAAAGTAGTTTAATTCCATGTGCATTAATTTAGCATAAAGCCAATAGATCAATAAGTTACTTGCTTATTTGAAAATCAGGATGGTGTCTGAAGGCCAGAGTGAAAGGACAGTTGGGTACTCATGCAATAAAAAATAAAGCTAAACTCCTTCCTCAGTCCATATTTAAGTCAAGTCTAAGTAGTTCATAGATGAAAGACAAAACAACTAAGCTTCTAGAAGAATATGTAAAAGGCTATATGCATGACTTTAGGGTAAGGAAATATTTTTCAAAGAAAACACAAAAAGCATCAATAATAAAGGAAGAGATTGAGACATTGCATTATTTTAGGATTAATAACTTTTGTTCATCAAAAGATACCAGAGAGAGTGAAAAGTAAGGCACAGGCAGAATAGAGTATTTGCTATACCTGTAATCAACTGATAAAGGACAGTGTGTGTGTGTGTGTGTGTATAAACTACCACAAATCAATAAAAAAAAAAGACAATATGCTAGGGAGATGGGCAAAGACCTTAACAGGTATTTCATGAAAAATGAAACCCTAATGGTCAGAAATATATGAAAAGGAGATCAACTTCATTAGCAATCAAGGAAACGTAAATTAAATGATGAGATACCGATACACATATACCAGATTAGTGAAAGCTGAATTCTGACCATGCAAGTGTGGTGAGGATGAAGAGCTATGGGAACTCTCATCCACTTCTGTGAAGAGAAGTGTGTAAATTGGAATCATTACTTTGAAACAAAAGTACAGCAGAATCTAATAAAGCTAATTTACACCATGACATTGCAATTTTACTACTTAGGAATCTCACAAAAATGCATGCTATGTACACCAGGATACATTTACAAGGAGGTTCATAGCTGAATTGTTTGTGGTAAGGTCAAATACTCATTAAAAGTAGAACACATAGAAATTTATGGTATATTCATACAATGGAATAATCTATAATTAATAATCTATAAAACTGAATGAACCACAGATACAGAAAACAACATGGATGACGCTTTTAAGACATAACATCCAATGAAAGAAGTCAAACACACCAAATACTAATTCCATTCATATAATATTCAAAGTCAGCAAAATTAAACTATATTGTTTAGGGAGTGAAACTGTTGGGGGTTGAGTTTGTTCTCAGTTCTTGTCCCTGCTTCAGCAAAGAATTGAAAGGCAAAGACACAGTAGTGAAGCAGAATGAAATTTTTGTTCATATACACTCCAAAGGAGGAGTGGACTAAAGTCAAGATAGATAAAGACAGCTTTAAGGCAAAAATGTGGACACTCGAAGAAAGGGAAATGTGGGTCACCTTAGAGAAAAGGTGCATGTAAGGGTTTAGGAGTCTATCTTTCAAGGCTTTTACAAAATGAGATAAAGGTAAAGAGACAGGGGGAATAAGCTTGTCATGCTGTCTCACGATGTCTATATCCAGTAAGAGACAATATGTCATTATCCATAGTCCTCTAGATTATTCTGTAGGATAAACTTCCTGTTCTTCTCCAAGATAGTGGCTAACCCCAAGCCCTGGGAACACATCAGTTAAGACTGTTTGCCTTGCCTTAAGATAGGTTATTGGATGATTACCAAAGAATATGTTAGGAATCTTACTTCCCAACACTCTGTTTTTAAAATGTAATCTTAGCCTTAAGATAAGTCCCCCTTGTTCTTATTATGCTATTCATCTCTTGGGATTTTTAGGAAAATTAATCATGATGCTTGCCCCATGTCTCCACCCTCTCTCACCTGCATTAGCTAGAGTAAGTCTCAAGGTCAGCCCAGATTCAGAGCATGTGGAATGAACTCATATTGCAAAGGGCATTAACTCTATGAGTCCTTTCTGGCTCTCTGGATTTATATGATTAACACCCTGAGTTCTCAGTGGGCCCCACCCTCTTTTCATCCTGCTCATATCTGTCTGATTCTGCCTAACAAAGCTATGAAGAATAACAAGGAAGTGAGTGCTATCAAAGTCAATATAATAGTTCCTGCTAGGAGAAAATGGGGTTGTGATCAGGAAGGGATTTGTGTGTGTGTGTGCGTGCATGCATGTCTATCTCTTCCAGCATGCTCGTTATAGTCTTGAACTGGGAGAGGAGGCCACATCTTTGTTTTTTTAACAGTGGTTCACTAAGCTCTGTACCTTGTGCACTTTCCTATATTTCACAGTGTAGATAAAGTGCTATAGTAGTAGAATATATAGGGATGAAAGAAGATATTAGCATCATACTGTAAACATTAATCTTATACAATAAGTCTACACAATATCATTTTTATATGAAAATTATTTACAAATGTAAACATTTCTATCATATGTGTATATTATACATTTACATGCATTTGATATATACATGTAAAGTTTGTATATTTTAATTTATATTTTGTGTTTTATAGAAAAAATACAAATTCATGCCTAGAAAAATAACTGAGAAAATATACATCAAAATATTTATTATACTTATTTTATGCAGTGATATTACAGTTGATCTATGAGCAAAAACATAGAGAAGAGGGTTAGCGTTTATGGATTCAAAGATTGCTAAAGGTGCTTCTCAATTCTCAGTAGTCAACCTTCCATTACAAAAGACAAAATGATGCCACTACGTAAGAGTGAGTTTGATTTTTCTCTGTGGGACAGTAAGAGAGTAGAAGGAGGAGCACCTGGTGGAGGATCCTCCAGTTCCAGTTCCAGTCTAATACTTAAATAGAAAAGCTGTTCCAGACTGATAAAAATAGTGTTGGCAGTGGTGTACAGACAGAATTCAAAAGTTACATACAGAATTTTGACTGTGTGAGGGAGGGGTTAGCTCCCTCAATCCCTATATTGTTCAAGAGTCAACTGCTTTTATATGCTCTTCAGAGGTTTCCAACAGGGCCTTGTATTCTGCGTCCCTTTTGTCCTGGACAGATGCATCTCCGTTATTCTAGGTGAACTCTTGCAACTCCATCTTCAGCCTCCAGGTATTTAATGGTATATTTTGGCCACTTTTTGCTCTTTTAATGTGAAGTGGCCTTACTAGACAGGGCACCAGAATACCCAAGCTGGTTCTCTCTGTTTCCCACATTTAAACTTCAGAAACAATTCACACCTTGTTTAAACAGTTTCTGGAAATGCAGTCCCATCTTTATGTAGCCATGTTCTCATGACCATACTAATAAAAGAATTTAGTCAGTTTGTCTCTCACCCTCTAAATTTCCCAGGCAGGAATCAGACCCCAGTTCATAGTAACTTTAACTTTCTCATCCATGAGATGACTTTCTGTCCTCTTTGTCTTTCTACTGCAGGGAACATAGTTAAGAGCTCATTAGGTGAGGATCATAGGAGGTGGAAATGGGTGGGTATTCTTAGCCTGGCAACAATTCTCCTAAAAATATCTCTTCACTCTATTGACTCTTGAACAACATGGGTTTGAACTGAGCAGGTCCACTTATAGACAGATTTGTTTTCAATAAATATATTGGAAAATATTTTGGAGATTTGTAACAATTTGAAAAAACATTTTCTTTTCTCTAGCTTATTTTATTGTAAGAATACAGTATATAATACATATACAAAATATGTGTTAATTGACTGTTTCTGTTATTGGTAAGACATCTGGTCAACAGTAGGCTATTACTAGTTACGTTTTTAGAGAGTCAAAAGTTACATACAGAATTTTGACTGTGTGAAGGGTTAGCTTCCTCAATCCTTATATTGTTCAAGAGTCAACTGTAACTGATTTTTGTATCCTTAATCTGACTGATGGGTCCAAAGATCCCAGGACCAACATTCTCTGTAAATATGAATATGGTAAAGGTAGGATAGGAGGGCTCTCTGATAATAATCATTATCATGAGTACCCCTTTGTACTTCAGGTGGAACAAACTGCCGTGGAATGCCTCCAACTTCCTCAAACTTGTGCAATCCTTTGGTGTGCAGAGCAATAAGCATGCCTTTCCCCTGAAATTTTTCAACAGTTGAGAAAAGTTTGTGAAGTTGGAACTAGGCAACAAAACCTCCATAGTTTTGTTGTGTCATATTCTAGAACATACTTGTTTTAAACCTAAAATGATAGAATAGACGTGGCAATTTATAAAGTTTGGTTCATCTTTCCCCCACATGATCCAGAAAAGGACAAATTCAATTCTGTGCCAATAAAAAGAGTTGTGAAGTGGTCATCAGGCCACAGTATCTACAGATCATGGACTCAATTTGGATCATAGAATTTTCAGAGTTCTCCAGTTTAGCTACTTTATTTTGCAGATGAGGAAACTATCCTAATGTCTAGAGTATTTTTGATGCTCATTATTTGTTGAACAAATGAGTTAAGTGACTTGCCTAAGGTTTCACAGAGGCAGAGTCAGCACCAGAACTCAACAGCACACTGGTTCTAATTCTTCTGTGCAGATACACATCAATCCCCAGAATGCACACCTGTGTGCACATTGAGGTTTGAGAAAACTAAGGATATAGGGGCATCCAGTCTCACTGAAGAAGCCCTGGACAGAGACAGTGACTCAAGGCAGGGAACAGATCTATTTATTTCTGGCTTGTCCAAACACTCACGAAGACCCCATGAAAAGTAGGTCACTTGCTTGACGGTTTAGAAAACATTTTAAGCCAGTCTACCGTGTGAAACATGACAAGCCAAAAGATGACTTACAACAGTTGGACCTTGGCTTATCTTGAATTTTCACTGGGAAAAATTTATGAGAAATTAAAGAGGACACTAACAAATGGAAACTCATCCCATGCTCTTGGCTAGGGAGAATTAATATCGTCAAAATGGCCATCCTGCCCAAAGCAATATACAGATTTGATGCAATCCCTATTAAATTACCAACAGCATTCTTCAACGAACTGGAACAAATAGTTCAAAAATTCATATGGAAACACCAAAGACCCTGAATAGCCAAAACAATCCTGAGAAGGAAGAATAAAGTGGGGGGGGGATCTCGCTCCCCAACTTCAAGCTCTACTACAAAGCCACAGTAATCAAGACAATTTGGTACAGGCACAAGAACAAAGCCACAGACCAGTGGAACAGAATAGAGACTCCAGATATTAACCCAAATATATATGGTCAATTAATATACGATAAAGGAGCCATGGACATACAATGGGGAAATGACAGTCTCTTCAACAGATGGTGCTGGCAAAACGGGACAGCTACATGTAAGAGAATGAAACTGGATCACTGTCTAACCCCATACACAAAAATAAATTCGAAATGGATCAAAGACTTGAACGTAAGTCATGAAACCATAAAACTCTTAGAAAAAAACATAGGCAAAAATCTCTTGGACATAAACATGAGTGACTTCTTCATGAACATATCTCCCCAGGCAAGGGAAACAAAAGCAAAAATGAACAAGTGGGACTACATCAAGGTGAAAAGCTTCTGTACAGCAAAGGACACCATCAATATAACAAAAAGGTACCCTACAGTATGGGAGAATATATTCATAAATGACAGATCCGATAAAGGCTTGACATCCAAAATATATAAAGAGCTCACACACCTCAACAAACAAAAAGCAAATAATCCGATTAAAAAATGGGCAGAGGAGCTGAACAGACAGGTCTCCAAAGAAGAAATTCAGATGGCCAACAAACACATGAAAAGATGCTCCACATCGCTAGTTATCAGAAAATGCAAATTAAAACCACAGTGAGATATCACCTCACACCAGTAAGGATAGCTACCACCCAAAAGACAAACAAAAACAAATGTTGGTGAGGTTGTGGAGAAAGGGAACCCTCCTACACTGTTAGTGGGAATGTAAATTAGCTCAACCACTATGGAAAGCAGTATGGAGGTTCCTCAAAAAGCTCAAAATAGAAATACCATTAGATCCAGGAATTCCATTTCTAGGAATTTACCCTAAGAATGCAGCAGCCCAGTTTGAAAAACAGATTCACCCCTATGTTTATCGCAGCACTATTTACAATAGCCATGAAATGGAAGCAACCTAATTGTCCATCAGTAGATGAAGGGATAAAGAAGATGTGGTACATATACACAATGGAATATTATTCAGCCATAAGAAGAAAACAAATCCTATCATTTGCGACAACATGGATGGAGCTAGAGGGTATTATGCCCAGTGAAATAAGCCAAGTGGAGAAAGACAAGTACCAAATGATTTCACTCATCTGTGGAGTATAAGAACAAAGAAAAGCTGAAGGAACAAAACAGCAGCAGAATCACAGAACCCAAGAATGGACTAACAGTTACCAAAGGGAAAGGAACTGGGGAGGATGGGTTGGAAGGGAGGGATAAGGGTGGGGAAAAAGAAAGGGGGTATTACAATTAGCATGTATAATGTGTGTGGGGGGCTTGGGGAGGGCTGTGCAACACAGAGAAGACAAGTAGTGATTCTACAATATCTTACTATGCTGATGGACAGTGACTGTAATGGGGTTTGTGAGGGGGACTTGGTGAAGGGGGGAGCCTAGTAAACATAATATTCTTCATGTAATTGTAGATTAATGATAGCAAAATAAAAAAAAATTTATGAGAAGCTAATATTCAAGCTTAATGACAGTAGGGTTGTTGGAGGTGAGCAATGGGTGTCAGGGGAGAAATTTGGACTTTGAATACCATCCAACAAATCTAGTTATCTTCTCTTTGAAAGAATCTGGACCTGAATGCTGCCTTTTGAATAAGCCCACCCACCATCTCAGAGAGACCTAGGTGTCATCTTACTTAGGCTACAAGCAACCTCCAGAGGACATGTCAGCAAGCCACAAGCCCACTTTTCCCCTGATCCCTCCCCTCAAAGAGCCTGCCAAAACCCTGGCCATAAAAAGCCTCTTGACCTGTTAGAGACTCTTTTTTTCCCCTTTGTTCTGCTGGCCAGGGCAGAGGGGTCCCTCTCAGGTTCAGCAATAAACCTGCCTGGACTGTTGAGTTCGCATCCCCTCTCTTCTTTCACTCTTGAAACTCACCTACTCTGTCTAGGTGAATGTGGTCAGGTGATGTAGAAGCCTGTTGGGAGAATGTTAAGGTCCAACTTCCCTTGGAAAATGAGTTTTAGGGGTCTTTTTGAAAGGCTAATGTGATTAAAAGAAATGACACCATAGTAGCAACAAGTATACCCAGTGCTTGGTCTCTCACATCATTCCACAGTAAAAGCAAACAGGGCTCCTTGGAGAAATGCCTGATTCTATAACTGGCACAGAAATATACACAACAAGCCTGGAGCATCTTGTCATACCAGAAAGTAAGAAAGTACAGAACCCCTCCCCCCAACAAAATCCAAAAACCCACAATGATGGGAGTATGTCAGAGAGACACAGGAGTCTAGTGAAAGAGCCCTAATGAAAGATGTCTGAAACTGAAACAATGTAAACAACAAATTAAAGTAGTGTTGGGTTATAGCCCAAAGCATCAATCAATATTAATGAGTCCATACTGATAGAAATAAACAGTGAAAAATTAACAAAGGGGAAGGAGAATAGACAAATTTCCTGTAGAGGAATTCCAAATAGATCATGTAGATATTCCATCCTAAAGGAAGTGGAGCATAACTCCCAACTCTTTAAGTGTAGCTTGTACAAAGCTTCCTTCTGAAGAGTACAGTATGGAAAGAGGGGGAAACAAAGAGTAACTTCATAGTGGAGAAACCTGACAAACACTGCTTCAGCCAGGTGATCAAGATCATAAATCATGCTGACAGTATAATATGATATGCAGAAAATGGCACTTTCTCTTTGTGATCTTTTTCTCAGAAATCCGTAACCCTATAGTTTATTCACAATAAAAACATCAAACAAGTTCCAATAGAGGGACATCCTACAATACACTTGACCAGTACTAGTTAAAACTGTTGAAGTCATCAAAAACAAATTTTGGCACGTAGTCACAGCAAAGAAGAGACAGTACATATGGCAACTAAATATAATGTAGTATCCTAGATGGGATCCTGGAACAGAAATAGGACTAATGAAATATGAATATAAACTATGAAATTTAGTTAATAATAATTTGTCAATATTAATTCACTAATTGTAATAAATGTACCATACTAATGTAAGACATAAAGGTAGGAGAAACTGGGTCTGGGGTATAGAAAACTCTCTGTACTATCTTCCCAATTTTTTTGTAAATCTAAAACTGTTCTAAAAAAATCTATTAATTTAAAGAAATTAAAATTGTTCCAAACCTGGGACAGAACCTATTTGCATCATATAATTCATAACCTCCTTCTGGAAATAAATAAACATTACTGATAAGATGCTTAGTTACTCAACCAGTCATTTAGTTACTCAACCAGTTACTTAGCCAGTTACTTTATTTCTTAGAGTTTTATAGATTAGAGTATTAGTCAATAGTCTAGTGACCTTTCTTGAACCAAATATTCCTATTTTGGGGAGGTGCCTAATATAACAGTATTCTCTTTTCTTGGAAGTTTTCCTAACCAAAAATGAAAATTTGTATTGCATAATAGCACTTTTTCATAAAACATTGGAATCTGCTCTTAATTCTCTAAAAAGTTGTCTTCAAAACTTCTAAGTCTTAGGCTTTATTTTTTAGACACATTGAAACGAATTGTTTTCACCAGTTATTACTAGTTCTCCTCTTCTCTCCATTTTCTCACACTGTCAAACTAAGACTTTAAAAAATGTTAAAATAGTGGAAGGAAAATTAAAACAAAAGCAGTAGTGGGTTTCTTCCTTTGAGTTAGAGAAAATGAAGCATCCGTTGAAATAATTTCTCTCTGGGAAACATATCTTCCCCATAGGCATGAGACCTTTGGAAAATAACTGTAATGTCCCTTTTGAAAAGTTAGGCATTATTCCAAGTAGGAGAGGGAAGGAGTTTTTTAAATTGCCTTTTAGACTTTTTAGAAAGGAATCTGGAGGATTCTTCCAAAATTGTGGTTTCTATGTAGAGCAAGAAAAGACTGAAAGTTAGAACTGATCAAGAACTGATCACCTCGGGAAGAACTGGTCATCTCTTGGTTGTCTGCTGGAAGTTGTGTGGGGAGGGGTTGTCACTGATCTTGGTGCGTGAAGTGGTCTAAGAGGCCAAGAATCAAAGGAGGGAGACAGGGTCCCTGTGTTGAGTTTTAGCCACGGACAATCTTTCTAAGTTCTGTATATGCGCTGGGCAGTGTTTGGGAGTCTTCTGGGTGAGACTAAAGTCATGAGTATCTGGCTTATCAAACCAGGTATTAATACAGAAACCTGAAATGTTCATACTAAAGATAGAATAAGAGAAAGAACTCCCTAACCACCCAGAAATGGCATCCTTTTATGAGCTAAAGATGAATAAAGCTAGAGCAGGAGAACTTGTTTGGTGGTTTGATTGAGTTGGAAGTTTGGGGTCTGGAAGTCAAGACTAGACACCAGTGAGGACTCCAGTTCAGAGAAGCTGATCAAATTGTCTCTCATTCTGTCACTCTATATTTGTTAAGACTTATGTTTCTTTCCAATTTTTAATAATTAAAATTTATTTCTTAGAGTTTTATAGGCTTATTATCAAATATTTCGAAAGCACATATAAAGAAAATTAAAACTGCTGGAAATTTTACCACCTCCGTAACATTTTTGCAGCATATTTTTTAGGACTCTGCTCTCTGTTTTTTGTTTACAGCCTCATTAGTGATCTTTCAGGCTGGTTTTAACTTCTTCACTTTCAGATAAGGACTCTGCCCTCTGGGAAACCTTTTTCTATCCTTCCAGATGATACAGGTCCTCCTCTGTGTACCCCAACCCCTGCCATTCTCATATCACCACACTATCCATGACTATTGATCTCTGTGTCTGCTTTCCAAGCAAAATGGCATAAATTTAGAATAGAAGATATCCAGGTCTGTCCATATGGCCTTTCAATCATTCCTGCCCTACCTCCTTGAAGCTGGTGCTGTATAGAAATAGACCCTGTCCTCTATCCCCTCCATTATATCCCATTCATCTCATGCTCTGTGACTGACCTTTCTGGCTGCTGTCCATGCAACTTGTTTTCTTGTCTACAGCCTTTTTATAAACAACATGGTGTACAGTGTTGTTTCCTTGGCTCTGATTTCTGGTTGGCCTCCTTTATCATAATTGTCCATCAGTTCTAACTTGGTCATGTAGATTTTAACCATTCTGAATCTAGCCTGTACTCCGGACCCTGCACCTTTTCACAAACTCACTGTCACAGTTGAAGATTACTGAAGCTCTGTGAATAGGATAAAATCATAGGAGTGATATGATTAAATCAGTAGTTTAAAAATCAGTTCTGGGAGATAAGAATAGAGATAGATGGGAGATAGACTTATCCAGGTTGACAGTGTCCTTTGGGTCCTTCTAACCATTCTGTCTGGTGTCTGGTATGTGTTTTGTGTTCAAAATATGTATATGGGCTGAGTTCCCCTCCAAGCATTCCTCTTGCTTGCTGCCTCTCTTTTACCTTTTGCCTCCCACATGAAATCCTTCTCCCTCTCTTCTTCTTCAAACATTCAGATTTTAGAAAAATCCCTTAAGGTCCTGTTCTGCCTTATTATCTCTCTCTAGGTCTCATCCCAATAGCACTTCTTATTAGGGGCCTATCTTCTTATCAGCACATGGCTTGTCCTCTGATGTCATTTGTTGTTTGTTTAAATGTTCCATGTCCATGGCAGCATCATTAGAGCCCCTACGAGAGTTACTTTTCCATCCTACTCCTTCCCTACCTATCCTTTTCAGGGTTTAAAAGTGGGCCTTTCAAAAGTTGATGTTCACTATATGCTTATTGGCAGATTAAAACCTCTTGTAGTAATTTGAGAAATATATATATATAAAACTAATATAAAATATTTGTAGTAAATATAAATAGAATGTTTTATTCAGCTTCTCTTTTTTCTTCAGAGTTCCACCAGATTTCATATAATTATGTGAAAAGTACATAATAAATGCCTATTGAAAAGTTCAAGTGGCCACTGATTCATTTCCAGTTAGGGACTATGATTAGTAGGTTGACAAGTTTGGGCAGAAAGTCTGCCTTTGAAAATTGGTATTAGGAAAAGAAAAGAACTAAGCTTCATGCTAAACAGTCAGTTTAAGGAAAAGAGATTTGATCAGCAAACTGAATCTACTGCCCACCTTCAAACAGTCAAGCAGAAGCTTTAGACTGTTTTTCCAGTGGCAGCACTGGAAGCATGAGAGGCAGTACTTGTGTAGCGGTTCAGAGCTCACACCCTGGCTTCAAACCCCAGTTTAGCCCTGCATTATCAGTATGATCCTAGGCAAATTACTCAGATCTCTTTGCCTCAATTTTTTTGTTCTTGTTTTGTAATCCACGAAAGAGGGGGATGTTATGATTATCTGGTGCCTAACAAAGCCGTTTGTACTTAATGGTTTAAAACCAAAGGAATCATTTCTTCCTCTTACAAATTTGTGATTTGGGCTGGGATTAGTGAGGAATTCTATGAACTATGTAGGAGTGGCTTGAAGGTTGGAGGTGACTTGATGGCTGGAAGCTGACATCATCTGTTTTCTTTGAGTTTTATATTTTTAGCTCTTATATTTAGGTCTATGGTCTTTCAGATTAATTTTTGTGATGGTGGCAGAGGTTCATTTCTCCTTCCTTTCACATATGGATGTCCAATTGTGCAAGCAACATTTGTTGAAAAACCATCTTTTTTCCCACTGATTTACATCTCTTTTGAAGGCAATTGACGATATGTGGTTAAAGCTATTTCTAGACTCTGTTTTGTTCCATTGATCCATATGTCTATCTTTATTATAATCTGTATCAATACTGCATTGTCTTGATTATTGTAGATTTATAAGCTAGTCTTGAAATCAGGTAGTGTGAGACTTCCAGTGCTCTTTTGAACTTTTTGTTTTTGTTTTTCTAGGTCTCTGAAATTTCTATATAAAATTTAGAACCACCTTGTCAATTTTGGAGCTAGCTTCCCAAAACTCTGGTATGGTTTTGATACAGATTATAATAAACCTATAGATAAGTTTGGCAAATATTGACATTTTAACAATATTGATTCTTTCTGTGCATAAACACGGTATATCTCTTCATTTATTTAGATCTTTTAAAAACTGTTCTCAACAATATTTTAAAGTTTTCGGTGTATAGGTCTTGAAATACATTGTTAAATGTATTCCTAAATACTTTGTTTTTGATTCTTTAGTATAAGATGTTTTTCACACCTCAATTTGTAATGTTTTATTTTGCTAGTTACAGTGATGTGGAACCAACATTACATACCTGTGATAACCCCCACTTCATGATGTTTTATCTGTTTATATACTACTTATTTTAATTTACTAATATTTTACTGAAGATTTATTTGAGGTTTAGGAGGAATATGGATTGGTATATATTCTTTTCTTGTAATTTTTGTCTAATTTTGGTAGTGGGAGCAGTAGTGTTATCATAAAATGTGTTGGTAAGTATTACTTCCTCTACTATTTTCTGGAAGAATTTGTGTAAAATTGGTGTCATTTAAATCTTCCTTAATTGTTTGGTAGAATTCACCAGTGAAAATATCTGCACCTAGATCTGTTTTTGTGGCAGTGTTTTTGACTATGAATTCTATTTCTCTAATAGATGTATGGCTATTCATATTATCTATTTTTTTTGAGTGAGCTTTGGTAGTTTTTTCAAGGAATGTGTCCATTTCATCTAAGCTATCAAATGTATTGGCAGAAGGATATTCAATATATTCTCTTATCCTATTGAATAATCTATAGTAATATCCCTTATCTTATTCCCAATATTGGTAGTTTGTATAATCTTTTTTTTCTTGATAAGCTTATCAATCTTACTGAGTTACTCAAAGAATCAGTTTTTTTTTAATTTTTTAAATTAAGGTATTATTGATATACACTCTTATGAAGGTTTCACATGAAAAAACAATGTGGTTACTACATTCACCCATATTATTGAGTCTCCTCCCATGCCCCATTGCAGTCATTGTCCATCAGTGTAGTAAGATGCCACAGTCACTACTTGTCTGATCTGGGCTACACTGTCTTCCCCATGATCTCCCCCACACCACATATGCCAGTCATAATACCCCTCAATCCAGTTCTCCCTTCCTCCTCACCCACCCTCCCATACCCCTCTCCTTTGGTAACTGCTAGTCCCTTCTTGGAGTCTGTGAGTCTGCTGCTGTTTTGATCCTTCTGTTTTGCTTTGCTGTTCTCCACAAATAAGTGAAATCATTTGGTACTTGGCTTTCTCCACCTGGCTTATTTCACTGAGCATATCAAAGAACCAGTTTTTATTTTCTTTGATTTTTTTTCTATTTTTCCCCTTTGTTATACCTTTTCTTCTTGCTTTGGGTTTAATTTGTTCTTATTTTGCTAGTTTTTAAGGTGGAGGCTTAGAGCATTGATTTGAGACTTTTCTAAGGTATATTTAATGTGTAATTCCCTTAAGCATTGCTTTGGCTGCATCCCACCAGTTGTGATTGATATATTGCATTTTTATTTTCCTTCAAATAAAATATTTTCTAATTTTCATTGTGACTTTTTATTTGACCCATAGTTATTTAAAAGTGTATAATTTCCAAATACTTGGGGGATTTTCCAGATATCTCTTTCTTACTGATTTCTAATTCCAACATGGTAAGGGAACATCCTTAGTATGATTTCAGTCCCTTTGTATTTTCTTCTTAGTGACTGTTCTACATATTTTGAAAACAAAAGTATATTCTGCTGTTGTTTGGCAGAGTGTTCTATAAAATGTTAAGTAGGTCAATTTGGTTGATAGTGCTGAAGTTTTATCTATCCTTAGTAATTTTTTTATTTGCTTAGTCAAATACTGAGAGAGTAGTATTAAAGTTTTTACTATAAATGTGACCATTCTACATTCTCTCTCAAGACAGGGCAAGCACCAGCCAGGGATTCAAATGTTAGTCTCCTTCTCTGGCTGACTCCCAAAATTTATCAGTGATTTTATGGGAAATATTCATTACTGTTTTCCAAGAGACGAAGGGAGGGGATTGTTTTTCTTCATAAAGTCAGCATTCCTCAAATTAGTAGAGCAGGCACCATCCAGGGATTCAAATGTCAGTCTCCTCTGGCTGACTCCCAAAATTTATCAATGATTTCATGGGAAAATGTTCATTATTGTTTTCCAAGAGATGAAGGGAGGGGATTGTTTTTCTTCATAAGCCCAGCATTCCTCAAAAAGATTACTTTTCCATCCCCTTCCAGACCTCTTTTGCACTGAAGGGGAAGGGCATGTCATGTGTGAGATGGGTTGCTCAAGTAGCTGAATTTAAAATATTGGGTAATTGTTTCCAGCATTGGGGCCTTGGTGACAATTCCAGGGAAGATAGGTAAAATCCTGTACTTTGATGCAACTGAGTTACTAAATCAGGTCATACTGTTCTACTTAAAATTCTTTACTATAATTACTTAAGACTTCTCACTGAATAAAGATTGTTTAGGACAAACAGGTTGTTTGTCAGCTGAGGCTGAATTTTGGGAATTCCCAAATTCCCAAGTGTTTGCTTAGATATATTGCAGAGTAATCATTCATTTAATAGAAGCAAAGGCCAGTATTGTGCAAGGGAAGAATATCATGTTTGGATAGCAAAAAGTACATAGAAATACTTTTTAAGTTTTAAGCATACTTCTGAGCAAAAAATATAAAACATACTTCATTCTTCTCTTACTTGTATTTAACTTTTACAAAATGCTTTTGTTTGAGGATTCCATTCAGCTACAATGCTCTGACCTGAGGGAGCATCTGTCAGTTCCTAAGTCTAAGCAACCCTAATTTATCCACTTTTGTTTGTTTTCTTTGAGTGTGGTTCTTTGAAAATAAACTTCCCTTGAGGGAAAAAAGTCTTTTTGGGTATTAAATTACAAATGCATGTGGAGGGGGAGAAATTGGATTAACTTTGGTTGATACTAACATAGACCAGGCATGGTGCTAGATGCTTACAAACATTTCCTTATTCCATCTTCTCAAAACTCCTATCTGGGACATATATTAGCCACATTTTACAGGCAATGACACTGAGGTACAGAACAGTATAAAGTCTCAGAGCCATTAGAAATTCAGATTAGAACTAGAATCTCTCTAGTACGAAATTTCATGCTCTTTGCTATCCATCATGCTTGTATTACTGTGAAGGTGTGACACAAAAGTAACCCACAATCCAAGGCTTCTTTTTATTGACAGTTTTGTGATTTCTAGAATGGTGTTGCCCAAATGTGGTTGGTAGTTGGGTCCATAATGTGCCATCTTTCTCTTTAGATTCATTGTTAGAAAAGATTTGATTATACCATGTACCTTAAGCAGACTTGGCTATTTTGGTCTTTGATAAATTTGGCATTATACAATATTGACATCTCTTTTGACTTCAGCTTTCGCAGATGTTAAGCTTTATGTCAGGACTGAACAGAGGGCAGCTTAGGTCCTTTGGTCTAGGCTAAGAAATTTCAAAGATTGTAGCAAGTTTGATTAGCCAGTAGAAATGATAAAGCTGGCAAGCAGGCAACTAACTACAGATATAATTCAGATAAAACAAATATCAGAGACCCAAAGGGCTTGCTACAAGAGAGAATAATTAAACAAAGAAGTAATCCAAATTATAGGTCATAATGGCCATGCACTTCTATGATCTGGAACACTGAATCTCAAAGTGTGATCTTCTGACAGCAGCATGCCATCTATCACTTACTAGCTTGTTAAAATACAAATTCATGGATTTCACCTTGATTTACTGAATCAGAATCTCTTTGCTTGGGGCCCAGGATATTATGTTTTAACAAGTGTTCCACATGATCCTTATGCATGTTAACTTTTGGGAACTTGTGAACTAGGGGTATAAAGCAGCAAGTAGCAGGCAGGAGCACATCAGAGTCACAGAGCCTTGACTGCTTCATATAATTAATAAAATATTATTAGGAGATGGAAAAAGATGGTGGGGTAGGAAGGCAAGGCAGAAATCTCCTCACACAAACACACCAAGGAAGCAACTACAGCAAATACAACTAAATCTGAAAATGACCTGAAGACTGCAGAACAGACCACTTATACCTGGTGAAGAAGAGAGGACCATACAGAAAAGGGCAAAATGGCAGAGCTGTGACTGAGCAGGAGAGAGGAATGGAACAGGGAGGGTATAGGCACTCAGGAACTCTGCACACCTGGCCCTGAAGATCTGCTCTGGCAACAAGAGTCTGTATTGCATTGGGTTCTGGTGATTAGCAGGGCTGGACACTAGGGACAGCTGGAACACTCTGGGAGGCTAAGACTCCAGCCACTTGTGGAGGACAGTCTTACTGTACTGATCCTGCTGAGACCCAAAGCAGAGGCAGCAATTTGAAAGACTTGCCAGCAGTGGGAGGGGTGCCAGAAGGGTTGGATGGAGCTCTCTCCACAGGAGAAAGGACAGATGGATGATACCTCTCCAGTCTTTCCTTGGCCCAACAGTTCAGGCACTCTTGGGCATCCCTGATGCTACATCTCTCTCACTAGCACCTCAGCCCAGAGGTGCTTCTTCCCTGTGCACTGCTGGCACACCAGCCCACTCAGCCAGCAGCATCAGAGCTTGCTGCCTAGCAGGCAGAGGGAGGCTCTAACTTTCAGCCCTGCTTCAGCCCAGCAGGGAAGGCACCTGCAGGAGCCAGCTCTGAGAGCTCCTTTTTCCCCAACAGGTGGCCAAGCCGGTGCTATGCACCATGCTGCCACCAGGGGGGTGCCTGCACAACTTGCTGCAACAACCTGCCCTGCCCCAGAGTTGGAAAACCACCCTGCTTACCCCTTAACCCTGGAACCCTGCCATCTCTGCAGGGCAAGCAGAGGGAGTCTGTGTCCACAACAATCCCAGCAGAAGCCATTGCTCTGATTACAGAGGGCCAGTTGAGACAAACTGCTGGCCCCAGTGGACAGACAGAAAGCTGGTACTTACAACTGTCCACCAATAGTAACTGGGGCTCCACTACAAAGGAGATCCAGTTACTGGTGAGTAGAGTCTTGAGCTTCTGGGAACCACAGGATGGTTTTTCCATAAAGTCATTACTCTCTAGACTAGGGAGCATAGCAGATCCACCTAATACAAAGGAAGAAACATAGAAACCCCAATAAAATGAAGAGGCAGAGGAAAATATTCCAAACAAAACTACAGGATGACACCAGAAAGAGGGCAAAACGAAACAGAGATTACCAATCTTCTTAATAAAGATTCCAAGGTAAAAGTAAAAAATATGCTCACTGATCTGCAGAAAAGTATTGAGGATCTCAGGAAGGACTTCAATAAAGAGATACAAGAGCTGAAAAAGAGCCATTCAGAGGTGAAAAATACAGTAATTGAAACGAAATATACAATGGAAGGAATGAATAAGAGATTGCTGCAAGGAGAGGAGACAATGAATGAGATGTATATGAGAGAACAGGAACACCACTAAGCTGAGGAGCAGAGAGAAAAATGAATCTCTGGGAATGAAAGAAGGATAAGAGAGCTGTGTGACCAATCCAGATGAAACAATATCTGAATAATAGGGGTACCAGAAGGAGAAGAGAGAGACAAAGGGATCGAAGGTCTCTTTGAGAAGATAATTGTTGAAAACTTCTTCAGTGAGGGGAAGGAAATAGACCCTTAGGTCATGGAAGTACAGAGAGTCCCTAACAAAAAGAACTCCAGGAGGAAAACACCAAGACATATAATAATTAAAATGGAAAATATTAAGGATAAGGAAAGAGTGTTGAAAGCAGCCAGAAAGTGAAAAAAAGATTACTTATAAAGGAAATCCCATCAGGCTGTCAGCAGACTTCTCATCAGAAACTCTATAGGGCAGAAGAGAGTGAAATGATATATTTAATGTACTGAAACAGAAGGACTTTCACCAAGAATCCTCTGTCTGGCAAAATTATCATTCAGATTTGAAGCAGGGATTAAACAATTACCAGATAAATAAAGGCTCAATAAATTTATAACCACTAATCCAGTGTTACAGGGTATGATAAGGTACTGCTGTAGCGAGAAATCTTCCTATGGCTAAACAGTTTTCACGAGTGAAAATAAACCCACAGTAAAGTTAGTTGACCAATTAATTACCAAGCAAACACAAAACTAAAACAAAAACAAAAGTGACAAAACTAACTATACACAAAATCAGTCAAGGGATACACAAAAATTGCAGATTATAACATCAAATATACAAAGTGTGGAGGCAGAAAAAGAAAAAGTTCTTTTAGATTATACATCCTCTTAAAG
Organism: Manis javanica; assembly: GCF_040802235.1. NCBI lineage: Eukaryota > Metazoa > Chordata > Mammalia > Pholidota > Manidae > Manis > Manis javanica. The sequence goes on from NC_133157.1 coordinate 60,604,602, forward strand.
TATTCCAAAAATAGAAGAGGAAGGAATACTTAAAACTCATTCTATGAGGCCAGCATCACTCTAATACCAAAATGAGGCAAAGACACTACAAAAAAGAAAATTATAGACCAATACTCCTGATGAACATACATGCAAAAATCCTCTACAAAATATTAGCAAACCGAATTCAAAAATACATTGATGAGATCATCCATCATGACCAAGCAGGATTTATTCCAAGGATGCAAGGATGGTATCATATTTGTAAATCAATCAATATCATACATCAAATTAACAAAAAGAAGGATAAAAACCATGTTCATCTCCATAGATGCTGAAAAAGCACTTGACAAAATTCAACATCTATTCATGATAAAAACTCTCAACAAAATGGGTATAATAGGTATGTATCTTACCATAATAAAGGCCATATATAACAAACCGCAGCTAATATTGTACTCAATGGCAAAAAGCTGAAAGCTTTTCCTCTAAGATCAAGAACAGGACAAGGATGTCCACCCTCAACACATTTATTCAACATAGTACTGGAGATTCTAGCCAAGGCAATCAGACAATGCAAAGAGATAAAAGGCATCCAAATTAGTAAGGAAGAATTTAAATTGTCACTATTTTCAGATGACATGATATATTATACATAGAAAATCCTAAAGACTCCACCAAAAAAACTATTAAAACTAATAACTGAATTCAGCAAAATTGCAGGATACAAAATTAATACACAAAAATCTGTTGCATTCCTATATACTAACAATGAAATATCAAAAAGAGAAATCAGGAAAACAATTCCATTTATAATTGCATCAAAAAGAATACCAAGGAATAAAACTATAAGACACTCATGAGAGAAATTAAATAAGACACCAGTAAATGGAAATCTATCCCTTGCTCATGGGTAGGAAGAATTAATATTGTCAAAATGGTCATCCTGACCAAGCAATTTATGGATTCAATGCAATCCCTTTCAAAACACCAACAGCATTTTTCAATGAACTAGAACAATAGTTCTAAAGTTCATATGGGACCACAAAACACCTGATAAGCCAAAGCAATCTGAGATATACAAACAAAGCTGGAGGCATTACACTCCCCAACTTCAAGCTATACTACAAAGCTACAGTAATCAAAGCAATTTGGCACTGGCACAAGAATAGATCAGTGGAACAGAATAGAGAGTCCAGATGTAAACCCACTCATATATGGTCAATTAATACATGATAGAGGAGAAATGAATATATAATGGAGAAAAGACAGCCTCCTCAATAACTGGTATTGTGAAAACTGGACAGCTACAAGCAAGAGAATGAAACTGGATTACTGTCTAACTCCATACATGAAAGTTAACTTGAAATAGATCAAAGACCTGAATGTAAGACATGAAACCATAACACAGAAGAAAACACAGGCAAAAATCTCAAACATAAGTATGATCAGTTTTTTTCTGGACATATCTCCTTGGGCAAAGGAAACAAGCAAAAATGAACAAATGGGAGTACATTAAACTAAAAAGCTTCTGTATAGCAAAGGACATCATTAGCAGAACAAAAAGGTGTCTGTAGTATGGGAGAATATATTTGTAAATGATTTATCTACTAAGGGGTTAACATTCAAAATATATAAAGAGCTCATACACCTCAACACCAAAAAACAAATAATGCAATTAAAAAATGGGTGGAGCAGGGCATAAATCTGCAAAGAAGTAAAAAGCTAACCTTTTCAAAAAATATTGCTTCTCTCTCACTTACCAACTTTACATTTCCCTGTATGGCCCCGGAAGATGACTGGTTAGCCAGAGACGGGTAAGATTCCTCAAGGGAGGAACAACCTAAGATAGGCACAGTGGCAGGGGGGCCATGAGGTGATAAATTGGGGATCAACAGAGGTGAGGCTTAGAACCTCACCCCCCCTGTTTTGAGAGAAATCTTCTGCATCTGTGGATGTTTTGTTGCCCTTGTCTAGCTTGGATTAATACTTAGTCTATAGGCACAGACCTGATCATCGACATTTGCCCTCTTACAGCACTGAATTATGTTTTCTACCTTTATCTTGCATCTACCTACCACTTCAGCATTTTATTAAAAATAATAATAATAATAATAAGGGAGAAATGTGGGATTCACATAAAAATCAAGTATAAAAATCAAACAAATAATCATATCTGACTTGATTGTTTATAGTTCATGATGCATGATCAAACCGAAAGTTTCTGTGATATGACTGCCCTTGCACTGTTCACGATGTAAGAACTTATTCACTGTGTAAGAAGTTGTTCACCATGTAAGAACTTGTTCATTATGCTTCCAAAGATTGGAAACTGACGAGAATTAGGCTTGGGGTTGATTAATGATTGTGCATTGAGTCCCCTATACAGAATTTTATTGTTGTTAACAACCATTTGATCAATAAATATGAGAGATGCCCTCTCAAAAAAAAAAAAAAGAATAAAAACTGTTTGCTACAAAAAAAAAAAAAATAGGTGGAGGACCTAAACAGACACTTCTCCAAAGTAGAAATACAGATGCAAACAGACACAAGATGCTCTACATCACTAATTATCAGGGAAATGCAAATAAAAACCACAATGAGTTATCACCTCACACCTAACAGAATGACCACTATCCAAAACACAAGAAATAACAAGTGTTGGTGAGGATGTGGAGAAATGGGAATCCTCCTACACTGTTGGTGGGAATGTAAGTTGGTACAGCTGCTGTGGAAGGCAGTATGGAGGCTCCTCAAAAAGCTAAAAATAGAAATACCATTCAACTCAGTAATTCCACTTCTAAGTATTTACCCTAAGAAAACAAAATCCCTGATTCAAAAAGATGTATGCACCCCTGTGTTTAACACTGCGTTATTTACAATAGCCAAGTTGTGGAGACAACCTAAGTGTCCATCAACTGATAAATGGATTAAGAATATGTGGTACATATACTACACAATGGAATATTATTCAGGCTTAAAAAGAAAATAAATTCTGCCATTTGCAACAACATGGATGGATATTATGGTACTGTGGGTATTATGCTAAGTGAAATAAGCCAGGCAGAAAAAGACAGATACCATATGATTTCACTTATTTGTGGAGTCTAAAAACAAAACAAAACAGAATGAACAAAATAGTAGCAGACTCATGGACACTGAGAAGTGACTGGTGGTTACCATGGGGGAGGAGTTGGGGCAGGTGGGTGGGGTGGGTAGGGGTTTGAATGGCACAAAAATTCTTTGTCATAATGTAAGTGGGTCATGGGGATGGTAGTACAGCATGGAGAATATAGTCAACAATTTTGTAACATCTTTGTATGTTGACAAATAGTAACTGCACTAGAGGGCACGAGGATTTAGTAATATGGGTAACTGTTAAACCACTGTTGTATATTTGAAACCAATATAAGATTGTATATCAACAATACTTCAATAAAAAAAGAACTGTTAATGCAAAAAAAACATTATTGAAAGTGCTCGGTACTGTGTTAGGTACTGACAATATAGATATGAAGAAAGTGCCTTTGGTAATGGGATAGAGGAAAAGAATGTATTTTATTAGGCTTATGATGAATTTGAAGAATCTAAGGCACATCTACATGGTGGTGTCCCATAGGCAGTAGGAAGTACAGTTGGCCTAAAACTCAGGAAAGAGATCTTGTCTAAAGTGTTATTAGTCAATGAAGGAATAGCGAAAACCCTAGTTGTGGATAGCCTTGGACAGGGTGCCATTGGGTTGGGGGATGGCAATAGAAAGTGAGGAACAAGAAAGTTAAGTCTGTGATTCCTTGATGCTTGTTTATTACTCCTTCCCCAACCAGCAGGAGGCTGCCAGCTCTTTTTTTTTTTTCCTTTAGTTAGTATTTGGTTGGTCTGCTTTCTTTGCTGTGATTTTATTTTCTCTGGTGACATCTATTTAGCCTTAGGAGTGCTTCCATCTAGAGCAGTCCCTCTAAAATACCCTGTAGAGGTGGTTTTTGGGAGGCAAATTCCCTCAACTTTTGCTTGTCTGGGAATTGTTTAATCCCTCCTTCATATTTAAATGATAGTCGTACTGGATACAGTATTCTTGGTTCAAGGCCCTTCTGTTTCATTGCATTAAATATATCATGCCATTCTCTTCTGGCCTGTAAGGTTTCTGTTGAGAAGTCTGATGATAGCCTGATAGGTTTTCCTTTGTAGGTGGCCTTTTTTCTCTCTCTGGGTGCCTTCAATACTCTATCCTTGTCCTTGATCTTTGCCATTTTAATTATTATGTGTCTTGGTGTTGTCTCCTTGGGTCCCTTCTGTTGGGAGTTCTGTGTGCTTCTGTGGTCTGAGCAACTATTTCCTTCCCCAGTTTGGGGAAATTTTCAGCAATTATTTCTTCAAAGACACTTTCTATCCCTTTTTCTCTCTCTTCTTCTTCTGGTACCCCTATAATGTGGATATTGTTCCTTTTGGATTGGTCACACAGTTCTCTTAATATTCTTTCATTCCTGGAGATCCTTTTATCTCTCTCTCTGCATCAGCTTCTCTGTGTTCCTGTTCTCTGATTTCTATTCCATTAATGGCCTCTTGCACCTCGGCCATTCTGCTTTTTAAGTCCTTCCAGAGATTGTTTTATTTCTGTAGTCTTCCTCCCAACTTAATCCATTAGCTCTTGCATTTTTCTCTGCAGCTCCATCAGCATGGTTATGACCTTTATTTTGAATTCTTTTTCAGGAAGATTGGTTAGGTCTGTCTCCCCAAGCTCCTTCTCAGGGGTTGTCTCTGTTAGTCTAGTTTGGATCAAATTCTTCTGCCTTTTCATGGTGATAGAGGTAGTCATGGGCAGTTGGCGTGTGTCAGCTGGGAGAATTAAGTCCCTTCCCGCTTGCTCATTGCCTTCCTCTCCTGGGAGAATGGTGACCCCTAGCAGCTTGTGCTGGGCAGCTCCACACTGACAGGGTCTCTGAGTTTGGCCGGGGCTTCTGTGGGGAGAGACTCTGCATGGCTGCTGTGGGCATGGCCAGTCTCAAGCTGCTGATCCACTATGGCAGGGCTGGGCCTGAGGGGGAATGGGCAGGAGGCTGTTTATCACCATGAGGGGCCTCAGAGCTGCATTGCTGCCCAGGGGGATAGGATGCCCTCAGTTCCCCAGGATTCTCAGCTGCTGGGCTGAGTGTGCCAGGACACTTCCGTCCAGCTGTGAGGCCCCTGTCCCTTTAAGACTTTCAAAAAGCACTCACTTTTCTTTTGTCAGAGGGATGCCAGCTGTGGGAACCTGCTCGCAGGTTTTACTGTTCCATTTCTTTAGCATCCAGCACACCATGCACTATCTGTCTGCACTCCCAGTGCAGATGACTAGGGCTGGGTATTTAGCAGTCCTGGGCTCCCACTCCCTCCCTGCTCCGACTCCTCTCCTCCTGCCGGGGAGCTGGGGTAGCGGGTGCGCTCGGGTCCTGCCGGGCTGCAGCTTGTATTTTACCCCCTTCATGAGGTACTGAGTTCTCACAGGTGTAGATGTAGCCTGGCTGTTGTACTGTATCTTCTGGTCTCTCTTTTAGGAATAGTTGTATTTGTTGTATTTTCAAAAATATATATGGTTTTGGGAGGAGATTTCCACTGCCTTTCTCATGCTGCCATCTTGGCTCCTCCCCCCTGCCAGCTGTTTTGACCACCTTCTATTTACCCTGGTGCTGAAGTGGGAATTCCCTGCCCTGAATAGTATGAGATGGCGGAACATACAACACCTGATAGTCAGATGCAATTGGCAGCAATTTATTAATCATATATACTCACAGCCTGTCGGGAGGAGGACACTACATTCCCTGAAGGGCCACATGAGTATTGCTCCTGGGGACCAGAATGACCCAGCAGGGGCTGTGAGAGGCAGGCTTTGTAATAACAAGAGAGTGAGTGATCTTTGATACCTGTTGGAGGATGTAGTTTGTTTGAATAATACCACGGGCTGCCAGAGAAATGAAACCTATTAGGTTGAGGACAACTTGGAGGCCAGTTGGTCTGGTTAATAGGTGATCTGGCTGGTTGGGCCACAGGGTAATTCATGGTAGGCCTTTGGGGCTTTGCAAGGCTAATGATGTCAGGGCAACACATGGAATTTTAGATTTTATAATTCATCAGCATATATGGGAAATCCACTTCAACAGTCTTTGTAAGGGAGCTTCTCTGGACAAAGTCTCTCTCTCTCTCTCTCTCTCTCTCTCTCTCTCTCTCTCACACACACACACACACACACACACACACACACACACACACACACACATCCTTTTGTGTAGGCAATAGGTTTGGGTAGTTCTTCTGGCCATGAACTCAGCTGGTAGTTAGATCACCACCCCAGGGCCTTAGGCTGCAGAAGAAATTGCCTTGTGTTCCTTGAATCTTGTCATTCCCAGCCTGGGTCTGGAGTATAACCCCTTGCATATCTGGGCAAGTGGCCAAATATGTGTATTTAAGAACACAAATATTTGAGAAGGCAGAAAAAAAAAAGAGAGCCTATATAGACAGCCAGAAAGAGTGGTAAGAAAAGTTGGAGGAGAAGCAGTGGAGTTGTGTCACAAAAACTGAAGTAAAACAGAGACTTAATAAGAATGGAATGGTTGAGAAGGACACGTGCAGCTGGGAGCTACAGAAGTGGACTAAGAAGTGAGTAATGGATTTGCCATTTAGGAGGTATTCATGCTGCCTTGCTACAGCAGTTTTCATGGAACACATGTGAATGTGTGTGTATAGATATGTGTGGAAGAGGAGTAGTGGAAGGGTAAGAGAATGATAAATGAAGCCATGTAACAGTGAGTTCAGAGGGAATGGTTACTTGAGTATTTATGGGAGAAATTATATCCTTTATTTATTTTTATTGAATTATAGTTGATATACAGTACAATACCATATTGGTTTCAGGTGTACAGGATAGTGATTTGAAAATTTTTTACATTACTAAATGTTTACCATGAAAAGTGTAGTTACCATCTGTCATCATATAAAGATATTACAATATTATTGACTATATTCCCTATGTTATACTTTAATCCACATGACTAATTTATTTTATATTGGAAATATATACCTCTTTATTCCCTTCACCTATTTTGTCCACTACCCTCATCCCCCTCCCCTATGGCAATCACCAATCTTTCCTCTGTGTTTATGAGTCTATTTCTGTTTTCCTTGCTTCTTTGTTCATAGTTTTTGTTTTCTAGATTCCCCATATAAATGAAATAATATAGCATTTGTTTTTCTCCGCCTGGCTTATTTCACTTAGCATAATGCCTTCTAGGTCCATCCACGTTGTCACAAATGTTTTTATGGCTGAATAATATTTAATCTTTATCCTTTTATGTAGCAATGGGCACTTAGGTTGCTTCTAAATCTTGACTCTCGTAAATAATGCTGCAATAAACATAGTTGTGCATATATCTTTTGGAGTTGCTGATTTTGTTTTCTTAAGGTAAATTCCCAAAAGTGTAATTACTAAGTTGTGTAATATTTCTATCTTAAGTTTTTTTGAGAAACCTCCATACTATTTTCATAGTGGCTGCACCAATTTACATTCCCATGAGCAATGTATAAGAGTTCCCTTTTCTCCACATCCTCACCAACACTTTTTATTTCTTCTTTTGTCTTAATTAGTCATCCTGACTGGTCTGAAGTGATCTGTCATTGTGGTTTTGATTTCCATTTCCCTGATGATTAGTTATGTTGAGCATCTTTTCATGTGTCTGTTAGCCATCTGAATATCTTATCTGGAAAAATGTCTCTTCAGGTCCTCTGCCCATTTTTTAATGGAATTATTTATGTTTTTGGTGTTGAGTTATAGGAAGTCTTTATGTATTTGGATATTAACCCCTTGTCAGATATATTGTTTGTGAATATCTTCTCCCATTCAGTAGATTGCCCTTTCATTTTATGGAAATTGATTTTGGCCCTTTTATCATTAGGTAATGCCATTCTTTGTCTTTTGTTACAGTCTTCTTTGTAAAAATTATTTTGTCTGATACTTTCTTTTCTTTTCCATTTGCATGGAATATCTTTTTCTATCCCTTCACCTTTAGTCTATGTGTGTCTTTAAATCTGAAATGAGTCTGTTATAGGCAGCATACAGATGGGTCTTGTTTTTTTCTTATCCATTCAGCCACCCTATGTTTTCTGATTTGACCATTTAGTGCATTTACATTTAAAGTAATTATTCATAGGTATGTACTTATTACCATTAAAAAATTTTTTTTTCTGGTTGTTTTTATGGTTCTTCCGTGTTCCTTTCTTCCTGTCTTGGTTTCTTCCCGTCTTGGTTTCTTCCCGTGTGATTTGATAGTTTTCTTCAGTGTTATGTTTTGCTTCCTTTCTATTTATTTATTTATTTATTTATTTATTTATTTATTTATTTATTTATTTATTTATTTATTTATTTTTTGTGTGTATCTCTTCTATTTTGGTTTTTTGTTTGTGGTTACAGTGAGGTTCATATATGCCAACCTATTTTAAGCTGATAGTTGCTTAAATTGAACACATTCTAAAAGCACTATATTTCTATCCTCCTCCCTCCATGTTCTATGTTTTGTTGCCATATTTTACATCTTTTAACTTTGGTATCCTTTACAAACTACTCATTGTAGTTATGGTTGATTCTACTATTTTTGTCTTTTAACCTTTGTATTATCTTTTTAATTTGTCTATCCACTGCCTTTACTATATATTTACTTTGATCAGTTAGATTTTTTTCTTTCACATATTCGCTTATTCTAGCTTTGGTGTTTTCTTTTCCACTCCGACAAGACTGTTTAACATTTCTTGTTAGACCTGTGTAGTGGTGATGAACTCCTTTAGTTTTTGCTTGTCTGGAAGACTCTTCATTGATCCTCTAATTCTGAATGATAACCTTGCCAGGTAGAGTATTCTTAGTTGTAACTTTTTCCCTTTCAGTACTTTAAATATATCCTATTGCTTCCTTATGGCCCATAAAATTTCTTCTGAACAACCAGCTTATATTCTTACCAGGTTTGCCTTGTATGTGACTATTTGATTTTCTCTTGCTGTCTTTAAGATTCTAACTTTTGCTATTTATTTATAATATGTCTTGGGTCTTTGGATTCATCTTGTTTAGACTCTCTGGACTTCATGGACCTGGATGTCTGTTCCTTTCCCCATTTGGGGTATGTTTTCAGCCATTATTTCTCCAAATAAATTTTCTGCCCCTTTCTCTTTTCCTTCTGGCCGCACTATAATGTAAATGTTAGTATGCTTTATGTTGTCCTAGAGGTCCCTTAAACTAGCCTCACTTTTAAAAGTTCTTTTTTCCTTTTGCTGTTCTGATTTGTTAATCTCCACTATTTTGTCTTCCAGATCACTAATCTGTTCTTTATCATCTCATCTGCTGTTGATTGCCTAGTGCATTTTTCATTTCAGTTATTATATTCTTCAGGCTTGATTAGTTATTTTTTACATATTTTTTACCTTTTTTTGAAGTTCTCACTGTGTTCCTCCATTCTTCTTCTGCATGAGTATCTTTATGACCATTACTTTGAACTCTTTATCAGGTAAATTACTCATCTCTGTTTCATTAGGGTTTTTTCCTGGGGTTTTCTTGTTTTTTCATTTGGAATATATTCTCTGTCACCTCATGTTGTTTGACTTTCTGTGTTTGTTTATATGAATTAGGCATAGCAGCTACCTCTCCCAGACTTGAAGTAGTGGTGTTGTGTTGGAGCATCCTCTGTGCAGACTGTGTGTGCCTGGAGGCTTTGGCAAGCCAGCTTGGACTGAAGTGGGTGCAGGCCGGAGGAGTTCTAGAGTAACCTAGCTTTGTGGGGCCACCTTTGTGGGATGACTGGAGCTGGAGTTGGTGCAGGCCAGGGGGTCCCTGGGAATGTCATGCCAGGGCCACACTGAGCAGATGGTTGGAACTGGAATGGTTGCAGGCCAAGAGGCCCCTGGGCATACTATTCCAGAGCCATTGGTGGGCTGGCAGAATTGGGTGTAGGCTTGAGGGGTTCCAGAGTAAGCCATACCATGGTCACCTTGGTCAGATGACTGGACCTGGAACAAGTGCAGGCAGGAGTGCCTAGGGCATGCCATGCTGGAGCTGTCTTAGGGGGATGGCTGGAGCTGGTGTGGGCTAGGGGCCTGGGACTACTGGGGTGGCTCTAGCAGGTTGGCTAGAGTACTTGGACTCTGCTCCCATCTACACTGTCAAGGCGGAGGACGAATATAAAATTGACAATCACCAGAAGTTCTAACCTGGGAATGAGTTCTAACAGTTCCCTGCACATTTGGTGGGTGCTCTAGGGTTAGTTAGTCTAGTTTCCCTTCAAACTGCTTCTTATTTGCTGTACCCCAGGGTGGCTGAATCTATGCATGGGCCCTTAGGTGATATCCCTCTCTCCTGCAGGTCTTTCTGTCAGGGGTGGCACTCCTATCATTACTGTGTCTCTTTCACTCCTACTCTACTGTGTGTGGTCTCTTTATTGTTTGTTGTGAAGAAGTTGTCCAATCAGCCCTCAGTTCTTCAGTAGTAATTGCTCTATACACAGGTGTAAATTCAGTGTGTCCATATGAGAGGTGAGTTCAAGGTCTTCCTACACAATCATCTTGGACTGCCTCTTGGTTATTTGTTTTGTTTTGTTTTTGTTTTTGTTGCATATGGATATCCAATTGTTCAAGCACCATTTGTTGGAAAGACTCTCCTTTTTCCATTGAATTGCCTTTGTAGTTTTGTAAATAATCAGTTGTGTATATATAGTTTAGTCTATTTCTGAACTCTGTATGCTGTTCCACTAATGTATTTGTATATCTTTCTGGAAATACCATATTTACCATACTGTCTATGTAAGTGCAGCTTTATAGTAAGTCTTGAAAGCAAGAGGTGAAGACCTCTAGTGTCATTTTTTAAAATTCTTTTAACTATTCTAGGTCTTCTACATTTCCATATAAATTTTAATGTCAGCTTAGGATTTTTATTGGGATTGCATGAAATCTACATATCAATATGGGGAAAATGGACTAACCATTTTGGATCTTCTGACCCACAAACATGATATGTCTCTATTTATTTAGGTCTTCCTTAATTTCAGTTATGTTTGGCAGTTTTCAATGTTATTTATCTTTGTCAGATTAATCTCTAGTATTTAAAAACCTTTTAATATATTATAAATGGTACTAAAATTTTTCAGTTTCCAGTTGTCTCTTGTTACTATATAGAAATACAGTTGATTTTTGTGCATTGATCTTGTAGCATTGTAGATCCTTGTTAAACTTATTTATTAGTTACATAAACTTTTGTAGATTCCATTGGATTTTCTACATGGATAATCACATTGTTTTTAAATAAAGGCAGTTTTTCAGCAGCAGACTCACAGACTCCAAGAAGGGACTAGTGGTTACCAAAGGGGAGGGGTGGGTGGGGAGGGAGGGAGAAGGGGATTGAGGGGTACTATGATTGGCACACATGGCGTGAGGGGGATCATGGGGAAGACAATGTAGCACAGAGAAGATAAGTAGTGGCTCTGTGGCATCTTACTACACTGATGGATAGTGACTACAATGGGGTATGGGGGAGGGACTTGATAATATGGGTGAATATAGTGACCACATTGTTTTTTACATGAAACCTTCATAAGAGTATATATCAATAACAATATAAAAAGAAAAAGAAAAAAAATAAAGGCAATTTTTCTTTTTCTTTTCAGTCTAGATTATTTATTTATTTTCCAACATTTATTGCAAAGACTAGAACCTCCAGTACAACGTTGGAAAAAAGTGGTGGGAGTAGACAACTTTTTATTGTTCTTGATCTTATTCAATCTTTTTCTACTCAGTTTTTCACTATTATGATGTTATTGTAAGGTTGCTTTGGTCTTGTCTCTATCAGACTGAGGAAGTTTGCTTCTATTCCTAGTTTATTGACTGTTTAATTTTTTTCAGAAATGGATGTTAGAACTTGTCAACTGCTTTTTTTGTATCTATTGAGATGATCATATTGTTTTTCTATTTTAGTTTGTTAAAATTATAAATTGTGTTGATTGGTTTTTAAGTACTAAACCAACCTTGTATTCCTGGGATTAAATCTCACTTGGTTATGATATATTTTTATACCCTTTTAATATATATCTTTTGCATATGTATATTATACATATATATTATATATAATATATATAAATGATATATTATAAATCATTTTCTATATTATTGGATTTGATTTGCTAAAATTTTATTTAAAACTCTTGTGTCTGTGTTCATGAAAAATATTGGTCTGTAGTCTTTATTTTTCTCGTAGTGTCTTTGGTTTTGATATAAGTATAATGCTTGCCTCATAGAATGAATTCAACAGAATTCACTCCTCTTCAGGTTTTTGACACAGTTGGTTTAGAATTTATTTATTTCTTATGTAAATGCTTGGAAGAATTGAGTAGGGAAGACTGAAGTTTTTTATGAGAAGATTTTAAACTAAAAATTAACTTAAAAAATAGATATAGGGTTATTCCTATTATCTCTTTCTTCTTGAGTGAGTCTTGATAGTTTGTGCCTGTCAAGGAATTTGTCTATTTTTATTAAAATTGGCAAGATATTGTCTGTAATATGGTAAAGGAGTTGGGCAGGACAGGGATGGACAGGAATCGAAGCAAGAATGCAATCTCATGCTGAAGTCCAGCAGAGGGTAGCTTAGCATGAACCTTGTAAGGGAATTTTTAAATGAAATTTAAAATAGAGTTTTTTCACCCGCCACAGGGAGCTGGGCTTTCAAAAGCCTTGTGAGGTTCGTGGGAGGAATGCAAACTCACAGAAACTTTCATCTCCCTGTGCAAGAGGGTAAATCAACATCAGTACCTTAATGGCAATCCTTATAACAAAAGCTGCAAATGCTGGGTATTGAAAGCACACGGAGATAGTGGTGGTGATGGTGGGTATGTGGGTGTGTGTATTGTACACTCAGAAATGTTATCAAAGAGTCCATTATAAATGAATCCATTATAAATGATTTGGGCAGAACACCAATATTGTTCACTACACTAGGAGGGTTCTTTCATCTTTCTTTTCTGCCCTTCTTAAAATGAAGGCCTTATTCTCCATGCTCATCACCTATTCAGCCTCATATCTATGGTCCAGAAAGGAAGAAGGGGAGAGGGTGAAAGACTACAAAAGGCCATGCCAGTTGAATATGTCCCCTTTAAAAATGTTTTCTCAAATCATTATCCTGCCTATATTTTATTGTCCAGAACAATGCCGTATGGTTACCATATCTACTGCATGAGAGTCTGGGAAAGGGTATATTTTTAGTTGGGCATATTGCTGCCCAGCACAAAATGAGATTCTATTGGTAAGGAAGTAGGGGTGGCAGTGATGGACATTAGGTAAACAACAACAATTTTGGTACCTCCTCATTTTATAGAGGATAAACAGAGATGAGAGAGTTTATGTAATTTGTGAAGTTACACAACTGTAAGTAGTGAACCAAGTCTATGTTCTTAATATGACAGGCAGTGATTCATGTATTCTCTTTATGGTAGTGTCCTCTGAGCTAGGGACTATAATTTGACTTGGACAAGTGTTTCATCATCTTGGCACTCAACAGGAAGTAGCTCGTTGATGCTATCTCTATCAGTCGGCTTTCATTTTCATCTCTTGCATCTATTTCTCAGATTCCTAACTCCTCTAACCCCAACACTGACAATTAAGGAATTTGGAACAACTGAACTTACCCCCTTTTGTCTGACACCTTCAGGAGGAACCTGTTTAACATGACCTAGAGAATGGATATATGAATAGATCAGAGTGGGTACAGGGGTATGGGCAGAGAATTCAGTCCGATATGTTCTCCTAATGAGAAACTCACACTGATCCTCACCTGTGTGCATCTGTATACTGCAGAGGTGGAGTTCTAATATATATTGTACATGTACATTGACATAATTGGCGGTTCTAATACAAAGAAATGGATAAATTTCTTCAAGTAATGTGTGTTTGGACCATCAAAATACTTGCAAATAAGTGACAAAAGGCCACCATACATTTGAATATTTTAATCAAGTAATACAGACTATAGTGACAGGGAAAAGTATATTTAAAATGGATGTATAAAAAAAGAGGAAAATTAAATGAAAATAAGATAGCCAGGTTGAAAGATATGTAAATGAGTCAGAAGCCTCTGGTTAAAGTTCTGATGCAGGTACATGTTGGCTGTTTGACCTTGGGTAAAAGTCATTGAATGGCAACTGTGCTGGCCACTATGATGGGCAATGTGACTATGAAGGTGAAAAAGACACAATTCCTTACCTGGAAAATATTAGTTTTATTATTTATAATTTACTCAGTTTTGAATCACCAAAGACATCAGACAAATGACCTACTCCAGATACTAACACTGATGGATTGGGGTGTGCTTAATTTCACGTAAGAGTTTCAGAATATTGAGTCATTTTATGATAAAATCATTATGGCATCATGTCCTTTTGAAAAATATAGTTTATTCAAGGATATTAAAAATGTAATAGATTTATTTGGTTACTTAATAATAATCATTTTAAACATATTATACAGACACACATGGTCAACATTTAAGTGTTTTTCTGAGGGGATGATATAGATTCTGCTGTTATTATTTTTATGCCTCTATATAAAATTATTAACAAAATAATAAAACAAAGATACATTGTTCTACAGTTGTTTGCCTTTGTACAGTAATTCTCAGCCTCTTTTATTTTGTGTTCCACCAGCAAATCATACACAACAGATCTTAACAAATTAGAAATTGAAAAACGTATACTTTCAGAAAAAAGTCATATTTCATAAGAATCCTGTTACTATGTTTATTGTTTATTGTCAATATTAAGCCTATGAAAAATTGTAGTAAAAATTGCCAAGGCTTTAAAAAAAGCAAAAACTTTTCCTTTAGTTTTCAAAAAATGTTATTATTTAGTTTAGTATAAATTTTATTGTCTTAGTTAACAGTAAAATGCAAAGATAGTTAATAAAAAATATTTCTATTAATAATTTTTTGTAAAGTTATTTAACATAAGGTTGGTGAAGCAGAATAAAGGTCATAGATCTTTGGAAGCCAGGGTCAGAAGGACATGGTATGCTGCAAATTTGAGGGATAGTCAGTTACTGAAAGTATGATGTTAATCAATCCTATGTCCCATTTAAGTTTTAGTAGGTCAGAGGACTTCTGGCCCCACCATGGTACTTGAATCCAATAGTACTGGGATGCCCTAACATATGTTGTGGATCAATGCTTTTTAAAAATATGTTTTAGTTTATTAGATTTTCCTAATGATTTCAATTATGTCTGAACAAAAATTAACTTTTCTTCCTAATATAAGAATGCCTTGCTTAAAGTTAACTCAGTCTACAAAAATGAAATAATTAGAGGTAAAAGTATTCAATTTACAAACATTGGATTTATCTTTCTTAACTTTTTTATTATCATTGCCTTTTCACATGTTTTTATTACCTGCCAAGCCACATAGGCATCTGAACTTTTGGGCATCTGCAAATAGACTTGGGGTCTATTCCACTTATGAAATAGTCAAACTGTGTAGTATCTTACTAACGTTTTACTAGCAATGCTAGTTTTTGAAATTATTGTTTGGAATCTAGAAAAGTTATGCTTTATGTAGCTCTCTAAAATGAATCTCTGTCTAAAGTGAGACTTAGGCTAAGGCCCTTGTTTCTTCCCCAGAGGTCTCAGCTCTAAATATGAAGTTTTTTCTGGACTGAAAGAAAAAAAGTAAAGGTCAGGCTGTATCTTTTCAGAATGTTAGCAGGTCTCTTTACCAATACCCTATTTAATTTCCAATACTTATATTGCCTATGTAGTGATATAGAGGAAAAGCAAAAAATGACTTAAGGATTACAAAAAAAATAATTACACATAATAAGGAAAACATTCCACAGCATACTAAGCATCTCCATTTCCTTTAAATGTTTTTGTCTCTTATCTTTCATCCCTTCTCCAATGGTAGCTATTTGGACTACCCAACCCCAGATCCATAGCTTTCTATCACATTAAGTTTAAGAGAGCTTAAATATGATATTCTCTGTACCTGATTCCTCAGTTTGGTCCCCTACTTTAATTAGAGCAAGGTGGTTATCTTTTACTCCAAGAAACATTCCAGGGTTGCTCTTACATTCAAATGAAACACGTTTGGAGGACTTCTTATGAAGGAGAAAAAAGGCCTGCTCTGGCCATGGGTTTTCACATTTTTGTAGCTGAGGAAACAAGACAGAAAACATCCAATATGAGTGGGAAGTCCAGACTCAACTTCACCTTCTTGTGTTAGAAACTAAAGGGTAATTATTTATAACTTGGTATTTCTAGCAAGCCTGCTTACTGAGTAGGGGATGGGAGTCGGGGAAGAAGGAAGAGGGATAGAGAGCCAAATCAAATCAAATTATTTTATTTGATTTGCTGAAAACCAGTATGCTTTGAAGACACTGTGGCTTAGATGCCCGATGCAGTGCAGCAGTTCTGGATTTGTATTCCTCTTTTGTCATGTACAGTCTCTGAGACCTGGGCACATTGCTTTATCTCTCAAGCCTCAAATTTTTTAGTGTAGCCAGTTTTCTAGATCAGTCAACCCCCAACTTACCCACAGATATGTGAGTGATATAAATGACTATTATTTTAAGCCACTAAGTGTTGGGGATGGGCTGTTACACAGAAATACCTGACCAATACAATAACCCCTCATAGAGTTACTGTGAAAATTAAATGAGACAGTGCCTGTAAAACATTTAGCATAGTGTTGTGCTTTGCTATATAATAGAGCTCAGTATGGATCAACTCTTTTTACTGAGTAGTTATATACACTTAGAAATGTTTTGATAAGGGAGATGCTGCTTACCATCTAGTGTTTTTTTTAATACCTTACATGGCTGTGTTAGTTAGCTTTATAATTTTGTGTATTTATATAATTTATCTTAAATATTATTCTCATATTTTCTTTCTGGTCTCTACCTTTGGCTTATTTGTTCATCAAGATGTTTATAATTCTTTATCATGACTGGTATAATACTACCATTTACTAACTGTAGAAGACTATGTGGGGAATCCTGAGATTAGAATGTAGATTGCTACACCATCTGTAAATCTTGGCATATGGAAATGTTAATGACCCTCTGTTCAGCAGGCTTAAAGTGTAAAATTATTTTTCCATTTCTCTGAGAAAAGTATATTTTACAAAGAAACACTTCCTGGAAGAATACAGTAGTTCCTAAAGTCAAATACAAAGAATTTGAGATCATTCTGTGTAGCAGTGCTTCTCCAACTATAATGTGCATGTTAGTGTCCTGGTGATTTGTTAAAATTCTGATTCTGATTTTGATGTGTGAGAGTCTGGAATTCTGCATTTCTGACAAGATCCCAGGTGATGCCGTACTACTGGCAGAGACCAGACATTCAGCAGCAAGGCTATTCATGCCATTTACTTCCCTTCCCTGCTCCAGAAATAAGTTATTAGTAATAACTGATTGTGTTTTATATACAATAGCAACAATGAAGACCTTTTTCAGAATACTGCAAAGACCCAAATCTGCCCAAAGGAATGGAGTCAATCATGACAATGAAGTGCATATTTCCATTACCTCCACAGAGCATTCCTTGTTGTTGGCATGCAGCAAGAAGTCTTTGTCTTTTGTAGGACTCAGGTTCACCATTAATGTGTGACCATCAACACCATCATCTTGCAATTAAAAAATATGTAGATTGTAAAGTTAAGAATTGTAACTCATTTTAATGTAATGAGTTTAACACCCAGGAAAAGAGTTCGGAATGTCGTGTAAATAGCTACTTCATTAACCAACATGTCTCTTAGAAATATTTGTATCCAAATAAAACTGAAGGGTTATTGGACAAGGGGGTATTCCTCCCTTGAAGGAGAGAGGTTAGTTTTCTTACGTGCTTTCTAGTTGTAGAATTGTGACTTTCTGGGTGCTAACTTCCCTTTCTGCATTTAAAGCCACTGATAGTTATCCCCCAGTATCCAACTCCCCTTCTTGTAGAACAACAGAACATTATCCAGCCTGCCTTCTTGTGGCTAAGTGTAGCAATGTGACTATGTTCTGACCAATGCGAGGTGAGTGAAAATGTCAGGAGCAATTTCCAGGTTTTGTCCTTAAAAAGAAAGAGAAGTCATGTGTCCATTTTCCTCTGTCCTGCTGATTGGGCATTGTCATGGTGGACATCTTGAACCATGTAGATATTGGCAGAGCCACAGAAAGAGAAGGAAGGGGGTCCGTGAACAAACTGTTGATCAGAACTGCTATTCCAATCCTGGCTAAGAAAGAAATAAAGTTTTGTATAGCTTAAGCCACTTTATTCTGGATCTCTGATAAGTGTAGTCAAACTTTTATCCTAACTATTAAACTGCAAAGTGCATGAGATGCAGTAAATCCTCTAAGATTCTAAGATTTTACAATGAACTTGGGCTGGAGAGAAGCTTCTGAGACTGACTTCCTTTCCCATGGAGCATTTCTGGAATCATCTACACCCCAAATTTAAGAATTCAAGCACAAGTTATCCAACCCACCCAAATTACCTGTTTTACTTGAGGGGTATTGGGAATCATAGTAACGGAATAACACCTTGTCTGAAAGAGAATGCATGAAATTCCTTTGGTGAGATACAGTTTCATAAAATGTTTCAATTCCAATATATACATAAGAACATATCCTCCTCTTTTTATTATGTATCAATCAGAGCAAAACTTTTGTGGTTTTGATAAAGGTCTCAAAAATGTATGAATATGCTCTGATGAATTCATTAAGTGTTTAGAATATTGTTCATAGCATGATATTTTCTTTCACTAGGGACTGTACTTTGGTGATATTGATAAGGCTGCTATTGAAAAAGTAGTAGGTCATTTAGCAGTAGCATATTCTTGTGGTCCCTTCTTCCATCTTTCACAACAGACGCCATTTGTAAATATCAACATTCTTTCTTGGTGAACCCTAAGGTTCTGAATCCTCCTCCACACCGCAATAGTCAGGCATCGACTGCCCACGCATTGGAGTCAGCACACAGACAGCATGGAATCTGTTTGTCATGTCCGGGTTAATCTGTATTTATGGTTTGGTAAGTTTATTTTTTACTCATCATCATTCTATTGTTATAGACAAAAGAAAATATTCTACCTTTCTTTTGGTCTTTTTGCAAATCTTCAACATAGATCTCATAACTTCCATCCTCAAAAACAAAGGTAATGAACTGATCGTTGTATGTGCTCAAGGAAGCAGAATATTCTGTAAGAAGTGGAAGTTGTGTCATTAGGATTTTTCTTTTAAAAGAACCTTGTTTCCATGAACAATCTTCAGCATTTAAAAAAAATACGTCCTTAAAGGTTTTCTTTTTTTTAATTTGAGTTGCACTTTGTCCATCACTATTGCATAGGTGAAAGCCTTTGGCACAAGCTTAACATAGCTCAAAGACTGAGATGTGCCACCTGAATGGAATTAAGGATGCTAGTCTCCTGTGTGAAGGCCACTGGAGGCCATGTTAGTGTGCTTATCAGCTTTTGGTGGGAAGAAAGAAGCTGGAAAAGTGACAGATGTTGCCTAAAGAAACCTCCGCTTCCTAGCTCTCCATGGTTAGGGGTACTATGGGCAAGAAGGAACTGTATTTTGATAGACATAGATAAATGAATACCCATTTGTAAGGTGTGGACTTAGAGACTTCAACAGTCCTAGAGAATGCAGGTGTGAGCCCCTTCTGTCCTTAGGCTAAATAACAAAGTGACACTTAGAACAGTATTCCCACCTTTTTAAAAAACATCCCAGCATATAGAAAATGATAATTTTTATGGCATGCTGGGGTAAACTGGAGCAGATTTAGGAACTATCTATATGGGTCCTGGAGAAAAAAAAATCAGTGTATTTTATTTACATTATAGAATTATTTTAAGAAAAATAATCTACAAAATGAGAATGTTAAATGTCGAATTTGTCTATGAACTGCTAAAGTAAAATGATTTAAAAATACTTAGAAACTTCAGTATGCTTCTGAGACCATAAGACATTTATATGAGGAATAATGCTTGAAATGGCAGCTTGCAATTCCTGGTCAAGTTTTTTAAATTATCTTTTTACTTCTTGATAGTCACCATCAACTTGGACTTTATTTGCATAAATAAGTTACATAATTTTGAACAGTTTTAACAACTATTTAAAATGCTTAAGAATTGAACTTATATTTTAAAAACGTAATGACTCTTTCCTTTGATTTCATTGTCAAATGTTGAAATTTGGGAGGCTAATGTGTTTTTTCCCCTCAAAGGATAATGTATTTTCCCCAGGAATAATGTACATGGGATTCCAATCCCTAGTATATGTATATGGGATTCCACTTCCAAAATAATGATAGAATGCTAACCATAGAATGCACATGCATCATTAGAGTAGCTACCCTTTACCTAGTTTAGATACCACTAAATGGGTATATCAGTAGCAAATGGACAGAAGTTTCTGATATACATGAAGACATAGACTTGGGGCTGCTCCCTGGATGGAGTTGCACCAGCCAGTGTCCTGTGTCTTACCTCACTCCTTACCCCCACACCACCCCAGTGACCAGTCACACCTTGGATACTTGGAACATCAGTTGCTATAGGACATTTCTGGACCATAGGTATATCAAAGGCAAAGCCCTCTGCAGACTTTTCAAGGTGTTCCAGCTGTTGATGATAGGCAGCGAATACCAGATGTTGCTCTTTGTATTTTCCAGCTGTAGGACAGGGGTAGGGATAGGAGTGGACTGTAAGTCCCCACACTGCCCAAATCCTTCCCACCCTTTAAGGATTCCCAGCCAAGGTTGCTTGGTGACAGTGGTGACTGACCTGGGGCTTCAGCCACCCCATAGTTTGAAGGGATCGATACCTCCTGGCACACTTATACCTCAATAATGCACACCCATTGGAATCCAGGTGGAAGAAAACTAAGTCACCCACAGTCTCAACACCCAAAAGGTAATCGCTATTAACATTTTAAATTTACTTCCTTTAAGTGAAGAAAAAGCACTTAAAATATTGTAAATATATTTATAATTTTATAATTTTAAATATATTTATAATTTATAAAATTATATTTATAATTTACATTCTAACATAGCCTTTTCCCCCATGCTATTAAAAACTCTTTATATGCCCCTTTTGAAAATGGTTAGAAAGTAGTTCATCATCCTTACTCTTTTCTAGAAGGAAAATTGGAGTGAGGGAAGAAAATTATATATCTAGACATAGTAAGTGAAGGCAAATAAGATACCCATCACCATACTGAAGAGTTACCAGGAAATGTGTAGTTTCCATTTACCTGTTTTTGGTGAATGCCTTTTGGTGTTTTCTTTCCTAAGGTAACAGGCTGTCGTCTTTTCTATGATAAGGCCAGAGCGTAGCTGCATGAAGTACATCTGGCAAACTTCTTTAGCTTTTTTTGGGGATTCTAAACAATTGAAAAAACTGTGATATAATTTCATTCAATCCATCTTTCTCCTTTTACAAACCCTGAGTGTAGCAGACTGAGAAAGCAATTAAAGGTCCATAGTATGGTGTCAGAAACCTTAGGGCCAGTTGAGTTTCAAAATTCAGAGTTTTTTAGATTTTAGAATTGTCATGTAGAACATATACTGTGTATATGTAGCACTCTCAGCAGAGACTAGGGCAGGGCCCCACACACAAAAATTAAGTAATAATTGTACAGTGAAACATAGGAAAATTTACATAAGGGGAAATAAAGAGACGGCATGTTGGTTCAGGTCAAGATTTAACTGTCAAATGAGTTCGGGTTATATTTTTTCTGCCAAATGAGTTATGAAGAATTTTAGGTCTTTAGAAAAAATACTGGTTTTCAGAATTTAATATAAGTGAATGAGGATCTACATCCAACATACATCAATCTGCCTAACTAAGGGGGAACTTTCAAAGTCATATGAAATTATAATCTTTTCTACTTATCTAGAATATACTTAACAATTTTGATGGATGTCCATAGTCTATAAAAGTTTATTAATATTAAAAATAGCTGACCAATGTCAAAGAGCTTTTTTTTGTATGTTTTCTTCTAGGAGTCTCATGGGTTTAAGTCTTACATAAGTCTTTAATCCATTTTGAGTTAATTTTTGTGAGTGGTGTCAGATAGGGGTCAAGTTCCATTTTTTCAATGTGACTATTCAGTTTTCCCCGTGCCATTTATTGAAGAGACTCTTTTCTCCATTGAGCATTCTTGCCAAGGGAGGTATTCTCCTCACTTTATAGATGATGGTCTGAGGCTCTCAGCAGTCATGACATTGCCCAAGGCTATAGATCAGGTGAGAAGTTGTGACTCAAGAGTATCTAATATCAAAGCTACTCTTTCCATCTACTTCCATCTAAAAAAATGCTACGCTGAAATTTTAGAGACTAACACAATACAAATTGAACTTAGTCAGTTGAAGTAAAAAGAATAACCAATTATTAAATAATTCTCATTTCATTTAGCCAAAGAAAAATTAAATCTCAAGTAAAAAATTAAATTTGCTTTTTGGAAATCATAAATATCCTTTTAGAGTCAAATAGAAAAGAAAGTTATAACACTTGAGTCATAATATCGCATTGTAAATGAGTTATCAAATTTGTACAATATAGCCAAATTTCAATTATTCACAGTAATTAAGAAAATGAAAATAATTACTTGTCACTTTGGGATCTATTCTATGATCTTTTCTTTTCTCCAGAAGATTTGCCTTCCTGATATGCTTTTCAAACTTAAGTGGAATTAAGTTTTGTTAGCAACTGTTTTGAATAATCTCTGTCTTGTCTCCAGTTCAGGTGGGCATTTACTTTCAACTATTCGAACAGAGCAATACCACTTAATTATTCACATCCACCTTGAAACTCTCTAACATTGTTTCACAATTCATAAGTATCAATTACAGCATCTCACATTATATAGTGCTTTTATAGCTGCAAAGATAATTTATAAAGCTGTGCTGGAGCCAGCATTGAACTTGGTCTCCTGACAGCTAGTTTAATACAATACTTTACAAACACTGTATCTTCAAGCTAAAAAGTACAAATTGGCCCTATAAGCATGCTCATTCCTTATACTCTTATCTTTCTGTTGTAGTCAGCATTGTATGGGGACATGACTGGCAGGCATGTCCAATATTAAGAATGGACTCTTTGAGGAGCAGGATATGGACCTTGGGTAGTTAGAAGTGAGGGTCATGATACTGAAGAAGTATTTGGTTGTAGAAGAGAGTGAGGGGCTAAAGATGGATGTAAGGGCTAGCATCTAGTGGGACAAGCACTGAGTATAATTCATTGTGGAGAGGGTGACTACATTTGAAATATTGAAGATACTTTATTGGGAGAATTTGGAAGAAGGTATATTTTGGTGTTTGGGGCAGATGAAAGTGTGGTGTGAGGGTTGCGTTACTGGGAGGAAAGCACAAAGCTGGCATGGCCATGGGGATTTTGTTGGAGAGAGTGCTTCATGGATGGGGTCAAAGGGGCAGTTCAAACTTAATGTAAGGCCTGTTGCCACTTCCTATGTCTATCCTGCCTGATGTCTGAGGGCTGTGTTCTTAGTATGGCTTTTAAGGAAATTTTTGTAACAAATTTCATCATAGCAATAG
The DNA here is from genome assembly GCF_040802235.1 of Manis javanica. Taxonomy (NCBI): domain Eukaryota; kingdom Metazoa; phylum Chordata; class Mammalia; order Pholidota; family Manidae; genus Manis; species Manis javanica. The sequence goes on from NC_133157.1 coordinate 60,628,159, forward strand.
CATGATGAAATCCCTCAGTCATTTCTGGTAAGTAAATGTGAAGGGGTGGAAATAATTCTGTAGTTCTGCCATTCACTGAGAGGGCCAGATTGTGGCTGAAAGGATTTACAGAAGTGAATCACTGCATCTGTCATTTCTTCCCCAAACACCTGTTTTATCAATGTCTCTTTTTACTGCTTACTACTCTTGACCTGTCTGTGGCATTTGAAGGAAGCACATCCTTCCTTGAACCCAAAGTTCTTCCCTGATTGTCATGTCACCAGTTTACTTAGGTTCTCCTTGTTTCTCTCTGATCAGTCCATCTCCATCTCTATTAGTTCTTCCTGTTCTGTCTGCTCCCAAAATATTGATGTTCTTTAGGATATTGTCCTTTGCCTTTTTCTAGATTCTAGACTTTTTTCTGGGCAATCTCGCTTGTTCCAGTGACTTCAGTCATTTTTTTTTTATATACTGATGACTCCCCAAAATGTAACTCTACCTTTGGTTTAAATTTGTTACTCTTACTTTACTGGGCATTTGACTTCAGCTCCCTTAAAGCATCTCTGTTTCTATCTGTGTAGAACATCCTGAATTCTGAACATCTACACCTATACCAAATTCAAATATATTCATAATAAAAACTTGATTTTTCTGTACACTCAATATATTCCTCCTGAATTCACTATCTTGAAAAATAATACCATTATCTATCATAGTCTGCCCAATTCTTGAGTCAGAAAGCTGAGACTCATACATTTTTTCATTTTCCTCCAAACACCTCAATTTATTCAATCTGTCATTAAGTCTTATTGATTTCATCCTCTAATGCATCTGAAATTTAGTCCTTCATTTTTATTCTGTTGTCTTACGTCAGGTCCTCATCCACAATCCCATGTATGAAGGCATAGACCTTGTCCAATTTCTGTTTCTACTCTTGCCCCCTTGCTCTATCTGCACACCAAAACCAATGTGATTTCTTTAAAATAAAATTATCTTACTATTCCTCAATTAAACATTTTTAATGGTTCCTTACTGTTCACAAGAAAAAGTTGAAGTGCCTTCACTGTAACAGAAGATCTTCCATGGACAGACCCAGACTAAAGGATGTGATCTCTACTCAGCTCTACCTCCAATTATTGCCATGTAGGGATATGGGCCTACACCACATCTCCTAGGATACAGAAAATCATTCTTTATTAAGAGGGAATTTGGGGATGCAGAATCACTCCACTGAGTCACTGTTGCTGCACAGAACATTTTGACTCAGACGCAAGAAAAAGAACTAACTTAACTGTGATTTCCTGGCCTTTCAGGAACCACAAATTAGTGTTTTCCCTGGTAACCAAAGAACAGTGTGGGTGGGATAGAGCCTCAGGGAGGACAGAAATGATATTTTTTAATACAGGTTTCTCTTTTAGCTTTAAAGATGTTTGGGGAAATGGAGAAGAGCACAAAGGAAAAGGTTACATCAATTCCCACCATCATTCCTCATCCTCTGTTTTCTCTCCAGTCCACCAGGGCTCTGTGAACTCTCTTTTGTGTCACTGCTCCCATATGAAAAACAGGAGTATAAATCTGGATAATTCTTCCCTAAGATAGATAATTTTAAGGATCAAAGATGTATATAGCTCTTTCATCTTAAAGCTATGGCTACTACCTGACTTTATTTACCCTTCAACTTTTCCAAACCCTCTGAGTTTGCAATTGGGTAAACTTGAGCATCATTTGGTCAATTCTGCTTTACTTGGGACCTGGATTATTCAAATATCTTCACATATTATTCTCTCCTTTACCAGAAGTTGCTAGTCAAGACCACAGCTTGGTGCAGCAAGGGTCTTAATAAATGTTTGCTGAATAAAGGTGGATCAGTTAAAAATTTTTAGTTAACATGGAAACATGTTTTTAGGATTTGGTGGAAGGAGGTGTAGGTAGAGAGAAAAGATTGATATGAAAGGCTATAATTATGTTAATCACTATTAGCTGGTTTAAATTACCTGAGCCATTCCTGTCCTGTGATGTGTCAAATAAGCTAAAGTTGGCTATATATAGTCTGTTTAAAACCAAAGCCTGATGTATTATGCACTTAGAAGCCATCTCTTTCAATTTCAGCTCTTGTGTTCTTAGTAGGTTTTGGCAAAGCAGCTTGTATGAACATCAATAAAAAAATCTGATAACAGATAAAAATAGTGTGCAAAACAATCAGAAATGCTTAATTCCTTACTTCTCAACTTGGGAGATTTTACCACAACTTTACTGCCTGCTGAGTTGTTCATCTTTGCTGGAGAAATTTTGGTGGTTGAATACTTCATTTTAGGCTTCATTTTTTCAGGCTTCTGTGATTAACATATAATATTAGTTCAGTCATCTCAACTTGAAAATAAACAGGAACAACTTTGGTTCACTCAAAATAAAATTGATAACATACCCACACAAAGAAAATAATTATTTCAGTAAAATTTGAACATAGTTTTCTGAATATGTATCTCTACTAGAATATGATCAACAACAAAAAAGAACTGCAAAGAAATCTTAAACTTTACTTAGTACATTTATTGTTAATGGTAATACTGGTATTAGAATTCGGAGACTGTTTTTCCATACTATACATAGAGCAAGTAAGTAGATATATTGATGTTATAGGATTGTCAGTGTAGGAGAAAGGAGATACAAACATAAAATAAAAGGAGAAAGCCAAGGGATAATCCCTGTAATGTTAAAATTAAATCAGCAGTATCAGTGTGCCCATATCTTAGTTTCTAAATACTTTAGCTACTGAAAGAAACTGAGGACTCCAGATCTGGGCTGGGAGAGTAGAAGTGAACATGGAATATCATGTTCTGCTAGAAAGCAGTAAGCTATTGAAAGACCAGTGAGATTGTATCAAAAGGACACAGTAGCCTCCTTCAAGGGTTTTGCCACTGGCCGAATTTGGCACAATTTGAGCATCCAAAAAAAAAATAATGTGGTAATTGACCCATAGCATTTCTCAAGAATGAATGAATGAGGGATTTATACATTGGAGAAGGAATGATAGAATTAGAAAAATCATCATCTTTACAGACCCCAATTTAATACTTAATTCAGGGAAGGTTGCTGATCAATGGATGCTGATGAACACTTAGAACACTTAGAAGCATAGAACCTTTGACATCAATTTATTGAGCCCCTAAGTCTATAGATGACTAGGGTAAGATGTAAAGATGAAGTGCCTTGCCCAGCATCACAAAGCCAAAACTGGGATGAGAATCTAGTCTCCTGACTTACTTCTTTATGCCAGAGCTTCCCTACCTTGTCTGCTCTCTCCATCATCCAAATATAGGAAAAGAATAATCAGAACTGTATATTTAACTTCAAACACTTAGCCAGTTGTTCAAACTTTCTTGAAATAATAAATTTCTGAATATAGTAGTTCATTTGTAATCATGAGATGTGAAATAGTACAGTTAGGTAAACTTACTGTAGTTAAATTTTAAATTGTACAGATAGTAGTTCAAATAGTACCCTGCAAAAAGTTCAGGTAACACTTTACTGATAACATGAAAATTGCATTGCTGGATTTGTTTTCTCTTTTATCCAAGGATCCTTATGTCCTAAAAAAGAATTCACCTGGAGGACATTAAAAAAAAAGAGTTGCATTTTTCAAATAAATCTAGGAAATATTCCAATCTATATTCCACCCCTTTGGAAGACTCACATTAGCATACTAGAGATATTGACTGTCCTTCATTGAAGAATCATTGAAGAAATTTTTTGAAATATTTTCAGTAATTATTTCATTTTGTAACTTCCCCAGTGCCCCCTACTAACACCCCCGTGGACTAGTTTGAGAGAACACACTTGGAGAAACTCTGCTCTAAACCAACATTAGCTTGCAGAGTTAAGCAAGATACATAAGAAACTGAAATACCACATTTACAATGCAGTCATCAACACATAAAATCAGCTGCTTTTTAAGAATCACATGATAAGTCAAAAGCATAGTAAGGAAATATTTTCAAATACTATTTTTTAAAAAACATTTTCTTTAAACAGACTACAAATCTTTACCTTAAAAAGTACAATCACTCTTTGCACCATTTTTTCAGACTTAACTTTGCTCTCTACTTTCCTATTCTTAAATCAGAAATATTTTAGAATAGATGGCAACATAAATATCACTGGTTCTTTTGTGCTGTTTTTCCCAATAACATACAGCAAATATTTTTCACAGTACTTATTATACTCACCTAATTTGAAGGACTGGTCTTGAATGATGAAATTTCCTGTTGTCAATACTTTGCAGTAGTTGATGCAGTTATATTCCAACTCTACTTATACACATGCGCGCGCACACACACACACACACACACACACACACACACACACACACACACACACACACACTTGTATTAAGCAACACTGATTGGGTGACAGTGTGTGATGAATAAAGCAGTGCAAATAGAGCTAGTTTAGTGTGTTAGAATGAGTGGAAGTGGGACTGTATCTTATTTCCACAGCCAAATCCCAAACAGAGCTTTTTTGATTATTTTAGCTGTAGCTCCTTCAATGAGTTATACTCAGTTAATCATTAATTTTTATAAAACCTCTAAGACATGGATTCTAGGTATTGTTCATTGTTCAGTGTAGAGCAGACAAGGGCACAGATTGTTTATTGTCTTCTATAGAAAGTTGAAAACTTTTAAAGTAATTTTCTCCTGGTTATAAAAATTGTGTATATGCACTTAGAAAATGTGTAAGTGACAGGAAAGCATGTATGCTATAGATTCTGACAGTCTGCTTTCAATGCAAACATACTATACATACCTATTTTTTACAAAAAAAAAGAATAATATTGCAAATCTAATTTTGTAAGCTGATTTTTTCACTCTTCAATCAGCACTACATGACCATTTCACATGTCAGAAACATTCCTTTATGGGAATCATTATAAATAACATTCATTCAAATATAGCATAATCAATATTTTGCTGATTAAAGTTTTGGCTGTTTCCACTTTTTCCCTTTCTTTTTCCCCAAAATCACCAGTGTTGCAACTGACAGCTGTATGTGTGTATGTGTTGTGATTTTGGTAAACCTTGGCAAGTGCATTGGCAGCATGAATTCCCAGTAGTGGGATTTCTGGATCAAAGGGTGCATGCATCTTTTTTTAAAAATTAATTAATTAATTAATCAATTTTGTTGTCATTAACCTACAATTACATGAAGAATATTATGTTTACTAGGGTCCCCCCTTCACCAAATCCCCCCCCACCCACAAACCCCGTTACAGTACTGTCCATCAGCGTAGTAAGATGCTGTAGAATCACTACTTGTCTTCTCTGTGTTGCACAGCCCTCCCCATGCCCCCCCCAACATTATACATGCTAATTGTAATGCCCCCTTTCTTTTTCCCCACCCTTATCCCTCCCATCCCTCCCTTTCTCCCCAGTCCCTTTCCCTTTGGTAATTGTTAGTCCATTCTTAGGTTCTATGATTCTGCTGCCGTTTTGTTCCTTCAGTCTTTCTTTGTTCCTATAGTCTTTGGGTTTGAGGTGAGTCTCTTGTAAGCAGCATAGAGATGGGTCTTGCTTTTTTATTCATTCTATTATTATGTGTCTTTTGATTGGTGCATTCAGTCCAATTACATTTAGGGTGATTATTGAAAGATATGTACTTACTGCCATTGCAGGCTTTAGATTCGTGGTTGCCAAAGGTTCAAGGTTAGCTTCTTTAGTATCTTACTGTCTAACTTAACTCACTTATTGAGCTATTTTAAACACTGTCTGGTCATTCTTTATTTTTCTCCCTTCTTATTCCTCCTCCTCCATTCTTTATATGTTGGTTGTTTTATTCTGTGCTCTTTTGTGCTTCCTTTAACTGCTTTTGTGGGTAGTTGATTTTATTTTTTGCCTTTAGTTAGTATTTGGTTGGTCAGCTTTCTTTGCTGTGATTTTATTTTCTCTGGTGACATCTATTTAGTCTTAGAAGTGCTCCCATCTAGAGCAGTCCCTCTAAAATGCCCTGTAGAGGTGGTTTGTGGGAGCAAATTCCCTCAACTTTTGCTTGTCTGGGAATTGTTTAATCCCTCCTTCATATTTAAATGATAGTCGTGCTGGATACAGTATTCTTGGTTCAAGGCCCTTCTTTTTCATTACATTAAATATATCATGCCATTCTCTTCTGGCCTGTAAGGTTTGTGTTGAGAAGTCTGAGGATAGCCTGATGGGTTTTCCTTTGTAGGTGACCTTTTTCTCTCTACCTGCCTTTAAAACTCTGTCCTTGTCCTTGATCTTTGCCATTTTAATTATTATGTGTCTTGGTGTTGTCCTCCTTGGGTCCTTTCTGTTGGGAGTTCTGTACACTTCCATGGTCTGATCAATTATTTCTTCCCCCAGTTTGGGGAAGTTTTCAGCAATTATTTCTTCAAATACTCTTTCTATTCCTTTTTCTCTTCTTCTTCTTGTACCCCTATAATGTGGATATTATTCCTTTTGGATTGGTCACACAGTTCTCTTAATATTGTTTCATTCCTGGAGATCCTTTTATCTCTCTCTGTGTCAGCTTCTATGCGTTCCTGTTCTCTGGTTTCTATTCCATCAATGGCCTCTTGCATCTTATCCATTCTGTTTATAAGTCCTTCCAGAGATTGTTTCATTTCTGTAATCTCCCTCCTGATGTCTGTAATCTCCCTCCGGACTTTATCCCTTAGCTTTTGCATATTTCTCTGCAAGTCCATAAGCATGGTGATGAGCTTTATTTTTAATTCTTTTTCAGAAAGACTGGTTAGGTCTATCTCCTTCTCAGGGTTTGCCTCTGTGATCTTGGTCTGTATCAATTTTTTTCTGCCTTTTCATGGCGATAGATATATTTGTGGGGAGCTGGCTCGTGTGTTGGGTAAGAGAAAGTCCCTTCTTGCCAGTTTATGGCCTTCCTCTCCTGGGAGAACAGCAGCCTGTAGCGGCTTGTGCTGGGCAGCTGTGTGCAGATGGGGCTTCTGATTCTTGCCTGGCCGCTATGGAGTTTATCTCTGCTGTTGCTGTGGGCATGGCCTGCCTCAGGCTGCTGCTCCAATATGGCGGAGCCGCGTCGGAGGGGGAACAGGCAGGAGGCTGTTTATCTCCATGAGGGGCCTCCGAGCTGTGCTGCAGGGGTTCAGGCACCCAGAGTTCCCCAGAATTAGCAGCTGCTTGGCTAAGTGTCCCAGGGCGCTTCCATCCAGCTGTAGGGTCCCTGTCCCTTTAAGACTTTCAAAAAGCACTCGCTTTTCTTTGTCCCAGTGGCGCCAGCTGCAGGGACCCACTCACAGGTCTTACTGTCCTGTTTCCCTAGTTTCCAGCACCCCATGCATGCACTGTGTGTCTGTGCTCTGGTGTGGATGGCTATGGCTGGGTGTTTAGCAGTCCTAGGCTCCCTCTCCCTCCCCGCTCTGACTCTTCTCCTCCCACCAGGAGCTGGGGTGAGGGGCGCTCAGGTCCCGCCGGGCCATAGCTTGTATATTACCCCCTTCGCGAGGCGCTGGGTTCTCGCAGGTGTGGATGTGGTCTGGCTGTTGTCCTATGTCTTCTGGTCTCTCTTTTAGGAAGAGTTGTCTTTGTTGTATTTTCAAAAATATATGTGGTTTTGGGAGATATCCGCTGCTCTACTCATTCCGCCATCTTGGTTCTCTCTAGATTATCATTACATTTTAAAGACCTTGTCTAATTCTACAGCAAGAGAAAGATGTGTGGAGTTAAAGGGAGTATGAATGGAGATGTTGTTTGAAGACAAATTGTGATGATCCTTATGGGGTGCATGCATCTTATATTTTGATAGGTATTACCCAGTGGACTAACAGAAGTTTGTACTGGGTTATAATTTTTTCAACAGACCTGGTGAGTGCCCTTTTCTCCATTGTCTTAGCAGAATTGGGGTCATCAACCTTAAAATGGTTGCCTTTCTAAAAAGTGGAAAGTATCGCAGAGTTTCAAATTTTATTTCTATGATATTTGGTTATATTGAGTACCCTTAAAAAATACATTTGCTGTCAATTTCTGTAAATAATTGATTTACATGAACTCATTGTAAATTAAGAAGTGAAACCATTATCTGTGTATGTGTTAAAAATTTTACCCAGTACCATTTATCTTTAGACTTTGTTAATGGCATTTTTTTCCCATATGTAAGTTTTCAAATATTATGTAATAAAATTTCTCTTTTAGAACCTCTTGGTTTTGTGTCCCGCTTCAAAAAACCTCCCCTCCTATAAGATTATACATAAATTTATTATGTCATTTTCTAAAAAATTTATTGCTTATTATTTAATACCTAAATATTTGATTCATTATGACTTTTAGTATAAATAATAAGTTAGGCATTCCCCCCTCCCTCAATGCCTGAACCAACCACATATGTTATCCAATTTAAACAAAGCAAAATGTCTTATGTTATGTGGGACTAGCATGCAAAAGGTTGTGAATGCAACAGTAAGGAGTTTGAACTTTATCTTATAACCCATCAGAGTCTTTTGAAAGGTTTTTAAACAAGTGAGAAATATCATTAAAACTGTGTTTTATGAAAGTAATTTATGAAGGATCACATATAGGAAGGAAAGAAGGATGAGATAGGAAGGAAGGTAGTTAGGGGATCAATTAAAATAGCTCTCACTGCAAAAAGCAGTGAGGAAAGAGTTAGAACAGTGCTGGTGAGACTAGTAAGGAGGGGATGAAGGTGCTGAGTGCTGCAGGCATTTCATAGAGTCCTTGACTATCAGAGTGAGAAAAGAGATCCCTGTTCCAGTTCCACTAAGTCACATAGCCCCTTAGTGGCTGAGTCAGGACTAGAACCCAAGTTTCACTCCTAGTTGAGGGTTGTGTCTGCCACAAAGCCTTTACAGTTCTTTTTGGATGTGGGTATATCAGCTGTGTGCTGGGGAAAAGAGGTGAAGGTGAAGGGAAGTTAAAGTGGTCCCAGTGGTGCAGGTTAAGCTAGTAAGCTGGGAATACATTGGCAGGGACAGCTAGAGTATGATGTGGGGCAGATGGAGTTTCACACACTTGAGGAACAATTATATATGGAAATTTCAGCAGGGAACTGGAACTGAGTTGTAGGTGAGAAAGGTCAGAATTAGCCATGTGGATTTGCTCTTCATTTGTTAAAGCATGAGAGCTGGTGGTGTGGGAACAAGTGAGACTGTCTCAGCTGAGCAGGAAGCAGGAAGAAAAGCTCTGTGTCTAGATGGAACTATGGGGACTCTTACATTTAAGGAGTATGAAAAGAAAAGGAGTTGGCAAAGAAGACCATAAAGAGTAGCAGGAAAAAAAGAAGAGGTCATATTATGAAGGCTAAGAGAGATCATCTCAAAAAGGAACATCTGATGATGAGAACTACAGAGACCCAGTTAAAGATTAGAGACCTTGGGGAGAGTCTATTAAGCATGGTGGGAATCTCCAAGAAACCAGTAAATTGCACATTGTGGAGAAGGAGGACGTGAGACTTTTTAAAGAAGTATAGTAGTGAAAGGGAAAGAAAGAAAGGATGGTATCTTGAGAGGAGTATGGAGAAGGGAAGATACTACTTACAAGTTAGGCGACCTTGGGCAAGTAGTTTTATGTATCCAAAGTCTCAGTTTCCTCATAATAATTTGAACTCCACCGAGAAAAGTTTTGGATATGGATTGTAAGAATTATATAGAAGGCATATTTTAAGCACTGAGCACAGTAACTGGCACATAGCAGGAACTTAATATATGTTTTCATTTTTATTGATGTTTTTTATTTGGATATAGGCACATTTCAAAGAAGAGAGAAAGGAGCCAATGAAAAGGAGAAACCTAAAGTCCCAAACAAACAGAAGAGATAGGAGAAAAAACACCACTGGAAGGGTCAGCTTTAAAAAGGAGGAGACATACTTCTTTCTGTAGGAGAGGAAGCAAAGGAAAAGAATGGGAGAGAGTGAATTGTTAAGGTCTTGGAATTTGAGGGTCTTGTAAATAGCCCGAATCTTCTTCATAAAGTAGGTTGTGAGAAGAGTTACAGGGATTAATGAGTATGCATGAGTTTGAATTTTTGAGGGTAAGTCAGAAAAGCCTGAAACAGCTCCTTGGAAAATATGACAAAGAATTTACTTATAAAAGAAACTACTGTTCCTAGACAGCAAGTTTGAGTTTCAGAAGAAGAAAAAAGTTCTGGAGATGGATTGTGGTAATGTTTGCTCAACAATTGTGAATGTGGTCCATGCCACTGCACTGTACACTTAAAAATGGTTAAAATGGTAAATTTTGTTATGTTTACCACGATTTAAAAAGTGATTTTAAAAAGGATTAAAAAGTAGGAGCAGAAGTAGAAAGACTGGCAGTCGTATGTAAGCAAAGCCCAATGTTCCCTATCTTGGCAGTTGAACTGATACTGGCAGTCAGGATACAGGCAGTTTTGTGGGCGAGCTGTGGAAAAGTATGGAGTCATCAAAACAGGCCCTGAAGTCATCCCAAGGGTGATGACAGCAGAGGCAACATGGAAGAGAAAAGGACGTTACCATCTCTGGTGACCAGGGTGGAAGGAAATTAACATTGATCGTAGGGCCCAGGGTTGGGGTTAGCAAGGACAGTGGAAAATGAGAAATGTGCCACTTTCTTTATTCGTCCTGAGAAATGGAAAGAAGTGAGTTTTGAGAATGTGGGAGGGGAACATTGCAGAGAAAATGATATACATTTAAATTATGGAGGAAAAAAACCTAAAAGAAGATTTCACTCTATCAAGAAATAGTATCTTAAATAGAAATTCATTAGTTGGTAATTCACCTCTGAGTAATAACAGCAACCAAAATGTAGGAGGTATAGTTATTTCCAAAGTTGCAACATGAGCATGTGGCTGTCTTTTTGGCTGGAGAAGGTATCCATGAATTTACATTTCACAAATACCAAGTGCCCATGTATTCCATCATCATTAATCCATGGGACACTACATGAAAATCTTACGTTCACTTTGTCATATTATCTACATTGATCAATTGGAATATCATTTATTGACTCACTAACCTTCTCTTACATGTGAGGCAATACCCTTTGATTAGCAATTTCCGTATTTTAAAATACTGATACCCTTAAGACTGGTAAGTTGGCTGTTGGTCTTTCGTTCCCTATTGTAAATTTTACTTTTAAAATAAATTAATTTAACTACATTGACTTCCCATTGGGAGTTTTGTTAAAATGCAGAGGTTACAAGAAATTTTTATTAAAATTATATGTTCATTATGGAAAATTTGGATAATACAAGAAATAGGAAGTTCAGCCTTTGATGCCCTAGAAAGCAGTTACATGCTTTGAAAAGAAACATGACTAGTAATTGTAAAGAAATCTTAATCTCCCTGAGATTCCAGTCTCACAAAGGATGCTGGATTTGTGTATGTTTGTGCTCCAGCACAGAGTGCTGCCTAGTAACAACAGCAATAAAGCAAACACTTGTTCAGTGCTGAACTAGGTGCTAGAAATACAGTAGTGAACAAAGCAAACTTTTCTCTGCCCTCATAGAGTTTACTCTTTTGGGGAGATAAGTGTTGAGTGAATAATTATAAAAGTAAATAATTTATGAATGGTGATAAATAAGAATAAGTCCAATAAAGAAGATAAAGGAGTAGAGTGGTACTAAGGTAGTGTGATCAGAGAAGGTGGTGTTTAAGCTGTACTCAAAGGGTACAAAGAACATGTGGAAAGGAGGAGAGAGAGGGTGTCATCTGGGCAGAATAAACAAGAGCAAAGGCCTGTCAGAACCTGTAGCCCTTAGAAAACTGAGAAGGCCAGTGTGGCTAATCAATGTAATGCGGTTGGAGATGGAAAGCAACAGAAGCAAAGTAGAGCTGGGCCCTGGAGGCCAGGGGAGGGAGCTTGGATTTTATTCAAAGTGTAATGGGAAGCCAAAGAAGGATTTTAAGTAATACGGGATGGACTTGTTTTTTGTTTTTAAAAGAGTGCCATATAATATCTCTAATTGTTACCATGACCCTGGTATTTGAATGTGACTGCCTGCATTTTAGAAGTGATGAAATAGAGGCTGAGAGAGATTATTTTACAAACAAGTACTTGGCTATTAGATAGCAAAGCCAGAGTCTGAAATAAAGCCCATCTGGTTCTTTCTCTTACTCCATGGGAGCTGTTAATAGGATGAGGTGGAATTGAATTCCTGGAGCTTAAATTCCATTCACTGCCTTGTTAAACTTGCATGTTCTTGCATGGCAGAGGATTTATGAGAGTATAATGTGATTATACAAACCCATTGTTGAGTACTAGACAATTACTGGAAGAAGACAGCACCCAAAAACTGGTCCTGGCTGGTAGGAGGGAGAGGAAATGGGACGTATGACTAATTTTGGCAATACTATATGATTTCATTCTGGGATATTTTTTCAGGGGAGCAGAAGGGAGAGAGCAGAAGGCCGGTCCTCACACTAATCCTCTACTCCCTTGCGTGTAGTAGTTTCACTTCTTTCTTAGGGGAGATCAGGATAAGTGGTGTGGAAGAAGGGGAGGATGAGTTTGGAGAACAGTAATAGAGCCCTCTCCTCACACAAACTGAATCACTTCCTGTCCCCCACTCTCTTCTACTCTGAAAGCTCCTATGTGCCACTTGCTGGGATGCAGGGGAGACTAGGGAGAGGAAATACTATAAAGATATCTGGAAAATCAAGTTATGACTCAGCCAAACCCCTTGTGAGAGGAGGGGGGAAAAGGGATGAATTTTTAGGGAAACTTTGTTGTAAGCCTTCAAAATGACTAGCACTGATATTTGTAAAGTACTTCTATGCTTTCCTGCGTGCAGTCTTATTTAATCATTTTATACACTGGTACTACCTGCCCTTCAACCTTTATAGCCTCACACAGCCCCTCCTGCTATACCCTGAACATTTTAGACCCACTGGACTGTCTACTCTTCTCAAGTCACCACATACCTTTGCTCAAGCTGGTTTCTCTTGATAGAGATACCTCTTCCCCTTTGCCTGGGAAACTTCTGTTTAACCCCTAGAACCCAATTCAAAGGCCTTTGTCTCCCTAACCACCCACAACCAAGGAGAATTTATTGCTTCCTCTTTTACTTGCTTATCATATCCAACTCTATTTGTTGCTATTGCCTCTACTGGAATTCTGTCTCCTTGGAACAAGGGTTATAACTTAGTCATCTTTGTTTCCCAAGCAATTATCTACAGCGGATGCTCAGTAAATGTTGTGTACTTTGAATCTGTCCTTGCAAAATCCCTGCAAACTGAGTAAGGCAGTCATCAACCCACTGAACAGATGTGGAGACCCTGTCCAAATCCCACAGATCTACAGAGTGATGGAGCTGGAACTGTGGGTTGAGCAGTGTGAAATTGGCACTATGATATTTTGACCTACAAAAATAAGAGTTTTATATGGATTCAGCCTAATAGAACCCAGGTCTTGTTCTTGGTCAATGCTCTTTCTAAAGTATTTAAAGAAGCTGACTTTCTGTTTGGCCTATGACCCTGTGGTTTTGCATTTTGAATTGTTCACTTCACTGTGTGTTATTTTATTCCTCTCCAATGTCCCTTCCCATGCCTCACGTACTTCAGAGACCCAGCTATGTGTTCGACCAAGTCTTTAGTGATTTTTGTAGAAGCAGAGGTGGAATGGTCTCCCATTCCCAAACTTAGACCCTGGATTTGCTCCCTCTTTACTGGCTTCTTTAACTCTCCAGGTCTCAGTTTCCTCATCTCAAAAATGAACAGGGTGCATGAAAGCCAGGGTCTTCCTATGCCTTTGACTTTCTTTCCTGTGCTCCTGTACAGGCTCCTGGTTCAGCCATTTACTTTCCCCTCCATGGGCCCACTTCTATATCAGCAGCTGCACCAGCCTCTTGCCCATCTGAAAGATGCTACCCTTGGAAAAATGCATAAGCTCTTCCTCACTCTGTGTCCTCTTCCTCTCCTTTTACTAATCTTAGGGCAGACAAGATGAGGTGGGTGGGTAAGGGGGAAATTAAGCAATCAGGAGTCATGTCATAGAGGCAGATCTCAAATCTAAGTAAGCCATAGACTTGGCTATATTTTGTCTTAGGGAAAAATTACAGTGTATAGAGCCCATAGTATATTTTTGTTTTTGTTTTTATGGATTCAGAAATCTCTATGTGCTAGAAGAAAGCAATGAGTGAGAAAAAAACAACATGGAACAAATAGGTCTTTTGTTGTAACTCTCAGGTTGAGATCATTTTTTTCTCTTAAGTAAAACTGGAGAAATAATATACAAATTATGAATTTGTAAAAATTTAAAGAAGTATGAAAAATTCAACAGACTTCAAATAAAAGTTCTCCTGTGTTTTAAAAAAGTAACTGTATATAGTGTTTATTATGTGCCAAGTACTGTACTAAGCACTTGATATACTTAACTCATTCAGTCATCATAGCAGTTTTGTTAGGGAAGTTAGTTTATAGATGAGGAAACTGAAACACGGAGAGATCAAGTCATTTGCTCAAGGCCACATAGTTAAAACATCAAGCAAACATTTTCAGAATTCATGAAGTACTGCAGGAAAGGGGTGGAGGAATCCAACCGTTTTGGGTCTCAGCTCTTCCCCCCCAGCACCCGCAGAAGAAACCCCTTCTCCATAGTTAGCTTCTGCTTAAAGTTGTCTAGGTCAAAAAGGTTTTGCTACTAAGAAAACAAAAATTTGAAAATATGGCATGGGTTCACGCCACCTGTATTATTTGACCCTTTTAGGGAGAGTGAGACTAAGTCCAGTTCATACATCATCAGGGGTGGTCTAGCTAGTGAGTAGATTTAGCAGCATCATAGGTGAAATCATTACACTTTACAGTCAAGAGAGGGAATTTTCAAAACTTTTTAAGGAGCAGAATCCTTTTCTGAAAAAGAAATATTACATAGATCCACAAAAGATAAAATAGTGAAAGTCAGTAATTTATTAATATAAATATGGTTTTATATATATTTAAATTTATAATATTTACTCATTATAAAGTTAATTAGTCAGACTTCTCTTTCCATCATAGTAATGTATTAGTTACTATGGCCAGTCCTCCTGGGAGAAACAACAAAAAGCTGACAGAATTATTTTAAAAAATTTTTTCAAAGTTACTATTGAGCTGGCATAAAAGTAAACAATGTATAGTGTCCAAAACACTTGGAGGCAAGCAAGCTTGCCGTTTTTTCCTAAAATTGTCTGCTGAATGCTAGAAACAGAACAGACAACTACATGAAGTATATATAGGAGCCGAAAGATTAAGTCCAGGATACGCCCAAGATAGGGATTCTAATAGTAAACTTCTGCATAAACTTGGATGCCTGAAGGGCTACACTCACGTTATAAGGGTAATTGAGGTAAATAAACCCCACTTGCACTAAGGAACAGCTAGGAAGCTTGTTTGTCTCAATTTTGGCACTAGACAGAAGGAAAACCATTCCTCTGAGAATTTATCTCCCCATGAAAAGGGTTTAGTTTGCAGTCTGAAGTCATACTGCCTGTGTGCTTCCAAAAGCCTGAAACAAAGAATTAAATATAAAAGTGATTTCAGGTTGGTAGTGTCCCAAGACAAATGGAAAAAGGAAATACAAATCTTACATTGATGAACTCAGCTATGGCCCAAGTCACAAAATATTCACACATAAAAATTCCAGGGCAAATGAGTAAGTTTGCAGTTAAGATTTATAAAGCAAACAAGAGTAATAAGCACCATGGTGACAGCCCACAGAAGGAACTAACAGCAAAAACCAGTCTGCAAAGGCTTTGTATATTAGAAGAATCAGAAATGACATACAAAACCACATTTTAGTATATTTAGGTAGAGTTCTAAAACTATTAAAGAAATGGATTGTAAAGATCCAAACAGAATATCTAGAAATGAAAAATACATTATTCAAATTAGAGCTCCATGGACCAATTAAAAAACAGATTAGACATGGTGAACCAGATGAAGAGCCAGTGAACTAGAAAATATAACTGAAGATACTGTTTGAAATAGAATCCACAGACACCTAGAGATGGAAAATATGAAAAAGGGGGTAAGAGCGTTGGAGGACAGAGTGAAGCTGTCTTACGGTATCTATTTATAATTTTAGAAAGAGATGATAAATAGGAAAGGAACAATATTTGAAGATACAAAGGCTGAGAACTTCCCAGAATTACCAAACAACCCCAATCTTCAGATCTAAGAATCCCAATGAATTCCAAGCAGGTTAAAAAAAAAGAGCAATCCATATATTGATATATTAATTGTGAAACTGCAGAACATTTTTAAAAGACAGAAGATTGTAATGTCAGTCACTGAAGACAATGAAACTATTTTTATAAGCAAAAAAAATAAATTTTGATTGGGTTTATGGGTGTATGTTTAGCCTTAGAATAGCCTACAACCTGTGAAATTAACATAAGATACTTGCAGAACCACTAGGAACAGGTCTTACTCAAAATTATACAACTAGTTGAGTGGGTACATGGTGGAGCCAGGATTAAAATTCAGGTCTTCCTACTCACAGAGCAGTAGCTGTGACTGCTCTTTCCTCTATATCCTACAGCCGTTTCTTTAAAACATTTAACAACAACAGCAAAGAAGTCTAAAGAAAGTAAAGGGAACAGTTTCAGTTTATCAGGGAATTTTTGGTCTTGTCCTTATGTCTCATGTATGGAATTTAATAATTGGACACATTCTTACGCAGCATAATATCCCATCTCTGGGAACCAATGAAACTACTCACTTTTTTTGGATGGTGGGCAAGGGGTTTCGGCCTTGATCTGCTTCCTTCAAGCTTGTAAGACAACATGAGTGTAGAGTGAGAAAGGCTTTACAAGGTGTGATTAAAACTGAGTCACAGAAAAAAGTCCTAGCACAGTATTCTGTAGGAGATGGCAAGGGACCAAGGGGTGGTACAGAAATGTCAGGTTGGACAAAAGCTTTGTTGAGAAATACACAGGGCAAAAGCAGGTGCCAAATCACAGCATGTGTGTATATACCTGCGTCACAGGTCATAAGTCGGTGCTCAAAACTGGAGATGAAATCCAATCTGTTTTGCTACAGTTTATTGCTTTAGACCTGGTTTGTTCTGCGTTCTAAAAAGTTTATTTATACCTAGATTCACAGAGGAACACAACTTGCAAGGACAGGCAATGCTGATATATCAAAATATAATGTCTCTGTTTCTTCATGAAAAGATAGCAATTGCATCTATGTGTAAATATGTATGGAAGAATTATTTTTGGATTTTGCCTAATTCTCCACAAATATAGACTGAGTGTGAAAGCATCTGGAATTGTCAACAATATAATCAAAATAGATTGCTTAACTGAGGATGAGAACTTACCCACTAATGTCAGCTTTGACTCTGGGAATACTGCCCAGATTCCAAAGCCTAAAGTAGTTTAATACTTGCACATTTCAAATCCTAACCAGGACACAGTTCTTTGGGCAATATCCTAAATTCTACCAAGTGACTTGCTATTTGTTTTTTAAGAGGAGCATGAGATTTTTAGACAGACAAAACTTAAAATTTTGAAGCTCATCTTCAAAGTAGAATGCAATATATGTCTTTAAATTGACTTATTTTTAAAGAAGCAGGCTGATTTTGGTATGGTACATTTCTCAATCAATATAAAGTATTGATAAGAAGAAAGACAGTGAAAGTATACCTAACGTTCCATTCCCAGTGCATAAAGGATGTCACTAGATAATTCTAGAATTGATCCTGGAAGCTAGTAGGCTTCATTTGATTGCAGCTTTGGAAAACTAAGTAACAACAATAAGAGTTTCTAAAAGGATGAGCCAGATATTTATGGAGCTGGAGAAAGAAGGACTCTAGTCTCTAAAATCTAGGACAAAGAGAAGGCAGCCCAAAGCAGAAGTTTAGGTAGCAAAACTGCATTGGTGGGAGATAAATGTACCAGCCTTGCTTTAAAAATAAAACATTTTTTAAAAAGTTTTCTTTAAGAATTTAAGTCAACTACTGGTGAGTGAGTGATTGCTAATTTATGAAAACTAAAAATAAGTTCAAAATGAACTTTGCTTTGCCTGAACTTTCTGTTTTCAGCCTCCTGACACCCAACCAAAAGATATGAATTGCCCTTGTAGTAAAAAACCATCAAACCAGTCTATCAATCAGCCTTTAGTACTTCGATGTTACATGTAGAACTTCTGTATGATCTGGTTCATCAAATGCTTGTGAAAAATTACACAAAACAGATGCTTTGTTAAATTATGTGTCATTCAAACAATGTTTTAATCAAGAAAATGAGGGTGGATTATTATTAGCTTGTGATGATTCAACAATAACTTGACTAAACTTTCTTAAAAGCATGTTGTATTCAAAATCTATAAAAACTCAATTTGTGACCAGGAGGTTAAGAGAATCATACTTTTTTCTATTAATACAACACTAAAAAAAAGTGATTCCTAACTATTGTTTTCTGAAACCCAAATACAATATGATTATTTGTTTTCTTCCCTAATTAATGTTGCCTTGCAACTAGGACAAAACGGCATGCCTCAGCTCCGCAATTACAATCCTAGGGAATATATTTTTTCTAAAGTGCATTTGCTAGCCGACTTGTCTGGGAAAAATACTAGCTGCTCCAGATTGACATAACATATTTCTAGGAAATATAAAGAAAATACATGCTTTAAAGTTTAATGAGAACCACAATGTCCACCTATCAGAATGGCTAAAATGAGGACAACTGAAAATACCAGGTATTACAAGGTTTTGGGACAACTGGGAATTCTTATACATGGCTATGGGAGTACAAATTGTTATAACCACTTTGGAAAATAATTTGTTAGTATCCACTAAAGCTGAACATATGCATATCCTTTGGCCAAGCAATTCTACTTGAAAGCATAGATCCTACAGAAGGCATAAAAATGTTTGCCAAAAGACATGTAATGTTCATAGCAATCCTAGTCATATGACTCTAAGCTGGAAACAACACAAATGTTAATCTACATTATAATAGATAAATTGTGACACATTCATTTAGAGGAATTCTAATCAATAATAAGAATAAACAAGCTACATCTGTGTGCAACAACACAGATGCATTTCACAAACAAGGTTCAGTGAAAGAGGCCAGACCAAAAGGGTGTTGGCAGCCGCGCTCAGAAAATAGCGCCCAATGCAGGGCAGCCGGAAGGCCCCGAACTTCCTAATGACAAATCATCCCACACCACTAAACTACATGCTAATTGCGCCTTGGCATAAGGACCAATGAGACCCACCAAATGGTTATGCTAATAAGGCATATGGAGCCGCACCAACCAGGTCAGAGCATGAGAACTATATAAGCAAGCCTCTCCTTCCCCTCTGGGTCCTGCCCAACTCATTTGTTTCACAAAGAGCTGAAGAATAAAGCTTTCTGCAGAAGAATCCTGCTGTTGTTGCATGCTGTTCTTGCCGGCGAGGACAGGGCACGTGACAAGTGGTGCCGAAACCCGGGAACCAGAACATCACCGGCACAGGGAGGACCCTTCAGACATCTGGAGAGGATTCAGAACTGCAGGTCAGAAGAAAGCCCGGAGGGGTAAGTTCCGAGAGGCCCCTGCTTTTTAGGATGATGGTTGATGGTTCCCTGTAAATAAGGAGGCACCATGGGGAATGCACCGTCATTAGTCACGGCGCTGCAGACAGCTCTCAAAGAGCGAAACTTGAAGGTCTCCAGCAAAGTCTTAGGATCTTTTGTGAAGGAGATAGACCGTGTGGCCCCCTGGTTCATTTGTTCAGGGTCCCTCTCAATCCCGAGCTGGGACAAACTGGGGAAAGATCTTGATAGAGAGGAGGAGGAGGGTAGCCTGAGGGGAGGCACCAGGCCCCTCTGGAAACTGATTAGAGCTTGTCTGCAAGATGAGAGATGTGAAAAGGTAATAAAAGAAGGTCAGAGAGCATTGACAGATATCCAAGAGAGCATGTCAGAAACGGAACGGGAAACAGAGAGCGCGCGCGGCCGAAAAAAGGCCACAAAAACGAAGGTAAAGAAACCTCAGAGTGAGGGAGAAAGCCCGCCTAGGGCAAAAGCGAAAGAGCCCCGAGAAGCGAGTGACGATCGCCTCGGAGAAAATAGTAAATACCCCTGGAAAGAGTTGAGGGACCTCCAACTCTCCAATAGGGAATCTGAGGAGGAATTAACGTCCGCAGAGGAAGGGGAAGAGAATAAAACCGCAGAGTGCAGAAGTAAGGGAACCAGCAAAGTTGAAAAGCGGACCAAGGAAAAAATGAAAGCAGGGTGTCCCCCGACGCCCGTTGCCCCGCCACCTTACGTGAGTGGCGCACTCTCCTTTTGCCACCCAGATACTCTTCAGGCAATTAGACAAATGTTTCCTGTATTTGAGGATAATGGCGTACGCTCTCACCAGCCCCTGAGCCATAAACAAGTTAAGGAGTTAGCAGAATCCGTTCGGGCTTATGGAGTCAGTGCTAACTATACCATAGCACAAGTTGAGAGATTAACAGAGACAGCCATGACACCCGCAGACTGGCAATACCCAGGCACGCGCAAACGCGGCCGAAGGACAGCCTGCGTGGTCATATGATATGCTGACGGGCCAAGGACAGTGGGTAGCCGACCAGACCGCCTTCCCCTTACAGGTATACGCACAAATAAACACGTGCGCCGCCAAGGCATGGAAAGCCCTCACCAACAAAGGAGAAGTATCAGGCAATTTGACAAAAATTATTCAGGGGCCGAGCGAGCCATTTTCTGACTTTGTCGCTCGTATGATGGAGGCCGCAGGCAGAATATTTGGAGATCAGGAACAAGCATTGCCCCTAGTGGAGCAATTAGTATTTGAACAATGTACCAAGGAATGCAGACAGGCGATAACACCCTGGAAACAAAAAGAGATACATGCCTGGTTGAAAGCCTGTAGAGAAATAGGAGGGCCACTCACCAATGCGGGCCTAGCCGCGGCCATATTACAGAGCCACAAACAAGCCAGGATCACTAACAGAAGTATCAAATGCTTTCAATGCGGGAAATTAGGACATATAAAGAGAGAGTGTAGGAGCCCAGCTTCAGAACAAACAACCCAAAAGACCCCTGAGTTGTGCCCTAAGTGTAAGAAAGGCAGGCATTGGGCTAATGAGTGCCGGTCTATTAAAGATATAGAAGGGAAACCCTTAGAACTGCCAAAAAACGCCCAGAGGGGCCCCCGTCACCAGGGCCCGCAAATATATGGGGCAACCAGCACGCAAGTGTCATTCGGGAACAACCAGGCCCCCCAAGGAGAGCCACTTCAGGTTCCGCGGGATTGGACATCCGTGCCACCACCAGAATAGTGTTGACTCCACAGATGGGAGTTCAGCCTATTCCTTCAGACTTTAAAGGCCCCCTACCACCAAATACCATTGGGTTACTCCTAGGGCGCTCTTCTGCTGCATTGAAAGGCCTGGTAGTTCATCCCGGAGTTATAGATCAAGATTATGAAGGACAGGTAAAAATCATGTGTTCGGCTCCCAGAGGAATCTATCCTATATCCCCGGGAGACCGCATAGCCCAGCTCTTAGTTTTACCTAGTCTCCACGCCAATTATCCTGCTACCAACACAGAGAGGGGAGAAAGGGGCTTCGGCTCCTCTGACTGGGATTCAGCCTTCATAGTATTAGATTTAGCAGACAGACCAAAATTAACTCTTCAAATAGAGGGAAAGAGCTTTGAGGGAATCCTAGACACTGGAGCAGATAAAAGTATTATCTCTGCAACCTGGTGGCCCTCCAAGTGGCCTGTGACCCAATCCTCACATTCATTACAAGGTTTAGGATATGAGTCAAGCCCTTCAATTAGTGCCAAACCATTGAAATGGCGAGCCCCTGAAGGACAAGAGGGTACAGTCACCCCTTATGTACTCCCTCTACCGGTCAATTTATGGGGGAGGGATGTCATGAGAGACTTAGGCCTCAAACTCATTAATGAATACTCCACCCCCGCCCAAGGCATGATGATGGACATGGGATACATCCCTGGCAAGGGGCTGGGGAAACACCAACAGGGACGCATAGAGCCCATCCTGCCCAAAGTAAAGAATGACCGTCACGGCCTGGGTTTTTCATAGGGGCCATTGAAGATGCCATGCCCATACCTTGGCTCACAGAGGAGGCCGTATGGGTTCCTCAGTGGCCCCTATCCTCTGAAAAATTAGAAGCAGCTCATTGCTTAGTGCAAGAGCAGCTCCAAGTGGGACACCTAGAACCCTCTGTGTCCCCATGGAACACACCCATATTTGTAATCAGGAAAAAGTCAGGATCATGGAGGTTGCTTCATGATCTGAGAGCAGTAAATGCTCAAATGAGAATGCTTGGACCCGTACAACGGGGACTGCCACTCCTCTCTGCCTTACCCAAAGAATGGAAAGTGCTCATAATAGATATTAAAGATTGTTTCTTTTCTATACCTCTAAGCTCCAAGGACAGGGAAAGATTTGCTTTTACTTTGCCAGCTATTAACCATGAACAACCCGATGCCAGATTTCAGTGGAAGGTCCTCCCTCAAGGAATGGCAAATAGCCCCACCATATGTCAACTGTATGTTCAGCGAGCATTAGACCCAATTCGTAAGACCTATCCCACGCTAAAGATCATCCATTACATGGATGACATCCTTCTTTGCTCCCCACAACCAGCGGAAATAGAAGAAGCATATATAGATCTCACTAGATCCCTAGAAAATTGGAGACTGAATATAGCAAGCGAGAAGGTCCAAAAATCTAGTGTTAGCAAATTCCTAGGAGCAACCATTTACACAGATGTAATTTGCCCCCAAAAGCTTGAGATAAGACATAATCAATTGCGAAATTTGAATGACTTCCAAAAACTCCTAGGGGATATTAATTGGTTGCGCCCATACTTAAAGATACCCACCACTGAATTGACTCCACTATTTAAAACCCTAGAAGGAGACCCACAACTAACGTCACCGCGCTCCCTCACACCTGAGGCATTACAAGCCATTCGCAAAGTAGAACAGGCTTTGATGACAGCACAATTAAATAGAGTGCAATCGAATGAACCCTTTGAGTTGTGTGTGCTTCCCACCCCGGAGCTGCCAACAGCAGTTTTATGGCAGCACGGCCCACTGATCTAGATCCATCCCCAAGCCTCTCAGGCTAGGACAGTAGAGTACTATCCGGCAGCCGTGGCCAAACTTGCTTTGAGAGGAGTAAAAACCTCCATGACACATTTCGGAGAGGCTCCAGCTAAAATTATAACCCCTTACAGCGTAGAACAGATACAAGTATTATGTGCTATGAACGATGATTGGGCCATACTTGCTTACAGTTTCTCAGGAACCTTTGATAATCATTTCCCTAAACATCCCCTCATCAACTTCGCCAAAAATCATCTCCTAGTATTCCCTCGGGTCACTAGCCTAACCCCGCTGCCTCATGGAAAAACAGTTTACACGGACGGGTCTAAGACAGGCACAGGTGCCTATGTCCATGATGGCAAAGTTGTGACAAAAGGCTACACGCCTGACACTCCACAAATAGTGGAATGTCGCATAGTCTTAGAGGTCCAAACCCTTTGTACCAAGCGGTCCCAACGCCAGCCAGAGGATGCGAGGCAAAGCACTGCAAGAGGTCTTGGACCCCTCTGAGAGGCATGCCTGACTGCATAGGGGTAGATGCCCAGAACCCCTCTCCAAAAAGGGGGCATCAGGAAGTATGATGGAGGTCAGGCCTCTGTCTCCGCCTCTGCTGGCAAGTTCCGCCTTGAGCTTCTGTTAGACAAAAAAGGGGGAGATGTTGGCAGCCGCGCTCAGAAAATAGCGCCCAATGCAGGGCAGCCGGAAGGCCCCGAACTTCCTAATGACAAATCATCCCACACCACTAAACTACATGCTAATTGCGCCTTGGCATAAGGACCAATGAGACCCACCAAATGGTTATGCTAATAAGGCATATGGAGCCGCACCAACCAGGTCAGAGCATGAGAACTATATAAGCAAGCCTCTCCTTCCCCTCTGGGTCCTGCCCAACTCATTTGTTTCACAAAGAGCTGAAGAATAAAGCTTTCTGCAGAAGAATCCTGCTGTTGTTGCATGCTGTTCTTGCCGGCGAGGACAGGGCACGCGACAAAAGGGTATAAGACTAAGTTCATTTTTAGATAGTGCAAATACCCCAGGGGCAAATCAAATATATTGTATTAGAAAGTACAATAATGGTCATTCTTGAGGTAGAGAGTAGTGACAAGAAGAGGGCATGAGGAGTCTTCTGGAATTCTGTACTCTTTGTTTCTTTATATGGTTACAGAAGTTTGTCCACTTTGTAACAGTTCATTAATCTGTATTGTCATGATTTGTGCAGTTTTCTGTGTGTATATTATATGTAAATGAAACTTTTTAAGTTAAAATGAGAGACTGTTAGTGTATTTTAAAATAAATGGGATTCCACATTCTCAGCTGGGGTGGCAAAAGGACTCATTGACAGAATTAAATAAGTGCTCTATTTCATGGTTAAAAAAAATAAAGGAGCATCAACCTCTGTGTTAAAGATAGAACTAAGCTGACTGGAAAATGGCCAGACAGAAAATAGACACATTCTTCTTTTCCCTTAGTACAAAATAAGTGCTTCTGTTATGGTTGATAAAAGATTTAGTTTTCTACCATGAAAGAATTGAAAAGTAATCAGGTTAAAGATTTTTTAGGTATTTTTCAGACTTAGGCAGAATCCTAAGGTTAACTTTGAAAAGAATTTGGCTGTGCTTCTCAAGTATGGGTAAGAAGTCCTTAAAAATTAAAAAGGTTGGCATTCTGCAGGAATTAGAGGATGTTGAAAGTTATCTAGGATGAATGTTGTTTCTCAGCTGATGAATCTTTTTTTCCCCCAAAGGAGAGATTTTAGAAATAACGAAACATAAGCCATTCATGACAACCTCTAGGAGTGGGCATGTGAACCAGATCTTGCCAATGGGACAAAGGGGAGGTATGCCTGGGACTTCTGGGAAATCTTTTTTCTTTAGGTGTAAACACTTTTGACATCCTCACTTCTGTGAGGATGTGCTGCTTAGAGTTAGGCCAGCATCTTCTCCCATTAAGGGAGAGATCATGGGCAGTCTGAGGATGACTCAGCAAAAGGTTAAAAGCCTGGGTCTCTGGTAATGTCCCTGATTCTTTGCACCAACTCTGGGACTGCCCGCTTCAGAACTTCTTGTTAAGTGAGCAGCAAGTGTCTTTATGCTTTAAACCATGTTCAATTTGTTATTTTATTATTGCAGCTAACAGCATATCAAATGATACAAATTCTCCTTGTTTTTTGTCTAAATGTAATCTACATTGGTTTTTTCTAAATCCTAAAATGAAATGGCAAACATCTAATGTATTCTGGACATTTACTTAATAATATCCTTAAATAAGGTTGGATTGTTTAAACATTTGCCCCACTTTTAATTGTGGCAAAAAAATGCATAACATAAAACTTACATCTCAGCCATTTTAAAGTACACATTTCAATAGTGATAACTACATTCACATTGTTATGCAACAGATCCCTAAACTTTTTCATCCTGTAAAACTGAAACTATATCCATCTCAGAACTCCCCACTTCTGCCTTCTCCAAGCCCTTTGCAACACCTTTTTACACTCTGTTTCTGTGTGTTTGACTGCTTTAGATACCTCATGTACAGAGGACCGTATCGTATATGTGTTTGTGCCTGACTTAGCATAATGTCCTCAAGGTTCATCCATGTTGTAGCACATGACAATATTTCTTTTCTTTTTAAGGCTGAATGATATTCCATTGTGTGTATATGCCATCTTTCTTTATTCATTCATCAGTGAATGGACACTTGGATTGATTCCACCTCTTGGCTATTTTGAATAATATTACAATGAACATGGGTGTGCAAATATTTCTTCAAGATCTTGCTTTCAATTCTTTTGAATATATACCCAAAAGTGAGATTGTTGGTTCATATGGTAGTTCTATTTTCAATTTTTTGAGGAACCTTCATACTAACTGTTTTCCATAGCTGTTTTCCAAATATATTTAAATAATATATTTCAAACAAAATTTTAGTATAATATAGATATATAAATTTATAATTAAAATCAATAAAAATATATACAAGAGAGAATCATGATATGTCAAAAATAGAAAGGATAAAATGAAAATTTTTTGGTTTCAGATCAAGACTTTGAAAACTTTTAATAACTGTTTGAGATACTTTAAAATTTTTTTGGTATCATTAATGTACAATTACATGAGCAACATTATGGTTACTAGACTCCCCCCATTAACACGTCCCCACCACATACCCTATTACAGTCACTGTCCATCAGCGTAGTAAGATGCTATAGAGTCACTATTTGTCTTCTCTGTGTTGTACTGCCTTCCCCACCCCCCTACATTATGTGTGCTAATCATAATGTCCCCTTTTCTCCCTTATTCCTCGCTTCCCACCCATCCTCCCCAGTCCCTTTCCCTTTGGTAACTGTTAATCCATTCTTGGGTTCTGTGAGTCTGCTGCTGTTTTGTTCCTTCAGTTTTTGCTTTGTTCTTATGCTCCACAGATGAGTGAAATCATTTGATACTTGTCTTTTTCTGCCTGGCTTATTTTCCTGAGCATAATACCCTCTAGCTCCATTCATGTTGTTGCAAATCGTAGGATTTGTTTTCTTCTTATGGTTGAATAATATTCCATTGTGTATATGCACCACATCTTCTTTATCCATTCATCTACTGATGGACACTTAGGTTGCTTCCATTTCTTGGCTATTGTAAATAGTGCTGCGATAAACATGGGGGTGAATATATCTTTTTCAAACTGGGCTCCTGCATTCTTAGAGTAAATTCCTAGGAGTGGAATTCCTGGGTCAAATGGTATTTCTATTTTGAGTTTTTTGAGGAACCTCCATACTGCTTTCCACAATGGTTGAACTAATTAACATTCCTACCAGCAGTGTAGGAGGGTTCTCCTTTTGTTTGACATACTTTAAAAAAAAAATTAATTCAGATGGCCAATAACAGTACTATTATTACTGTTTTTACCATTAATTTCACAGATTTTTGATACAGTACTCTACTATTTTATTCTTGTAAAATCCAATCAGGTTTGTTTACCAAAAATATTTGTGTTTGAAATTGATTATGAAAATCATGTACATATAAACGTGCATTAAGTCATTGTAGGTGGACAAATGATGACAAAATGAGATAACTAGTAAAGACTTTGAAGATCAAACTTCAGTTAATGTCTGTCCATAAAGTAAACTGCTAAGCAGGTTTCCATCTTCCAGTAACTAATGTAGCTACCAAATGAAAAAAGAACTGTCAATTAATAAAGCATCAACATTTTTAAAGTTAAAAAGGACTCAAACAATTGGATGAAAATGTAAATCAAGCAAATTTTATATATTCATAACAATAAAATACTAAAAATAAGAAGTATTTGACATAATCATTAGTAAAAAATATAGAAAACCCAAATAGATATGTAATAAAGTAATATTAGAATTCCATTGAAATTGCCAATATGAACTCATGATTACATATGTATTTTTTTCTCCCCTATCTCTGTGACTGAACTGGTTTAATGTCATTATTAAAATGAAAATAATCCAACATGTATTCTTGGGCCCAGATTTTGTGATCTAATACTGTTCTCCACTGGGAGTTCTGGTGGATATGTTTTTAGTTTTACAAGAGAAATCAGGGCTCTTTGGAGAATGGCTGACTTCATATTTTGGGTAGAAAAAATGCAAGATGAGCCTGAATAACTTGTGTGAAAGGCATGATACAGTTTTTAAAGTTATAATGTGGTGAAGAAAGTTTAAGTGAGCTAGTATAAAGGGTTAAAAACTGTAAATGAGCTAGCATATACACTTCTGTGTGACAAATTGTGGCAATTTGACTCAAAACAATAAAAAATTATAGCTAATCAAAGCAAATCTGAAAACAACTTAGTTACAACAATATCATCAAAAACCATAAGTCCATAATGATGCTCAAAAGAGAAAAGTACTAAAAACTATTTTCTGACCAAAATATTCTTTCAGATGACCTTTATAGAGAAATTAATCATAAATATATTCTCATGATTTATGCAAGTTTTTCCTTGTACAAAGCCTAAAGTTACTGCTACCATAACTTTTATAGGACTTTTCTCCTATGTTTGGGATATGCCTACTGAAAGGTGACAGAAACACTTGCTGAGTTGTTAAAATTTCTGTAAAGCTTTAGATATTCCACAACATTTCCACTGCCACATTATCCCAATTATCTGGTAGAATCCAAGGTCAGAATGAGAGTCCTCACTAATGCTGGTATTCACCTGGCATGCTTTATGAGGCTGGTTCCTTTCTCATTTATCTCTGCTCATGCCATACCAGCTGTTAAATATCTTAAATATCACCCCTGGAGAGACCAAAAAGATTTTCTTTCACAACGAAATGGCCACCTAGTAATATATTGTATGGCATATTAGATAACATTAAATTTGGTTATTTGAAGACATTTAAGTATTAAGAGTATGGACGCTTTCCACTCGCAGATGTAAGAGTTCCTGGCCATTGACCTGAATAAATTAAGCCACAATCCACACCCTGGTTATTTAATTCCCATGTGTAATGATCAGAAAATACAGCTCAGAGGTCTGGAAACCCACTCTAATATGACAAGCATTTGTTTCCCACCTTGTCTACTAATGGGCTGCTCCAGCTGTTCCTAAATTATTGACTCCAGCTGTTCCCAAATTATTGACTCCATCATCTTTTCGGGGATTCTAAACAGGCTCAGCCTTGATTGCCTGATAGTTGGTTTTGAGGTAGAAACCACTGAAGTGGAAAGACTATGCTAAACACATTTCTTCTCCAAGATAAGATCTAATCATTTTCCTCCTCTGGAGTGATATGACCTCTTCCTTAATGATGCAGAGCAAAACAATGTAATTGGTATCCCTTCCTTTGCCAAAAAGAGCCCTTGCATATAATAGATACCAAAGTTACTTGGACCTAACAGCGAACCACAAATCTAGAGGTTGCTAGTTACTGCATGGTTTTACCTAGAGAGTAGGGAGAACCAATGAGTCTAAACCCAGATGTTCTAGGAACTTTTGCCACAAACAACCTGAAAAAAAATTGGATGCTGCTAAAAAATAGATTTCTATCTAATTTTTATACTTTTAGGAATTAAGAAGTATAATAACTTACAAACAATACTTTTTCCTAACAGACACCTCGCAGTGCAAATGACTTTAATGCTTCTAAATGCTGAATCTGATCTTATGGATCTCAGTATTGAGAAGAAATACTTCCATTTGACATAATGACAGATAATAATAATTGGATAGATAGGTGTAAGTATTACATGTTATGTCCTAGTCATGGGACCCTCCAAACTTTCTTAATAAAACAGCTTTGAGTTAAAGTTATACTCCTTTGAATTAACAACATCCAATTTATTCTAATAAATGACTATCACATAGTGGCAATTACAGTTACCTTTTCACAATTGCTCAAGTAAGTCCGTGAAGAAAAAATATGCACCCTCTTAGATATATTAATGCCTCATATACATTCAAGTAATATGGATCTTATACAAATCATAATGAAGAAAAAAAGAAGCTGAACATAGCCACCAAATTACATTAGAATCAATGTTGACACCTACGTCTGTAGCTGAAACTTAAAAAAAAAGATTAACAGTATTTCTCAAAGAAAAATACCAGTACTACTAATTAATCAATCTGAAGAGGTCATGCTGACTACTGATAAAGTATTGTTTAAACAAGATTGCTGAAGAGTATGGACAAGTAATACATAATATATGTGTAAGAGATAATGGAAAAAAAACACCTCAGGAAGGAAAAATTTTAGAACTAAAGAATTCAGGTTTGAGGAAAAATTCATGTTTGGGTGTGTAAACCCCCAAATGAAAGAACACAAGAAAAAAGGCACGTAGTTTCCTCTTTAAAAAGAAAATATAAACTGCTTAAATAGCAAAACTTAAATAACTGCCACTTATAGAGCCACCTGGCTAAGAAGTTAGAGTGGTTGAGATTTGAACACATCAGATGTGAAAAACTTAAGTTCTTTCAAGCCCTTTAAAAAATATTGAATGTTTGCTAGGAAACCCAAGAGAAGTAATGAGCAAAACAGTCTTAAAATTGCAAAAGGTCTCAGATGCACTGGAATTGCTAGGGAAAATGTGACATTCATCCAATTTATGAGGTGTTTAAAGTGAAGGAGAATTATATGTAGACTGGTATGCTCCTCCAGACTGCTATGCAGACCCGTCTTGGTTTTGGCAATACCAATGAAAGCAGCAAAAGCAAGTTACATAAGAGAATGTGGCTGCCAGGGATCCTTTCCCTCAGATGGCAATAAATGTAGTCCTAAAGAAAAAAGGCAGGTTTTAATGTCATCTTGCTAATATTTTTATGTCTGAAAATAATGAAAACCTTGAACAGAAAAATGGCTTCACAAAGAGGATTAGAGATGCACTAAATGAAGTTGTTTGGAATCCATCTTCCTTTAATTCTTTTTCCTTCATGGGACTTGATCCTGGGTTTTAACCTCTGGTCTGAAATTTACTGATTGTGTCATTCTGGGCTAGTATAATCTTTCCGAATCTTACTTAATTTTATAAATGGAAAAGATAATATTTATCTCACAGAGGTGCTGTGAGGATTCATGGGATAATGTGGGGGGAAATAGCTCATATTTAGTACATGTTTGGTTTTAATAACTGCTTCTGACTTGCTTTATTTTCATAACCTTCAGAACACCTCTTTATAGTAGGGTGTTTTGTTGTTTTTATTGTAATTGTTTACATTTTGCACCAGAGAAAAAATTTCAGGATCAGAAAAGTTAAGTAAGATCTAAAATCACACAGCTAGTCAATTATAGATAATGGATTTGAGGCCTGTCTTCCTCTAAAGATATGTGTTTTTTTACTATTATGCTACATTGCACTCTTCACTTTAAGCAAAATCCTTCAAAGTTATAGCGTGATCTACCAACAGTAACAAGGACAGCATGTGAGCATGTGCCAGGAATCTGCTATAGGGAGGAGGGGCCACAAACTCCTTATTTCTCCAATTCCATCCCCTCAACAATGAACTTTGCCTGTCCTCTAAGGCTGTGTGCCTGTAAAGGTTCCATTTGCATTGCAGATGTCACTACCAGAGAACCCAGAGGGAAACTGAAAAAAGATCAGAGGTTCTGCCATGATTTCCTGAAGTCCTTGAACCAAGCATCAGCTTGCTTTTTTTTTTTTTTTGACAGAATTAAGGTTTCTTTCTGCTGTTCAAGGAGATTATTGTTGGTCTTGTTTCTAAATGCCCCTACTGCAAACTATGATATAAAGAAGGAGAATTCTGGTTAGCACTCTTAGTTTCCACCATATTTGCCCAAATTTCAATGTTCTGAATGAAAGATAACATTGACTTTGGCATAGTCACATGCACATGTCTGAGAAAGACCCCATGCTGTCAGATTCCTGGCATAAAAATTCCCTGATGTATATATTTTTCTTCCCTGAAAGCTGCCCGCTCTGCAGTACTTCTCTGTAATGATTTAATTCTGCACACACTATCTCCAAGAGAGATGGTGTCAGATTTACTGGTTTAAATATTTCTTGGTGTTTTTTTCTCTTCCCTCAATGCTTTCCCCAATCCAACTCCCACCAGCTACAATACCACCCTGTAATTATTTAATTCCTCCATGAAGCAGAACTTTTTACAACTGAAGCCCAGGCACATTCTCTGAAGTTAGTTGCAAGCTCCCAAAAGTAAGGGAAAAGACTGTCTTTTCCCTTATTTTTAACCCTATTTCAATCCCTAAGTGAAAGTTCTCATCAGAATTCTTCCCTCTCTATAAATGGGAAGGGGAAACAGGTATGTTCTGGCTGTAGATATTATAAGTTAAACAGTGATTAGAATGAGAAAAATATCTAGGTCAATACAGCTAAGAAAATGAATTATGTAGTCACCAGTCAGGGATTGGTAGAAAACCCAGGATTTTTTCAGAGAAGAATGGAGAAAATATGAAATTGGAGCTACAGAGAGTGATGCCTACACAGAGTTCTTGACTATTTAAGGAAACTACTCAGCTGTGTGATTCAGACAAAGCTTTGGGAAATAAAGGATTCTGAAGTTCTCTGAACACAGAGCTGTACCTTTTCAGGGACAAAATTACAAGAGGAGCATCAGGTGTTCAGAAGACAAATGTGAGAAGCAATAGGTAGGGATCTTGGGAACCGAGGTGCCTTGTGACCACAGTGGCATGCATGGATGATTCAAACTGAAGAAGTACAGTCCGGAGGAGGAAGAGAGTCAGGAAGATCTGGCCATGTATAGTTCTTGACACTCTACTTGAGACTCAAGTCCCCAGAGATGTTCTGGAATCAACTTGTCTGCAGCCACAATACTTTTGGTTTTTTTACCATTTTCTTTATTAATATAGTCTGGAGGAATATACTTGCATGTGGAAAATTAGACGGAGAAAAGGGCAAAGAGAAAAAATTGCCATGAGACAACAGCTATAAATAAAGAGAAGCTGTAGAGAAAAAGTCTCGAAATGAAGAATAGTAGCAAAACTAATGACCTTTTTTGAGTTTTTCCATTTAGGATGTCAATTCCTTATTTTTTCACAAATAGTTTATTTTTGAGAAGAGAATTTTGAGAGGATGGCACCTCTCAGTTCTTCTATTTGTCCCCTTTTTCTTGAAACCACTTGTAAACAATTCTGAGTAGATTTGTCTTGGGTGAGTATTAGCAATATGCAGTAGAATTATTAACTTGCTTTATAAAGTTTTGTGGTACTGGAGAAGAACATTGATTATGAAGACTATTACAATCTATTTTAGCAATTTATTAAAAATTTTCCAAACTACGCAAAGGAAATCAAAATGGAATTTTAAGTTAGTAGCAACTATCAACTGTACATACTGCTATTGACAGTAATAATAAATCAGCTGAATCCTTCATTTCACAGAAATAAAAAACAGTTCTCCATGGTTCCCAAGATCTTAATTTGCTAAACCTGACAAAAAAAAATCTTGCACTATGTTATTGATTTCATTCTTACCTGTGGACTTGCTTTGATTTCTCCCCTGAAAAGCTGCAGCTCTGTGTTCAGAGAGCTTGCAGATTCTATTTATTGCCCAAAGTTTGGCTGAGAACCAAATTGACGTAGAAGGGAAATCTGAGTTAGATTTTAGCAGGTTTTCAATAGCATGCATGTAAAGAGCCGACAGAGTTACAATCCTGTCAATATCTAATATTCACTGCTATCGGCCATCTTTCCATCTTAAATTTTAATCCAGCAATTACAGATTTTATGTTTCATGTTTTTTTACTTTCAACTAATGTCAGAGTTAACTCACATGCAACCCCCACACCCATCTCCAACTCACAGCCCTTCCTCTGCCTCTACATATTACAACTTGGCTCTCCTCAGAGTTGAACTTTGCAACTTTGCTTTCAGTGCTGTAAATATTGAAATTTTTGTAAGGGGTCCAAGATGAAGTTCCTGAATTTACATCCTCCCACAGACACACCAAATCTAAAGCTACTCTGGATCATATCCCTCTGAAAAAAATTCTGAAAATTAGATGAACTGCAGTCCATAACAAGGGACCAAAAGATCACACTGAGATGGTTAGGAGAGGCAGAGACAGTCTCACAAAAAGCCCCAGCCCCTAGCATATCAAAATAGCGGGGGAGGTCTCATCAGACAGGTTTCTCCCAGAGGAGTACTGGGCAGGGAATCCCACATCAGGCACTCTGGACCCTGGAATCTGCACTGGAAAGATGAGCCCCCAGAATGTCTGACTTGGAAAACCAATGGGGCTGATGTCTGGGGGTTCCAAAGTATTACAAGAAATTGAGATTCCCCTCTTGAAAGCCTCACATATGGTCTTGTTGGCTAAGAGACTGAGCAAAAAACCAGCAGCTTGAAAGAGCCAGCCTGTATGAAAGGGAGATTCATTTGTTGATGTAAGGGCATCAGCTGAAGTGGTGGAGGACATTTTAGACAGTCCCTGGAGATGGAGACATGGCAGACATCCTTGTTACACTCTACATAGCCTGTTGGCATAAGCTGGTAAGGTTGAATGTGGCACCCTCCTAAAGCCTCTCTGGGATGGGTAGAAGCTAGTGGTCACAGTACTTGCTGAAGTCAGACAGTACAGGCAGTTGGAGCCCTCACCTGCTCCCAGGCTGGGGCAAGTGAGTGCTAATAGTCTAGGAATCCTCTTACTCCCTAGTTAAAATCTATGAATGTGGTTGCTTCTGACAGCCCCTGTGACAGCTGGGTTTGGCAACTGTGACAGCCTAAAGTCAGTGTGCACACAGATTAAGGCCCTCTTGCTGCATTACTGAAGCCCTCAGGAGGCAGTCAAGACATTTTCCTCCTGCCTTTCTGGAACTAACAAGGATGTCCTGCCCCCTGTGCTCTCCAGGACTTTGCTAAAACCAGTAGCAACCAGCAATCCATGCAGGTGATACCCCTTGACTGCCTAGACCATTGGCCAAGAGAGCCAGCGTTATAGATCTGCACATAACTGTAACAGTTGGAAAGACAATTCTTGGCGGGCCACAACCACCAGACCACTGTGCAGGTAACAGATTGAAACACAACCCTGGTCTTTCTGTGCAAAAGCCCTATTTATTAGCCTGTAGCTTTAGTCCAAGGGATAGGCTTTAGGTTTCCCACACAGCTAGTGGTTAAGGGAGTGCTCACAAGCAAAATAAGCTGGACACCATTCTGGCATACTGCCTTGGTCTTGCTGCATATTGATGAGACTTTCCAGAAAGCTTATAAACTTGTCTGGAGCCCTGATATTTGCAGCTCTCACCCTAGGCACAACTTCAGATTTCTTGGTCTGGAAAACAGTAGGGATTACAATTACAGTCCCATAGGACTGTGTGTGTGTGTGTGTGTGTGTATATATATATATATATATATGCATACATTAAAAGCTTCCAATCAGCCTGAAACTAGGTACTAAATGAGATTCTCTGTGTGGATCAGTGGCAACAATGGGGGCATATCAAGAATAAATCAGGTAGTTTAGATAATCACAAAGGTTGGATGACAAATAAGACCTAGGGCAAGGTTGGAAAGAAGGATCATCATCTACACAATGCCACACCTTCAAACAAAGAGGGAGCTGTTTTGCCTAGTACATAGAAACAAGCAAAATGAGAAGAAAAGAGAAATATGTTTTATATGAAAGAACAACACAAAACCTAAGAAAAAGACTTTAGTGATAAGGAGATAAGTAATCTACCTGATAAAGAATTCAAAGTAATGATCATAAAGATGCTCACCAAGCCTGGGAGAAGAATGAACACAGTGAGAACTTTAACAAACATATAGAAAATGTAAGAAGATACCAGACAGAAGTCACAAGAACTGAACTGAAAAATACACTAGAGGGATTCAGCAGCAGGCTGGATGAATAAGAAGAACAGATAAACAAAATGGAAGATAAAGCAACAATGCAACTCAACCAGAAGAGCGGCAAAAATTTTAAAATGTAAAAAGAAGATGTCTTAATGAACTTGACAACATCAAGAGGAATAACTAGCATTATAGGGGTACCAAAAGGAGAAGAGAAAGAGAAAGTGGCAGAAAGCTCATTTGCAGATGTATTGGCTGAAAATTTCCCTAACCTCAGGAAGGAAACAGACATACAAGTCCAGGAAGCTGAAAGAGTTCCAAATAAAATGAACCCAAAGAGAAACACAGCAAGATTCATTATAATTAAAATGTCAAAAGTTAAAGATAAAAATATAATCTAAAAGCAGCAAGAGAAAAACAAATTGATTTGGACAAGAGAACTGTGACAAAACTATCAGCAGATTTCTCAGCAGAAATTGCAAGCCATCTGAGAATGGCATGACAAATTCAAAGGGATAAATGGAAAAAAAATTCTAGCCAAGAATACTCTACCTGGCAAGGTTATCATTCAGATTTGAAGGAGAGATATTTTGCTAGACAAGCAAAAGCTAAAGGAGTTCATTACTACTAACCTGGTACAAGAAACATTAAAGGTATTTCTTTAGGCTGAAAATAAATGGCACTAATTAATAACAAGAAAACATATGAAACTAAAAATCTCACAGGTAAATTTACAGTAAAGATAGTAGGTTAATCACCTATAAAGCTACTAAGAAGGTTAAAAGACAAAAGTAGTACGATTAACTAAGCTACAATAATTACTTAATGGATACATAAAATAAGAGGATTAAAAAGTGACATCAAAAACAATGTTGGGGAGTCAGATGTAGAGTTTTGGAGTGTATTCAAATGTAGAGTTTTGGAGTTGCTATGAACTTAAAATACATAGGATGACTTATGTGAACCTCACAGTAACCATAGGCAAAACTTACAGTAAATACATAAAAGAAAAGGAGAAACGAATCTAAACATAGCACTAAAGGTAGTCATTAAACCACAAGAGATGAGAGGAAGAGAAGAGGAAAGGAACAGACAGGAACTACAAAAGCATCCAGAAAAAAATTAACAAAATGGCATTAAATACATACCCATCATTAATTACTCTAAATGTAAATGGACTAAATTCTCCAATCTAAAGACACTGGGTGGCTGAATGAATTTTTTTTAAAGGAAGATACATCTATATACTACCTATAAGAGATTCACTTTAGAAGGAAGAACACACACAATTGAGAGTGAAGGAATGGAAAAAGATATTCCATACAAATGGAGATGAAAAAAAAAGCTAGTGTAGCTATACTCATATCAGACAAAATAGACTTCATAACAAAGACTGTAACAAAAGACAAAATGGACACCATATAATGATTAAGGGGTCAAACAAGCAATATAACATTTATATAGGCACCTAACATAAGAGGACCAAAATATATAAAGCAAATATTAACAGACTTAAAGGGGGAAATTGACAGCAATGCAATGATAGTAGAGGATTTTAACACTTCTCACTCCCCACTTATATCAATGAATAGACCACCCAGACAGAAAATCATTAAGGAATTTTGACCTTAAAAGACACATCAGACCAGATAGACTTAATAGATCTATACAGAACATTCCATAAAAAATACACATTCTTCTCAAGTGTACATGGACTATTCTCCAGGAGAGATAACCTATTAGTCCACAAAAGAAATCTTAAAATTAAGAAAATTGCACTTATATCAAGCATCTTTTCCAACCACAATGTATGAAATAGTAAGAAATTACAAGAACAAACTGGAAAAACTACAAATACATGGAGACTAAATAAAAAGTTTTTGGGTCATGAACAATTACTGTTTCATAGAAGAAATTAAAGGAGAAATTAAAAAATACCTAAAGACAAATGAAAACAGAAACACAACATAGCAAAATCAATGGGATGCAGCAAAAGTGGTTTAAGAGGGAAGTTCACAGCAATACAGGCCTGCCTCAAAAAAATAAGAAAATCTTAAAAAAAAATTTAACTTGACACCCAAAGAAACCAAAAAAAAAAAAAAAAGAATAGCAAATGAAGCCCAAAGTAGAAGGAAGGGAATAATAAAGATCAGAGAGAAATAAATGAAATAGAGATTTAAAAAACTATAGAAAAATAAATGAATCTAAGAGCTGGTTCTTTGAAAAGATAAACAAAACTGACAAACCTTTAGCTTGGCTCACCAAGAAGAAAAGAGAAAAGTTTAAATAAATAAAATCAGAAATGAAAAAGAAGTTGTAAGAGAGACACACAAAGGATCATAAGAGACTACTATGAACAGTTATACACCAACAAATTGGACAACATAGAAGAAATGGATAAATTCACAGAAATATACAGTCTCTCAAGACTGAATCATGAATAGGAAATCTGATAGACTAATTACCAGTAAGGATATTGAATCAGTAATCAAAAACCTCCCAAGAAACAAAATTCCAGAAGCAGACAGCTTCACAGGAGAATTCTATCAAACATTCAAAGAATCCTTCCCAAACTGTTCCAATGTTTGAAGAGGAAGGAAAGCTTCCGAATTCATTTTACCAGGCCAGCATTACCCTGATGCTAAAACTTGAGGAGGACACCACAAAAACAGAAAATTACAGAACAATATCCCTGATAAATATAGATACAAAAATCCTAAACAAAATACTAGTAAACTGAATTCAATAATACATTAAAAGGATCATACACCATAATCAGGAGGGACTTTTCTAGGATTCCAAGGGTGATACAACATACACAAATCAATCAGCATGATAAACCACATTAACAAAAGGAAAGCTAAAAATTATATGATTATCTCAAAAGATACAGAAAAAACATTTGATACAATTCCACATCCACTAATGATAAAATCTCTCAACAAAATGGCTACAGAGGAATATGCTTCAATGTAATAAAAACCATGCAAAACAAACCCACTCAATATCATACTCAATGGTGGGTTTTTGTGGTATCAATTGTAATATCTTCTCTTTTATTTTTATTTAGTTAATTTGAGTCTTCTTTTCTTTTTAAGTCTAACTAAATCTTTGCCAGTTTTATCCCTTAAAAAAACAGATCTTAGTTTCTTTGATTTTTTCTATTGTCTTTCTAGTCTCTATCTCATTTATCTCTGCTCTACTTTTTGTTATTTCTTTCCTCCTGCTAACTTTTGGCTTCATGTGCTCTTTTTATGATTTCTTTGAGGTGTAAGGTTAAGTTATTTATTTGAGTTTTTTTCCCTAATGTAGATATTTGTCACTATGAACTTCCCTCTTAGAGCTGCTTTTGCTGCATCCCAGAAGATATGGTATGTTGTGTTCCATTTTCATTTGTCTTAGATATGTTTCATTTCCCCTTTGATTTATTCTTTGAACCATTTGTTGTTTAATTTCCATGTATTTGTGAACTGTCCAGCTTTCCTTCTGTTACTGTTTTCTATATTCATATCACTGAGGTCAGAAAGGATATGGGAAATGATTTCAAATCTTCTTAATTTTGGAGGGACTTTTTTTGTGACCTGTCACCTGATCTGTCTTGGAAAATGTTTTGTGTGCACTTGAGAATAATGTGCAATCTGCTGCTGTTGAATAGAATGGTCTCTATATGACTGTTAGGTCCCCTTGATCTAAATTTTATTTCACATCCATTATTTTATTATTGATTTTCTTCTTGGTGGTGTACCCATTGTTGAAAGTAAGGAACTGAAGTCTCCTACTATTATTGCTTTGCTGTCTATTTCTGCCTTCAGATCTGTTGATAATTGTTTAAATAGAGTATTTTGAATTTGACTATATATTGATTTTTACCATTCCCTCCTCATCATGTGCAATGTAACAGGTACATTTCTTTTAATTTTCCAATACTATTAGCTGGGTTAGTTCTTACTTCTTAAAGTTGGATTTGGAATGCCAAGTGAACTTTGAGAAGGTAATTATTTTCTTGTGGGAGTCTTTCTGTAACTCAGGAAAGTTGCCCTGCAGTAAATTAATGTGCTTTAATAA